>NW_028318393.1:1951449-2601932 GCF_062004578.1 Staurois parvus
AAACCATCGAATCACTATACCAGTGGTGGGCAACCTTTTTTTTCAACTGAGCCAAATCTCGCCAAAACCACGATTGAAATTTATTTTGAGAGCCACATTTTTAAAACTGAAAATACATCCCCCATATAGTAATTCATCCCCCATAGTAATTCATCCCCCATATAGTAATTCATCCCCCATATAGTAATTCATCCCCCATAGTAATTCATCCCCCATAGTAATTAATCCCCCATATAGTAATTCATCCCCCATAGTAATTAATCCCCCATATAGTAATTCATCCCCCATAGTAATTCATCCCCATAGTAATTCATCCCCCATATAGTAATTCATCCCCCATAGTAATTCATCCCCCATATAGTAATTCATCCCCCATAGTAATTCATCCCCCATAGTAATTCATCCCCCATATAGTAATTCATCCCCCATAGTAATTCATCCCCCATAGAGTAATTCATCCCCCATAGAGTAATTCATCCCCCATAGTAATTCATCCCCCATATAGTAATTCATCCCCCATATAGTAATTCATCCCCCATAGTAATTCATCCCCCCTATAGTAATTCATCCCCCATAGTAATTAATCCCCCATAGTATTTCATCCCCCATATAGTAATTCATCCCCCCTATAGTAATTCATCCCCCCTATAGTAATTCATTCCCCATATTGTCTCAATTTACTTACCTTTGCTCCGCGCGTTCCTCTCGCCGTGTTCCCGCGCCGTTCCGGTCTTCAGGGCGGACTGTGAGAGGAGAGGAGTTTGTCACGCTGCCCCGCCTACATCCTGACGGCCAATGTTTGCCACGCTCCGCGGGATTAAAAGGTCCGCCGGGCCGTATGTGGGCCGTAGTTTGCCCATTGCTGGGCTAGCTGCAGAGTCCTGACTTTTGGGGCGGCCGCCCGAGAGGAGGGAGGGGAGCGGGCGCCCGGCACACAGAAGAGCCGCATTAAAGTTTGTAAAGAGCCGCATGTGGCTCGCGAGCCGCGGCTTGCCGACCACTGCACTATACTGTTTTGCGGTATTTACTGCAAAACGCTTAAAACACTAGGTAAATACTGCATGAAAAGGTGTTAAACTCATTTCACAGATGGAAATAATTAAATAAATGCATGTGTTAATTAATTAGTAGTCCAGGCATGTGGTAATCATGGAAGGTGATGACTTTGTCACTTTCTCATTCATCACGCTTGAATGAGAAGGGCATGGAAATGTTTCAAAAATCACAATCTAATGAGCATGTGGCTAGTCTAACCTCATTTGCCAGCTGTGCATTGCATTACTCTCCCCTACATTCCTAATGGAGCTTTTTGAGTCAAATTTATGGGGGTTTCAGGCCATTTTAAGGAGGGCCAGGAAGAAAAGGGTGGTTGTCATGTGTTCATATTCCTTTAAGCAGCGCACCTTGCTGGATAATTTCCCTGAAGCAGAAGTGCTATATAAATATATCTAAGGACCTGATTAGGCTTCCCTTTGTGGAAATGTTCCCTTTTCTGCAGTCCACTACCCAACGTCGTCATGCCATGCTGCCAATGACAAAGTTCCTGGGTTTCCTGCACTTTCTGGGCAAGGCCTCCTATCAGATGGTAGTGGAAGAGTTGGTGGGGGTATCCCATCTTTCTCACATTTGCTTGCTAAGGCCCTTCAGGTTTAAAGGCAAATTGACCCCAAATATATCTACCTGTCTAACACATATCAGGAGTGGGATCAGATTAAGAAAGACTTCTATGCAGTAGCTGAGATTCCCAATGTCATGGGTGTCATAGACTGTACCCATGTGCCTTTTTTTTACCCCCTCTGTTAAAGAACACATCCACTGTAACAGGAATGCTACAACTCCCGAAAAAATACAGGACAAAATATTCATCAGAAATGTAGTCACTGGCTTCCCAGGATCTGTCCACAATGCCCACATCTTAAGGCAATCACAGCTCTACTACCATTTTTACACTAATAGAATAACTTGAGGTTGGTTTCTTGTTAGACACTTTTTACTCTCAAATATGTCTCATTGCATGCCACATACATCATACATGGAAGTATATGTTCATATGTTCCACTCCTGTGTTCACTCCTCCCACCTTGCACACAAAATATACACTGCAGATTGTTAGCCTTGCCTGGTAAAGAAATGACTAAACTAGATCCTCATCCTGGTGTAACCATTTCCATCTAAGGCACTTTACATATGGCCTAAGGCCTTCACATTACAATCATGTTCAGCAATGAGAATCAAAATGTAGGAAAAAACTGTTCCTGTTATGACCCACTCATTATGATATACTATTGTTGTTCCAAAAATGGCAGTTTCAAATGGGTGATTCTGGCTATCCTTGTCTACCCTGGCTACTAACACCACTCCTGAGGTGCTCAACATCTGCAGACTCTTGCAACAATGCAGCAATTACTAAGACAAAACATGTCACTGAGCAGACCTTTGGGGTTCTTAAAAGCAAATTCTGCTGTATCTTGCTATCCAGTGGTTTTCTGCACTATAGCCCTGAAAAAGTCAGTGACATGTTTTTGGCCTGTTGCATCCTTCACAACTTAGCCCATCGTGGGCCTGGATATTGAGGTTCAAGACACTGATGAGGACCCTTTTCCATTGATCCATGAATCATATCAGCATGGCCATCAAGTTCGACAGGGCTTCATAAAAAGCTATTTTTCAAAGTATGCATCAACTTACTCTGTAAATCCTACCATGCAGTTTACTCTGGTTTTGATGAAAATGCTGTGGTTGTTACAAAGGAACACAGGAAAGTGGCCCCATATCAGGATGTCTATAACCCTCTCATTTCAACACAGTCTGGTAGTTTTGGCAGCTTCTGTTGAAGCTCTGAGCTCTTGCTTGAACATATGTCACATGTACTGGCAGTACATTCATTTTACACAAAGATCTATGGACATATCTTAGGTGAAAATGTTCACCACACAAAACCATTCTTCTATGCTGGCTTACAAAAACCTACATTAAAACAAAGAAATAAAAACATGTTGTCCAGCAATATTATTAGGCCAAACAACCAGTATTAGATCAGAACTGTGCAAACCCACTGTATTTACTAGTTGTGAGGTATATAACAAAGGAACTTAGTTGTCCCATCCCATTTTGATACACACCACTAAACATGTTGTTTAAGCTCCAAGAACTAGGCTCAACATTGTCTTGAATGAAAACTGCAGCACATACAATCTGGCCAGCTGGGTCTAGTAACCAATCAACTACTAGGTGTTATTGTCGAAGCTTTATAGAACAAGCTGAAAATAGAAGATGATTAGTTAGTATGACCAGCTGCACCTGATTCTCTGTTCTCCAGTTTTAGTAAATAGCACCCAATGGCTATTCTCAATATTCAAGAAACACACATGTGCCAAGTTCTAGCTCTTACTTTGCCAAATAGAACGTCCCAAAGGACTTGAAATCTAACTAAAGGGCAAAACTATTTTTTTTTATTGGATACAGTAATGGAGTGTCAGTGTGTTTTCGCCATCTGTTTTCCATTAGTGAAATTCACCCTCTATTGTTTGGATAACAAGACAAAATGTAGGGTTTTCTAGTCCTTTCACTATCACTGCTAAGGACAAACAATAGAAATTGAGAGAGTGAATGTCCCTAACAGGGCCAGACAGCAAGAAAAAATTACAGATGTTCTAGCCTCTCTCTGCTGTACCCAAAAAAAAAAAAAAAAAAAAAGTCCCCTTCAGTTACACTTTCTTATATGGGCAACGTATAGTACGCCCACATGGTATGTTGATTGGTGAAGTGGGCAAACCCAAATTGGCATTAACATCTGCGGAACTTTGGCTGAAATTGTTTTCTTTGTTTGTGAACTTTAAGACGATGGGCGAAGGTTGACTATCTCAGCACTGACAGTAGGCTGCTGTTATTGAGACTTGTTGATCTCATCATTCTTGTCAGATGCAGAGAAACCTAGATCTTGAACATCTGCTGCCATAGAAAAGAGTAGGATGTTTCCTATCTCTGTGGGGTCCTCTACAAGAGAACAGATACTGATTAAATCAAAGTTGTCCCATGTCCTCCCCTTCTTGCAAACTCACCCAAGTCCAGGATAAATACAACACTGGACGAAGATGCTCCATGTTCACCTCTAGGGAAAGTTTGCCAAAAAAGTATTATATTGTGAAGGAGCATACAATAGTACTGCAAGGGAGAACCCAGCATCAACATTGCACATGTATAGTTCACATCTAGAATATTCACGAACACTATGTACTTACCTCTGTTGTTTCTCAAGGTATCGAAACCTTTGGCTAGCACTGTAACTGTCTTTTCATGGATGTAGGGCTGCATCATTTTTTCATAGTTCAAATTCTCCACAGAAGCTTGTAATCTGTCACCAGTTTTCGGCCTAGAAGAAAAGAGATAAGCAATGAAGCCAACAAGTGAGATATCTAAGATGTACATTAGAAAAGATGAAGTGACATTTCCTTGAGACAAATTCAAACATTTGTAGTCATGCTTTCTAATGTCAGACTAACCTTTCCTTCCTGATCAAGACCAATTTCTTCTTGATTTTTTTCCTTGATGTACTAGTATCTCTTTATCAAATTTTATTCACTCCGGGGTGCTATTCCAACTGCATTTAGAGCTCTTGTTATTAGTTTTTATAGTTTTTTTTTTCAGGCTTGGTCACTCTTACGTATATGAAGCATGTGAGTACCCAGCAACTTGTCATACACACTAACCAGATTCTCGACCAATGCTACTGTGACAGACCTAGCCAGGGCAGGGCTTTTGCTGGGAACTAGGGGTTAGCCTTCTACCCATTGATTATGGCCCATGGAGGAGACCAGGGATATGGTCTGCTTTTCCCAGTCAGAGCATGGAAAAGAGCTCAGTTCAGCCTCTGATCACATGGAGAGAGCGGATCAGTCTGTGATGATGGATAATAATATGATGAACACTGAGAGCGAGGTTTGGGTTATTTCTCTGCTTAAAGACAATAAAACTTCTCTTCTGGAGTACATAGAAAGGTGTAATATTAATCTTGTACAGGTTAATGGCCAGAGGAAATATGGGGCCCTCCTATGGACTAGGTTGGAGAGGCTCCTCCACTTGAGACAGAAATATTTGTTAGCAATTTCCCTCAAGAAATCTATGAAGATAAATCAATTCAACTATTTCAGACTGTTGGAACATTCTATGAGTTTTGTTTTATGATGACTTTTCTAGTGAACAAATAAATAAATGTATCGGTATAATACTAGGTGATGACACAAAATAATAAACCAAAATATAACAAATGAAAAACCCCCCGACGCCAAAAAACACTTTCTCCCCCGAAAGTCCAAAACAGTCCAACTTTTATTCAGCGTCTCGGTGTATAAAATAACCAATGGTACGAATATTTTCTTAGTGAATATTCTTCTTACACAAGTTCCAAAAGAATCCTCTTCCTCCTCTTAGTACCCTCAAAAAAATATAAATCGCATATAGTGCATTATCTACAACTCATGATATTCAACATAGCAAAATGCATTTAGCTTAGCACAGTTTGATCATTAAAGGAGCTATAACCCTATTAAACCCTATTATTGCCTACTATACTATGTTGGTTGTACTTTGCAACATGTTATGATGCCATTTGAGAACTGGATGATCTTGGATGATCTATACCAGGGGTGTCCAAACTATGGCCCTCCATATGTTGAGGAACTGCAAGTCCCATGAGGCCTTGCAAGACTCTGACATCCACAGGCAAGACACCAAGAGGCAGAGGCATGATGGGACTTGTAGTACTTCAACAGCTGGAGGGCCATAGTTTGGACACCCCTGATCTATACAGTGAGAAGAGCCCCTCCTTTTTTCTAAAGCATACGGATCTTGTCATCGGGTACGGTGCATAAGATAAGAGGTGGCGGTCAGTGTGCACACTAGCACTGGGAGTTTGTTACGAAGGGAGCACGAGCAGAGTGAAAGTATTTTTGTGATACAATAATATATGTGATTCCTTTGGAGGTATATTTCCTATGCGAAGGCGGATGGATTTAGGAACCTAACTTTTTTGCACGCATTAGCACAATTTTTGTAAATGCGGTTTGCTATGTTGAATATCATGCGTTGTAGATAATACACTATATGCGATTTAAATATTTTTGAGGGCACTAAGAGGAAGAAGAGGATTCTTTGGCACTTGTGGAAGAAGAATATTCACTAAGAAAATATTAGTATCATTTGTTATTCTACTGTATACACAGAGACGCTGAATAAAAGTTGGACTTTTCTAGTGGACAGATTACATAACTACCTGAAAGACAGCATGTGTAATGTACTTTATGTATTCAGTGGTTGGTTTGTTGCCGGACTGTCTGCATTGGACTCCCTGATCAAAGCATTGTCTGGGTGCTTGGCTGTTGATTAGCTTACTGTTAATTAGATCACCGTCAACTGTTCACTGCTAGCTGTTAATTTGATTACTGTTTGATTATATTGTCAGCACCTGTGGTAGTGAGCTCTTGTTGATACTCAACTTGGGGATCCCCAGGGCGCGGAGTCTAAGCCCCAGCCTGCTTCTTCACCAGAGCCCCTGATGGTGGGGATGAACTTGCAGCAAGCTGGGACCAGGTCGCGGCCCCCAGGTACACCCAGCTGAGGTTGAGGAGACCGCTCGCAGAAGCAGAGTATAATGGGAGGAGACAAACAGAATCCGATAGGCTAGCCAAGGTCAGGACAGGCGCAAAACAAGCAAGGGCAGAGAAAGAAGCCGGGGTCAGTACACAAGTAGTCAATGTAGGATTCAGGCAGTAGCAACACACAGTTGCTCTGACAACTAGGAAGTTGCTCAGGCAAAGTGAGCTAGACTGAGCATGTCTTATATAGAAAAGCAAACTAGGAGGTGGGCCAGGAAGTGATTGAAGGGAAGGAAATAAAACCCAGAGGATAGCAGACGGTGCCTATAGGTAAGCACAGACAAACCACACATGTGAAAGGAATCAGGAGCAGCAAGGAGGTAGGAATAAACAAACAAGAGGCTAACTTGTGACATATATCACTGTTAGATATTAGTTGCTAGCTGTTGTTTAGCTAACTGTTAATTAGGTCACTGTTAGCTGTTTTCTGGTCATTAGATGTACTGATGATATTACGGTTTACAATCTGCATTGTTTAGGATAACATGATCAAGTGCTTACCTGATCCCGTGTGGCATAAATTCTGTGTGAATTGACAGTAAACAGAGTTCATTGTCGCACCTACTGTAAGCTAGTGTCATCTAATTCTTGGGTGCAATGCCCAGCTATAATACCTTGTTCCTGGGTTCCAGCGGCAAGGAAGCACTTAAGCAGGGTGCCAGGTGGTGCTTCACTGCCACATTCTCTGCATACGTGAACTTGAGATTTCATTGTCGACCATTTGAATGTTTCCTCTTGGTCGGGGTACTAGCTTGACACTGCTGTCAATGGAACTTTCACAATGTCTGCTTTTCTGGGATCTTGAGAGAGCAGTCTTTGGGCAAGAGTCACTGCTGTCAGTTGAGGGATCCTCCACACAGGAAATGTATGTTTAGTCTGCACCCTCAACATCCACTTCTGTGCTACTATCTATGCAGTTGACTTGATTCAGAGTTAAATGGCGGTTTCTTCTCAATTGAATAGTGGGCCTTGTCTTTGGGGCACTATGAAAAACACAAAGATACTTTTAAGTTGCAGAGAAATTCACTTTACATTTGCCTTGCAAAAACAGCACCTATTGTTTACCCTAAACTTTGCTGGTTTTAACCACTTGCCCTGCAAAGGATTTACCCCCCTTAATGATCAGGCCTCTTTTTGCTGCTCGGCACTGCACTAATTCAACTGTTAATTGCGCGGTCATGCAATGCTGTACCCAAATGAAACAAAATTTATGTCCTTTTTTTCCACACAAATAGAGCTTTCTTTCGGAGGTATTTGATCACCTGTGCCCTTTTTAGTTTTCGAGCTATAAACAAAAAAATACCGAAAAGTTTGAAGAAAAACTATATTTTTTACTTTTGGCTATAAAAAATATATAGTAAACTCAAAGTTAGTTATAAATTTAGGCGAAAATGTATTCTGCTACATGTTTTTGGTAAAAAAAATCCTAATAATTGTAGATTGATTGCTTTGTGTGAAAGTTATAGCGTCTACAAACTATGGTAAAGATAATAGAATTTACACAGCTTTTACTATCTGACTGCTTATCACATTTCTTGAGGTGCTAAAATACCAGGATAGTACAAACACCCCCAAATGACCCCCTTTCGGAAAGTAGACACCCTAAGCTATCTGCTGAGAGGCATATTGAGTCCATGGAAGATATTTTTTTTCCCACAAGTTTCTGGAAAATCACAAAAACATTTTTTTTTTTCACACAAAGTTGTCATTTAAATGATATATTTCTCGCACAAGCCATGAGTATATGTGAAAATACACCCCAAAATGTGTGAGACTGTTTGGGAGCCTAGCCACATAGAGGAGCCTGAAATCCAATGACCACTTTGAAAGCCAGAAGGTGCGTAACTTCCTCATTTCACTTCCTATCACAGTTTCGGAGGCCCTGAAATGCCTAACCCCCTAGCACCTACCCCCCCTCAAATGAGACCCCTTTTTGGAAAGTAGACACCCCAAGGAATTTAAAAAGAGGCATGATGAGTATTTTGCAGATCTCATTTTTTTCTCACAAGGTTTTGAAATATAAAAAAAAAGAAAAAATGTTTTTGTTTTTTTTTTTCTTCATTTTCCAAAAACTTGTGGCAACAAACAAGATCTGCAAAATACTCACCAGTTTCTTATCAAATTCCTTGGGGTGTCTACTTTCCAAAAAAGGGTCATTTAGGGAGGTTTGGTGCTATCCTGGCATTTCAGGCCTCCGAAACTTTGAAATGTAGTCAGGAAGTGTAATGATGAAATACAACCCTTTAAAAACCTGAAGGTGCTTATTGTATTTGGGGTCCTGTACTTGGTTAACCTGCTAAAACGTCTCACATGTGGTACCCCCATACTCAGGAGAAATAGCAGAATGTATTCTGTGGAGTAATTCCACATATACCCATGGCATGTGTGAGCAGTAAATCATTAAAGTGACAATTTTGTGTAAAAAAAAAAAAAGGTTTTTTTGTAATTTTCCAGAAACTTGTGGTAAAAAAATTAATTCTTCTATTGATTCAACATGTCTCTCAGCAAATAGTTTGGGGTGTCTACTTTCCAAAAAGGGGTTATTTTGGGGGGAGGGGCATTTTATGCCCAGCATTAGAGGTTTATGCCACACATCACTCACTCTTCTAACCCCCTGAAGTTCAAGCCTTTTCTGACACATTTTATTCACATGAAAAAAATCTGTATTTTTTTCTAGGAAATTAATTTAAACCCCCAAACATTATATATTTTTTAAAGCAGACATCCTAGTGAATAAAATGGTGGGTACTACAATTTTTTATGTCACATAGTATTTGCGTAGCGATTTTTCAAAAGCAAATTTGTAAAGAAAAATACACTTTTTTTTACTTTTAATGCACAAAAACACAATATATTGGCCAATTATTTGGTAAAATATAAAAGATGATGGTATGCCGAGTAAATAGATACCAAACATGACATGATTTAAAACTGCATATGTTTTTAATATCCATAGGCAACATTTTAAAAGCCTTTACAAGCCACCACTTTAGATTTACAGAGGAGGTCTAGTATTAGAATTACTGCCATTGATCTGACGTTCACAGCGATACCCCACATGCATGGTGCAACTGCTGTTTACATACTGGCACAGGGTCAATGCTCAAGCACACAGGTGTGCGTGTGGGGAAGGGGGGGGGGTGCAAGGGTGCTTTTTTTTAAAGTTATTTTGATTTTTTTAAATAATTTTTACACAGTCCCTTTCATTTTTTTTTTTTTATCACTTTTAATGCTATCACATGGAATGCAAATATCCCCTATAACTTCAATGGGCATTGTCATATATTCTTTTTTTAGAAACCTGGGGTCTATCAGACTCTAGATATCTCCTCTGCCCTTATATTATCTAATCAAACCAAGATTGGTGTGATCAGATGCTTTCCCAATTTACAAATACTGCTGTTTATATCCTGCAAAACTGAAGTAATGAAATGCTCGTAGCTTCCAATTTCTTAGACTATAGAGATGATTGGCACCATTCTTGTCTCCAATCTGCTCTATGGTCAGCTGGCAGAAACACCGGCTGCATTCTCAGGTTCCCCCAATGGCACAGGACTGCCTGAGAAGACCTTGGAAGGCAGAAGGGGAGGGGGGGCATCATCTCCCGATGCTTGTAAAAGCAATCCTGCAGCCAATTAGCCACTAGGATTGCTTTTACGTGAAAGCTGATCACCGGCTGAAAAAAATTATACCAGGATGTGCCTGCAGTTAAATTTGCGGTTTCCAGCTGAATTTCAGGTTGGGCAGTGGATGGTGGAAGTACAGGTGCTGCAGAATTTGTGGGCTGCCAATTCGGATTTACAAGCACATCTGGAAGGATACTAGGGGCTTTATGGGACTGTGTGTGAATTCTTGGTGGTTGGGGGACAATACTTGTGCTCGCCACAGCACCAGCTTGTACTACACTTATGAGACTCGCCATGTCACCAAGTAATACTTCAGTGCTGGTATGTGAAAGACCAGGATGTACTAGGCCACTGGTGCTTGCCAGTTCACCAAAAGGTAGTGTGGCACTAGTACTGGCACTCTGCTGCATATGAGAGTCATCAAAATTTACCAGCAAGTGTTAACAGAGATCAGGCCTGATTCTGCGAACACTGCGGTTTTGTGTGCAATGTATCAAGTGACAGTGACCTACTGACACTGTACTTGCTGGGGGAGAAGGGGGGGGGTAAGCATAGGGGCTAAACGCAGGTGTTGGTGCTGATCCCGCTAACGCTGTGTTTTTGGGGACACTATACTAATGTGAACGCTGGTATAGTGCTGATCTGATCAAAGATATTGATCTGTTCAGACACTATACTAGCAATGGAGGTTTATTGTGTATGAGCGTGTTCCTGGTAATCAAGGAGTTAAATGTGATTACTGGTGTACTGACAGGGAATCTGACGCTATCTGGGAGGAGCGTGAAAACCACGGGAGCGCAAATCGCGTATATATATTATTGTTATACAGGATTTATATAACACCAACAGTATGCTCAGCGCTTTACAATATAGCGAGAGACAATACAGCAACAATACAGTTCAATACAAGAGGGATAGAAGGGCCTTGCTCCTTGAGATATGTGATTTTGTGCACCCGTGCTGCCCTGTAGCAGTATTTCTGTTATAGGGCGGTCAGGAAGCGGTTACAGAAGTGGTTTGTGTTACGGCATTACTTTAACTGACAATTGCGCGGTCTTGCAACGCTGCACCAAAATTAAATTTACAGCCTTATTTCCTCACAAATTGAACTTTCTTTTGGTGGTATTTGATCGCCTGTGCGTTTTTTTTATTTTTTGCGCTATATAAAAAAAAAAAAAGACTGACAATTTTGAAAAAAAATAAAAAATTTTGGACCTTTTGCTATAAAACAGGTCAGTAAAAAAATTTAAAAATCAAATTTCGTCATAAATTTAGGCCAAAATGTATTCTGCTACATGTCTTTGCTAAGAAAAATCCCAAGACGTGTAAATTAATTGGTTTACATGAAAGTTATAGTGTCTACAAATGGCAGTATATATACTGGATTTATTTATTTATTTATTTATTTATTTATTTTATACTAATAATGGAGGCGATCAGCGACTTATGGCGGGACTGTGGCGGATCAGTGATCAGTACAAAAAAAAAAAAACACTGACATTGTACTAATGGCACTGGGGAGGAAAGGGTTAGCATCTAGAGGCAATCAAAGGGTTAACTGTGTGAGGGGAGTGTTTCACTAGGGGGCGGGGGGGGGGGGTTTGTGCTTCACAGTAACACACTGATTCGGAAAGCTGTCCTTAGCGATCCGGACCAGTGTGCTCAAACTGACAGGGAGAAGAGCTTCAGCCGTGCTCCCTGTCAGTGTTTGCTGGTAATCAAAGGGCTCTGGCGCGTAATCACCAGCTGGGACAAGATAATTGAAACCCACGGCCGCGATCAGTGGCGTGGATAGGGTGGGCGCGCCCCTTACCCGAAATGCAAATTCACGTATATATACACGTGATTTTGCGCAGCGATGCCGCCCTACTGCAGTATATGTACTGTGGCTGGTCAGCAACCGGTTAACAATCTTATCCTTTCTACATTTGTTTTGGTGAATGCATCCTTCACCTACAATAGAGTCACAAAGTTATGCTCAGTTAGATGGACAAATGTGAAGTATGGTTCAACAGGAGTAAATACCTTCACAAGATTGCAGTATGGCACTTTCTTTAGGAATTATCCATTATGAAGCCTTTTTCCCCTTGCTTTTTCTGCAACAAATTGAGTGTCTACAAAAGAAAGAAAATGAAGATGCCTATTTCTATTGGAAATTCCTTTAAACAACACTAGGCGCATATTTGTAGTAAACTAGTCACATCCTACATGTAAGAGCATTTCAAAACATGCACTTTCAGATTGTAAAGGAAGCTATCATGACATACAGTGGGGCAAAAAAGTATTTAGTCAGCCACCAATTGTGCAAGTTCTCCCACTTAAAAAGATGAGAGAGGCCTGTAATTGGCATCATAGGTAGACCTCAACTATGAGAGACAAAATGAGAAAAAAAAATCCAGACAATCACATTGGCTAATTTGGAAAGAATTTATTTGCAAATTATGGTGGAAAATAAGTATTTGGTCACCTACAAACAAGCAAGATTTCTGGCTCTCACAGACCTGTACCTTCTTTTTTAAAAGGCTCCTCTGTCCTGCACTCATTACCTGTATCAATGGCACCTGTTTGAACTTGTTATTAGTATAAAAGACACCTGTCCACAACCTCAAACAGTCACACTCCAAACTCCACTATGGTGAAGACCAAAGAGCTGTCGAAGGACACCAGAAACAAAATTGTAGACCTGCACCAGGCTGGGAAGACTGAATCTGCAATAGGCAAGCAGCTTGGTGTGAACAAATCAACTGTGGGAGCAATAATTAGAAAATGGAAGACATACAAAGACCACTGATAATCTCCCTCGATCTGGGGCTCCACGCAAGATCTTACCCCGTGGGGTCAAAATGATCACAAGAACGGTGAGCAAAAATCCCAGGACCACACGGGGGGAGCTAGTGAATGACCTGCAGAGAGCTGGGACCAACGTAACAAAGGCTACCATCAGTAACACACTACGCCGCCAGGGACACGGATCCTGCAGTGCCAGACGTGTCCCCCTGCTTAAGCCAGTACATGTCCGGGCCCGTCTGAAGTATGCTAGAGAGCATTTGGATGATCCAGAAGAGGTTTGGGAGAATGTCATATGGTCAGCTGAAACCAAAATAGAACTGTTTGGTAGAAACACAACTCGTCGTGTTTGGAGGAGAGAGAATGCTGAGTTGCATCCAAAGAACACCATACCTACTGTGAAGCTTGGGGGTGGCAACATCATGCTTTGGGGCTGTTTCTCCGCAAAGGGACCAGGATGACTGATCCATGTACAGGACAAAATGAATGGGGCCATGTATCGTGAGATTTTGAGGGCAAACCTCCTTCCATCAGCAAGGGCATTAAAGATGAAACGTGGCTGGGTCTTCCAACATAACAATGATCCCAAACATACCGCCCGGGCAATGAAGGAGTGGCTTCGTAAGAAGCATTTCAAGGTCCTGGAGTGGCCTAGCCAGTCTCCAGATCTCAACCCTATAGAAAACCTTTGGAGGGAGTTGAAAGTCCGTGTTGCCCAGCGACAGCCCCAAAACATCACTGCTCTAGAGGAGATCTGCATGGAGGAATGGGCCAACATATGAGCAACAGTGTGTGCCAACCTTGTGAAGACTTACAGGAAACGTTTGACCTCTGTCATTGCCAACAAAGGATATATAACATAATATTGGAGATGAACTTTTGATATT
Organism: Staurois parvus; assembly: GCF_062004578.1. Taxonomy (NCBI): domain Eukaryota; kingdom Metazoa; phylum Chordata; class Amphibia; order Anura; family Ranidae; genus Staurois; species Staurois parvus. The sequence goes on from NW_028318393.1 coordinate 1,965,403, forward strand.
GACCAAATACTTATTTTCCACCATAATTTGCAAATAAATTCTTTCCAAATCAGCCAATGTGATTGTCTGGATTTTTTTTCTCATTTTGTCTCTCATAGTTGAGGTCTACCTATGATGCCAATTACAGGCCTCTCTCATCTTTTTAAGTGGGAGAACGTGCACAATTAGTGGCTGACTAAATACTTTTTTGCCCCACTGTACCTCCATAAGATGCTTTCTTGTTTCCCTGTCTTGCTCCTGGCTCAATTTGGAATGTAGCATCTATTGGACATTATAAAAACATGTAATACCACATTCTGAACATATGCATGTGTAGGTATGAATAATAAATACATACTTACATTGGACCGTGGTTGCTTTAAGGACACAACAGGTGAGTTGGGCTCCAAGTCTGCCTCAAAGTTGGCTGTTTGGAGCTGTAAATAAAGAAAAATTCTTGGTAAGATTACATGTAGTTTGTGGTTATCTCCTTTTCCTATTCTAAACTATATCAAACAAATGCACAGTAACCATGTTGGGGCATGCTTCACAATTCCAAACAAATGGGTAAGAAAAGGCTGAACATTCACACCGGGCATTATTGGCAAACAAGCATGAAACAGCTTAAAAGGGGTTGAAAACTGCAGAAATGAGCCCTATAATACAGAACAAACATATGCCACAAACCAGAAATGAGCCATATCATACTAAAGAAACATGTGCCACAAACAAGGTATGCACCAGAAATGAGGCAGAAAATACAGCTACAAACATATGGCACAAGCCAAACATGAAAGTGCGTTCACTGCTAAAACAAATGAAGCTGTTGAAAGGCTTACAATGTGCTCCACCAGATCCAACATTTTGACTTGTCATCTGCTGTGCTCTCCTCTGCCATCTCTCACTTCTGCCTGGGCCCTGAGAAGTGTGTACTGGAAGTCCTGGTGGCTGGATACGATGAAACCCTGCGGTAAATTAGAACACACCTGCGGTAAATTAGCGCACCGTTTAATGCAATAATTAGTGCAAATCATGGCAAAATACTGTATGCAGTATTTTAGTAGGTTTTTTGTGAATGCCAAAAAAAACTTTTTGAAAAATGCTATGAGGTATTATATCGCAAATTGTAAATGGCAAATTTGTGAATGGAACCCAGTATGTTTTTTAATCAAATTGTTATGGGTAAAGTTCCACTTTAATTTATAATGGCATATATTACATACATTTTATGTACCCTTATATTACAGTTACAAGTACCTGTGGAATTCTGAAGAAAGCAAGATCGAACCTGAAGGTAAGGGTGCTTCTTATTTTCTAATTTTAGGTTAAAAGAGAAATGTGGTATTATAAAAAAAACAGAAATAAGTACTCACCTATGTGGCTGCAGCATCAGACCATTGTTGCAGCTGTCCTCTGCTAGCAATCTGCATTGCCCTTCCAGCGCTCCCTAGAGCGCCAGGCTGTGCAGGGGGTGGGAGCGGCTGGCTCCGGCTCTCAGCGTTGAGCTGAGAGGATGAGCCAGCTGCCGGTCAGGCATATAGGTGGATCCTCAAAATTAAAGTTGGGATCCCTGCAGAGCCTGTGTGATGTCGGTCGACAATGAGCTTTAGCTTGCTGTCGGCTGAATCTGGGTCACAGGACTGCAGAACTAAGTGCACTTCTGTGATCCAGAAGAGAAGTATTAAATAAAGTGGTGGTTCAAGTCTGCCAAGGTCAAGGTATAACACATACATTGTTGCAGTAGATTATACCTTAGTAAGGGGCCACTGTGTCCAGACAAGGAAATGTTGATTTGCAAAGCTAGCAATGGATAGTATGTAGACATAATGTAAACATCCAGAGCATGCATATTTATGCCAATAGGTGCAAGAAAGCCTCAAGATATCTCCCACTCCAAATTGTTTCAAGTGGAAACAATAAATCATAGTCATAAGGTTCATCACCATATCCAGTTGCATTAAGCTAAATGAGACATTTGATGTCGTTGGCCATCTTTAATCTGACAGCTTTGATTGTGGGAAATCTGGTAAATAATTTGACACCACAAGAACCAAATTATATAAAATTCCCAAGACATTTGTACATATAGGTGACATTATAGCAAACCTACCTACTTGAGTCAAAGCAAAAGGTTTACTCAAAGAGCTATCCAGTCAGTTGCATTAACTAATGCGAGTTACCATCTATGGGGTACATGCAGCCCATTAACGTGCTGCCAATGCAGCACAACAAACCTACAATTGGACCCGCACTATTTTTTGTTCCTTTGCACCATGTTACAGCACATAATATTAAGTCACTTTGCTTTATGGTGCACTGCAGTGTGGGTACATTGGACTTAACTGGCTTAAGTACATGGATCAAAATATGGCCAATTCAGCAGGGACCAGCCAAATGTATTGGCTCTTTGGTTGTACAGAAGGTAATCTACTGATTGACTTCTGTACAACCACCCTGTTAGGCTGTCTCTTCTCATCGAGTGTGTGAATGAGGGAATAATTTTTTTTTTTTCTGGTCACTCCGCTGTTTAAACAGAAAAAAAAATGCTCATCTATGGACTGCTTTAGTGCATTGGGTTGCCATTCAAAATAAATTACAGCCAAAACACAAGTCAGATTAGCTTTAAATTGACTCTAATGGCACCATATTCCTATCTTGAATATATACTTACCATTTAAAGCTGACTTCCCAGCTCTTTTAAGCTGAGATTGCATAAACAATTTTGCAGTGTTTAAGTTGTATTTAAAGTGGCTAAAAACCTCTGAAATGAAAAAAGCAACAGAAATGATATCCTTCTATAACGTGTACTTGTCTCAATCCAAAGCACTGAGTGTGATTTATCTCTGCTGCCTACCTTCTCTGCTACCTGCATGTGTCATTTGACAGTTAAAGCGGAGTTCCACCTGAAGAGAAAAAAATAAAAAAAGTCAGCAGCTAGCTACAAAAAGTGTAGCTGCTGACTTTTAAAACACAGTCATTTACCTGTCCCTCGGTCCAGCGGTGTCCTCACCACCACTGGTTTCAACGGACGTCTTCTCTCCCTGGCGCCAGAATCTTCAGTGAGGGCACCCAGCTGTGATAGCTTGCGGCTTCACTGCCAGGTGCCTACTGCGCATGCACGATAAGTGCTGTGCTTTGTGAATGGCCCCGTGGTCTAATAGGACCTGTCACGTGTCCCCTTTTGGGGGGAGCTCTGCTTTAATTTCGACTCCAAGGAATAGACAGGCACAGGGGAGGGGAGCTCCAGCACCCAGTCTGTGTCTGACAGCCTCAGCTGCGCAAGTTTGCCTTTGAGTTTGTGTTGAGGGAGGTGTGTCCTTCCCTCCACTAAGGTCTCAGGTTACGGACAGCTCCCTACTATGTGCTCTGCACTGTGTGACTTCAGATCCTCACCTCTTGCCTGCTAGAGCTGGCTAAAATGTGTGATTTAGGAGGATGTAGAAAAGAGAGGGATGCAGATAAACAAGTACAGTTTATGTAGGAGGATTTGAATCATCTGTGTGTATTACCTGAGGTTAGTCACTTCACTGGGTATATGTAAGGGTTTACAACTACTTTATTTCAGGAAAAGAAAGGCGATAAATAAATAGTGGATCTGTTTTTTTTAATTCTTTATTTGATTTTTCTAAATTTTAATACATAGAGCAGAACAAAGAATGATAATGTCAATTTTTACAGATGTAAACATAATTGAATAAATGTATTAACAGCATATAAATTAACTATTGAATCTATTGACTATGTACTGTATATGCTTCAATGAGCCCCCTATGAATTCATCTTATTGTCTTATGTATAATGTAGCAAGATTAGTACAATAAATCAGACATAAAGAAGGCCCACATGCTGAGTGCCCACATGTGTTTGTAGCCCCTGATATTAGTAATATTATATGATTCTGTTTTTATAGAACCACAGAGCAGACAACATATCTTTTCCAATATGTGTCGTCTTAGAAATCAGTAGAAATTAATGTAAGAAAGCACAATTTTGTAAACAAGAATATCTGTAGGCATATGTAAACCTTTCACATGTAGAAATTTCTTTAGACAACAGTCACGTGTAAACTGAGAGTAAAGATGTAAAGATTGCCAAGCTTGTCACTAATGACTTGAAATGTTCACGATTTAATGCTTTTTCTCATTTTCAGCTATAGGTCAAAAACAGCATTATTTTCTTCAATAAAACTAACATTTTTCTAAAAATGAAAATACCTGAAACAAATGAGGAATCTGGACACATTTAGAATTATGAACAGAAGCCAAAGATTGATATGCAGTGTTCTGAATATTTATTATAAATAGAATTAGAATTTAAATGTTGTATAAATTAATAAAAATATTTGATGAATTTGGTGTATTTTATCTATTCTGCATATTGTTAACATTTTACCAAATATTATCTCATATGCTACAAGATGTTAATGTAAGATAGGGTGTTTTTTTTGTCTATTTCAGTATAATTCAATAAAAAAAGACATAACCTACAGGAAATGGTCTCTGGATAATTTGTTATTACATCTCAACTGTACTCATGTGGCTGCAAGTCTTGGTGACCACTGACACCATGTTGTAAGTGATGGGAAGTCTAAAATGTTTAGTTGTCACTAGAACAAGGATACATGAGAAATCTTTTTTCAATAACAGTTGTCTAAAAAGAGAAATTTTCCACACTCTGGAGAGATTTCCTATTACATTTATTACTTTAAAGCAGACCGTCACCACCCCCCTTCCTTTTATTAAACTACCAATTAATAAGTAAAATAATTATATGGAAATTTTACAATTGGTACTTGCCTATATAATGTGGATTTTTCTATGATTGTACTGTTCCATTCACCCAACTTTTCAAAATCTATGCCTCCATTTTCATAAAATACATCATCAGTGGCCAGCTTCTTCTTCTTCCTGGTCCTTTGTGTGGGCCACCGATGTCTGCACTCGCCAGATCTCATGAATGCGCAACATGAGATCTGGCACCATTTATTATTGTGTACATGTTGCCATAGTAATAGTAGCCTCATTATGTTGCCCAACACTCTAGTCCCTGAAGCCATTGTAATGTGCTAAGACATGTGCAAGATTTTGCATAGTTTGTTTATCTTGAGAAATCAATTGAGATCTTGCAGTTTGACTACAATAACTTCTTGTAAGGCACTGGTGTTCTGATAGTGACAAACAAATGTAGTATGATGCAAATAAAATGTAATATGTCTTGGTATTCATAAACAATCTTCATCTTAGGAAAAAAAAAATTAGATGGAGGGTATATCTGTGAGATGCTTTTGCAGAGTATTCTGGGCTTTCCAAAGAAAGTACGGCATTAGCTTCTCCTTCTGTGTAATTTGATTGTCCACTGTTTAGCTTTATAAGCATTTTTATTAAGAATTAAAAAGTTACAATAGGTACACCATCAATTTCCTGGTCGGTCGTGACATATAGATCTGATTATAGGCAAATTTCAATAAACAGAAATCAAAAATTAGCGTGCCATATATTGCTTGTTCAGGTAACATGATGGTGACCAGTCAAAAGATCCAAACACACTCAAAGCAACTATAACAGAATTACCTATAAAGTAATGTCATGATGATTCACTGTTGATTCAGTTTGTACTGTTCTGTTAACTACAACCCATATGAATTCTGTGGAATTCTGCTGCAAAATCTCAAGCTTGCTTAAAAAAAAAGACCCACAGGACCAACAATGGCAAGAGAGTCAGACCAAAATATAGAGAGAAGAAAAAGGGATAAAAAGAAGAGAAAAAGAAAAGATACGAAATGTGTACCCTCTGAATACTACACTAGCTTTCATAGTTAGTCTAGCTGAAAAAAGACCATCCAGTCTACCGAAAAAAAACCCCAACAACATTATAATCCTATACCCACAGTTGATCCAGAGGAAGGCACAAAAGACCAGCAAAGCATGATCCAATTTGCTGCTGCAGGGGAAAAAGTTACGGATCCCCAATTGGATATTCCCTGTGTCACGATATGAATTCTCTGACAGCCCAGTTATTAATCCCCAGGTATTAATTCCTTGTTCCTAATCCCTCCTGGCCATACGAAGAGCCTCCTCCAATTAGTATTCACTTCTGTGTGCGAAAAGGCCCCTAGCTGTAATTAAGGCTCCACCTCCACAAAAGGTCCCAAATTCAATTAGTGTATACATCCCTAATTAGTGCCTTACTTTTGTATTAATGTATTTCCCCCACTAATTATGTCCAACCAGTCTTTTCTGTTTACAGCCACAAATTAAATTACTGTAGTTCCATTCCTGTCCATTCTCTTAATTGTCACCTGCTAATGACCCCCCTCCGCCTCTCGTCCTGCTAAGGGAGTTTAAGATGCCAGTACTGGTCTCTCTTGTTGTGCCATTCTGCGTACAGTCACTAAGGGATCCCAGCTGCGGCGGGACGATAGTGGCCAGCCTCTGCCTAAGCCCCATTGGAGCAGGGGGACCCCAGAAGCTACATCAGCCCTGCCTGCAATGCCACCAGCTTTGCCTGAGACTACCACACCAGCTCTGCCGGAGGCTACCACACCAGCTGTGCCTGAGGCTACCACACCAGCTGTGCCTGAGGCTACCACATCAGCGTTGCGTGAGTGTATGCTTCCCTTGTGCTATCTGACTGCTTATGAACTGCCTCTTGGATTACAAATTGCTGTAGAGACTTTAACTTTGCCCACCGGGGCTGGATTACAAATATTTTGGACTCTCTCTCCCTGCACTACTCCCCATTGAGTGACTGTTGTCTGTTTTAATAAAGCTTTAAGTGTTTGCCGTCTGCCTTGTGTGTTCTGTCCCGATTACCCTCCGTCACACCCTGGATCAACTTTACCTATAGCTAGTGTCCTTCCATCCAGTTTAGGAGGGTCCTGGGAGATATTTTGTCCAGGGATCCCATGTTTTCTCAAAGTAGGCCAGCCTATCATGGAGAATGGCCGACATACATTCATTAATTATAATCCATGTTAGTTTTGCTTTTAGGAGTTCAAAGGGGACCCTTGGGGATTTCCAGGATCGTGCAATGGAAATCCTGGTTACTCTAAAGATGAATGTGATAAGGCATCTCACATATCCTGGTGACCCCTCCACCTTCTTCCCTAAAAGGGCCTGCTGTGGAGTTTTCACTATGTTCACCTGAGTGAGGGAGTAAATTAAATTATACTGTATGTGCAGATCCAAAACTGCTTTACTTTGAGGCAAGTCCACCATGTATGAAAAACAATTCCCTCCTTTCCACAGCTGCGCAAACATCTCTAGGGGCCCCCAGGACAGAGGACACTAAGCGCACTGGCACTAAATACCGCTGTAGGAAAACTTTGAAATTTGCCTCAATCAATGAGGTATTAATGTTTAGAACTAAATTGAAACAGTTTCCCCATTCATCTGCTTCCAGAGGTTCACCTAAGTTCTCATCTTTCCATATAGGGTAATTTAGCAGAGTTCTCATGGAGTATTGTGTATATATTAGATATATGACCAGTGTGCTTATCAAAAGTCCTACATAAATACTCCATGGGGGTAGAGGATGTTAGGTCACTGGTAAGTTTTAAGGTGTTCAGGAGATGTGTAATTTGTGAGTATCAAAATAGGAGTTGTAGGAAGTTGATATTGCTCCTGAAAGACTTGTTTTGGTATCATTCCTCTATGGTTTGGAGGTCTGCCAGGTGGATAAATCCTTATTCATTCACCATGCAAAAGTGGGAAAGCTGAGACCCGGAGCGAACATTAGATTGCCCAGCAAAAGGACCAGAGGTGTGTGGAAGGATTTAAAACATCATAGAATGTGTTAATTCCATGTACAGATTAGATAGGGAAGTGATTGGAGATGTTAATAGCATTAGGAGGTTGTCAACAAATAGAGTACATTTATGCTCCCGATCCCCACATGGTATTCCCTGAACACCAGGGTAATTCTTTGTTTAATAGCAAGGGGTTCTAAAGTCAGATTTAATAGAATGAGTGATAAGGGACAGCCTTGTCGGGTACCTCTATGAATGGCAGAATAACCTGAACTACAGTATATATCTTGATCAACAATCTATACGAATTATAGTGAGAAAGTTCTGGCCAAACCCATAATGGTCTAAAGTATAAAAAAGGTATTCCCATGAAAGGGAATCAAAGGCCTTATGAAGGTCAAGAGTTAACAGCATACCTTTCCTCTGTCCCTTACCATCCCAACTAGAGTTTAGGGCCAAGATAATATCCACCAAATGTTGCATTTGGTCTGGTGCTTGCCTATTTCTGACAAACCCCACTTGATCTGGAAGTATGTATTTAGAGAGGAACATGTTCAGTCTCTTCGCTAGTATGTTAGTCATCATTTTGAGATCCACATTTACAAGCGAGATCAGGCAATAATTTGTGCAATCTTCGTGATCCTTTTCTGATTTAGGTATGTTGTGTATGAATGCATTATTTTCATATCGTGAGAGTGGGGTGCCACGATGAATATCATTAAAGAATAAACATAGATGGGGTATTAAGATCTCGGAATATTTTCTGTAATAGTGACCGGAGAAACCTTCTGGGCCTGGTGCCTTAGATGGGTTAAGGCTTTTTATGGCAATTGCCACCTCGGCTTCTGTGAATTCCTGCTCCATTAATTCCTTGTGGTCAGGGCCAGTGCTTAGATTAGGCCTGCCACCTAGGGGCGCCTGGTCACAGCACAGCCCAGCACTCTCTGTGTGGGACGCTGCCACATCATGAAAAATTCTTCAGCTGAGAGGAGGGGCGGCAGAGGGGAGGAAAAAAAGACAGAGGAAGATTCTGGGTGTTTGGGGCTAGTGTAGCAGCTGAGCTGCAGATCTTTCCAGTGTTCCTCTCAGACTCAGTCCCTTACTGCAAGCTGGCTAGATCACTGTGGAGTTCCAGCCCTTTCTTCCCATTCATCAGCAGAGGTGGAGCTGTGCCTGTGGTGGAAGGTAATGTCTCACTCTGATGTCTCGTGTCTGTGTGAGTGTGACCCAGCAGGCCATGCATCACATTTGTAATGTGTCAGTGAGTGATGACATTATCATGATCCCACAGCCTGCTCTTCTAGCACCTGCTGGGCCTGCTGATCTGTGTCAGTATTGGTGTGGTGTGTTGTGTCGGATCTGTCACTATGTGGGATCACTCAGTTCAGCTGCTTGCTGTTACAGCATTTTATCTCCCCCTCATTGCCTGGGGAATTCAAGCCTGGTATGTGTCAAAGTGTCAAAGTGTGGATTCATCATCCTCCACTCACTGCAACTGTTAATGTGTTTTTTTTTGGGGGGGGGCACTAGTAGCTGGTCTTGCCTAGGGCGCAGAAGGTCTAGCAGGGGCCCTGCTTGTGGTCATTTGTTACCTGGAGAAGAGGAAGGTTTTCGAAGAAGCCATCAACTTGAGATTTTTGTAATGGGTCAGGCTGGGAGTAGAGTTTGGAATAGAAATTTTCGCACAATCAATTGAGAATTCTAAGATTTATTGCTGTCCCTGCTGTATCTCTTTTAGCTGTAAGGTCTATCTGAGAGTTCTTTTTCTGTTCCCTTAAGGCTGCATTCACACTTGAGCGATTTGTAGCTTGCAGCTCAAAGCTCCAAATATGCTACAACTTAAAAAATCAATTGTACTCTATGGTGCCTGTTCACACCCGATCGCACGAACAGGCACCATAGAGAACAATTGATTTTTTGGAGCGTTTTTAAGCTTTGAGCTTCAAGCTACAAATTTCTTAAGTGGGAATGCAGTCTGCGTAACTCTTCCTCCTGCTGGAATATAGTCAAATCCTGCTACCGGTTTTTCCTGGAAGCCATTTGAATTAATTTAACATTAATTGTCACCTTATGTGCTGCCCAATTGGTAGTTGGAGTATGTGTACCCAGAAATGTTTTCGGTAAAATACTGGCATAAAGTAGTTTCAACCTCTTTAAATACAGTGGGGTCATTGAGTAAGGAGTCGTTGAGGTGCCATGCTGCCAGCCAAGCTGTTGTCCACAGCTCTGAGACAGTCATCTGGACTGGTGAGTGGTCTGACCATGATGTGGTGTGTATCTCTGCAGAGGCTATGAATGGAAGTTGTAGGGACAAAGTGAATATGTGGTCAATGCAAGAGTAGGTTTTAAGAACATGGGAATAGTATGTGTAAACTCTGATCGTGGAGTAACTATCCATCCACACGTCAATCAGACCATAGGAGTGTAATATGCAAGCCAGTTGGGTACTCTTTTTTTGGGGTATGTTTCAGCACAGCTTTGAGGGAGTCTGACTTATCTAGCATTTGGCCTATGGAGGTATTGCTATATCCACCAAAAATTATATGGACCACTGCATGAGGTATCAAAGAGCATGAGGTATCAAAGACTTCAGCATTTCCTTAAAGAAAGTAATTTGTCAGGTGTTGGGGGAGTAATAGGAGATTAACGTGACTACATGTTTATTAATTTTCCCATTTTCCAAAATATATCTGCCCTCCTTGTCTAAGATAATGACCATAGCAGTAAATGGTACACATATAGCTATATAGATTACCACTCCTCTCTTTTCATCTGGATCATTAGATAGGTAATATGCAGGATACTTCATGTTTAGGTATTTGGGAGATGAAGTCTGAGAGAAAGGGGTGTATTGAAGTAACAGGACGTCTATCCCCAGCTTTCAATAATATTGGAAGGCCACTGTTCACTTAGTTGGGGAATTGAGACCCTGTACATTATGGGTTAGGATTTTAAATTTTGTCAGGACTATTGTAGACATAGTGGTTCGGCAGTCTGTACTCGCCTGTAAGATGGTTCCCCCGGTTACACCTCAGTCCTCTGATTTGTTGCCAGGAGTCCTGTAACCTGAGAAATAGGCAGAAAAAGAAGAAGTATTAGAAACAGCCATATTTACCTCCACCACCTGTCTGCCTGCAGCCAGGAGGTAAAACATGAACATTGTGAACATCCACATATCTAAATCCAGAACTGGTTGTGGGGACCAGCACCCCATTACCAACAGCAATCAGCTAAGGGCAAATTCATGTCAAGTGGCATGTGGGTCCACCTCGGCACATCACTCTTCTTGTGCAAACAAGATGGGTGATGTGGAGGGAATATAAAAACATACAAATCCTCAACAGAGATAGAGTTGACTTCTCAGGGTCAGGAGCAATCTATCCAACCATTAAATCTTAAAAACAACAAAACATTTGTATAATATTAATTTACAAAGACAAAATACTGTAGAACTTGGGCTTTGGTTAGGGCATCTGATTAACAGAATTCTAGGGAAGGTAAGGGGAAAGGGGGTAAGGAGGGAAAAGGAGAAAGGGCAAAGGGGTGGGGGGAGGGAGAGGGAAAGTGAAGGTGACAGGGTTGTTCAGGGAGGGAATGGAAAGGGGAAGCTAGGAAGCAACAGGAGGCCTCTTTCCGAAATCTCCACGACCTCCCAGATCATGACATATATAGATGCAGCAGGTACATACGCAGCTGCACAGAAGTAACTAACGAATGAGATGTATGAAAGTAAACTCAGTGTTTGTAGGTATCATTACTACTACTACATGAGACACAAAAGAAAGGATTGGCCAACAAAAGTCTTTCAGACAGAGGTACAGTGGTCTTCTTAGGAGCCGATCGTTAGGTTGCAACTGCAGTGGAATAAGAGGTCGGGGTGGAGTAGTAGGATTTCTGCTGTTCAGTGAGTTCTGAGAGATCTGGCCCAGGCTCAACAGCACTTCTTCCCCATCCTGAAAACTGGCAAATTAGGGAGTCTGACCTTTGTACATAAAAAGAAAGACGGAATGGGAATGACCATCGATACTTAATCAATGATCATCAATATGTAATCATCAAGTGCATCATTAGTGATTTCAATGATCACCTCTTTTAACTGGTCAGTTGAGAGATGTCAGCAAAAATTTGGATTGGATGCCCAAGCAGTGAGATTTCCTGTCGATCTAGCTAGTCATTATTTTCTCTTTAATCCTGTAAAAGTGTAATTGACAATCACATCTTGAGGCAATCCATCACATCTGGGGGCTGTCTAAACCCAGTGAAAATGATCCAGTTCCAGCTGGTGCAGGGAGATATTATGGATCAAGTCCTGCAGCAAGGCATGAAGTGCAGGCTCTAGATCTGTGACTGTCAGGGAGGCCCCTGACCATAAAGTTGTAGCTCTGTGATCTGTTCTCAAGATCCTCTATTTTGGCATGTGCTTGGTCTAATTGCTCTTGTAAAGTATTAATCAGGGTGGTATTTTGGTTCACTCTTTTCACAGTTCTATCCAATTTAGACTCTAGGGAGTCCAAGTGCTCTCCAATATTTTGAAAGTTATATTTAAGGTTGGTGGTTATAGTGGCACAGGCTTTGGATAATTCGTGCTTCAGCAATACTGATAATCTAGCTAGAAGCACTGCATCTTCTGAGGTGGGTTCTCTGTAGAGCTGGTCAGACTTAGAGCTAGTTCTGCTAAGTCCACCATATTTTTGTCCATAGAGGAAGCTGCAGATGCAGCACTATCAATGTCTCCCCCAGGTGAAGCAGAATATGCAGAAAATTGCTATGGCTCACCTAGTGATGTCTGTTGCAGCCCATCCAAATACTGAGAGGAGAAAGGATATCTGCTTGTGTCCTTCTGTGTAGGGGGTGAGGGCTGCCATATGATGGCGGGTCGCTTCATGTTGCTGATTTCTGGACCAGTGCCATCTCAGTCAGAGGGGGCCGCTGCTGGGGAGGGGACTGGCGTACCATTCGGGGCTGCTGTGGTGGTTTTTTCTTCACTGCTCCCACCGTTCACCACTGCATCCTGTGTTCCCCCAACAGATGGTGAAGTTTGCAGGCCGTCTCTTCCACCCCAGCTCACTCAAAATAGCTCAGATGGCTGAGGACATGCGGAGCACGCTCAGAGCATGTCCGGATCTGGCACAGCATGCAATTCTTTAACTGAAATAATACAGTGAAGGAAATAAGTATTTGATCCTTTGCTGATTTTGAATATTTGCCCACTCTCAAAGATATGATCAGTCTAACAATCGAATGGTAGGTGTATTGTAACACTGAGAGACAGAACAGCAAAAAAAAGAAAAACATTCAAAAGAAATGCATGTCTAACAAATTATGCACTGATTTGCATGTTCATGAGGGAAATACGTATTTGATCCCCTATCATTCAGCAGGATTTCTGGCTAACAGGTGCCTTTCATATAGGTAACAATAAGATTAGAAGCAGTCTTTTAAAGGGAGTGCTGCTAATCTCATTTTGTTACCTATATAAAAGACTCCTGTCCACAGGAGCAATCAAACAATCAGATTCCAAACTATCCACCATGGCAAAGACCAAAGAGCTGTCCAAAGATGTCAAGGACAAGATTGTAGACCTACAAAAGGCTGGACTGGTCTACAAAACTATCGCCAAGCAGCTTGGTGAGAAGGTGACAACAGTTGGTGCAATCAGTCGCAAATGGACGAAACACAAAACAACTGTCAGTCTCCCTAGGTCTGGTGCACCAAGATTTCGCCTCGTGGAGTGTCAATGATCATGAGAACAGTGAGGAATCATCCCAGAACTACATGTGAGGATCTTGTCAATGATCTCCAGGCACCTGGGCCCACAGTCACCAAGAAAACAATTGGTAACACACTACACTGACAAGGAGGAGGAGGAGGAATGCTGCCTATGACCCCAAGAACACCATCCCAACTGTCAAACATGGTGGTGGGAACATTCTGTTTTAGAGGTGTTTCTCTGCTAAGGGGATAGGACAACTACACCGCACTAAAGGGACGATGGACGGGGTAATGTACCGTCAAATCTTGGCTGAGAACCTTCCCTCAGCCAGGGCTTTGAAAATGGGTCGTGGATGGGTGTTTCAGCATGATAATGACTCAAAATACATAGCCAAGGCAACAAAGGAGTGCCTCAAGAAGAAGCACATTAAGGTCCTGGAGTGGCCTAGCCAGACTTTAATCCAATTGAAAATCTGTAGAGGGAGCTGAAAGTTCGAGTTGCCAAATGTCAGCCACCAAACCTTAAGGACTTGGAGAGGATCTGCCAAGAGGAGTGGGCCAAAATCCCTCCTGAGATGTGTGCAAACCTGGTGGCCAACTACAGGAAACATCTGACCTCTGAGATTGCCAACAAGGGATTTGCCACCAAGTACTAAGTCATGTTTTGTGAAGGGGATCAAATACTTACAGTATTTCCCTCATGAACATGCAAATCAGTGTCTACTTTGTTAGATATGAACTTCTTTTGTTGTTATTCTGTCTCTCAGTGTTACAATACACCTACCATTTGAATTTTAGACAGATCATTTCTTTGTGAGTGGGCAAACATTCAAAATCAGCAGGGGATCAAATACTTATTTCCTTCACTATGTTATACAGGTTGTGATGATTATGGCTTACAGCTCATGAAAACCCCAAATCCGCAATCTCAGAATAAAACAAGGATTGTACATAGAACAATATTGGACCTCTGAAAAGTATAAGCATGCATACAGTATGTACTCAGTACTTGGTTTGGGCCCTTTTTGCAGCAATTACTGCCTCAATGCGGCGTGGCATGGAAGCTATCAGTCTGTGGCACTGCGGAGGTGTTATGGAAGACCAGGATGCTTCAATAGCGGCCTTGAGCTCTTCTGCATTGTTCGGTCTCATGTCTCTCATCTTTCTGTTGGCAATGCCCCATAGATTCTCTATGGGGTTCAGGTCAGGCGAGTTTGCTGGCCAATCAAGCACAGTAATCCCATGGTCATTGAACCAGGTTTTGGTGCTTTTGGCAGTGTGGGCAGGTGCCAAGTCCTGCTGGAAAATGAAGTCAGCATCCCCATAAAGCTTGTCTGTGGAAGGAAGCATGAAGTGCTCCAAAATCTCCTGGTAGATGGCTGCATTGACCCTGGACTTAATGAAGCACAGTGGACCAACACCAGCAGATGACATGGCTCCCCAAATCAACACGGACTGTGGAAACTTCACACTGGACTTCAAGCATCTTGCAGTGTGTGCCTCTCCATTCTTTCTCCTTACTCTGGGTCCTTGGTTTCCAAAATGAGATGCAAAAGTTGCTCTCATCAGAAAAGAGGACTTTGGACCACTGAGCAACAGACCAGGTCTGTTTTTCTTTAGCCCAGGTAAGACGCTTCTGACATTGTTTGTTGTTCAGAAGTGGCTTGACAAGAGGAATACAACATCTGAAGCCCATGTCCAGGAACCGTCTGTGTGTGGTGGCTCTTGATGCACTGACTCCAGCCTCAGTCCACTCCTTGTGAAAGTCCCCAACACTTTTGAATAGCCTTTTCCTGACAATCCTCTCCAGGCTGCGGTAATCCCTGCTGCTTGTGCACCTTTTTCTTCCACACTTTTCCCTTCCTCATAACTTTCTATTAATGTGCTTTGATACAGCACTTTGGGAACATCCAACTTCTTTTGCAACTACCTTTTGAGGCTTTCCCTCCTTATGGAGGGTGTCAATGATGGTTTTCTGCACAACTGTCAGGTCAGCAGTCTTTCCCATGATTGTGATTCCTACTGAACCATACTGAGAGACCATTTAAATGCTCAGGAACGTTTTGCAGGTGTTATGGCTTAATTAGCTGATTAGAGTGGGACACGTTGAGCCTAGAATATTGCACCTTTTCACAATATTCTAATTTTCTGAGATTTTTTTTTTGTTGTTTTCATGAGCTGTAAGCCATAATCATCACAATTATGACAAATCACAGCTTGAACTATCTTGCTTTGCATGTAATGAGTCTATCTCATATATTAGTTTCACCTTTTAAGTTGTATTACTAAAATAAATGAACTTTTGCACGATATTCTAATTTTTCGAGTTTCACCTGTACTTACCTGTTCTGTGCAATGGTATTGCACAGAGTGCCTCAGAACCTCTTCTTCTGGGGTTACCTGCTAGCGCTGTTAGCTCCCCCTTTACTCTGTCTGCCCAGACAGCCGACTGCTTGCTATAAGGGGCAGATATGCGGGCTCGATCCTTAGCCAGGCTATGTACATCTCTAGATGTAGCCAGGTGCTGGCTATGTTATATTGAAACCAAGTGACACTGACAAATGGAACTATGAATTAAGCATTTACCCCCTAGTGCCCAGTATCTAGACTAATACATCACATCCTGTCAGCAGAGTAAGAGGGCTGATCTCCTGAGTGACAGCCAGAGATCTTGGGACCTGTAGTCTCACAGTGTATTCTACACATTCCAGAGAACTGGACACAGAGGAGAATTGTGGGAGAGTCTATATATATTTGACTGTGATTGAGGGCCTCTCTCTCTTGGCTTAGGACTTCAGACAGGACAATTGGAGGTTGCTGCCCTGCACACAGTCACAGCAGACCTTTTTGGTCTAGCTGGGTACAGTGACATTCCAGATGGTGGATCTGCATAGGAGTGTTGCAAATTGATAGACTGGGTCCCGCAGCTGTTCATCTTCACTCTCACAGCCCATCTCCTTGCTTCTGCTGCTGCTTTCATTGCGCTGACAGCCTACCGGGTGACCATCTCTCACCTCTTAGCTGAGACGCAAGTTGCTGCACAACACATTCTGCTCACGTGGAGGCTGCAATCATATTAGGATTGATGAGTGAGTGGACGCCCAACCTCTTTTTGCCATTCAGCTACTTACAGACACTGCATGTAAACATCTTTATACTTCAACTATAAAGTAACTCTTGGCATTAACACTCCAGTTGTTTACCTGCTTAACATTACTGGCCTATCACCTTTTAGGTCCTCCCTAACCCTCCCTCTCTATCCTTCTCTTCTTTTGAGACTCACTGTTTTCTCCCATTTCTCTGAGGATTGCAGTGATCTATTGGCCTCCTGGACCGCTGTCCTGCTTTCTTGATGATTTCTCCACCTGGCTACCCTACTTTCTCTCCTTTCAACTACCCAATATCATTCTCGGAGATTTTAACATCCCTATTAATGTCAACAACCCAGCTACATCACAAATCTTCTACATAACCTCATCTTTTGCATTAGCACAATGTATACAATCCTCCACTCACTCTGATGGGAATACATTAGACCTTGTTTTCTCCCGTCTTTGCACTCCCTACAACCTTACAAACACCCGCTTTCCTCTCTCTGATCACAATCTCATCACCTTCACAGTGTCCTCATTTTCAAACACCTATCCCTCCAAGCAGCAAACAATTACCCGCAAAAACCTTCACATTTGTAACCCTGCTCCTTTCCACTCTGCAACTGACCAACTCTATGACAGAATCTCTCCCCTGTCCTGCCCTGACCTGGCCACTTCTGTCTACAACAGTTCACTTTCATCCACATTAGACTCACTTGCTCCTCTAACAACACGAAGCATCAGGCTCCGACCATTACAACCTTGGCAGACTGACAACACCAGAAATCTTAATCGACATAGTCGTGCGCTGGAGCGATTGTGGCGTAAAACCAAATCTCAACAAGCATTCACCGTATATAAATCTGCTTTCTTAACATACAATTCCTCCCTTCATGCTGCCAAACAAGCCTACTTTGTCACTCTTATTAATACCTTGTCATCCAGTCCTCGTCATCTTTTCTCTACTTTTAACTCTCTACTTTCGCCACCTCCACCTCACTGCTCATGAGATTGCAAATCATTTCAAAAGCAAGATTGACGCAATTCGTAGGGGCATTGCCACTGCACAAACATCAATATCACTTAGCATACCTTATACTAAATCTCCCTCAAAACTTTCATCTTTTGACCTTGCTACTACTGAAGAGGTCACTAAGGTTTTCTCAGAAGCAGTCTCACTACCTGCCCCCTGGATCCTGTCCCCTCACAACTACTACGGTCACCCACTTCTTTCATCCTATGCTTCCTCACTCACATCTTCAATCTCTCCCTCTCTAACAGTGCCTTCCCCTCCCCTCTAAAGCATGCACACATAACTCCCATACTTAAAAAGCCCTCCCTGGACCTTAGTCTACAAATCGCCTGAGCTCCCACCTCACTGACAACAACCTTCTTGACCCTTTACAGTCTGGCTTTCGCTCACTACACTCCACTGAAACTGCCCTAATAAAACTCACCAAATGATCTACTAACTGCTAAAACCAATGGCCACTACTCCATATTCTTACTACTTGACCTCTCTGCGGCTTTTGATACGGTTGACCATCCCCTCCTCCTAAAAAAAACTCCACTCTCTTGGCCTTCGAGACACTGCTCTCTCCTGGTTCTCCTCCTACCTATTGCAGCGCTCCTTCAGCATTACCTATAACGCTGCCTCCTACTCTTCACTCCCTCTTTCTGTAGGGGTCCCTCAAGGTTCTGTCCATGGACCCCTTCTCTTCTCCATCTACACCTCCTCCCTTGGTCACTAGATAAACTCCCATGGCTTTCAGTACCATCTCTATGCTGATGACACAAATCTATCTTTCTACCCCTCACCTCACCCCTTCAGTCTCCTCTCGCATTACTAACCTACTAAGTGACATATCGGTATGGATCTCACTCCACTTCCTCAAACTCAATCTTTCCAAAACTGAGCTCTTAGTATTCCCCCAGCCCCTGCCCCCTCCCCTGACTTCTCCATCAAGATCAATAACACAATCATCAGTCCCTCCCCTCATGCCAGGGTACTAGGTGTAATCCTAGACTCCCATCTGTCCTTTCAGTCCCAAATCCAATCACTGTCCAAATCTTGTAGACTTCACCTACGCAACATCTCCAGGATATCTCCACTAAGCAACTTATTCACTCCCTTGTTATATCTCGCCTTGACTATTGTAACTTCCTCCTCATTGGCCTACCTAATTGCAGGCTATCCCCTCTTCAGTTTATCATGAATGCTGCTGCCAGACTCATCCACCTTACTAACCGTTCTGTATCTGCCACCCCTCTCTGCCAATCCCTCCACTGGCTTCCATTGCCCAACGGATAAAGTTCAAAACATTAACAATAACATATAAAGCCATTTATAACGCTGCCCCAAATCACATCACCGTAGGGGGAGGAGCCTGAACATGGCGGCTGTAGGGAGCGTGCGGCAATAGCTCCCTGCTAAGCTCCGCTACCCGACCTCCCCAGTGACCCTCTGGAGCAGGGATTTGGGATCCGACTCACCGGAGTCTGCCAAACAGCAGAGGAGAGACGAGAGAGCCGGAGATGGGACCAGGACGGAGGTGGCAGTGACGTGCTGGTCCACCTGGCACCTCACAAGAGAGAGATCCGGGAGGCTGAGAGGCGAGGTGACGTGGTGAGAGCACGTGACCAGCCCCGGAGGATCTCTGGGAGAAGGAGAAAACCGGCTGGCGTCCCGATGTAAGAGGGAGCCGCCGGCTTACATTTGCTCAAACCCCCCGGCCAGCTGATCGATCCTGGGTCTGGGCGACCCAGGAGAATTAAGAGACCCGCCCTGCTTCCCTGGGACGATCTCCAATAAAAAACAGGAGGAGAAAAGTGGAAACCCAGTGGAATCCCCCCTAGGACTGAGCTGCTGCGAAAGCCCTACACGTAAAAGCTCGGAGCCACCGTTTGAAGAAGAAGAAGGGTGAGTGAGAGCTGTTGGGGGCTTATTGTGTGGGGGACCCCCGAGTGACATAGGGGACCAAGGGGAGGAGGGGAGGATTCCCAGGGTTAAGAATGAGAAGATGAGAAGAGCTCCAGGTGTCCTAGGAGAGTAAAAACATAAGGAAAAACAGCAGGCTTGTCTGGTTCACAAATTAAAGGTCTGGTATAACACCATCTTGAGAATAAGAGAAGAAATCAGATATTTTGAGGACATGAAGAATAAAGGTCCTAAGGGAGCAGGGCTCAAAGGGTCTCAAACATGCACGATAAAGAAATTTACATCACAAGGAAATATTACGCCAGAAAGGGCCCAAGGCGCAAGAGCAAAAGGGGAAATGGACATTAGCTTGGGAAATAGTCCTAGATTATCAATGGGTATGAATAGTAGCTGTAGCCACCTAACAACATGTGGCTTGGAAAAAAAAGAATCAGACGGTGAACTACAAGTACCAAATAAAAATGAGATGATAGAAATGTTCCAAAATCTAGAAAAAACGATAAAACATGAAATGACAGCTATGCGGAATGATTTAGGACACCTGTTATCGAGAGTGGAAGAAACAGAGGAGAAAGTTAAAAACCAGGCCCAAACCATAGATAATCTAGAGAAAAAAATAACCTATTTGGAGAATACCCAGAAAAAATTGCTCTATAGGATGGAAGTTCAAGAAAATAAAGAAAGAAGGCGTAACCTTAGAGTACGAGGAATTCCAGAGCATGTAAAAGGGGAATTACTATTTGATCTAGTTGTAAAAATTCTAAACTCCATAAGAGACAGACCTGAAACAGACGGGATTAAACTGGACGGAGTGTTTAGAATAGGAAAGTTCAATCAAGCGGCTGAGAAAGAAAGACC
The DNA here is from genome assembly GCF_062004578.1 of Staurois parvus. NCBI lineage: Eukaryota > Metazoa > Chordata > Amphibia > Anura > Ranidae > Staurois > Staurois parvus. The sequence goes on from NW_028318393.1 coordinate 1,985,729, forward strand.
AAGAGATACAGTGGTCCAGTTCCAAAAATTTGGGGGTCAAAAATGAGATATGGAGGAAGATTAAAGAAAGATCATTAATTAAGTATGGAGACTTAAATATCCAAATTTTTGCAGACTTAACATCAGAGACCCTATGGAGAAAGAGATCCCTGAGACCCTTGTTGGAACAAATGAGAAAACAGAACGTGCAGTATAGATGGGGTACTCCAGCTTGTTTAATTGACTGGAAAAATGGTGTTACAGCATACTTGAGATACCCGGAGGAATTGAGAGATTTTTGTGACAGACTGAAACTGCAAAGAATGGTGATAGCGGGCTGGGAAGAAGAAAAGAAAAAAGAGAAACAGAAGATACAAGAAAAGAAGACTGTCAGCGGGTCGGGGGGAGGGGGGCCCGGGGGTGGGGAGAGAGGGGATGGAGAATTAAGTAAAATTTTTTTTTTTTCTCTCTTTTTCCTCTTCTTTCTCTCTCGACCCCCCAGGCCCCACCTTTGTTGAAATGGTAGTCCCTCTGGAGCTTTGGTTGAGGGGGGAAGTGAAGATTTTAGTATTTTCCTGAGTCCTGTGGATAGAGAGAGGGGACCTGGGGAGGTCAGAGGAGAGGCTAGCCGACCATGGGTGGAGCTTACGCCCAAAGTACCAAATCAATGGTGGGAATAGAGCCACAAATGATTTATAGGCAGTATCTAAGCCTAAAAACGGGTAGGGGGAAAAAAAAGAATGAGGGATGGGGGGATGGGAGGGGGGGTGGGAGTTGGGTTGGAGGGAGGGGAGGGGCTACTGGGTTAACACTCTGCATGATAGTAGGGATAAAGAGGAAGAGGCAATTTGAAAGAGAGATAGAGCGAACTAAGAAGGATGGAAGAAATACAGTTTATAACCTATAATGTGAATGGGCTGAGTTGTCCAGGGAAAAGATTTAAGTTGTTTAAGGAGTTACATCATAGGGCAACGTCAGTGGTATTTTTACAGGAGACACACTTTGAGATAGAGGCAAATGTGAAATTGAAATCTAAATATTATCCAACATGGTACTACGCAGATTCTCCAATTAAAAGAGCAAATGGGGTTGCAATAGGATTGGCAAAGAATATGAGATTTGAGTTGGAGGATAGAAGGACCGATCCTGAGGGGAGATTTTTATTCTTGAAAGGTAAATTTCAGGGGATTGAGTGTACATTAGCCAATATATACTGCCCCAATAAGAAACCGGAGATGTATATGAAGGGTCTGTTGAAAAAATTGATAGAATTTAAAAAAGGGCGATTGATAGTAGCAGGAAATTTAAATTTCTGCATGGATCCACAAAAGGACGCTACCTCTTCTGTCCAAAGAGAGGGGGGTAGGTCTCTGAGAGCTTTGAAAAAAGTGATTCACGAGTATCAACTAGTGGACACCTGGAGAATAATGCATATGAAAGACAAAGACTATACCTTCTTCTCTAATGCACATGAGACATACTCGAGATTAGATTATATTTTAATAGACCATCAACTCATTGAACTTTTGGTTAAAATAGAAATAGAGACAAGAACGTTCTCTGATCATGCCCCTGTTGTAATGAAAATGGGATGGGGAAGAAGGTGGACTGGAGGTTTAGGGTGGAGGTTAAATGAGGCCCTTCTTCTGGATGAGGATATAGCTCAGAAGATCGAGAAAGAGATTAAGGTATATTTTAAGGAGAATGAAACAGAGGAAGTATCGATAGCTAGTTTGGGAGAGTCCCAAGGTATTTATAAGAGGAATCTTGATTGCGGCAGGAGCAAGGAAGAAAAAAAAAAGAAGAGAGAGGGTCAGTGGGCTTCTAAAAGAAATACTGGACCTGGAGCAGATCCACAAGAAGAAAATAACAAAAGATACAAGACAGAAGTTAATGGATAAAAAAGATGAGCTAGAGATGTTGATGGATGAGGAGAAGAGAAGAATATATAACAAAGTCTTAAGTGGGAGATATAGATGGGGAGATAGACCAGGAAAATACTTAATGAGAGCTTTGAATAAAAAGAAAAATAGGAACTATAAAGAAAAGATAAAAAGTCCCAAGGGGGAGTTGGCCCATTCAACTAAAGAGATTATTAAAGTGTTCACGGAGTATTATAGAAAGTTATATAATATTAGTCCCCAAGGCTCTCCAAAAGAAACTCGAGAGGGAATTAATGAAAAAAGGATGATATATTTAAAAAATGCGGGACTACCAAAACTAAGTGAAGCTCAGTTGAACTCCTTGGACGTGGAAATTTCCCAGGAAGAAATTAAAGCAGCATTAAGAAGTACAGGGGGAGGAAAAAGCCCAGGCCCGGATGGTTACACAGTTAAGTATTATAAGAAATACAGTGAATTACTGTTACCCAAGCTGAAGAAGTATATGAATGCTCTGGGAGGTGGGATGGAGGTGAGGAGAGAATCTTTACAGGCCCATGTAGTACTTATTCACAAGGAGGGAAAAGATCCCTCTCAGTGCTCCAGCTATAGACCAATTTCATTGTTGAACACGGATACCAAACTGTACGCAAAGGTTCTAGCAAACAGGTTGAAAGATCTAATGTCTGATTGGATCCATGGAGATCAGGAGGGCTTTGTACCAGGGAGAGAGGGTAGAGAAAAGTAGAAAAGGGAAAGCCCCGGTGGTGCTCTTGTCAATTGATGCAGAGAAGGCATTTGATAGAGTGGACTGGGGCTTTATGATGGACAACTTAAAAACGCTGGGGATAGGAGATAGAATGCGTGAGTGGATAAGTAAATTATATAGGGAGCCTACCGCAATCATTACGGTAAATGGGGAGAGATCAGACCCCATTGGGTTGTCTAATGGAACAAGACAGGGCTGCCCACTGTCCCCTTTACTATATGTTAATAAATATTTATTAATTTTTCACTTCATATACAAGTCATTTCAACATCTCTATTAAAACATTTATCAAAAACATATTTAATTTATTCCTATATATATGACCTTCTTTTCTTACCATCCCCCCCCTCCCATGCCCCCCCCCCTCCCTCTCCCCATCCCCTCCCCTCCTTCCCTTTCCCTCCCACACTCCACGTTCTCTCTTCTCTCATTTACACATAATAATTATGTTGTTCCTGAATCCAATTCTAAACCGACTACCAGGAGCATAATCACTTCATCTATTTCACCATTTCTTTATATTTTCCCCATCCTTTCCATTTTTTATTATAGACCTCGAGCTTGTCCTCATGCATATAATACAATCTTTCTGTCCCAGATATCTGATTTACTCTGCCCTTCCAGTCTTCCTCAGTTGGCACTTCTCTTTTCTTCCAGTACCTAGGTATTAGGCTTTTTGCTGCGGTTAAGTAGTACCATATCCCTGAACTCTTATAAGCTTTCACTGGGAGTTCTGAGATATGGAGGAGGCATAATTCTGGATCTAATCCTATATTGATTTTAGTAATCTTCCTTATCAAGTGAACTATTATTCGCCAAAACACCTGTATTTCTGCACACTCCCACCAAATATGATACCACGTGCCCACCTCTCCACAACCTCTCCAACACATCTGTGAAATTTCTCTATTCATCTTGTGCTCCAGGTAAGGGGTGATGTGCCATCTATTCAAACATTTATAATTTATTTCCACTTCCCTCATACTAATATTTTCGTGAATTAATGTGAACATCTTCTTCTTCTCCTCCTCCTCTATTTTTCTTCCCAAATCTCTTTCCCATTTCACTATGTGCATTAATTTTGTGTCTATGTCAAGTTCCATTAGTATCTTGTGTATTTTTGCCATTCCGTGTCTACCATTTCCCCGTGACTCCAAAATTCTCTCAAACGGATTCCAGTTTTTTCTAGTTCTTATAGGCTTTGGGAGGCTATCAAAAAAAATCTTCAGTTGGTAATATCTTAATCTATCCATCTTACTAAGACTTCACCCTTTCTTTCCTCCATATTCTTATATGACCCAATTTCCTCTCCTACCATTATATCTCTCAATTGCGCCTCCTGTTTTATAATCCATTTCCCTGCTATACTATCTTTACCTGGGATAAAATATTTTGTGTTCCTAAGTGGTATTAATTGTGAATTAAAAACCCACCCCTTTTGTCTGTGTAATAAATCCCATTCTTTTAAGACATTTAAAGTTTACATACTTGTGCTCTCCTCTAATTCTCTATATTGTGCCGGTACCCATATACTATTACTCAAACTTATTCCACTCAGTGCTTTCTCAATTTTCACCCAACTTTTCTCCGGATTATGAATCCAGTCGAAGATTCTTGCAATAATCCCCGCTTTGTAATATCTCCTAAAATCCGGTACCCCCAATCCTCCTCTTTCTTTACTTCTAGTCAACGTTTCATAACCTATTCTAGGCTTTTTATTCCTCCATATACATTTTATTATCATTTTCCTCAGTTCTTTAAAATATGTCTCTGGGAGTTTGATTGGGATTATTTGAAATTTATATAATACTTTGGGGACAATTACCATCTTTATCAAGTTTATACGACCTATCCATGATGGGTTTCCATTTCCCACTCTTCTTAACTCCTCCTTCATTTCATTTAATAACGTGATATAATTAGCTTTATATAGGTTCTTATTTGAGGCTGATAGTTTTATTCCTAGATATTTTAATTCTTTGTCTCTTCAGAGGAAAGGAAATTCCTCTTGTAGTTTTTCTTTTTCGCTATTTTTGAGATTTATGTTTAAGATTTCGGTCTTTGTTGGGTTAATTTTCAGGTTTGACAGGTCTCCGTACTCCCTCAGGGCTTTCATTAAATTTGGTAGTGATGTTCTAGGATTTCCGACATCCTAATCCTAGACAGTAAGGGCTCCAGTGATAGCACATATAGCAATGGAGACAATGGACATCCCTGTCTTGTACCGTTTGACATCTTAAAATACTCTGATCTTCCTCCATTTACCATTATGGTAGCGGTAGGCCCTCTGTATAACTCTCCAATCCAGCCTCTCATTCTATCTCCCATGCCTAACGTTTCCAAAGTGTCCATCATAAAACCCCAGCTCACTCTGTCAAATGCCTTCTCAGCATCTATTGACATCAGTATCATTGGAGTTTTCCCTTTTTTGCCCTCCTGTATAAGCAGCAATGATCTCAAAGCATTATCTCTATCCTCTCTTCCCGAGACAAACTCCACCTGATCTCCATGTATCCACTCCGGCATCAGCTCTTTCAGTCTATTTGCCAGAACCTTTGCATATATTTTAGTGTCTACATTCAGCAGCGCTATTGGACGATAACTCGCACATTGCGAGGGGTCTTTATCCTCCTTCTGAATCAATACTATATTCGCCTGTAAAGACTCTCCCCTCATCTCCATCCCATTCTCCAAGGCATTCATATAGGTCTTCATTTTGGGTATTAAAAGCTCTTTATATTTTTTATAGTATTTGGCCGTATACCCATCCGGACCCGGACTTTTCCCTCCCGCCATGCTTTCTAATGCTATTTTTATTTCCTCTGAAGTTATTTCTGCCTCTAAAGAGTTCAGTTGTGTTTCTCTAATTTTTGGTAGGCCTGCCTCCTCTAGATATTTCTTTCTTTCCCCTCTATTTACTGTTTCAATTTTCTTAAACGTATCCTGGGGTATAATATTATACAGCTCATTATAATATTCTTTAAATGTTCTAGCAATATCCTTGGTTGAATGTACAAATTCCCCCTTGGGATTTCTTATTTTCTCAATATAATTTCTATTTTTCTTTTTTCTAAAAGTTCTCATTAAATACTTTCCCGGCCTGTCTCCCCATCTATATCTTTCACTTGTTATTTTATTAAAGATTCTTCTTTTTTCCTCCTCCATTACATTCTCTAATTCTTCTTTCTTCTTTATTAACATCTGCATTATCTCCTTAGATCTTTCCCTTTTATGCACTTGTTCAAGATCATATATTTCATTTAATAATCTATTTATCTTTTCTCTTCTTTCTTTTTTCTTTTTTGCTCCCATTGCAATGAGTAGACCTCTGATATAAACTTTATGTGCTTCCCACACCGTTGCAACCGAGACACCCTCTGTTTCATTCTCTTCAAAAAAACATTCAATTTCCCTCTCAATTCTTTGACCAATCTCTTCCTCCATGAGAAGTGCCTCATTCAACTGCCATACATAACCTTCTCTCCTTTCTCTACCCCATCTCAACTTCATTGCAACTGGGGCATGATCTGACAGGGTACTTCCTTCAATTTTTACTTCTACCACCAACTCTATCATTCGATGTTCTACTAATATATAATCTAATCTAGAATAGGTCTCATGAACATGCAAAAAGAAAGTATAATCTCTCTCCTTCATATTCCTAATTCTCCAGATGTCTACCAGCTGACACTCATGCATCAGTTTCTTTAACATTCTCAAATATTTGCTTTCCTCCCTCCTCACAGAGGAATTGGTGTCCATCCGCGGGTCCATACAGATGTTTAAGTCGCCCGCTACTATCATACATCCACTTGTAAAATCCATCAATCTCTTCAACACTTCTCTCATAAACCTCTCCGGCTTCTTATTTGGGCTGTATATGTTTGCTATTGTACACTCAATTCCCTGTAATTTACCTCTCAAAAATAAAAACCTTCCCTCCAGATCCGTTAATCTCTCCTCTAGCTCGAACCTTATATTCTTTGCGAATCCTATAGCAACTCCTTTTGCTCTTTTAGTTGGTGAATCCGCATAGAACCATGTTGGAAAATATCTAGTCCTCAGTCTAACCTTCGACTCTATCTCTAAATGTGTTTCCTGCAAGAATACCACTGAGGATTTTCTATGTTGGAGTTCTTTAAATAACCTGAATCTCTTTCCTGGACAACTTAACCCTTTTACATTATAGGTTATATATTGGATTTCTTCCATCTTACTCTTTTTCTACCGTCTCCTTCTTCCTCCTTTCCTTCTTCTTTCTTATTCCTATGGAGCGTTTTTATCCCTCTACCCTTTTCTCTCCCCTTTTCCCTCCCCCCACCCCTCAATCCACTTCCTCTCCCTCCCTTCCCTCCTCCCCCCCCCTCCCCCCTCTTTTTAGGCCCTCACTTTGCCTAACCGTCATTTGTGGAGGCAACATCCACCTTTGACTTAATCCTTGGGGCTTTACTCCTCCCATGGACGGCCTCCCCTCCCTCCGAATTCCCCCCTTGACCTCCTCTCTACTTGTATTTTCTTGAAAAGGAAAAAAAAAAAAAAGGAGTCAGGCTGGAGGGACAAGGGAGTAAAAAAAGGCGACAGGATGGGAGCAAGGAAAGAGAAAAAAAAAAAAAAACTTCTCTCCTCTTCACTCACCCCCCGTCCCTCCCCCCCCCCCACCCGCCTCCACCCCACCCCTCTCTTTGATCTGTTTCCCCCAGAATCTTCTTCCCAACCGTTTATTTCAATTTTCTGCATTTCGAGTCTATCACAAAAATTTCTCAAGTCCTCTGGGAACCTCAATTGGGCTGTTATTCCATTTTTCCATCCTATTAAACTCTCCGGAACTCCCCATCTATATTGCACCTTCTGTTTTTTCATCTGCTCCAGCAAAGGCCTCAGAGTTCTCCTCCTCCGGAGAGTCTCTAGTGACAAGTCCGCATATATTTGAATATCCATTTCTCCATACTTTATAACTGATTTTCCCTTAGTTTTCCTCCAGAGTCTATCCCTTTGCTGTACTTCATAGAATTTTACAAGTATGTCTCTCGGCCTGTCCTTCTCATAATTCCTCTGGAGTTTCCCATTTCTAGAGATTCTTTCTATATTAGTCCTTTCCATTTCAGAGTTTTCCATTATATAGTTCAGAATTTTGCAGACCATCTCTTCCAATATTTCTCCTTTTAAACTTTCCGGTATCCCTCTTATCCTTATGTTTCTCCTTCTTTCTCTATTCTCTTGGATTTCCGCCTTGTACTGCAATTTTTCCTGAGTTTTTTCCATATTAATTATCTTCTTCTCTAATTCGGAAATAATCTGGTTCTGATTTTCAACTTTCTGCTCCGTTTCTTCCACCCTTGACAACAACTGCACCAGGTCATTCCGAATATTTACCATTTCTTGCTTTATTGTTCTCTCCAGATCTTTAAACATTTCTGTCATCTCTTTTTTATTTGGGATTTGTAAGTCTTTTTCTATCTCTGATATTTGCTGATTACTGATATCCAATTCCAGTGATTGTTTAGGACTATTTTGCATACTTAAATCAGACTCTCTATCATTTCTGCTCTGGGGCCTTTCTGGGGTCACATTTCCCTGGGATGTATACTTTTTAATTGTCCCCGTTTGGGTCCCCTTAGGCCCGGTTCCTTTTGTACTTTTTTCATTTCTTCTGTAACTTTTTTCTTCTCATAGACTTATACTTTACAAAAACAAGGAAACTGATCAGATATATAGGTAGAATTCCCAGCTCTGTCTTCCCACCTTTCTGTACGCCTTTGACTACACCTTGCGCTCTTCTCCTTATTTTTATTATTTCTCTCTCTCCCAGCTCTATACAGTTTTTTTTTTTTTTTGAATATTTGGGGCCACTGCCAGACTCACTCACCCTTCCTGCGCTTCTCGTGAGACAGCTTCAGGCTCCACTCTCCATATCCCTCGATAGGTCAGCTCTCTTCCTTTCAGGGGGACCCTCCAGGACTTTCCTCCACACTCTTCTGCTTTGTTGGATTGTTGGGCAGGCTCACCATTGATCCCCTGCCGGGGCTCCAGGGATAGCAGGTCGTCCGTCAGAACGGGGATCTCTCCTGCTCTCTGTCAGTCTATGTCAGCCTCCGGCCGGGCGGCCGGCTTCCTTGCCTCCCAGGGATGCACCGCGGCCGGTCACGTGTCCCAGCCGCGCCTCCCTGTTTCCCGGCAACCAGGCTCAGCGTCCAGGCTCAGCGTCCCCGCCTCTCTCCGCCGGTCTCCGCTCTCAACTCCCCTCACCGCGGGCAGCCACTCAGCCACAGGAGCCAGTAAGTCCCCCGGTCAAGGAAGGTCTCTGCTTTCTAGGGCTCCATCTCCATGGGGGGAATGTTGAGGTCGAAGGGGGGGTAGGTCGGAGGGGCCTCGTGCGGGAGCTCCTACCACGAGCTCTCCGCCGCCACCGCCATAGTTAGGCTCCGCCCCCCCCTCCGGAGCTTTACTATATGTTTTGTCACTGGAACCTCTGTTGTCAACAATAAGGAATAGTGGAGCGGTAAAGGGAATTCAGATAGAAACTATAGAACATAAAGTAGCGGCCTTTGCGGACGACTTACTGTTCTATGTGGGGAATCCCCGAATAACACTCCCAAATATAATGAAGATCCTGAAGGAGTATGGTGAATTATCAAATCTAAAAATTAACCCAACAAAAACAGAGATTTTGAATATTAATATACCAAAGAACTCAAAAGAAAAGCTACAAAAAGAATTCCCCTTTATATGGAGAGAAAAAGATATAAAATACCTAGGAATAAAACTCACTGTCTCATCTAAGCATTTATATAGATTAAACTATATTTCTTTGATAAACGAGATTAGGGAAGAATTAAAAACATTAGAAGGAGGAAACCCATCCTGGATAGGACGTATAAACCTAGTCAAAATGGTAATTATACCTAAAATATTGTATAGATTTCAAATGGTACCAATTAAAATTCCAGAGGCCTTCTTTAAGATAATAAAAAAAAATGTTAACAAGATATATATGGAAGAATAAAAAACCAAGAATATCATATGAAACATTAAGTAGGATTAAAGAGAAAGGGGGAATGGGTCTGACAGATGTCAAGAGATACTATAAAGCAGTTGTCTTAGCAAGAATATACGACTGGACATTTAACCATAAGGGGAAAAGTTGGGTAAAGATTGAAAATGAACTTAGTGGGATTAGATTGAGTAAGATGATATGGGTTCCAGCACAGTTTAGAGGAATTAAAGAAAGCACAAGTATTTACACTTTAAATGTTTTAAGGGTATGGGACAACTTACACAAAAACATGAAATGGGAATTTAATTCTATATTAATGCCTCTTACAAATACTGAGTACTTCCCTCCGGGAAAGGATAAGATATCAGGGAGATGGTTTAGAAAGGAAGATATCCAACTGAGAGATGTTTTGGTGGAGGGGGAATTGAGACCATTTAAAGAATTAACAGAGAAGAAGGGAGATATCTTCACTAGAATAGATGAGTGGAAATATCATCAATTGAAATGTTTTATTGGAAATCTCCCGAAACCCCTGAGATTAAAACAGGAGTGGAATATGTTTGAAAGGCTGTTAGAAACACGGGGGGATGGGAAGCACGGTATTGCGAAAATCTATAGAATACTCACACAATTAGACACAAACACAAAGTTAACTTTTATAACAAAATGGGAAAGGGATATGGAAGTAGTGTTTGATGAGGATAAACAGAGAAAGATATTTAGACTGATACACGAGAACGTTAGTATGAGAGAGGTTGAGATTAATTATAAGTGTGTGACACGATGGCACATTACACCGAATGTTGAGCATAAGATGAATGGGGAAAATTAAAAAATGTGTTGGAGGATGTGGAGAGATAGGCACGGTGTTTCACATTTGGTGGGAATGTCCGAAAATCCAAGCTTTCTGGAAGATAATAGTCAAATTGATTGAAGAAATAACTGGAAATGACATAGGGTTAGACCCAACGACGTGCCTCCTACATAATGTTGAGACATCAGTAAATAAATACAAAGAGTCAGGCGTATGGTACTACTTAAATGCGGCGAAAGGTTTGATACCCAGGTTTTGGCAGAAAACTGAGGTACCGAAGGAGGAAGACTGGATTAATAGAGTAAACCAGATTGGTAGAATGGAAAAAACGTACCATATGCAGGAAGATAGAATGGGAGTATATTATAAGAGATGGGAAAAGTGGGGAAAAAGCAGGATTGAAAGAGAAATATAGAAAACTATAAACTAGGACGTTACTTAAAGTTAATAAGCCTCGAGAGACTAGAATGGGTTAGAGCCTGCAGAGGGGGAGGAGGGGGAGGGGGGGCAGGAAGGGAGGGGGTGGGTCGGGAAAGAAAAGAGTTTTTAGTAGGGGAAATGTAGAAATGTTATAAATGTTTATTTATATGTGAATTGTTTCCCTTCATGGGTATTTGTAATAATATGAAAAATTAATAAATATTTAAATTAAAAAAAAAACAAATCACATCACCGATCTTGTCTCCAAATACCACCCAAACCGTACTCTCCGCTCCTCGCAAGACCTCCTACTCTCTAGCTCCCTTCCTCCCATGCTCATCTCCAGGACTTCTCCAGAGCTTCCCCCGTCCTCTGGAACTCTCTACCCCAATTTATCAGACTATCGCCTACTCTGCTCACTTTTAGGCGATCTCTGAAAACTTGTCTCTTCAGGGAAGCCTATCCTGCCCTCAGCTAATAATGGAATCTTCTACTCTTCCAACCAGTCCATCCTCCACAGTTACTACCTTTTGTACCACTAGCCCCTCCCTCCTAGATTGTAAGCTCCAAGGAGCAGGGCCCTCCTATCCCTCTTGTAATGAACTGTATTGTTGCTGTATTGTCTCCCGATATATTGTAAAGCGCTGAGCAAACTGTTGGCGCTATATAAATCCTGTATAATAATAATAAAAACAACAACATTATTATCCAACATCATCTACGGGCTCCAACATTGCTAGCAGAAGATAACTTTCCCCTCAATCTGGAACTGTCTCCTGTACAGGTCCTGGAAAACTTCTTATCCATTTAAGGAAGTACTCTACCCTTGTATACTGTTACTAAACCAAAAGGGGTATTTTAGTGACAATTAAGTCAGTGTGCCAGTGGTCCAGAGGGAGCTTATGAGTCCCTAAGAATGTCCCTCTTCAAACCATGCAATTTCATAGTCATCCTTAATTGCATCTAATCTGTCTACAGTTGCAAGAAAAAGTATGTGAACCCCTTGGGATTACGTGGAGTTTTGCATGAATTGGGCATAAAATGTGCTCTGAGCGTCATCTAAGTCACAACAATAGAAGAACACAGTCTGCTGAACATAATACTACACAAACATTAGATGTTGCCATGGGTTAATTGCACATAACATGTAAACATTCACAGGGCAGGGAGGAAAAAGTATGTGAACCTTTGGACTTAATAACTGGTTGACCCTCCTTTGGCAACAACAACCTCAACCAAACGTTTCCTGTAGTTGCAGATCAGACCTGCACAACGATCTGGAGAAATTTTGGACCACTCCTCTTCACAAAACTGTTTCAGTGTAGCAATATTCTTGGGATGTCTGGTGTGAATCACCCTCTTAAGGTCATGCCACAGCATTTCAATCGGGTTGAGGTCAGGACTCTGACTGGGCCACTTCAGAAGACGTATTCTGTGCTGTTGCAGCCATTGTTTTGTTGAATTACTTGTATGCTTTGGGTCATTGTCCTGTTGCATCACCCATCCTCTGCGGAGCTTCAGTTGGAGGACAGATGGTCGTACGTTTTCCTGCAAAATGTCTTGATAAATTCTGGAATTCATTTTCCCCATCAATGACAACAATCTGTCCAGGCCCAGAGGCAGCAAAGCAGCCCCAAACCATGATGCTCCCTCCGCCATGTCTTACAGTGGGGATGAGGTTTTGATGTTGGTGTGCTGTGCCTTTTTTCCTCCACACATAGTGTTGTGTGTTCTTCCCAAACAACTCAATCTTGGTTTCATCTGTCCACAGTATATTTTGCCAGTAGTGCTGTGGAACATCCAGGTGCTCTTTTGCAAACTTCAAACGTGCTGCAATATTCTTTTTAGACAGCAATGGCTTCCTCCGTGGTGTCCTCCCATGTACTCCATTCTTGTTTAATGTTTTCCTTATTGTAGATGTGTCAACAAAAATTTTAGCACGTGCCAGAGATTTCTGTAGGTCTTTAGCTGACACTCTGGGATTCTTCTTTACCTCATGCAGCATTCTGCGCTGTGCTCTTGCAGTCATTTTTACAGGACGACCACGCCTAGGGAGAGTAGCAACAGTGCTAAACTTTCTCCATTTGTAGACAGTCTGTCTTACCATGGACACATGAACATCAAGGCTTTTGGAGATACTTTTGTAACCCTTTCCAGCTTCATGCAAGTCAACAATTCTTGATCGTAGGTCTTCTGAGAGCTCTTTTCTGCGAGGCATGGTTCACATCAGACAGTGCTTCTTGAAACCAGTAAACCCAAAACAGGTGTGTGTTTTTTAAGGGCAGGACAGCTGTCAGCAACACATCCAATATCATCACACTGATTGAAGTCAAGGTTGGCTCACTCCTGGCTCCAATTAGCTCTGGGAGAAGTCATTAAGCTAGGGCCTCACATACTTTTTCCTCCCTGCACTGTGAATGTTTACATGTTATGTGCAATTAAACCATGGCAACATCCAATGTTTGTGTAGTATTATGTTCAGCAGACTGTGTTCTTCTATTGTTGAGACTTGGAATTACGTGGAGTTTTGCATGAATTGGGCATAAAATGTGCTCTGAACGTCATCTAAGGGGTTCACATACTTTTTCTTGCAACTGTGTATAGATATACTGTATATACAAACCTTGCTATTGTAGTGTTATTTAACCACCTGGTGTTATACCTTAAGTCCACTAATCTTATATGCTTTGTAATTGTTTGAGATCTAATCAACTGTTAATTTGAGTCTTTGCCTACCTGTATTCAAAATAAGGGATTACTATAGAATTGTGTCTCTCACTTTCATTATACCCTGTGTCTATATTCTTTGTCACTAATTTTGTGAACAGTAATTCTCTGTCTAAGTATGACTAAGGCTGGCCATACATTATACAGTTATCTGCAGATTTTCTGCCCAATTTTCTTTAGATTTACCTTCAACTATGTAGTGCAACGGCCTGCCTAATTGGATACAACTGAAAGTGTTGTTTAGGTTTGTCCTCCTATTATATGGTTTTTGGTAAATCTAAACCAAAAATCTGCAGATAATTGTATAATGTATGGCCAGCCTAAGCCAAGAGTGTCAGAAGGGTTGAGAAGCTTGCAAGGCCAGGGCAAAAACCGGGGACAAGCATCAACTAGCAGAAGTGGGTAGTGCTACATTGACAGAGATAAAACAGGTGGCGCACACACCTAGTAGGAATTAAATCATAAAAACATACTCACAGACGAAGCATGTATCTAAAAAGCATAGAAAAATGACAATGGCCACAACGGCGGGCAAGGTGTTCTCAGAGGCATCAACAGCGAGGCTCTTACTTCACTTTCCATTCATCATACATCAGCATCAGAGGTTGGTCATCAGCTCTGAGGAAAGGGATTCGTCCCCGAAACGCGTCAGATATTTGACCGCACTGACAGTGAGAACACCTTGCCCGCCGTTGTGGCCATTGTCATTTTTCTATGCTTTTTAGATACATGCTTCGTCTGTGAGTATGTTTTTATGATTTAATTCCTACAATAAACCTTGGATAATGCACTAGGTGTGTGCGCCACCTGTTTTCTCTCTATCCAGTGGCTGATTTCCCCATCTGAGGAGGGCTGCACCCCTGGAACATTTCCTTTTGGTTGTCGCTGTCCTGGTACCCTTGGCTTCCCTTTTGGCTGTGCATATCCTGAGGCGCTGGAGAGTACAAGTGCTACATTGACATACCCAGTGAGGCTCGGCAAGGCTCCACCTTCCATTCCCTCCTTTCAATATTTGATTGACAGCAGCAGGTGCAAATGGCTCCCACTGCTGCCTTAGTCCCTGTGAGTAGAGGGAGAGAAGAAATGCAGCAGTGCACAGCACTATATCGATTGAGGACTCAGGTAAGTATTTAGCTAGGTGAGGGAGCATAGCAAGTTGTAAAATGTTTTTTACCTAATGCAGGGAATGTATAAAAGGTAATAAAAAGTTTTAGCTTTAGAAATACATCAAGCAACAAAGTAAACTTTTTGGGGTGAAAAAACTAGGCTTTCTTTGAGCAATAGTGTATTTCACAAATTGTGTTCTATGTAATAAATAGACAAAAAAATTAAAGTGTGGTTTTGATAGCTTGGCCAGAGTTCATTTTTTAAAGTAATCAGGGGTGGGAGGGGTGCAGGGCTGCTGCATTAGTACCTGAATATCGGTGTAACATGTAACTAAAGGTGAACTAAGCCTTTAACAGATAACATATGCAGCACTCTCCTAGTTAGCTAGGGGGAGCTAGCTAATTATTTTTTTAGATAGAGGGCTGACTAGCAGCCTAGGTGATAGAGGGTCAAATTTGGGTCAGGGCTGAGAGGCTCTGTAGATCAGCTCACTGATACCTCCCCCTGATCTAGAGACTTCGAAAAGTCTATAGAACTCAGTGGGCAGGGGTAAGGAATAGATGATCTGGCCAATCCCTAGGCAGGAGGCTTGGCATGGGGTCAGGACAGCCCATAAGTGTTAGTGAGCCTGCTCAGAAGCACGACAGTTCAAATGGAAGATGTGAAGAAGGCTGAGATGCAGGAACCTGGGAGGGGGCCCAGTGGAAAGGGGACTACCTGCAGGCGTGGACTTGGAAAAGAGGATCACTCAGCCTAACCAGTCCCCAGGGGGAGGACTACTTGTGGAGACAGGAAAGGAGCAATCCCAGCAGAAGGCCTGAAGGCAGCCACCTACCTAAACCACTTCACAGGAAAGAGACTGAGTGAGTAATCCTACACCCCCTGGGCCAGCTAAAGGGGAAAAGAGCATGTGAAATACCACCTGCCACCCCGCCTGGGTGATTCCATCAGAAAACTGATTCCTCGCCACTGGGACACAGTACCAAGGTATTATAGCTGGGCATCACACCCAAGACTAGGTGAAACTAGCTTAGGTGCAAAACTGGAGCTCTTTATTCAACAGAAATACAGGTTTTTATACACTTAGAAATAGGGGCAGTCCCCACATGAATAAAAACTAAATATTACACATTGGAATAAACACCCCACATTGATTAGGTAAGAGCTTAAATCACATTATCCTAAACAGTGCAAATGGTAAACAGTACAGCCAACAGCTAACAGTGATCTAATTATCAGTAAGTTAATGAACAGCCAAGCACCGAGAAAATGCTTTGATTAATCAGGGAGTCCAGCGCAGACAGGCTGGAAACAAGCCCACCCCTGAATACACAAAGTTTATTTCACTTGCTGTCTTTCAGGTGTTTGCTTTCACTTGCATAATCTTTCCATCAGAAGACAAAACTCATACAATATTCCAACAGTCTGAAAAAGTAGAATTAACTTATCTTCATAGATTTCTTGAGGGAGATTGCTAAGATATATTTCTGTCCCAAGTGGAGGAGCTTTTCCAACCCAGTCTGCAGGAAGGCCCAATATTTACTGTGACCATTAACCTGTATAGGATTAATATTACACCTTTCCATCCACTCCAGAAAGGAAGCTGTATTATCTTCCCTCTGAGAATTCATTCCAGCCTCGCTCTCAAAGTTCACCACATTGTTGTCCATCATTAGAGAATGATCTGCTCTCTCCATGGGTCATAATCAGTGTGTAGAAGGCTAGCCCCTAGTCCCCTCCAAAATCCCCTGCCCCAGCTGGGTCTGTCACATTGTAGTCTGGTGGGAAATCTGGTTAGCTCCTTACCCAGGACTGTACATCTTAAAGTTGCAGGCACTGAATCCCATTGCCCAGGGATTCCTCTAGACAGCTGGGTAAAGAAGAGGATTTATCTGAGGTCTGGGGTGGTACACCAGGAGAGGCTGGAGAGCTCTCCAAGAAGAGAAGTTCTGTCTTTGGGCTTGGTATATAGTTGCAAGGAAGTTGTTCTCAGTTTGCAGTTCCCTTGGGTATCCCATACAGTCCTTACCCCATCCAAATTAAATTCCCCTAATAAAACTCAGTAAACCAAGCTTTAAGGACTGTTTACGGTCTCTGGAATGCAAGTCTGAGAAAATGCATGTTGCCTGGTTGTGGACTATAGGGGGACCCAAATCTTCAGCAATTCCTTAGGGGGTAGTGCTACACATATGCAGGTCAAATGATACAGCTGTGGTCTACATGAATGAAATAGTAATAGTATAATGAAAACATACATTTTTACATTATGGTTACTCAATGACACTCGAACACTATCTTTCATGGATGTTCAAAAGTTTATTAGAAAAATCAATATAAAGAGATATCTTGTCAGTAATCCCACTAGGAACAGTGTCAACAAAAATGAGGGAAGACCTAATTTTAAGCAGACTTCCTTAGCTAATGCATCTTTATTTAACCCACCTGGGAATGTGGCTCTTTCGGTCTCGGTCTTCAAGGACTTGGTCCTTAAGGATTTGGATGACCTTTCGATTAGAAGACAGAGACCGGACACCAGATTCCAGATGGGTATGTAAATTAAAAAAAAAAAAAAACCGGAACAACAGCATACAGTCAGGTCCATAAATATTGGGAAATTGACACAATTCTAACATTTTTGGCTCTATAAACCACCACAATGGATTTGAAATGAAAAGAACAAGGTGTGCTTTAACTGCAGACTGTCAGCTTTAATTTGAGGGTATTTATATCCAAACCAGGTGAACGGTGTAGGAATTACAACAGTTTGCATATGTGCCTCCCACTTGTTAAAGGACCAAAAGTAATGGGACAGAATAATAATCATAAATCAAACGTTCACTTTTTAATACTTGGTTGCAAATCCTTTGCAGTCAATTACAGCCTGAAGTCTGGAACGTATAGACATCACCAGACGCTGGGTTTCATCCCTGGTGATGCTCTGCCAGGCCTCTACTGCAACTGTCTTCAGTCCCTGCTTGTTCTTGGGGCATTTTCCCTACAGTTTTGTCTTCAGCAAGTGAAATGCATGCTCAATCGGATTCAGGTCAGGTGATTGACTTGGCCATTGCATAACATTCCACTTCTTTCCCTTAAAAAACTCTTTGGTTGCTTTGCAGTATGCTTTGGGTCGTTGTCCATCTGCACTGTGAAGCGGCGTCCAATGAGTTCTGAAGCATTTGGCTGAATATGAGCAGATAATATTGCCCGAAACACTTCAGAATTCATCCTGCTGCTTTTGTCAGCAGCCACATCATTAATAAATACAAGTGAACCAGTTCCATTGGCAGCCATACATGCCCACGCCATGACACTACCACCACCATGCTTCACTTATGAGGTGATATGCTTAGGATCATGAGCAGTTCCTTTCCTTCTCCATACTCTTCTCTTCCCATCACTCTGGTGCAAGTTGATCTTGGTCTCATCTGTCCATAGGATGTTGTTCCAGAACTGTGAAGGCTTTTTTAGATGTCGTTTGGCAAACTCTAATCTGGCCTTCCTGTTTTTGAGGCTCACCAATGGTTTACATCTTGTGGTGAACCCTCTGTATTCACTCTGGTGAAGTCTTCTCTTGTTTGTTGACTTTGACACACATACACCTACCTCCTGGATAGTGTTCTTGATCTGGCCAACTGTTGTGAAGGGTGTTTTCTTCACCAGGGAAAGAATTCTTCGGTCATCCACCACAGTTTTTTTCCGTTTTCTTCCGGGTCTTTTGATGTTGCTGAGCTCACCAGTGCGTTCCTTCTTTTTAAGAATGTTCCAAACAGTTGTATTGGCTACGCCTAATGTTTTTGCTATATCTCTGATGGGTTTTTGTTTTTTCAGCTTAATGCAGGCTTGCTTCACTGATAGTGACAGCTCTTTGGATCTCATCTTGAGAGTTGACAGCAACAGATTCCAAATGCAAATAGCACACTTGAAATGAACTCTGGACATTTTATCTGCTCATTGTAATTGGGATAATGAGGGAATAACACACACCTGGCCATGGAACAGCTGAGAAGCCAATTGTCCGATTACTTTTGGTCCCTTAACAAGTGGGAGGCACATATGCAAACCCTCAAATTAAAGCTGACAGTCTGCAGTTTAAGCACATCTTGTTCGTTTCATTTCAAATCCATTGTGGTGGTGTATAGAGCCAAAAATGTTAGAATTGTGTCGATGTCCCAATATTTATGGACCTGACTGTAGTTCGTTCGGCAGATAAGGGCGGTGGAATTGTTGTGTTGGACTGTGAGGCCTTCCAAGCTGAGATGAGCCTTTATTAGCAGACAAGAGACATTTATGTATTTCTGAAGAGCAATCCCACTACTAAATACAGAAAGGAACTGCTGGATTTGGTAGAAGAAGGGTATAAAAATGGGATTTTAAATAAGAAAGAGATCCTTTTTGGTTCCTATAGCTCCATGCATACCTGTGCTTTACTATTTACCAAAAGGTCCACAAGGATCCTATCAACCCTCCAGGTAGGCCCATCATTAGAGGGATTGAATCAGTAACCTGGAGAGTGGGGAAATGCATAGATCACTTCTTCCAGTCCCTAGTTGTAGGTACACCAGCCTTCTTGAAGGACACCACTCAGGTCCTCAATATCCTTGGGGATGTTGAGTGGAAACAGTCATACGTTTTAGTAACGGCTGACATTGCCTCTCTATATACACCATCATTTCCCATTTTCATGGTAGGGAGGCAGTGGAATATTTTTTGAAAGAGGATGGTACTTTACCTAACCTTCAAAACAGAGTTTATTCTTTCGCTTTTAGATTATGCTATTCGGCACAATTATTTTTGCTACAAGGATTCTTATTATTTGCAAAGCAGAAGAGTGGCCATGGGAGCAAAAGTTCCTCCCAGTATGGCCAAATAGGAGAAAGAGGCCATTTATGAACAGAGCCATCTACAGATAATACTTTGAAAAAGGTACGTTGATGATGTCGTCTTTATATGGGAGGGGGAAATGGACACTATAGAGAAGTTCATTTCCACGCTCAATGGGAATGATAGGGGCATTGTTCTCCAAACACTAGTAGGGAAGAAATACACTTTCTCAACCTCAGAATTAGAGTGGAACGTGACAAGTTAGTCACCTCCACCTTTTCCAAAAAAAACTGATAGAAACAGTTTTATTGGCTATAGAAGCGGTCATCATCATTCTTCTTGGTTGAAGTCAGTGCCTAAGAGTCAGTTTCTTAGGCTTAAAAGAAACTGTTCTAATCACATTGATTTCATGCTAGAAGCAGATAGATTAAAATTGCAATTTCCTGAAAAGGGACATGATATTAATGCATTGGATAAAGCATTCAGGGAGGCTGATGCCAAAAATAGAGATGAACTATTAATTCCTGGCTTAAAGAAAAATACTAATAAGTCTTTTAAGACTGATTTTGTTACCACATACTCCACTCAATATTATGACATTAAGAACATTTTTAAGAAACATTGGGAAGTATTGCGTAATGATAACATTTTGGGCCCCCTGCTTCCAGAAACTCCTCCTGTCATCTTTAGGAGGGCACCTCCCTTGAGACTATTTTTGGCTCCTAATGTCATAGTTCCCCCCAAAAAGCATTTTATGTTTCAAGAAATGAAGGGTTATTATCTCTGCAGAAAATGTACAGTCTGCAAATATAATGTGTGTAAAAATAGAAAAATTGATAACTTTCACTCCACCATTACTAATAAATCATTTTAAGGTTGAGAGCTTCAGTACATGTTCCATCAAAAATGTAGTTTATTTGATTCAATGCCCGTGCGGGTTCCAATATATAGGATGTACAGTTAGGACTTTTCAAACTAGGGTGAAAGAGCATATTACTAACAAAGAGGGGTTTTCCTAACCATAGTGTTTCTAAGAACTTTGCTCTTCACCATAATAAAAATCCTGAAGGTATGTTATTTATTGGGATTGACAAATTTTCCAAAAATTGGAGGGGTAGCCATACTAAGAGAGAAATCTCCAAATTAGAAGTTTGGTAGATTTACACTTTAACTACTTGAGCTCCTGAGGATTTACCCCCCTTAATGACCAGGCCTCTTTTTGCTACTCGGCGCTGCACTAATTCAACTGTTAATTGTGTGGTCATGCAATGCTGCACCTAAACGAAATTTACGTCCTTTTTTTCACACAAATAGAGCTTTCTTTCGGTGGTGTTTGATCACCTGTGCGCTTTTTATTTTTCACGCTATAAACAAAAAAATACCAAATATTTTGAAGAAAAACAATATTTTTTACTTTCAGCTATAAAAAATATATAGTAAACTCAAAGTTAGTTATAAATTTAGGCCAAAATGTATTCTGCTACATGTTTTTGGTAAAACAAAATCCCAATAAGTGTATATTGATTGCTTTTTGTGAAAGTTATAGCGTCTACAAACTATGGTATAGATAATGGAATTTACATAGCTTTTACTTTCTGACTGCCCATCACATTTCTTGAGGTGCTAAAATACCAGAATAGTACAAACACCCTCAAATGACCCCTTTTCGGAAATTAGACACCCTAAGCTATCTGCTGAGAGGCATATTGAGTCCATGGAAGATTTTTTTTTTTTTCCACAAGTTTCTGGAAAATGACAAAAACTTTTTTTTTTTTACACAAAGTTGTCATTTAAATGATTTATTTCTCGCACAGGCCATGGATATATGTGGAATTACACCCCAAAATACATTCTGCTACTTCTACTGAGTATGGGGATACCACATGTGAGACTTTTTGGGAGCCTAGCCACATACAGGAGCCTGAAATCCAATGACCACTTTGAAAGCCTGAAGGTGCGTAACTTCCTCATTACACTTCCTCACTACCTATCACAGTTTCGAAGGCCCTGACATGCCAGGATAGCCCCTGGGTAGTAATTCCACATATAACCATGGCATGTGTGAGCAGTAAATCATTTAAGTGACAATTTTGTGTAAAAAAAAAATTATTTTTGTCATTTTCCAAAAACTTGTGGTAAAAAAATAAATTCTTCTATTGATTCAACATTCCTCTCAGCAAATAGTTTGGGGTGACTACTTTCCAAAAAGGGGTCATTTTGGGGGGTGGGAGCGTTTTATGCCCAGCATTAGAAGTTTATGCCACACATCATTCACTCTTCTAACCACCTGAAGACCAAGCCTTTTTGTTCACATGAAAAAAATCTGTATTTTTTGCTAGAAAATTAATTTAAACCCCCAAACATTATATATTTTTTTAAAGCAGACAACCTAGTGAATAAAATGGTGGGTACTACAATTTTTTATGGCACATAGTACTCGCACAGCGATTTTTCAAAAGCAATTTTTTTTACTTTTAATGCACAAAACACAATATATTGGCCAATTGTTTGGTAAAATATAAAAGATAATGGTATGCCGATTAAATAGATACCAAACATGACATGCTTTAAAACTGTGCATGCCCCATTCAATGGCGACAAACTGCAAACATTTTTAATATCGATAGGCAGCGCTTTAAAAGCCACTATTTTAGATTTACAGAGGAGGTCTAGTGTTAGAATTACTGCCCTTGATCTGACGTTCACGGCAATACCTCACATGCATGGTGCAACTGCTGTTTACATAACGGCACAGGGTCAAGGCTTGTGCACACAGGTGTGCACGCATGGAAGGGGCAATTTTTTTTTTTAGTTATTTAGATTTTTTTTTTTATTATTTGTACATTGCACCTTTCATTATTTTTTTTTTTTTTAAATCACTTTTAATGCTATAACAGGGAGTGCAAATAACCCCTATAATTTCAATGGGCATTGTCATATATTCTATTCTTTTTTGAGAAATCTGGGGTCTATCAGACTCTAGATATCTCCTCTGCCCTTACATTATCTAATCAAACCAAAATCGGTGTGATCAGAAGCTTTCCCAATTTACAAATGGCGCTGTTTATATCCTGCGAAACTGAAGTGATGAAATGCTTGTAGCTTCCGAATTCTTAGACTATAGAGATGATTGGCACCATTCTGGTCTCCAATCAGCTCTATGGTCAGCTGGCAGAAACACCGGCTGCATTCTCAGGTTCCCCTGATGGCACGGGACTGCCCGAGAAGGCCGTGGAAGGCAGCGGGGGAGGGGTGACATCATCTCCCACTGCTTGTAAAAGCAATCTTGCAGCTAATTAGCCACTAGGATTGCTTTTACATGAAAGCCGATCACCGGCTGAAAAAAATGACACCAGGATGATGCCTGAAGCTGCAGGCATCATCCTGGTATAACCATTCAAATCCAGTGATGTACCAGTACATCGCTTGTCCTTGTTGGTTATATATGCTATGTTCTTTTTTTTTTTGTATGCAGCCAGTTGACTGAATGAAAAAATTAGAAGAAATCTCTGCCAGAAAAAGTGTGTGGTATGCCCACCATTAGAATATACCGCCCTGCATCCACCCACTTTTAATGGTGGGCACACATTAGGTCACACTTTGCCACAAGTGCCAGTTCCAAGATTGAATAAATGTCTAAATAGTGGCACGCTTGAATAAAAATTGTCCACGTATAAGTGGTACCCCATATGGAGAAATGATGACACCAAGTCCCAAACTATCTTGCCACTGCTCCCCATGTAGTCTGGGCATCCGGGGCGGGCTCCACATGACTCTCTTTTCCCTCGTAAATCCGAAACTTATAAGTATAGCCTGTTGTCCTCTCACAGGTCTTCTACATCTTGACCCCATATCTGGCATGCTTGCAGGGGAGAAATTGTTTGAATGCAAGGCGGCCAGAAAACTTAATAAGGGACTCCTCAACGCAGATGTTTTACTGGGGAGTATAGACATCTGCAAATTTTAGGTTAAGGTGATTTGTGAGGGGCTGAATTTTGTAGAGCAGGTCAAATTCAGGGTTACCCCGAGGATGACAGAGTGTATTGTTGCTGAAATGCATAAAACACATTATACTCTCATATCTATGCCTGGCCATGGAAGCAGAGAACACGGCATATAATGAATCGGGTCTGTGGACCAATACAACCGCAATTCATTTCTTTTAGTAATGCCCATGTTGAGGGTTAGGCCCAAAAAAAATTTAAATTTGAAAACCGTAATGAGTTTCCATGCGAATGGTCTGGCAAGGTTTGAATTTGGGTTGGCGGCAATAAATTGTTGTTCATATAAACTGCTTTGATCCACAATCAACGCATACAGATATTCCGTGAAAAACAACTCCAAAAATCAAGGAGGTATGTGAAAGACCAGGATGTACTAGACCGCTGGTACTCGCCAGTTCACCAAAAGGTAGAGCGGCACTAGTACTGGCAGTCTGCTGCATATGAGAGTCATCAAAATTTACTGGCAAGTACTAACAGAGATCAGGCCTGATTCTGCGAACACTGCGGTTTTGTGTGCAATGTATCAAGTGACAGTGACCTACTGACACTGCACTTGCTGGGGGAGAAGGGGGGGTAAGCGTAGGGGCTAAATGTAGGTGTTGGCAGGTGCCGGGGCTGATCCTGCTAACGCTGAGTTTTTGGGGACGCTATACTAATGTGAATGCTGGTATAGTGCTGACCTGATCAAAGATATTGACCCGTTCAGACATTATACTAGCAATGGAGGTTTATTGTACCTGAACGTGCTTCTGGCAATCAAGGGGTTAAATGTGATGACTGGTGTACTGACCGGCAATCTGACGCTATCTGGGAGGGGGTGTGAAAACCACGGGAGCACGAATCACACACACACACACACACACACACACACACACACACACACACACACACACACACACATATATATGATTTTGCGTACCCATGCCACCCTGTAGCAGTATTTCTGCTGTAGGGTGGTCAGGAAGCGGTTACAGAAGAGGTTTGTGTTACGGCACTGCGTTACTTCAAATGACAAGTGCGCGGTCATGCAACACTGCACCCAAATTAAATTTACATCCTTTTTTTCCCAAAAATTGAGCTTTCGGTGGTATTTGATCACCTGTGCGATTTTAATTTTTTGCGCTATAAAAAAAAAAAGGCTGACAATTGAGAAAAAAAACAATATTTTGGACTTTTTGCTATAAAACATGTCCAGTAAAAAAAATTAAAAAAATCAAATTTTGTCACAAATTTCATCCAAAATGCATTCTGCGACATGTCTCTGCTAAAAAAAAATCCCAATACGTGTAAATGAATTGGTTTACATGAAAGTTATAGCTTACAGTTATAGTTTACAAATGGCGGGAAAGATACTGGGATTTTTAATTTTTTTTTATACTAATAATGGCAGCGATCAGTGACATATGGTGGCGATCAGCGACTATATGGCAGGACTGCGGCGGACATTTTGACACTGGGGGGGGGGAACTGACTTGGGGTCACTGACATCCCCAGTGACACCAATACAGTGATCAGTGAAAAAAAAAAACCACTGACACTGTACTAATGGCACTGGGGAGGAAGGGGTTAACATTTTTAGAGTTTACTGTGTGAGGGGAGTGTTTTACTAGAGGGCGGGGGTGTGTACTGGATGGGGACAGGCTGATCGAGGGAGAGAACCTCTTCTCTCCCTCTTCAGCTTGTCACGAGCTGTCAGGGAACTGACACAGAGCAGGGCTGTGTATAAACAATGCAGCCCTGCTCTGTGTCAGCGATCACCGCGAATCGCGGGGAAAAAGCCGGTAATGACCGACCGTGACCCGGTGGCGGAGACCCGCTGCTGACACCCGCGGGACAGGTAGGGCGGGCGCGCACCCCCTACCTGTTTTGCAAAACCACGATTTAAAACTGCCGCCGCCCTGCAAACGTATATATGCAGTGGCTGGGGCAGAAGAGGTTAAAATCATGCACCATGGTCTCAATATTGAATGGGATGTCAATGCATTTATCAATAAAAGTCAGCGGCTTTACATACTTATATAAAAAAAAAATTCATTTTATTTTTAGGGTAAATCGCATTTTTTGTGATATTTTTTGTAATTTTTTTCCTGTTATGTTATATTGGTTTTTAATTGATAGTACTTATATGGTTTTTATACACAAGATGGCGCCACCACCGGTACTGCAACATCCGTGTTTTTTTATTTTAAATCTGTCTATAGCATATAAAGTTCTATCGTATGTCTGCTATTTGAATATTTTTATAATATGGTCGCCCAGTTTTTTATATATTATATTTTTTTATATACTATTACTGGCAATATATATGGGAGTGCTTGGCCTCTGTGCCAGGCATTCCCTTTCCTGTTCCGATGCATGCCCTGATTATATTGGGGGAGGAGAGGTCTTCCCTCCTCCCTATATAAAGCAGTTGCGTCCTGACGCTGTCCACACCCCTGACATCACCAATGACGAAATACGTAGGGAGGAGCCAGAACGCGTGAAGTCGTCAAGTACCGGAACATGGCAGCCATCTTTATGGTTTGAAACATACCATCCATATCTATGGTGACATGCTGTTTTTTTATATTTCAATGTACATTTTATACTATGCTTTGAGGCAATAAATCTCTTTCTGGAAACACTACACTATGAAGTTTTTTCTGCTTTTTGAATGGAATTGTCCTCTGTGAGGATAATTTATTTTTTACAGGTTCATTTTCCAATCCAATTTTTGAAGTTCAAGTTTGGGGTTATATCAGTGTCCGGAGCACAGCTTGTCTTTGGAATCAGCTTTACGGGGGTTTATCCTTTCAAAACTGGGGTCCAGTTTTGTTCCTTCTGAGTCAACAAATATCCAGGTCCACACCATTCTTTTTGGAATACGCATTGTGCATTTTAACCCGTCTATATTTGGGGGTCATTTTGGTCTGGTAAGAGGCAGAATTTTTTGGGTGTTGGTGAAGGTGGATCACTTATATCTCCTTAATCAGATTGAAGTATTTATGACATTATTGATGTCCTTATGAAGAGTGGCTTATTTCATCCTCATATATTAATTGGACCTTTATTCCAATTGTTAGTTATTTTAAGCGCCACATACATACATACATTATATATATATATATATATATATATATACACACACACACACACACACACACACACACACACATATATATATACAGTCAGGTCCATAAATATTGGGACATCGACACAATTCTAACATTTTTGGCTCTATACACCACCACAATGGATTTGAAATGAAACAAACAAGATGTGCTTTAACTGCAGATTGTCAGCTTTAATTTGAGGGTATTTACATCCAAATCAGGTGAACGGTGTAGACATTACAACAGTTTGCATATGTGCCTCCCACTTGTTAAGGGACCAAAAGTAATGGGACAATTGGCTTCTCAGTTGTTCCATGGCCAGGTGTGTGTTATTCCTTCATTATCGCAATTACAGTGAGCAGATAAAAGGTCCAGAGTTCATTTCAAGTGTGCTATTTGCATTTGGAATCTGTTGCTGTCAACTCTCAAGATGAGATCCAAAGAGCTGTCACTATCAGTGAAGCAAGCCATCATTAGGCTGAAAAAAACAAAACAAACCCATCAGAGAGATAGCAAAAACATTAGGCGTGGCCAAAGCAACTGTTTGGAACATTCTTAAAAAGAAGGAACGCACCGGTGAGCTCAGCAACACCAAAAGACCCGGAAGACCAAGGAAAACAACTGTGGTGGATGACCGAAGAATTCTTTCCCTGGTGAAGAAAACACCCTTCACAACAGTTGGCCAGATCAAGAACACTCTCCAGGAGGTAGGTGTATGTGTGTCAGTCAACAATCAAGAGAAGACTTCGCCAGAGTGAATACAGAGGGTTCACCACAAGATATAAACCATTGGTGAGCCTCAAAAACAGGAAGGCCAGATTAGAGTTTGCCAAACGACATCTAAAAAAGCCTTCACAGTTCTGGAACAACATCCTATGGACAGATGAGACCAAGATCAACTTGTACCAGAGTGATGGGAAGAGAAGAGTATGGAGAAGGAAAGGAACTGCTCTTGATCCTAAGCATACCACCTCATCAGTGAAGCATGGTGGTGGTAGTGTCATGGCGTGGGCATGTATGGCTGCCAATGGAACTGATTCTCTTGTATTTATTGATGATGTGACTGCTGACAAAAGCAGCAGGATGAATTCTGAAGTGTTTCGGGCAATATTATCTGCTCATATTCAGCCAAATGCTTCATAACTCATTGGACGCCGCTTCACAGTGCAGATGGACAATGACCCAAAGCATACTAAAAAAGCAACCAAAGAGTTTAAGGGAAAGAAGTGGAATGTTATGCAATGGCCAAGTCAATCACCTGACCTGAATCCGATTGAGCATGCATTTCACTTGCTGAAGACAAAACTGAAGGGAAAATGCCCCAAGAACAAGCAGGAACTGAAGACAGTTGCAGTAGAGGCCTGGCAGAGCATCACCAGGGATGAAACCCAGCGTCTGGTGATGTCTATGCATTCCAGACTTCAGGCTGTAATTGACTGCAAAGGATTTGCAACCAAGTATTAAAAAGTGAAAGTTTGATTTATAATTATTATTCTGTCCCATTACTTTTGGTCCCTTAACAAATGGGAGGCACATATGCAAACTGTTGTAATTCCAACACCGTTCACCTGATTTGGATGTAAATACCCTCAAATTAAAGATGACAGTCTGCAGTTAAAGCACATCTTGTTTGTTTCATTTCAAATCCATTGTGGTGGTGTATAGAGCCAAAAATGTTAGAATTGTGTTGATGTCCCAATATTTATGGACCTGACTGTATATATATATATATATATATATATATATATATATATACACACATACACAGGCTACTCACAAAAGTATGGTAGCATGCGCTTATGATCTGTTGTTATGTAGGTAGGCATCCACTGTGTGAAGGTACTCGAGCCTCTGAACGTGTGGGGAGATCCAGTGTTGGGTGGTGATGTTGGTGGCTTCCAGCATATTCTCCAGGTTCCGATATTCCCTCTGAAAGGAGAGGACGTCACTTCCGATCACATGATGGCGGGGGGGTGGCAAATGTTCAGAGCATACGCGCTCCCTCTTCAGGCTATAAGGGAGCCATCTTGGAGTCGGTCAGATATACCTCTCGCAAGGGGAAAGGTGGCAGAGCTCCTCCCACTTGCTCCCATGGCCCAGGTAACAGGCACTGATGGCGTGACTGACAAGCTGGTTCATAATATAGCACAAATCAAATATAAGATACAGATGGAGTGACAAAATGTAGAACTAGATAAAATGAGTAAAATAAAAAAAAGTATGTAAATTATAAAAGATAATAAAAATGTATGTGATGCATACGAAACATATAAAGAAATCTATTTGTATAAGAATATACCAAATCAACAAAATAAACAATACCTGAGAAACTATAATAGAAATTATGTGTAAAACATTGAAAAGGATGACTGGGGACCCAGATGGTAAGATTCCATATATTCCTAGAGAATGAAAAATAATAAATCACTAATCGCAAAGGTATGGGTACTATATGAGATTATGCGATGAAAGGCACGGGACAGTGAAAAAAACTTGGCAAACTGGCCCTATGTATTAATAAGTAAGAAAAAATATTAAACTTGAGGAGATGAAAGATAATAAAATGGTAATAATAAAGGAAATTGAAGCATGAAAAATAAAGATGTGTATTTTAAGGGGGGGGGGGGTACAAAAAAAACCCAAGTGCTTGGGTATTAGCACAACAAGGAAATACCTACCTCTGATAATAGATTAAAGTGTTTTAGAACAACAGGGAGCTACATCACAAATACTTACAAAAGCTGATATGGCGGATATGTTTGTAAAATTGGATAGGTCTATGAAAAGTGAAATGGCGGCAATACGTAACAATCTGGGCTGAATACTGACACGAATGGAAGAGGTAGAGGGGAAAATGGAGACACAGGAGCTTTGGCTCACTAAACTTGAGACGCAGGTCAAAGAGAACAGAGAAAGCTTGCATCTAAATTAGAAGATCAAGAGAACAGAGAAAGAAGAAATCATTTAAGAATCTGCGGTTTGCCAGAAGAGTCTCATGGGGAAGTTTTGGTAGATAAAATAAAGTGCTTAACCCATTGATAGGTAGATCCACAAAAGAGCATTTAAAAATGGAGAGAGTACATAGGATAAGGAGACCGCAAGGAGTGCCAACAGATTTGCCCAGAGATGTGATTGTCCGATCCCATCACTATGAGGACAGAGGAAAAAAAAAAAATTATGGAAAAAGCTTAGAGAGATCCCTGAAATAAAATATGGAGAGATAAAAGCTACAAATATTTGCTGACATTGCACCTGAGACACTAGCAAGGAGAAGATCCCTGAAACCGTTGTTAGAGCAGATGAGAGAAAAAAAATAAAAATAATAATAATAATGCAATATAACTGGGGGTTCCCGGCCTGCCTGATTGGGTGGAAAGATGGGAAATCGGCAAGACTAATATTCCCAGAAGAATTGAGTGACTTTTGTAGAAAATTAGATTTACAGGATATGAACATTGCAGGGTGGTCAGGGGGGGTCTACTGAGTATTCGGGCCAGGAAAAGAAATGTGACAGATAGTAAATAAAAAGGGAGCTCTGAGAGGAGGGGGGAGATGGGTTGAGGAATGATATACAGTAGTTGGAGAAGGGGGAACATCCATATCCTAAACTGTCTGTATTTGTTTTCTCCCGAAGGAAAGCTAGTAGGTCAACATAACTATAATAGAAATTAGTTTGATTAAGTTTATGACCTACAATGTGAAAGGGCTGAACTCCCCGATAAAAAGACATAAGATACTCAGGGAAATCAATCACTCTATAGAAGTAGTATTTCTTCAAGAAACACATTTAACCCAAAATACAAATGTCAAACTATACTCAAAGTATTATCCAGTGTGTATTATGTTGACTCACCAATTAAAGGGGCCAAAGTAGTATCAATTGGGCTCTTGAAAAATTTTAATTTTTCCCTGAAAAGTAGACTGGAAGATCCAGGAGGGTCGGTTTCTATTCCTTAGGGTAAGTTAGAAGGATTGGAATATATGCTAGCTAATATATACTGCTGGAACAAAAACCCAGTGATATTCTGAGAGGGGGTGTTAAGGAAACTCTCTGAATTTAAAAAGGGAAGTCTGGTCATGGCTGGAGATTTTAATCTGTGTTTGGACCCTCAGCTGGATGCGTCATGTACACAAAGAAAAGGGGGTAGGAAGTTGAAATTATTGAAGAGGTTATTATAAAAATATCAACTGGCGGATATGTGGAGAGTGAAACATCCAAAAGAAAGATTATACCTTCTCTCGTGTGCATGGTTCATATTCAAGACTGGATTATATAATGATAGAGCATAGACAGTTGGAGTCATTGGTTAGATCCAACATAGAGGTCATGTCCATTTCTGATCATGCTCCTGTCACGTTAAGATTACAAGTAGAAAGAGGCCAAGATAAAACAACTATATGGAGATTAAATTAAATGCTCATACAGGATCCTGAAGTAGAGAAAAGGTTAAGGTGAGAAATTGAACAATTTTTCAAGCTCAATGAGACTAACAAGTCTCGGTGGCCACAGTCTGGGAGACACAAAGCTTATATTACAGGAATACGGATTTCGCTAGGAACAGAGAGAAAAAAAAAAAGGAAGGAGGAACAGATGTATATCAAAAAGATAATACTTAAAAGATCTTATGGAACAAGAGTTGAGGAGGATATTTAATAGGATCTCAAAAAGGAAAGATACCAGTAGGGGAATAGACCTGGAAAATACTTAATGAGAAGATTAAAAAGACTAAGAAATCCAAAAATGTTATAGAAAAAATTAGAGATGGGAAAGGAGAAATATTGCATGTTACCGCTGATATTGCTAATAGGTTTCAAAAATATTATAGTGAACTTTATGATGTGAGCAGTGGTGATCAAAAGGAAAAGGGAAGAGGAAAAGAAAAGGATCAGGCAAAAATATTTAAGTGAGGTGGAGTTGCCACGATTAGCGCAAGAAAAACTAGAGACTTGAGCGGGGTGGATTTGATTTAAACCAAGCTGATTTAAATCACTAGTCAGTAAGGCTTGATTTAAATCATAGTTTTCTACATAATGACTAATTCTTGCTGGTATAACTTTAATATACAAGTAGATGAAGATTTTTAGAATAACAACTTTTCAAATTAGTTTTTTTATCCCCAGTTTAATATATTTAGACAACTTTTCTGTTGTACTTAGGAAGGAGAAAAATAATCATTACCTTAACAATTTAAATAGATTTATTAAACTGAAAACAATAACATTACGGCATATGTTATTTGCTTAAACAAACATCCATGTTTCTTAACTAATTTGGCTAAACAAAATACATATATTTTAAGAAATTTAAGACTGTCAGCCCCTTCCTCCTCACACTTAGTTTCACTTTCTTCTTGTGCAGATCTATTCCACTCCAAAACAATCAGAAAAATATTGTTTCTATTCACTGAATTTCTTGAAACTTAGCACTGAAGGGGTTGATTCTGTATTCAAAGGTTTGTAGAAGTTAAGATTAAGGTCTTTCTTAACTCTGTTCATGTTATAACATTTTTGCTGTGAAGAAGAGGCATGTGATCTCCGCTGAGTCAAATTCAGTTTTGAGAACTGCAAAAGTAAACCAAGCATCTGTGATAATATCTTGTAGGCAGAGAAACTGCCCAATAATCTTACAAAAACCTCTGGAAGAGCATGACATTGTGAATGGATTAATGGAATTTATTTACCAAAAAAATTAAACATATACAGCCTTATTCTACATAATTAAAAAACTAATCTTTATTTCATGATGGAATAACCTTTGGATGGTAATATATTTTCCTCAAAAAGCATTTTATTTAAAAAAATGCAATTTAAATAAAACAAAAAACAGATTTTTTTGAAAAATATCATTGATTTTTATCCACGCTGGACTTGAGAGACCTATTACCCACAATGGGAGGTTAAAGCCTAGAGCCGGTGGGATACTTTAAAACATTTAAAGATCTTGTCTCTGAAATGTGTAGGTATATGAACGCACTGGGGGAGGAGTTGGAAATTAGGGAGGAGTCACTGCAAGCTCATATAACGATTATTCTTAAAGAAGGGAAGGATAGCTCACAGTGTTCCAGTTATAGGCTTATATCATTATTAAACATAGTAAACATAGATATTAAACTATATGCTAAAGGTGCTGGCAATGAGATCAGGTGGGTTTTATCCGAGGAAGAGAAGGTAGGGATAATGGTTTGAGATTCTTGTACAAAGAGCTAAGAGAGAGAGAAAGTGCCGGCAATACTACTATCGATTGAAAAAAAAGAAAAAAAAAAAAAAAAAAGGCTTTTTATAAGGTTAATTGGGGATGTTTGATACACTAGAGGCCTTAGGAACAGGGCCTAAAATGCTAAAATGGATAAAAGGATTGTATAATAGCCCGTCAGCAGCGGTTAAGGGATCGCTCTCTGTTTTTTAGAATGCACAACAGCACTAGGCAAGGATGCCCCCTCTCTCCCTTGTTGTTTGTACTGTCTTTGGAACCTGTTCTGGTGAGAGTAAGGAAGTGTGTAGATATAGCAGGAATAAAGATAGGTGAAGTGAAGCATAAGGTAGCCGCATATGCAGATGATATGTTGTTTTATATTGTTAAAACTACAATAACTTTTGCCTAACCTAATGGAGAGTATTAAAACAGTATGGCGAGTTAAACTTGAAAATAAACCTGGTAAAAGCAGAAATATTAAATATCTCCCAATGTCAGAAGTTGTGTCTACAAAAAGAGTTTCCATTTATTTAGAGGGAAAAGGAAATAGGTTACCTGGGAGTAAAATTAATCCCCTCAATAAAAAAGGTATATATCAGGCAAACTATATCCCCCCTAATAAATGAAATTAAGGAAGAGCTAAGGAGACTTTCAAAAGGGAGGAGCCTCTTGGATAGGATGTATAAATCTGGCAACGGTGGTGATCATGACAAAAATTCTGTAAAAGTTCCACATGCTCCCGGTTCACCTTCCAGGGTCTTTTTTCGGGATAATAAAGAAGATGATAACTAAGTTTATATGGGCAAATAAGAAACCGAGAATCAGTTACGAGGTCCTGAGTAGAGTAAAAGGGAATGGGGGTTTGGGCTTACCCAACATAAGGAATTACTATCTAGCAGTGATTTTATCACAAATAGTAGATTGGAAATTTAATTCACAAGGGAAAGGATGGGTAAATATGGAAGGGATTTTAAGTAAGGCACAGTTAGAGAAGACTGAATGGATACCACATACGGATTGCACATTGGATGTTAACATTAGTTCACTGACAAGGAAAGTTTTGAGTATATGGGATAGAATGTATAGTCAAAAAGGACGGAAAGGTAATTCAATATTGACTCCCTTGGTGGGAACTGAGTATTTCCCCCCTGGAAAGGATAACATTTTTGGGAAATGGATAAAAGGATAAGAATGCACGTTTGAAGGATATATTAAATGAAGGGAAATTGCACACTTTTCAAAATTTAAAGAAAAAGATTTATCACATTTGATGAGTGGCGGTACCATCAACTAAACCATTTTGTTTCAAGTCTCCCACAACCACTGAAGACGTCAGAGGACATGTATCCATTTGAAAAATTGCTAAATGAAATAACTCCAAAACGTGCCACTTCTAGGATTTAGAAGATCCTTATGGCTATACAAGGAACTGATCCTCCGGGGTTCTTGGAAAAGGAGCTTGGAACAGAATTGAATGCACAGAAATGGAATAAAGTTTTCAAATTAACACAGGAGGTGACAAATATGAGCACAGTGGAGATGAACTATAAATGTTTAACCAGATTATATATTACACCAAAACGTAGCAGGCAACAAGTAGATGCTTCACCTCTGTGCTGGAAAGGATGTGGAGAAAGGGTTACAATGGCACATATATGGTGGGGTTTCCCGAAAATTCAGGATTACTGGAGGGAAATAATCCAATACATTTGGCAAATATGTGGGATAACTGTACAGAGAGATCCATGGAGGTGTTTATTTTATAACTTTCAGCTAAAGTTTTTTGTATAAAAATAGGGTACTTTATCACTTAATTAGTGCGGCTAAGGGTTTGATTCCCAAGTTCTGGCAGGTCCTTGAACCACAAAGAATTAACAAATGGATACATAGAGTTGAAAATATCTATAGGATGGAGGAGCTATATCACATGGAGGAGGATAAAATGGAAAAAATTAAGGAAAATGTGGTGTAGTTGGTTGAAATTTAAAACCTCTGAAAGATATATGGAACTAGTAGGAATTAAGGGGGAGGCTTAGAGACAGCCTTAACTGAGAATCCAAGAGAGCAGCATCAGAGATAGATAAATAAGAGAAGATATAGTTTAGGAAAAACACAAGGTGGATGGGGAAAATGTGTTAAAAGGAAACGTATATGTGAAATATTTTTGCAAATGTGTTTTTTGTCATGGAAAATCTAATAAAAGAAGTTTAAAGGAAAAGGAGAAGAAAAAAAATAAATAAAAAAAGTACCCATACCTTTGCAATTATTGATAATTATAATTTTTCTCTTTATCTTCTATAAATATATGTACCTTAACCATTAGGGTCCCCAGTCATTATCTTGACAACAAAATATGTAAAAAAATAAAATATGTTTTAAAGCTGTCCCTTGTCCAATTATTGAGAGTCGGCGAGGAATCACCGGCTGGGACCCAGTGACTGACATCTCTAGCTGCCAATGGCAGGCACGCCCCCTACCTGGAAATGCAAATCACGAATATATACTGGATTTTGCGCAGCCCTGCAGCAGATCTACTATAGGGCAGTGGGCAAGCAGTTAAGCAAGATTTGATGACCTTCCCCCAATAAATCAAACCAGTGCCAATTTGCTCATTTCTAATCAGTGCACGCCTTGCAATTTTAATAATATAATGTTACTTAATCCCTTGGCGCCTCCCGGCCCTTTAAGGGTTTCAGAAGCCGGGAGGCAGGGTGGTGTTTTAGGGTCATGCGACCACCATGATTCACTTTCACGGCGGTCACATGATCGGGAAAGGTCCCAATCGAAAGAGGAGATTGGGACCTTTCCGTGAGTACCAGATATGTGTGCTGAGAGCGCGCAGGGCACACACTCTCAGCACATTTGTTTTTCTTAAATGCACACAAATGTGCAGCCGCTCGGCATCAAGGCCCAGACACCGAGGCGCTGCACATTTGCATGCAGCCGCTGCGAAGAGGTTAACTACACAATTCTGCCATAGAAACTTTACATGCATCATATCACAGTGTACATGGGTTACATTTTTTTTATGTTTTGGTGTATTGATAGCCAGTTCATTTGAATAGGCTGCCTTAATGTGAAGAAATAGACATGAGTTAATGCAAAACACAAGGAGATCAAGGTCTGAATGGGCCCTCAGGTTCACACCTGCACATTTACCATCATGAACAACATTGCACTTTACACGTATTACAGTGCATGGTGGCCCAAAACATTTTCTATTGTCCTGCAACACACATGCTATAAACACACCATAAACATGCTGCACACTTTGCAGTGTGTTTTGAAAAAGTAAGTAGGACCTATTTTATTGTGCACTGATAGCCATGCTTTCAGTGACCAGGAGTAACAGGTGTTTTGTACAGCCACCAGTACTAATCAATGACAGAGCATGGCTGGTAAATGCATATCCAATCGTATTCATTTATTACAGATAAAGATGCATACAGGTATAGATATACACCTCTGAGTGTAGCCTGTGTGTTTAGGCGCATGCACCTGTCCCTGTATGCATGTATATGCCCGGATCTGTGTTTACCAGTGTACAGCCAGCTGTAAGCAACGGCTGATTACCAGGCTTGGAAATATGGCCATTTTTCCTTTTTTTTTTAGTATACCACCCTATCTGCCCTATACATGAGCCCTAATGCAAAGCACCTACACTAAGGCCTCGATCACATGGGAGTAGAAGGCCATTGTGGGGTTCAGCTTCAAGTGGAGCTTGCAGAGAGGTTAACCAAGCTGCATGTAAAGTTAAAGACTTCCTGCCCGCGTTTATTAAAAAAGGAAAAAATAAAAGCAGAGTCCAACATAAGACAGATTGCCCACACAGGGGAACAGATCACAGTCCAAAACAACTGGTTCAGCAAACAGCTGTTAAGCCTCCTGGATAGCAAATAGGCCTTGCTGTGTTTGTTTCAGTCCTGCACACATGTTGCTCTCACAGTCTGCATCAACCCAGATATAAACCAGGGAAAGACAAACTATACCTCAGAGGAGGAGCAAAGGGTGGTCAGGGCTTAATTTCCTGCTTTAAGTTTCTCACTACCATCCATTTACCTTAAGAGTTTGCATTTCATATGTGGCAGATACACCCCATCCAACCAACAAGCAACCCTTTACGGTCCTTAGCCTGGGCCATCCATTTTAAAAGGAGCATGGTCTGTTGAGTCAGAAGTGAAGCCCCAAGTAGCACTGTAGAGCCTCCAAGGCCCACTTACTAGCCAAACACTCCCGCATCACAATACTATAAAATTTCTTTCTGTGAAGGTCAGAGTCCAACTCAATAGACCACTGGATGTTCTTCACCACCTAGGACAAGAAAGTCCCCAGACCTATACTTGAGGAATCAGTCTGGACCACACACCTTGCTGAAGTCTAGGGCCACTAACACAGGCTGTTTACACAGGGCCTCCTTCAGACTTTGGGAAGATGCTTCAGCCTCAGGGTTCCACTTAATTGCAACAGAAGAGCTTTTGCCTTTGGTGAGGTCAGTTAAGGGTGCCGCCATTGTGGCAAAGTTAGGGATGAACCTCCAATAATACCCAACCATGCCTAGGAATGTTCTCACTTCTTTCTTTTTGGCAGGAGCAGGCCAGTCTGTAATGTCTTCTACCTTATGGACTTGAGGTTTGATTAGGCACCAACCAATGGTGTACATAAGGAATTTACAACGGCCTGCACTTTGGGTAGATTACTTTCCCAATCTGTGCTCCAAATAACCACATCATCTAGATAAGCTGCTGAATAGCATTGATGTGGGTTAAGAATCTCATCCATCATCTGCTGGAATGTAGCGGGAGCTCCATTTAACCCAAAGGGTATCCAGACACAAAGGACATACTACCACAAGCCCTCTGGAGTTGCACAAGCAGTTCTCTTTTGATTCCTCAGTCAGTGGAACTTGCAAATAACCACCCTTGATCTCACTAGAGATTATGTACCTGGCAGAGCCCAATTTCTCTACTAGTTCATCAACCCAGGGCATGGGGTAGGTGTTAAATTTTGACACTTCATTCAGTTTCCAGAAGTCATTACAAAACCTTAAGGACCCACATGGTTTGGGAACCAAGACTATAGGACTACACTATTCACTTTTGGTTTATCTATCACCCCGAGGTCTAACATCTTCTGTACTTCAGTTACTGCCCTCGTGGGCCTCTGGCATACAATAAGGCTTAAGCAGCACACAAACCTTGGGGTCAGTGACAATGTCATGTTTAAATTACATTTGTGCAGCTTGGCAACTCTGAGAAGAAACCTTTGTTGCATTGTTGACATTCTCTCACCTCAATCTGTTGTGATACAGATTCAGGTATATGAACCTCACTTATGCCTTCCTCTATCTTCAGTGGCTTGTCTGGTTTGAAGACCATGTAGTTTACCTCTCCAATCTTATCCAGCATTTCATAGACTTGCTTTCCATTGTGGGGACTAAAATGGGTACACAATCACCAGAGTGGTAAGTTCAAACCCTTGCCAAACTATTGTACACTGGCCTCTGGGCTTGCTGCATGTGTTCTCGGACAAGGGGCATTACCGAGCTAATTCTGTCTTGCATGACAGAGATATGTTATATGACACTCCAGTAGGGAGTAGTTTCAGTCTCTCAGGTCTCTTTTGCAATATCCAGCAGCCCTCAGGGATACCTCCCACATAAAAGTTCAAATGGTGAGAACCCAGTGGAAAACTCTAAATTGCAAACAAATATGGCAGAAGACAATCCCAGTCTCTCCCATAGCTATCCATGACCCTTTTGAGCATACGCTTGAGAGTTTTGGTAAACCTCTTTACTAAACCATCAGTCTGAGGATGGTTAACCAAAGTATGCAAGTGCTTAATATTGAACAGTTTACATAACTCTTTCATGACTTGACATAAAAAGGGAGTCCCTTGGTCAGTTAGAAACTCTTTTGGGGGTCACTGTACAAGTAAACACGTGAAACAACTCTCTGGCGATCTTAGAGGAAGTGTTTCTCAAAGGAACAGCCTTGGGATACAGGGTGGAATAGTCCATGAACACTAGGATATACTGATGGCCGCTAGCAGACTTAAAGACTGGCCCTATCAGATCCATGGTGATTCGGTCAAAAAGGGACCTCAGTCACCGGCAACGGCACCAGCGGACTATGGAAATGAGGCATAGGGACCGACTTTAAACAAGCAGGACAAGAATCACAATAGTTTTTCACATTGGCAAGTATCCTGAGCCAAAAGAAATGCTGTCAAATACGTTCTTTGGTCTTTACATATACTAGGTGACATCCCAGGGGATGTGTATGGGCTAAATCAACATTGTCTTCCTATAAGGACCAGGCACCATGAGTTGTTCCACCTCACCTACAATTTTGTCAACCCAATATAACATGTCATGGTTAATTGCCATATGAGGAGACACACTCTCCAGCCCCAGAACTACTGGGATCCCATTGGTTACCTTAACATTTTTCCAGGCTTGTTCAAGAGATGGAGTCCAGTAACTGGGCAGTCCCAAAAGACCTCGAGCTTTGGCACACCAGAAACTCTAGGGCCTTCGGGGGTCACCTCCAGTTCACTAGCACAGACTGCTAGGATGAAAGACCTATTTTCATCAGGGGTCACCCCTTATAGCATTTTCATCAACTTCTGGTTCAAAGGGGTTGGTGTCTCCCCCTGCAGTTCCACCAGAAAGTCCAGACTCAGAACTCTTATCCTTTTAATTGCGGAGCTCCTGGAATAGTGGAAAGTCTCTAATATGCTATGGAATAGGATAGGGAACACAGCAACTAAATGGCAAACAGATCCTGAGCTGGTTTTAAAGGTCACTAGAACTGTGGGATACGGTTTACATTCACCGTGCACATATAGCACTTCTGACACTGGGTCAGCTGTTCAGGGTCCACCAGCCGAGTTTGGACCAGAGTAACCAGGCTTCCAGAGTCCAAGAGGGCATGCACATTTTCCCCCTTATTTTTTACAATAGAGTTTTGAATGTCAGGATCTGTGACTAGACCAGGACGAGCAAACAAGGGCAAGCGTCAGACTATGTCACGCTCCATGGGCTCTGAGTTCAAGAGACACTTGGCTGCAATGTGACCCCACTCACTGCACCTCTAACACTGGGGAACCTCACGGGTTCCACCGGGACTACCTGGATGGTGTCTTTCAACAGGGGCCAATCCTACAGCCACTCTCAGGACTTCCTTGTTCGGGCTTTACTTGTTGCACAGCTGGGTTTGACCTGGTGGTTACTGGAGGGTGTCTTGATTGCAAGGATCCTTGACCCTGTAGACCCAGCAACAAGGTCTTTGGCAGCAAAGTAGCATTCCACCAGCTCATCCTTTGAACTTGGATCAGCTTGTTTCACCCATCTCTGCAACTCAGGATATAAAGTTCTCAGGAAACGGTCCATTGTATCTCTCTCTGCTATTTGGGGCCCTGTGAGTATTTCAGGCTGCAGACACTGTTTGACCAGGTTGATTAAGTCATACATTTGGAAGCAGGGGGATCCATCTGCCTTGAAACTTCAGCTGTGCTCTCACTGCAGTTGTGACCCCCAGATGAAGAAAGATTTCAGCTTTTAGTTTGTCATAATCTCAGGCATCCTCAGAGGCCAAAGTATGCCTTTAGGGAGTCTCCAGTTAACAGTGATGCTGCAGGTGCAGCCAAGTGGTCTTTAAGCAGGCCTGCCCCTCAGCAGTTCTCTCAAAAGTGCATAAGAAAGCCTTCACATCATCCTGGGATGTCATTTTTTGTAGAAGGTGGCCCTTGGTGCCTGGGAGGGCGTCTCGAGGGGACACAGTGGAAACACTTGCAATTTGGGGTGGCAGCCACTGTAGCACTTCTGCTAGGGCTTGTTGGTCTTTCTCGTCTGCCTGAGCCAAAGCATTCACTTGAGCCCCAGCTTTCTGAGCTAAAAGCAGTCACATGAGCTTTCATGCTCGCCATCTGGCCAGCTAACAGTTAATTGGTTTCCTGCTGTTGCACTGCAGCTTGTTTATAAGCCTGCTGCTGTGCACCATTACTTTGGAGCAAGGCCTTTATCAAGTCCTCCATGTTGCCGATTCACAATTACACTGCAGTGCCCTGATCCTTTAAATGGTAGTCTGCTGTCCCTTTAAACACTGCTGACACAAACCTTTACATAGCTTCCATCACTACAGTTTGAACATTAGATATACAGCATAAAAAGCAAACTTGCCTTTCAGTAAAGGGATTGCTCGTGTCCGAAACACCAATTGTGGGGTTTAGCTTCAAGTGGAGCTTGCAGAGAGGTCAACCAAGCTGCACGCAAGGTTAAGGGCTTCTTGTCCAAGTTTAATAAAAAGGTAAAAATAAAGCAAAAGTTCAACATAAGAAATTGCCCACACAGGGGAAATGATTACAGTCCAAAACAAAGGTTCAGCAAACAGCTGTTAAGCCTCCTAGCTAGTGAATAGACTATTGGGTCTGCTTCAGTACTGCAGACATGTTGCTCTCACAGCCCGCATGTCTCTTTTCTCTGCATCAACCCGGATTTAAACCAAGGAAAGACAAATTATACCCCAGGTGAGGAGCAAGGTGTGGTAAGTGCTTAACCCCCTGCATCCTGCTCCAAGCTTCTCACTGCCATCCATTTACCTTATGAACCACGAAATCCTATACACCCCATCAACAGCAGGGACTAAACTTGGGCTGTACGCTAAACTTGGGCTTAAAGGCTAAGCTCACCTTTGTTAGATAACAATTGCACATTTCTACATGGACAAAAATTTGTATTATTTAATCACAGGAGCATGGAGAGCATTGCACCCCTGATTAGTGGATCAGGAGTGCAATGTCAGGCTCCAGCAGACAATGCCTACAGGTCTGTGCCCATACCTCCATATAGGCTATCAGTTTCAAAGGTGTAGGAAGTGAGAATGGACTACGTGTGTGCTGATTAGCATGCTCACAGTTCGCTGAAACTACAAATCTGCCTGTCGCAGGGGCAGACGGGACTTGAAGTTTCTTCATTCACAGCCCACATAACGATTTTAAATGTGACAGCGGCTGTGGGAATGACAAGCACCTGCTGTCATGAATGGGGGTGGGGGGAGAAAAAAAAAATAAATCAGTCTTGCTTGAACATATTAAACCCTAATATCACACATGCATCAGTTTTTCATTCAGCCAGTGGGTTGAACAAAAAAACAAACAAACAAAAACTGACCGCACATTCAATGTTGATGCAGGAAACCTCCCCACTGTATTGTATTCTGACAGTGGGAAGACCCCCCCACCACTGAAATACACAGATCAGCACTGCAGCCTATTGCCTGAGGTGCTGATCAAACGAAAATATACCGACAGGGCAGTTGCACAGAAGTAGATTGGTAGAATGACTTCCGTTCAACCACAGTGGCCACATATGGATAGAAGTTCGGCTGAACTGGTCAAATTTTAATCTATGCATGGCCAGCTTAAACACAGGTGTAACATGTTCCAAAAGGTGAATGGATACTTTAAAGTATAACTAAAGGAAAAACTTTTTTTGATATAGTGGAGAGAGATTAGAACACGTTATTTTTACTATCTATACCCCAGTTAAAGCGATTCTAAAGGTTTTTTTTTTTTTAAATAACAAACATGTCTATACTTACCTATTGTGTGCAGTGGTTTTGCACAGAGCAGCCCGGCTCCTCCTCTCCTCAGGTCCCCTGCAGGCTCTCCTGTCTGTTGAGTGCTCCCATAGCAAGCAGCTTGCTATGGGGGCACCTGCTACTCTGTGTGTCCATTCACAAATGGAGCTGTGGCTTGGCCCTGCCCTCTCTCTCCTTATTGGCTGACTGGCTGTGATTGACAGCAGCGGGAGCCAATGGCTCCCAATTGCTGTCTCAGCCAATGTGGAGGCAGAGACCCAGGACAGCCGAGGCTGTCATTCACATCATTGGATCACAATGGGCCTCAAGTAAGTATTGAGGGTGCTGCTGCAAACAGAAGTTTTACCTTCATGCACAGAATGCATGATGGTAAGAAAACCTTCACAAACACTTTAAGGAGATTCACCCTATCTGTCCTGTTTACCATTATCATTAAAAGAAAATCCCACATTTTAGGTTGTCCCTAGAAAAGTAATAGAGGGGAAATCTTCCAGTGGGGACACTAGTTCTGGTGACCTGGGGGTCCCCAAGGATGTCTCTTAATTTTCAGGGAATTCCTATCACTTCCTGTTTGGCTATGGGACAGGAGATGAAGGGAAATCTCTGAAATGGGACACAGATGGTGAAAAAAAGCACCTTACAGGGGTTAGGGGGTTACTCTAGCCAAAATGAAAAACAAAAAAGGTTTTGCCTATAGTTCTACGTTAAGCAAATAGCAGTCCACACATTGTACAGCGATGTATATATATATATTTTACTCTATGCACCACCCGGGCTTCCCACACGCTGAAATACGCAGGCTTTGTTGGCGTATGCGGCCTCATATGCTTGTGTGTGAGAGATAACGTCTACATTGTAACATGCCACATTGTGGCCCTAAAAAAAGAGAAACTATCCCCATGAGAAAGTCACAGAGCACCCCAAGAAGGTTCCCAGCGTGAACTCGTGTGCTTTTTATAAATCCTCAAAGTGCCCGCTTCCATTGTTGGGAACAACCAATCGCACCCAAGGTACAAGCCCGGCCAGCTTTGGTTGCCCGTCCCCCGGTGAGGGGGAAGGCTCATTCCTTGCTCTGCCGTGACGTCGTTTCCG
This sequence comes from Staurois parvus, assembly GCF_062004578.1. Taxonomy (NCBI): domain Eukaryota; kingdom Metazoa; phylum Chordata; class Amphibia; order Anura; family Ranidae; genus Staurois; species Staurois parvus. The sequence continues at coordinate 2,029,220 of NW_028318393.1, forward strand.
GCCCCTAGCGCCCAAGCTACACAGTTGCAGGAAGAAACAACAGCCGCCATTTTGTTTGTGTGTGAGGGATGGTTTCCGGGCTTGATATGTATACGTACTGCGGCGCCTTTCCACTCACGAAAGATTCACAGAACAGCACATGTGTCTCCGTGTAATCCGCCTCGGAGCCGAAATCTGAGAAGGAGAGGCCCGGGGGGACTGGAGAGAGCCTTTCTCCTGTCCTCGGTCCTGGGACAGCCATCGTCGGTGTGAGTGCTCCTTCCCCCTCTTCTGGCCAGCCTCCTAGCACAGAGCCATGTAAGGCCTCCAGATTGCAGGCAGAGAAGTTCCCCGGCGGTGTAGGGATGCAATCTGTGAGCGGGGAGAGCAGGCAGATGATGAGCCGCCACTGTGCGCCCTGCTCAGCACTGTCACCATCATAGACCCCAGGGAGCCATCCGCGGAATGGTGGTGAAGTACGGAGAGCCCGGCCATCTTCGTCTACGATGAGGTATTAATCTCCGTGCACGGGGATATCGCCGGCTGCCTGGATCGTGCTGACAAAAGCTGAGCCCGTCCTGGTGTTCATGAGGCCTCCTCTCGTTGGTGAACTGTACACACGATCCGCTCTCTCTGGGAATACATGGTGCCTAATGGCAGACGATCTTTATAGGCCTGTGGTGTGCTGATCGTAAGAAAACGTCATGGCCGAAAATCTGCTCGACTCTGGGCCTCCATCGGCCAAGAAGCCCAAGATGTCTTCTCCTGCTCTGTCTTCCAGTGATGGGCCAGGTAATATTTACCGATTGATCAGCATCTTTTTTGTATAGGGGGGTGATTCCAGGCCTTATACATGACTGCTCTGTATACATTTAGTACATAATGTATGATATCAAACACACAATGAGCAATATAGCCAAACTGGAGCAGATGTGCATGGCATCCAATCAGCTTCTAGCTGCTGCTTAATCTGTAAGGTTTTGAAAATGAAAGATTGAAGCTGATTGGTTGCCTTGCACAGCTGCTCTAGTTTCAATCCGTCTCAATGCTTTGGGGTAAAGGTATGCCTTCATATCTGACATTCAATAGATCTGTCTGTCTGCACATCTTCTAAAGTCTTCATGTATGAAAAGTGATATGTAAGGCTTGTTTCTGCTCATACCATAAGGATTCTGTTATTAATGATCGCCCACATTCATAAACAATTGGGATTCACAGCTGAACAAAATCAGCTACGCTGGAACATCAGTTGGATCCTGTATCTCTGAGATCCTAGGAGTGAGATTTCTTTGTAGTGATTTGCCTCTGTTTTACTAGACCAGTGGTGGGCAACCTTTTTTTTCAACTGAGCCAAATCTCGCCAAAACCATGATTGAAATTTATTTTGAGAGCCACATTTTTAAAACTGAAAATACATCTCCCATATAGTAATTCATCCCCCATAGTAATTCATCCCCCATATAGTAATTCATCCCCCATAGTGTAATTCATCCCCCATAGTGTAATTCATCCCCCATAGTGTAATTCATCCCCCATAGTAATTCATCCCCCATAGTAATTCATCCCCCATATAGTAATTCATCCCCCATATAGTAATTCATCCCCCATATAGTAATTCATCCCCCATATAGTAATTCATCCTCCATATAGTAATTCATCCCCCATAGTAATTCATCCCCCATATAGTAATTCATCCCCCATAGCAATTCATCCCCCGTATAGTATTTCATCCCCCGTATAGTATTTCATCCCCCGTATAGTATTTCATCCCCCGTATAGTATTTCATCCCCCATATAGTATTTCATCCCCCATATAGTATTTCATCCCTCATATAGTATTTCATCCCCCATATAGTAATTCATCCCTCATATAGTATTTCATCCCTCATATAGTATTTCATCCCCCCATATAGTATTTCATCCCTCATATAGTATTTCATCCCCCCATATAGTATTTCATCCCTCATATAGTATTTCATCCCTCATATAGTAATTCATCCCTCATATAGTATTTCATCCCCCCATATAGTAATTCATCCCTCATATAGTATTTCATCCCCCCATATAGTATTTCATCCCCCCATATAGTATTTCATCCCCCCATATAGTATTTCATCCCCCCATATAGTATTTCATCCCTCATATAGTATTTCATCCCCCCATATAGTATTTCATCCCCCCATATAGTATTTCATCCCCCCATATAGTATTTCATCCCTCATATAGTAATTCATCCCTCATATAGTATTTCATCCCTCATATAGTATTTCATCCCTCATATAGTATTTCATCCCCCATATAGTATTTCATCCCCCCATATAGTATTTCATCCCCTCATATAGTATTTCATCCCCTCATATAGTATTTCATCCCTCATATAGTATTTCATCCCCCCATATAGTATTTCATCCCTCATACAGTAATTCATCCCTCATATAGTAATTCATCCCCCATATAGTATTTCATCCCTCATATAGTATTTCATCCCTCATATAGTATTTCATCCCCCCATATAGTATTTCATCCCTCATATAGTAATTCATCCCCCCATATAGTATTTCATCCCCCCATATAGTATTTCATCCCCCCATATAGTATTTCATCCCTCATATAGTAATTCATCCCTGATATAGTAATTCATCCCCCATATAGTATTTCATCCCCCCATATAGTATTTCATCCCTCATATAGTATTTCATCCCCCACAGTACTATTCCCCCCCCCCCTTCTAGTAAGCCAAGTCCCCCGTGTCAATTCACTTACCTTTTGCGTTCCTCTCGCTGTCTTCCCGCGCCGTTCGGGTCTTCAGGGCGGACTGTGAGAGGAGCCTAGCTCCCCTCCCCTCACGTTCGGCACGCTGCCCCGCCTACACACATCCTGACAGCCACATCCGCAAGCCGGATTAAAAGGTCCGCGCGGACTTTTGGGGCTGCCAACCGAGAGGAGGCAGGGGAGCGGCCGACCGAGAGGAGGGAGGGGAGCAGGCGCCCGGCACACAGAAGAGCCGCATTAGACTGGGTAAAGAGCCGCATGTGGCTCGCGAGCCGCGGCTTGCCGACCACTGTACTAGACCATCAGGGAGATTGCTTTTTTTTTTTTTTTTTTTGGTTGAACTTCTTAGGTCTTTTTTTTTTTTTCTTTAAAAATGACACAGTAGACAGTCAAATTGAGGGAGCATGACACCATCATTTGATGTTTCAATGGTCATGGCAGTTTTGGTAGGGATCTTACAGATTTCCTAGCTGACTGTTCAATGCGTGCTCTCTGTTACATGGAGCCAGGCACATCTGATATGTCTTTTTGTTTTATTTTTTTAAGCCGTGGTATTTGTAGTATAAAATCCTTTAAGGAATCTGCCACTATTTTCAGCGGAAGCTCAGTACATAAAGCAGAGCCTGGAACTATGATCAGCCCTGACCAGCTGCTCGAAACACGATTCATGGCCCTGATCAGCTTCTCACAGGACAGGACACAGCCCTTTCTTTTGTGTGATTTAAAAGGAGATTGTAACTTTCAATTTTCACTGCTTTAGGATTTTGCTATTGGGCTTTCCTGTTACATTCACACCAGTCTGACCCCTTCCAGACAGATGTACTATAATACTGACACTGCACACATTTTTCACTCACTAGTGACCATTTAGTGACATTTTCATCATCCGTGTCTGTTGTTCTTGTCTCTCTTTAAAGTGACCCTGTCATCAAAGACTCCTGTATTAAAAAAAACCCAAAACACTTGTCTCGAAATGCCATTACTTCAATCCTGGCCGGCCACTGCCGCAGTCCCCTAACTGCAACTTTTACTGGATAACTTGCTCTGGAAAAAGAAGCTGAAAAATAAGACTTACTGGCAGGATCACCTGGTAATAATGTTTTAGGGCATACCCAGAAAAACAAAGAATGCTGTGGTAGTTTTAAGTGACACACTATTTCATGTCATTTTTTTTATTGTGGCTACAGTGTCACTTGAAGTTTGATGCAAATAGTTGTACCATTATTGGTGCAAAAAACAAAGCATGCTGTGGTCGTTCTAGTGACAAACCATTTCAGGTCATTTTTTTTTTGTTCTTGTGGCTACATCCACTTCAAGTTTGATGCAAATAGTTGCACCATTATTTTACGCATTATGAGAAAGGGTTGCGTAATTGTTGTATGAGATACAAAATTGAGACTACTATATTTCCTATACCAAGAAGAAAATGTAATCTGCAAAAAATAAAGTTAACAATTAAAACAGCCAGCACCAAGGTACAGGATACACTGAAGGGTGAGTTCAAAACCGTATAAGCAGTATATCTTGATAATTCCACTCTCAAGCTCCAAGCACACTACCGTTTTTTTTTTATTTTTATAAGCTCACAAAACGCAAAAAAACTGGATGAAAACCGCTGATGATAGTGTTTTTGTGCCTGCTTGTATAAGTGTTTAGGGGTGTTAATGTTTTAGTAGTGTTTTTACAGTACATGGTTAAAATAAATAAAAATTAAAGATAGAAAAAAGCTGTTAGTGGTTAGCGTTTTTTTTTTTTTGCTGGAAAAACGCTCTCAGAAACTCTACAAAAACCATTTTTTTATGCTCCTAAATGCTGAAGCTTGAAAAACGCCACTAGACTAAAATAGTATGCATGGACACATAGGATAACACTATATAGCTTCTAGGAGCAGAAAAAAATGCTGATAACAGCTTCTAGAAGCTTAACAAAACTAGTGTGCTTGGAGCCTCAATGTGTATCCTCCACAAAAACCAAGTTCTCTGAGGCTTACCAGAGCATATGGGACCTCCACATAAGTCATAAACCTAAAAAGATAAAAACTCAGCGAGCGCTCAACATAAACAAGCAGCCATGCACAATAAAGGCAACCATAAACCTTCAAAAAGACATATAAAGTGAAATACGTGCAGCTCTAAAATGTGAATAGTCCTGGTAGGTATATGACATATAATTCATGTATACGATTAAAGTCCGTAATGAATAAATATATATAAAGAGCTCAGAGTGACTTCAATAATCCCCAATTCATAATTTTCTCTAGAGGCAGGTTATGGATAAAATGCACACTCACCGGACACGCAAAGGTATTGTGCAGTGTATAAACAGATGGAGGTCTGCCAATGGGTCCCTCTCAGGATGGAAATGGAATCAGCCCGGGATGAATGGCTATCGTCAGGATGAATATTCAACCGGAGGTCCACTTTAAGGACACGGGTGCAGCCTCTTTGATGTAATGGGATAGTCACCAGGGGGAGCGCTAGGGGATTAAATGCTCAGTGCAGAGCAAAGATGAAAATACGCATAGTGTAGTGTTTTCACAATAATGTTTAATAAAGGATAGTGAAATTAACAAATAAGTAATAGGATATCTCCATACATGTAGAGTAGTAGGTGCCAAGTATGTGCCAAGATGCTATGTCACAACACCGGCAGCGATATATGTTGCAGCCAAAAATCTGCTATGAGCACTAACCAGCTGGTGTAAAAATGGTGGCCGCCGGACCTCCGCGATCCGGCAGCGGTACGTCAAGGCGTGCAGGCTCCTCCAAGACGTGTTTCGTACACTTGTACGTCTTCAGTAGGGGTGTGCCATGCAGCCTGACGTCTTGTATGCTGTTTTTATATTGAAAAATGGCGCCTGTGTGTTCTCGGGCGCCATTTTGCCGAAGACCAGAACGGACTGCGTATGTGCAAGATGGCTGCCGCTAAACAGACTGTGCATGCGTAAAATGGCCACGGCTATTTTCCGTTGGTCCAGATTGTAATGAAAACATTAAGCTGGTGAATGTTGCATGTCACAGCACCATTAGTTGACAGCCTGTTGCAGACAGGCATGCAGATGTGCAGGAGGATGAAAATACGCTATTCACTGCAAAAAGGCTAATAGTTAAAAGCCAAATGGGGAAATTATTAGTAATATATCAGCAAAGGCTGATGAAAGGGATAGAAAACATTTATTATATAACATGAGAAAATATTGATGACATTCAGCAAAGGCTGATAAAAATATTCGGAGAAAACTTTATTTAAACAATGCTTGGTAAAAAATAAGGCTAATAAAGCTTAGGGAAAGATATAGTCCCTTACAAACGCTAAAAGCTAAAAACTGGAACTGCCTATACCTGTCTGTAAGCAGGCTAAAATTAATAATATAAAATTCAGATAAATACATAAAACAATGCAAATTAATAAGAAACATCAATAAACCAATAAAGGAGGGCTAATAGATATGTAAAAATTGGAGCATTCATAAATAAGATGACCAGGCTCCAAAATTGTGAAAAATCCGCAGATGGAATAATTCATAATTGTAAAAGTGAAAAATGCATATAGAATCAGATACACAAGAAAGGGAACATCCCAGTGTTATAACGTATAACTATGCGTATCAGTATTTAAAACACAATAACACATATTATAATGTTCAGGAGAGTGAATGATTCTATCACATCCCATATAGAAGCAGATAGCGCGCAACATGCCAGAATAATCTAATATACCAAATATAAAATGTCTAAAAATATCTCAAAATATCTAAAATGAAAGGTATGCAAAATGGTAAAATAGTAATATGCTCCAGGGATAAAATGTATAAGACCAATATAGAAGCAGATACCAAAATAAACCCATAAAAGTGGCAAAGATCAGTATAAATATACATATTCCAATTGGTATATGCAGTACCCATAGGGATAAAATATATGCCAAATACCGCACATATAAGTATATAGAATTGGGTAGGCAATAATATCAAAATGGTCACTATAATGTGGATATCATTGGTCTAGAACTGTAAAATATAAATTTATATGGGATCAGAAAGAATCTATATTTAACTGTTGTCGATAACAGTTGATGTCGACGTCAATATTATGGCCCACAGGTGTTAAAGTTTTCATGTTATATATCCATTTAGTTTCAGCTTGTGCCACAAGCCTTTTCTTGTTAGATCCTCTCCTATATGTCATAAACTGCTTTTGTATCAAAGCAAGATGCTCCTCCGCACCGTGGTACATAGGGTAATCTCTCACCTCCCAATCTCTCACTCTGCACTCAGTAACAGTATCATATATGAATGCAAATAATGCTTCCCATAGTGTATAACTGATTTCTACATTTAGTAGAAGCGATAGGAGACCCCCATATGAAATAGTAGTCCTCAGAAGAGTGAACCTAATAAACTCTGTGGAAAGGTAACTCAGTGAATCCGCACTCACCACGTGTCCTCCACCAAGATAATGTACTCTGAGGCTTACCGGGACATGTGCGACATCCACACGAGAAGTTATAAACATCGTTTGTATTAACCACTTTTGGGACGCCCCTTCCATAATGTACTGCAGATGGGCAGCAGCTACAGGACCAGCGATGTACATGTACATCGCTAGTCTTTTGCCAACACGAGGGCTCTGCATGCCGTTGCATAACCCAACCCCCCCACGTCTGCTGTGTCCACTAGACACAGCAGAATGAGAATCGCGGTAATCGGGGCCCGCTGATCACGTGATCTCACTATGCAGTCACATGATAACCATGACAACAAAGCTTTTATGAATCAATCTGATTCATAAAAGCTTTGCTTCTGTTCCTGGAGAGCTGTGATTGGTCCACAGTTCTCATATGACAAATGGGGCCAATCACAGCATCCTGTACCATGTGACCAGCTGGAGCCAATCACAGATCACTATTATATTGCACTGTCATGAACTTAAAGCGAAGCCCCACCCAAAAGGGGAAGTTCCGCTTTAAGGACTGCTCCCCCACTCCCCATTAAGGATTGGCACCTTTGGGGAGCGAATTTAACAGGTACCTGCTCACACTTGCCTAGGCGATCGGAAGTGGAAGGTGTCCTCCCTCCCTGTCGTCTTTTGGGACATGTAACAGGTCCCAGAAGACTACAGGACCATTCACGAAGCGCAGCGCTACTTGCATATGCGTATTTCGTATCCGGCTGTGAAACCGCAAGCTATCAGAGCCGGGTGCCCACACTGAAGATGCCGGCCTCCTGGAATACAGGACGGCCGGTGAAACGAGTTGCGGGGGACACACCACAGGACTGAGGGACAGATAAGTGGCTGTTTTTTAAAAGTCAGCAGCTACAGTTTTTGTAGCTGCTGACTTTTATTTTTTAATAGGTCAAGTGGAACTCCACTTTAACACATTCATGACAGTTCAAAGCAAGCTTTGAATTGCAGAGCAATGATCTTCATTGCTCATGCAATGTAAAGTGTAAAAAAGAAAAAAAATTAACTGATCACCCCTCCCAAAGTAGTACAATGTTACTATGGTAACATTGCAGAATTCTGATTAAAGTGTTTTAAATAAATAGTTTTTAAAAAAAATAACTATTAACTATTTGCCGCCCACCAACAATGTGCGGGACGAGCAGCAGCTCTGGGCAAAGCGACGTAATCTTAGGTAGCTTTCTATTTCCGTGTGTGCCCCCCTCTGCCCCCTATCCATCCAGGGAGAGAAGGACAAACATGGCACTGACTAAAAGCACTACATTTTACATGCACATGTTGGATTAGCATATTTAATGCTTTGGTTGCCCCTATTAACCCTTTGATCATCCATCACCCAGCCAGTGCCATTAGTACAGTGTCCGTATATAGAATTTTTCACTGATCACTGTATTACTGCCACTAGCGACATCAGATAGCGTCAGGGTCAGTTAGCGCCCCTCTCATCCAGGGTCAGCTAGTGTTAGTTTGCCCGTACACTATCGCACTCACGCTATAAGTTGCCGATCACCGCCATTACTAGTATAGTGCTTGTACAGATCAATATATTGATCAGCTGGCAGTCGGCTTTCATTTAAAAACAATCCTAGCCGTTAATTAGCCGCTGGATCGCTTTTACAAGCAGAGGGAAGGGACTCCCCCACCCCTCCCACTGCCTTCCAAGGTTTTCTTGGGCTCCCCTGTCCCACCGGGGGACCCAAAAATGCAGCCGGCCGTTCCGCTGGCTGACAGTAGAGCTCATTGGAGACTGGAATGCCTCCAGTCACCTCTATAGTCTTAAGAGACCGGAAGCTACAAGCATTTCATCATTTCCGTTTAACCTGATATAAACAGTGCCATTTTAAAACTGGGAAAGCATCTGATCACACTGATCTTGGTGTGATCATATGCTATAAGGGTAGAGGAGAGATCTAGAGTCTAATAGACCCCAGATTTTTCAGAAAAGAATACCTGTCACTGCCTATTGGTATCACAAGGGGTATTTACACTCCCTGTGATAATAAAAGTGATCGAAAAAAAAAAATTAAAGGTACAGTGTAAAAATAATTTTAAAAAAGCAAAATAAATACTTAAAAAATTCACTCCAACCCCCATCCCCATGCTCGCACGCAACGTCAGATCGAAGGCAGTCATTTTAGCACTAGACCTCCTGTGTAATTCTAAAGTGGTGACATGTAAAGGATTTTAATGCGTCGCCTATAGATATTACAAATTTATGTAGTTTGTCACCATTGCTCGAAAGTGCGCAGTTTTAAAGCATGTCATGTTTGGTATCCATTTGCATGGCGTAACATCATCTTTTATACACTGCTCAAAAAATTAAGGGAACACTTTTTAATCAGAGTGTAGCATCAAGTCAGTTAACTGACCAGATCAATATCCCAGGAGTTTAAGTAGCAGAGGGGGTTGTTAATCAGTTTCATCTGCTTTGGTATTAAAGAAATTAACAACAGGTGCACTAGATGGGCAACAATGAGATGACCCCCAAAACGAATGGTTTTACAGGTGGAGGCCACTGACATTTGTTTCCCTACTCCTCTTTTCTGACTGGTTTTCACTAGTTTTGCATTTGGCTAGGGTCAGTGTCACTACTGGTAGCATGACGTGATACCTGGACCCTACAGAGGTTGCACAGGCAGTCCAACTCCCCTAGGATGGCACATCAGTACATGCCATTGCCAGGAGGTTTGCTGTGTCTCCCAGCACAGTCTCAAGAACATGGAGGAGATTTCCAGGAGACAGGCAGTTACTCTAGGAGAGCTGGTCAGGGCCGTAGAAGATCCTTAACCCATCTGCAAGAAAGGTATCTGCTCCTTTGTACAAGGAGGAACAGGATGATCACTGCCAGAGTCCTACAAAATGACTTCCAGCAGGCCATTGGTGTGAAGATCTCTGATCAAACAATCAGAAACAGACTTTGAGGGTGACCTAAGGGCCTGACGTCCTTTAGTGGTCCCTGTGCTCGCTGCCCGGCACCATAGAGCTTGATTGGCATTTACCATTTGACACCAGAATTGACTGGTCTGCCACTTGCGCCCTGTGTTTTTCACAGATGAGAACACCTCTGGGATATCATGTTTCGGTCCATCCGATGCCGCCAGGTTGCACCTCAGACTGTCCAGGAGCTCAGAGATGCCTTAGATCTGGGAGGAAATACCCCAGGACACCATCCATTGTCTCATTAGGAGCATGCCCTGACGTTGTCAGGCATGCATACAAGCACATGGGGGCCATACAAACTACTGAGTACCATTTTGAGTTACTGCAATGAAATTTCAGCAAAATGGACTAACCTGCTGCATCATTTTTTAACTTTGATTTTCAGGGTTTCTTAAATTCTGCCCTCCAGTAGGTTGATAATTTTAATTTCCATCAAACGATGGGGCATCCTTATGTTCCTAACACATTACACAATCCATATCAGTATAGATATCCAGCATGATATTTTCCCCCATTGAGATCTGATGTGTTTTCAAAGTGTTCCTTTAATTTTTTTGAGCAGTGTATTTTCTCAACAGTTGGGCAATATATTGTGTTTTCGTGCATTTTCTAAAATTCTAAAAAGTGTATTTTTTTCCCAACAAATTGTTTGAAAAATCACTGAGTAACTACTCAATATTTGGAGGTTCAAAGTAACTTTCTGGCAAAAAAACCTTTTTCAAGTAAACAAAAAGTGTCAAAAAGGCCTCCAGAAAAGTGGGTGATGTCTGGCATAAGCTTCTAATGTTGTCCCTGAAATACCAGGATAGTAGAAGCACCCAAGAGCCCCCCCCCCCCCCCCCCCCAGTGACCCCTTTTTGGAAAGTAGACACTCCAAGGTATTTGCTAAGAGGCATGGTGAGTATTTTGCAGGTTTCATTTGTTGCCACAAGTTTTGTATTTTTTTTCCTCTTTCTTTTTCAAAACTCTTATGACAAAAATGATATCTGCAAAATACTGACCATGCCTCTTATCAGATTTCTTGGGGTGTCTAGTTTCCAAAAAGGAGTCCTTTTTTTGGGGGGGGGGGTGTTTGTACTATCTGGTATTTTAGGGTCTCTGAAACTGTGATAGGTAGTGGGGAAGTGATATGAGGAAATATGCCCTTTGAAAGCCTGGAGGTGGTCATTGGAGTTTGGGGGCCTGTATGTGGCTAGGCTGCCAAAAAGTCTCTCACATGTGGTATGTAGGAGGATTTGTTTCATCTCTGTGTATCACCTGAGGCTAGTCACTTCACTGGGTATAAGGGTAAATTTAAACATGCATCTAAATCTTCCTTGCCTCTGAAGCCTGAACTGCGACGCCTCCTCGCCACCTGTTTTAATCCTGTTTTTGTTGACAATCTTGCTGCAGCCATGTGCATTGCATGTGGTTACTGGGCGTTTGCGAAGCTTCCCTATTGACTTGCATGTGTAGCGTTCTGTAGGCTTGCCGCCAGCCGTACGCTCCATGCCGTAGCACACTGCGGTGAGGAAGCATCCCTGTCTGTTGCTTATTGCAGCGGAGGTGGTTGGCAGGCAGCAAAAACTCGGTTCAACTGTCCATTTTTGTCACCCTCCTATTGCTAGTTTAACTTCCCTAGCGGTAATCCCGAGTGTGGCTCGGGGTTAATTTTCAATACCAAAAGCGGTAACCCCGAGCCACACTCGGGATTACACTGTAGTGTGTGTAGTGTAACTTACCTTGTCCCTGCGATCCCCCGATGTCCTCTGGCCGATGCCGGGTTTCCTTCCCTGGGAGCGCTGTGACGCAGGGGGGTGGAACCGGTGGGAGAGTCAAAAAAGTAAAAACATGGCATACACACAATATATTGTAACCTGTTTAGGACTACATTACTGTATCAAACCATTTCACCTAAGTTTTGTCCCTAGTGATTTGTCCAGTGCCCTGCCTGCACTTTTACCGTTCTTTCTACCTGGAAACTTGAAAATGTCCATGGCATCCAAAAAGCGTCCCTTTTAGGTCAAAAGCGGTTTTAGACCACCTAGAGAACAGTGATAGTGAATTAGAATCACTTGCAGAATTGAGCGATAGTGATTCGTGGGGAAATTCGTCATCAGACACTGAAATTTCCATGCAAAACAATGTACCGCTTTGACATTCAAAAATATTGACATAATCAGACCACCACGGAGGTTGAACTAGGCCTAAGTAAGGCCTGTATGCCTAAAAATCTGTGTTTTTAGGCAGCAGTTTACATGGGGCTTAAAGCTGAGCGCCACCCAAAAGGTTCCGCTTTAAGGACTGCTCCCCATTAAGGATTGGCATCTTTGGGGGGCGAAGGGGGGGAGTGGGTACCTGAATTTGGCAAGTACCTGCTCCCACTTCCGGTCCAATCGCCTAGACGAGCGGAAGGTATCCTCCCTCCTTCCCTGTAGTATTTTGGGACACGTGACAGGTCCCAGAAGACTAGAAGACCATTCATGAAGCACAGCTCTACTCATGCATGTGCAGTGTGTACCCACCTATGAAGCTGCAAGTAGTCACAGCCGAGTGCCCACACTGAAGATGCTGGCTTCCTGGAATACAGGACGGCCGGTGAAACGGGCTGTTGGGGGCACACCACGGGATCGTGGGACAGGTAAGTGACTGTTTTTTAAAGGTCAGCAGCTACAGTTTTTGTTGCTGCTGACTTTTATTTTTTGACAGGGTGAGTCAAAAGTGAGTCGTGCCAATTCTTAAGTCCTCATGCACACTGGATGTTTTACAGCTGCTGTTTTTGGTATTTTTTTCTGCAGTCAGTAAACTCTCCAGCATGTTATCCCATGTGTCCATGCACACATAGCAGGTAATCAGCGTTTTTTCAGACACTGTAAAATGTGTCAAACTTGCGTTTGGACTTTTTTTTTTGTGCTACAAAAAAAAATAACCACAGAAAAATGCTGCCCAGTGTGCATGGAACCTTAACGCTGAAGTTTAGCTTAAAAAACAAACAAACATTTTGTTGTGAAACGGGAAGAATCAGCAATGTATCTAGTGTCAAAAAGCCCTAAGGCATGTGTAGGATAGCCCTATCATATATACAGGATTCAAGCTGACTATAGCTTTAATGCCACCCCACACTTCTTCCTTTGAAACTTGTGACTTTGTCTTGGGAAAATTTGATGACATAGCTGGATTGGAAAAAGCCACAAGTCCATATAGTTAAACCGATAAAAAACCTCCATGTACACAATCCTGTACCCATAGTTGATTCAGAGGAAGGCAAAAGAAAGAAGTAAATAAAAACATGATAAAGCATGATCCAATCTACTCCAGCGGGGGAAAAAATTCCTTTGTCATCCTCCAGGAGGTGACTGGATATTCCCTAGATCAACTATCCCTGGTTTTTTACCTATAAATGTTAGTATCCAGTTATATTCTGTACATTTAGGAATGCATCCAGCTCTTTTTCAGGGAGTTTTTCACATTTTCAAAGCTCTTACTGTGAAGAATCCTTTCTGCTTGTGGAGGTGAATGCTTTTCCTCTAGATGTAAAGAGTACCCCGGTTGGCTATGTTTACTCTTCCACATTATCTGTGGAGGGAACCACAGCTGTCACCCAGGCAGAGCTTCAAACATATCTGCCTTTGTTTATCTCCATTACTTTGGGGTTGCTGGAACTATAGTTTTCAGAATAAAGATCAGGTTGTTTGTGCTTTCTGTTTAAAGCAGTTTTAAAGTGGAAGTAAACCCACTGTTGTATCTTTTACCTACAGGTAAGCCTATCGTGAAGCTTTACCTGTCCGTAAAATGAATATCTCCTAAACATGCACCGTTTCTTTTTCAAGTTGCAGTTTACTACCGCTTTAAACAAAAACAAACGTTTACTGTGTTATTTTGCAGCTTAGCAATTCTTGGATGTGATGACTGCATTCATTTTCTTTTTTCTTTAGGCTCCATTCATACTAGCTTTGCTTTTTTTTAAAAAAAAAAAAAACACTGGATAAAAAACACTGGTAGTAGCGGTTTTTAGGAGTGTTAGCGGTTTAGTAGCATTTTTTTTTTGTTTCCACTGGAAAAATGCTCCAAAAAACTCCACAAAAACACTTTTTTTTTTTCTGCTCCTAGACACTGAAGCTTGAAAAATTCTGATAGCCTAAAGTAGTCCACATGAACACATAGGATAACACTATTTAGCTTCTAGGAGCAGAACAAATAGGCTGATTATGGCTTCTAGGAGCTTAAAAAAAGGCTAGTGTGCATGGAGCCTTGCCTTACAGAGGATTTACCCCCCTTCCTGACCAGGCCATTTTTTTGCAATACGGCACTGCGTTATTTTAACTGACAATTGCGCAGTCATGTAACGCTGTACATAAATTTAAATTTATGGGTTTTTTTTCCCCACAAATAGAACTTTCTTTCGGTGGTATTTGATCACCTCTGCAGTTTTTATTTTTTGCACTATAAACTAAGAAAGACTGACAAATTTGGGGAAAAAAACCCCAATATTTGATTTTTTTTGCTATGAAACATTAAAAATTAAAATCAAATTTCGTCATAAATATAGGCCAAAATGTATTCTGCTACATGTCTGCAAAAAAAAAAAAAAAAATTCCAATACATAGAAATTAATTGGTTTACATGAAAGTTATCGTGTCTACAAATGGCGGTATATATACTGGAATTATTATTTTTAGTGTTTTTTACTAGTAATGGCTGTGATAAGCACTTATTGCGGGACTGCGGTGGGCATTCTAACACTGGGTGGGAACTGACTGCCACTGACATCCCCAGTGACATTAATACAGTGATCAGTGCTAATAAAAAGCACTGACACTGTACTGATGACACTGAGCAGGAAGGGGTTAACTCTTGGGCGATTAAAGGGTTAACTGTGTGCTGTGTGTGTTTTACTAGGGAGACATGCTGCTGTGTATTTCTGTGCTGTGCCGAGAAATACAAAGCAACATGTCTTACTGGCTGGAGAGAGCTTTCTCCCCTGTAAGCTTTGCACAGTAATCGTTGGGTGCTGGTGGGGAATCTCCGGCCGGGACCCGGTGATTGACATGCCTAGCTTACAATTGCTGTACGGGTAGAAAGCCGCACGCACCCCCTACTCGGAAATGCAAATCGCGGTTAAGGATCGCTTTTGCATCCAGGTCACGTTATGTGTGAAAAAAGCCTAAGGCCAGTACCAGCAGTAACTGACAGCAGCAGTAAATGTTCCATGTAGTTGCACATGACGTACTAGCACAGTTGTAGCCACCAGAGACTATGGTGACTACTCAAACACTCTAAGCTTACCTGAAGCGTAGCATTAAAGGTTCGTTAGTTTAATAATGGCAAAAACAAATGCACCATTCGGTTCACATGGAACTGGAACATCTCTGATCATCTTTGGTCTAAAACTGGAAGCAACGAGTATTGTCACATCCAGTTTGTGCAGAATGTAAACAGGCCATTTTTGGCTTGGGAAAGCATCTGATCAAACCAATCTTGGTTTAATCATATGCTTTTAAGGACAGAGGAAAGACCCCTGAAATTCCCACACACGCTTTCCAGTGGAACCTGTTATAGCCCCAAAGTGTTGTTCAGTTGTATATCAAGGCTCATGATTTTGGACTGGCATATTTAACAAACTCTTATATCGTAGGCGTGATGGTCAGGTGTCCACAAACTTTTGATTATATAATGTATATATTTTCTAGCACACAAATACAGATTTTTACAGAGAAGTCTCAGAATAGACCTGGTCTTAAAGTGGTTAAAGTTAAACACAAGCAATTAATGTTATTTTACTCTATCATTCAAGGTTGGCTATTCTTTATATGCAAAAAAAGTTTAATTTTAAAAGGCTTGCAGTAAAGTGTACTTGTATTCTTTCTTTCCTTTTTGTTTTAGATTTTGGGTCATTTTTTGACTTGGAACAAGATCTTCCTGATGAACTAATTAGCTCAAATGAGTTTGCCCTGAGCAATGGTGGAGATGTTAATCAAAGTCATATGAGCCCAGGGATTGTACCTGATGCAGCTGCTAAGCATAAACAACTCTCTGAACTTCTACGGGGCGGAAGTACTACAAACATGGTTATGGGCCTTGGACAAGTGTCCCAGGCTAGCTCTGGTATTGGGTTCATGAACAGTATGGTTAAAAGTCCAGTGACTCAGCCAGGAATGTCATCACCAGCTTTGAGCATTGGAGGTAATGGAGCCAATCCAGTTGGTCCCTCTCAAACGTTAAATTCCTCAACAGCGGGAATGATGCTCTCGTTGAACAACCCGATAGCTCAGCCTAGAATGGGCATGAATTCAGGGATAATCACAGGTGGAAATGGACAAAACATGACGCAAGGACAAATAGTTAATGGATCACTTGGCTTCGGAAGACATCAGCCTGGTGTGCCATACCATAACCAAGGAATGGGAAACTTTAGTAACCTTTTAGGAGAGACACTGCAACAAAGTGGACCACAGATGGGAGGCCAACCAGGAGCAAGAAATCCTCAGGCAACAGCCATAAACAAGGTTAGTAACCTAGTTTAATTAAATGTACATACTTAAATATGTAATGGATTTCTGCCTTATTGTGTTTTTTTTTAATTCTTTATTTAAAGCCAAAAAAAAAAAAAGTCTAGCTGCTGACTTTTAAAAACAGACACTCACTAGTCCCACGATCCAACAATGCACTTACCTCAGCTGTTCTTTCCAGCAGTGTCCTGTCCCAAGCATTGGCATCTTCACTGGGCACCCGGCTGTGACAGCGTGCGGTCTCACAGCTGGGTGCCTACTGTACATGTGTGAGCATGCGCGTTGTGAATGGTCCAGCAGTCTTCTGGGACCTGTCACGTGTCCCAGAAGGCTGGGGGGGGGGGTGTCCGCTTCCGATCGCAGCAGACGTGGGAGCTGGTACCTGCTTCCCAAAATCTCCCATTTCTTTATCAGGAGTGAGGGAGCAGGCCTTAAAGTGGAACTTCCCCTTTTGGGTGGAGCTCCTCTGAATTAAAGAATTTATACAAAGATGAAAAGCAGTGCAAATCTGTTAACCATGAGGTGAGTTAACCTATAGGAAGTGTCAGAAAGTACCCCAAAGGATAATAAAGACTGGTATCGTGTAGGCAAGACTAGGAACAAGTGTGGCAAAAAAAAAAAAAAAAGTACAGAATTCTCAATTTTTCAATTATATACAACAAGTACAGAGGTTAGAAGGGGAGAGAAATAAAAATGGGTGGGGGGGAAGGTAAGAGTAGGGAAAGGAGCTTTTGTGGGGCATTCATGATTGAGATAAGGAAGATTTACCACTTTAGCGAGTTATTTGATGTAGCAGTGTTGATCAGGTGAGATGTATTGTATTTTAATTACTTTTTGATGTAATGCTACACAAGCTAATTGTAGGATGTTGTTTACCTGTATCCAGGAAATTTGAGATGCTTGATTGCCAAATGTAAACAGAGTCTTCATTTCAAAAAATTGTGCTGACCATGCCGTTTTGTCCCAGTTCCAAATTAATAAAAACCGCCCAAAGCCTAATGCTGCCACCTGCATGCTACAGTGTTCGTATTTGTGATGAGCAGTGTTGGTTCTGCGCCAAATGTGGATCTGTGGCCAAAAAGTTAATGCTTGGTCTGATCAGGTCATAGCACATTTTCCCACATGCTTTTGGAACACTTGATGTAAGTTTTTGAAAAATGTAGCTGGGCTTAGTAAGGGAGAGAGGGGTGAGAGGGAGGGTAAGAGGGGAGGAAGAGAGGGGTGGGGGGGAGGTGTGGAAGGAAGAGAGGGTGGGGGGGGAGGGAAGGAGGGGTGGGGGGGAAGAGGGGGTGGGTGGAAGGAGGGAGGAGAGGAAGAGAGCAGTGGAAGGGAGGGAGAGAGAGAGGGGTGGAAGGGATGGAGGGAGAGAGGGGTGGAAGGGATGGAGGGAGAGAGGGGTGGAAGGGATGGAGGGAGAGAGGGGTGGGAGGGGGGGAGGGAGAAAGGGGTGGAAGGGATGGAGGGAGAGAGGGGTGGAAGGGATGGAGGGAGAGAGGGGTGGGTGGGAGGGAGGGAGAAAGGGGTGGGAGGGAGGAAGGGAGAGAGGGGTGGGAGGGAGGGTAAGAGGCAAGGAAGAGAGGGGTGGAAGGAAGAGGGGGTGGGTGGAAGGAGGGAGGGTTATAAGGAAGGGAGGGAGGGGAAGAAGAGAGGGGTGGAAGAAAGGGAGGAGTGGTGGGGAGGGAGGGGTGGAAGGAAGGAGGGGAGGGGTGGGAGAAAGAAAGGGAGGGGTGGAAGGAGGGGATGGGTGGAAGGAATAAAGGGGGGAGGGGTGGAAGGGGAGAGAGAGGAAGGGGTGGAAGGGAAAGAGGGAGGGGTGGGAGGGAAGGAAGAATGGAAGGGAGGGGTGGAAGGAGGGGATGGGTGGAAGGAATAAAGGGGGGAGGGGTGGAAGGGGAGAGAGAGGAAGGGAAAGAGGGAGGGGTGGGAGGGAAGGAAGAATGGAAGGGAGGGAGGGAAGAGTGGAAGGAAAGAGTGGGGGAGGGGTGGAAGAAAGGGAGGGAAGAGTGGAAGGAAAAGAGTGGGGGAGGGGTGGAAGGAAGAAAGGGAGGGAGGGAAGATTGGAAGGAAAAGAGTGGGGGAGGGGTGGAAGAAAGGGAGGGAGGATTGGAAGGAAGAAAATGGAGGGAGGGGTGGAGGAAAGGAGGGGAGGGGTCGAAGGGAGGGAAGAGTGGAAGGAAGAGAGTGGGGGAGGGGTGAATGGAAGAAAGGGAGGGAGGGGTGGATGGAAGAAAGGGAGGGAGGGGTGGAAGGAAGAAAGGGAGGGTGCTCTCCTCCCTGTCAGCTCATGCACACTGCTTTGGATGGCTGTGCACAACCATGCAAAGCGGTGTGCTTACAGTGAAGCACACGGACACAGCAGATAGTGAAACCGCACACGTTAACCCTTTGATCGCCCCTCGTTAACCCCTTCCTGCCCAATGCCATTAGTACAGTGTCAGTGCTTTTTTTTTTTTTTTTTTTTTTTTTTTTTTCTTCTTCCACCGTTGCAATTTTTTCAAGACCATGTTGCAAAAATGAATACACCCCAATGAAAGTCTTAGGAGCAAAGCTAAATTTTAGACAACAGAATCCTAATTAACAAGAATTCAACAGGTATCCAGCAGACAGTTGATTATAAAAGGGCATTGCTTAACCACTTACCTCCCTTCCTGACCAGGCCATTTTTTGCTTTACCTTAACTGACAATTGCGCGGTCATGCAACGCTGCACCCAAATTAAATTTATGTCCTTTTTTCCCTACGAATAGAGCTTTCTTTGCTAAAAAAAAAAATCCCATTATGTGTAAATTAATTGGTTTATGTGAAAGTTGTAGCGTTTGCAAATGGCGGTGTGTATATACTGGTTTTTTTTAACTAGTAACGCTCAGCGAATTATAGCGGGACTGTGGTGGGCATTCTGACACTGGGGGGAACTGATTTGGTGTCACTGACATCCCCATTGACACCAATACAGTGATCAGTGCTAATAAGCACTGACACTGTACTAATAGAACTGGGCATGAAGGGGTTAACATCTGGGGTGATCAAAGGGTTAACTGTGCTGTGTGTCGTTTTACATTATGTTTGGTGTGTGTGCTTCACTGTAAGCACACTGCTTTGCATGGCTCTTCCCCATGATGTTATGATGTTTAAAAAGATATTTTGTATTTACTTGACTTTAAGTTGGTTGTTTTGATACACCTCTTGTGTCCTGTGAAAGCAGCTTCCCTTTGACTGGTATTCCAGTCAACTTACTTTCTTTTGTACTAATACGTATACTGCAGGGCCCACACTGACTTGGTGAGTTGGCATATTTCTATGGTTTAAACCATTTTACCTCTTTATTATCAATACAAAATGACGGGTTCTAATCCTGCTCCTCTGTCTCCATTCCACTGGATATCATGAGATAAATACCTCATATTTTGATGAAATAACTCATGCTCTATTTTAGTAGCATTTGTTTGTGAATTGGAAACATTTTTTTGGAAAAATGTTATGAGCTTTTTTTTAATATTTTCTCACATTTTAAAGTGGAAAATAACTGGTAATTTAAAAAAAATGGGAAAAAAAACCCTAATTTTTAGCTAATTTCTTCATTTTTCCACAAACTTACATCTTCAAAAAACTTGTCACGACTTTTACTAAATATCTTGGACTGTCTACTTTCCAAAAAGGTGTCATTTGGGGGTGTTTGTACTGTCCTGTTATTTTGGGGCCTCAAGAAATGAGATTGGCTATCAGTACATGTGGATTGATCAATTATCTAATATATACCATAGTTCAGGGCTCAAAATTTTAAGTCCTGAGCCACTAGCCAGGCCTTAAGAGTTACTTGCAACCAGTTGCCCCACCCCTAAACACACCCTCTTAAATTATCTCATGAAGTGGCACTGTTAAATGTTTTATGTAGAATAAAGGTACAACAATAAATATTAACAACTTTAACAATATTAACATAAAGCAATGTAAACATAAAAGGAAAAATAAGTGCTTTACATCAATAGGGAAACAGAATGATGCACAGTGTGGAGGTCAGCGGTGTGACACATAGTGCAGGGGAAGGGGTACGTACGGAGTGTACAGCGGTGGGTAGTTTGTGCAGGTGAGGAGTGTGGAATGTAGGAAAGGGAGGAAGGAAAAGGAGGGGAGGAGTAGGTGAAAGGGAGGGGTGGAAGGAAGGTTGGACTTACATGGATGGTTCTCGGCTCACTGGCCCAGTCAGAAACATCACAGAGCTGCTGGCTACTCAGTATACAGTTTCCTGCCACACATCCACAGCACAGGGGAAGCAGAGCAGATCTAGCCTCTCTCCTCTCCTATTGGTGCGAAGGATGGGGGAGGGGCTGGGCACTGAGGAGCACACACTGGGGCCAAAAAGAAAACTGAAATCAGACGGACAGTCGGGGATGATCGGTGCATTTTGGGTGGCAGTTACAAGCATGGATCTCCCTGTTTTTGCTTTCAGTGAAGCAGCTGAAAGACGCTTCTCCACCTCTCCTTCCCACGGTTTTCAGCTGCATCTTTGAAAAGCCATACAGGGAGATCGGTGCTTGTAACTGCCGCCACCACCACCCCTTTAACACACCCTTCGTCCCGACCTGCTCACCCCCACATAATTTCCACTCGCCAAATGCGAGCAGGTGAGTGGAAATTTTGAGGACTGCCATAGTTTGTAGACTCTATAATTTTCACACAAACTAATATATAGTATAAATAAACTGATTTTGGTTTTTACCAAAGAAATGTAGCAGAATACATTTTGGCCTCAATTTATAAAGAAAGATTGTGTTTGCAGAAAAACGTGTTTTTGTTTTTTCCAACTTTTTCTGTATTTCTCATTCATATAGCAAAAAAGAAAAAGTCCAGTTGTGATTAAGTACCACCAGAAGAATGGTCTATTTGTGTGGAAAAAATATATAAATTTCATTTGGGTACAGTGTTGCATGGCTGAGCAGTTACCATTTAAAGTAGTGCGCCGCTAAATAGCAAAAAATGCCCTGGTCATGAAGGGGGTAAAACCTGGAGGTCAAGTGGTTAAGGTTAATAGTAATTAGGTAGATAATCTCTTGCATACTAAAAAGTTAGAAAAACTAGGCATTTTCAGCCTTCATGTGTCAATGCATGTTTAAATATATTTAAGATAACTGTATAGTGTCACTTTTTTTTTTTTTTTTTTTCTCCCAAGGATTGTGCCCAGGAGTTCAGTCGACTGGGGGGGAAACTATGATCATGCAAACAGGAAGGCTGTTGTGTTGTCATGCCAAGTTGAAATGCTTAGCAGTGGTTAGCTGTCTGGATATTATGACGATAATGGATTTTTTTCCCACTCTAGCTTTTAATTTAAATTGCAATGTTTTTTTAATGTAATTTTGATGTTGATTATATTTATGCTTATTCCATAGTTGCATTATTTGGGACTTATTTTTCTTCTCTTTCCAGCTTGGAATAATGAACAATTCTAATCCATATGTGGCATCGTATGGACAGAATTCATGTCCACAGGAAGGAACTGCAGGGATTAGTTTGCAAATGCAGAACAAAGCTGCTCTAAGGAATGTTTCAGAGTTTTCACTGGAAAAGAAGCCTGGAACTAGCTTGACAAACATGGTGAGTATAACAGAGCTGGTAGAGGGGAAATAAGGGGATTGTTATTGCTGACTTCTCCCCTCTAACAATACTAGTTTTCAGGCTTTCATACTGAATAATGTATTCAGGCTTTGAGTCACTCATCTGGAGCAAATAAGAGGGTATAAGATATTCTGATATTAAAGCGAAACTTCACTCAAAAGGGTGCATCTTTATAGCTGCTGATTGTTAATTTTTTGGGGGGTAGACTGGAGCTCCTGTTTAATTTACAGACTGAGCAATGAAATTACCGTACCAGTAAGATGATGCTTTTTAAAGGGCTAATCTACAGCAGTGTTGCCAACCCCCCGAAGTGAAAAGTACTGACAGGATGCTCAAAATTTATAAACTGCACCAATATATTTTTTTATTTTTCTGACAAAAATTGACATTTACGGACGGTCACATTTTTTTACTGACACTTCAAAAAAGTACGTAAATTGGAAGTTTTAAGCACAAACCAGTGCAAATATCAATATGTAAGCTATAAACATGGCAGCGCAGTCACTGACCTCCTCTCAGGTGCACGGTGTAGGGCTCAGTCAGACAGTCCTCTCCAGGCTCCAGCTTGGTGGCGCTGGTTAATGATTGTGTACATGGTACAGGGGATGGTTAGGGGCTGTGGACATAGTACAGGGGATGGTTAGGGGCTGTGGACATAGTACAGGGGATGGTTAGGGGCTGTGGACATAGTACAGGGGATGGTTAGGGGCTGTGGACATAGTACAGGGGATGGTTAGGGGCTGTGGACATAGTACAGGGGATGGTTAGGGGCTGTGAACATGGTACAGGGGATGGTACAGGGGATGGTTAGGGGCTGTGGACATGGTACAGGGGATGGTTAGGGGCTGTGGACATGGTACAGGCGATGGTTAGGGGCCGTGGACATGGTACAGGCGATGGTTAGGGGCCGTGGACATGGTACAGGCGATGGTTAGGGGCCGTGGACATGGTACAGGCGATGGTTAGGGGCCGTGGACATGGTACAGGCGATGGTTAGGGGCCGTGGACATGGTACAGGCGATGGTTAGGGGCCGTGGACATGGTACAGGGGATGGTTAGGGGCCGTGGACATGGTACAGGGGATGGTTAGGGGCCGTGGACATGGTACAGGGGATGGTTAGGGGCTGTGGACATGGTACAGGGGATGGTTAGGGGCTGTGGACATGGTACAGGAGATGGTTAGGGGCTGTGGACATGGTACAGGCGATGGTTAGGGGTTGTGGACATGGTACAGGGGTATGGAGACAGGCTGCGGACATGGTACAGGAGAACGGAGACGGTTAGGCTGCGGACAGGGTTCAGGAGACTGGTTAGGCTGCGGACAGGGTTCAGGAGACCGGAGACTGGTTAGGCTGCGGACAGGGTTCAGGAGAACGGAGACTGGTTAGGCTGCGAAGGACAGGGTACAGGAGAACGGAGACTGTTAGGCTGCGGAGGACAGGGTTTAGGAGAACGGAGACTGGTTAGGCTGCGGACAGGGTACAGGAGAACGGAGACTGTTAGGCTGCGGAGGACAGGGTACAGGAGAACGGAGACTGTTAGGCTGCGGAGGACAGGGTACAGGAGAACGGAGACTGTTAGGCTGTAGACAGGGTTCAGGAGACTGTCAGGCTGCGGAGGACAGGGTACAGGAGAATGGCAACCCTAATCTACAGCTTGGTTGCAGAGAGTTACTGCTTTATTGCTTAACCAAGTTCACTTTATATATCATAAAATCATGTGTGATTTTTTTTTTTTTTTTTGGTCAATTTTAGGTTGATTTAGGCTTGAATAACACAGGTCTGCAAAAAAATTTTTCAAGAGCTGTTTTGGTTATTCCACGTAAGCTTTGTTTTTTGGTAGTCTGAATACCTCAAAATAAATGGAAATAGACTTATAAAATTAAAGTTTTATTAACATTTTTTTCATGAAAATCCTTTTTTTGAACTGAAATGAGCTCACCTGCACACACTAAACTCGATTCTTCCCTGTGAGGCTCCTCTTGGTGCATTTACGCTTGTGAGTAGCATCTGGAATGTCTCTCTGAAGCATCCAACAGTAGTCTGCCATCATTGTAATGCTCCATTTTCCCTGGTATCTCCTTTCCATCTCTTTAATGTCTTGCTGGAATCGTTCACCTTGTTCCTCACAGCTCCCAATTTTTCAGGCAAGTAGTCAAGGTGGGACTGGAGGAAATGCATTTTCAAACTCATCAGGCAACCTAAAGCTTGAAATGCTTTCAGCATTCGTTCGACGATCTTTTTGTAGTGAGGGTCTTTGTTATTGCCTAAAAATTTCTGTACGACTTCTTTAAATGCAATCCACCCTTCTTTTTGAGGATCTGTCATGGTATTGACAAACTCTTGATCGACTATAAGGCTTCTGATGTCTGGTCCGACGAGCACACCTTCCTTCAATTTTGCTTCCGACAGGCCTGGAAACTTGGTGACCAAGTATTTGAAGCATTCTCCATCTCTTGAAAGTGATTTTACGAATTGCTTCATCAATCCCAATTTTATGTGGAGAGGTGGTAGAAGAACTTTATGGGAAGGTACCAAAGTTTCTTGGAGGACATTTTTTTCACCAACTGTTAGCACCCTCGGCTGCCAACTCTTCTTGGTCCAGTGATTTTGCGGGTCTCGACTGTCCCATAGAAACAGAAAACAAGGGTATTTGGTATACCCAGCTTGTTGCCGGAGCAGCATGCACAAGACCTTCCAGTCCCCACACACTTGCCAACCATGGTCTTCATATTTAAGTTTACGAAGAACCAATTCCAAGTTCTCGTAGGTTTCCTTCAAGTGTATGGAATGACCTACAGGTATGGAAGTGTAAAAACTATCGTTGTGGAGTAAAACTGCTTTGAGACTTCTTTTTGAATAATCTATAAAAAGATGCCATTGCTCTGAATCATATTGGATTTTAAATTGACCCATCCGACCTTCGACATCGATGCAGTAAACCAACTTGGGCGAAGTAAGGATGAACTGCTTTTCACGATGTCTGAACCATGAAGATGACACTCCTGGCAACAATAAACTCCTGCTTTTCAGCCTTTGATTCAAGTAACTCAGCGGCATCTTTGGGAAGATTCAAGTCTCTTACCAAATCATTCATCTCCTCCTGAGAAAACAATTTTGGTCTTGTATCATCTTCAAAGTCAGAACTTGATTCATCATCTGATTCAGGTATGACTTCACCTTCATCGGAGCTAGGTATCTCTTCCAAGGTAGCAGGGGGCTTGGGTACTGGTATATCTGTGCCATGGGGGATGGGACGAATTGCTGAGTGAAGATTGGGGTATAAAATGGAATGCTTCCATTTGGAATTAAACCCATTCACATCGCATGAACAAAAGTAACAGTCGTCACTATGGTTCTTTTGCTCTCGCTATACCATAGGAATCCCATAATGGAAAGATTTTTTTTCTTACCCTTGAACCAGTTTCGGAGGTCCTCAACACACCGTTTGCACACTTTATGAGGCGCCCAAACTTTATCTTGATCTCCAATTTTTAGTCCAAAGTATGCTAAGTATACTTTTTTTTCACAAAGTCTGTAATACTCTGCTGTTGCTTCAACACTGTATATTCACCACAGATGAAACATAAACTGTCTGGCGAATTAATACACTTTCGCGGAGCCATAACGTAACGGTTGAAGAATGACGAGCTAACACGAACTGTGATGAAAAAGTGTGAACAGCCTAGAACCAAGAACCTGATGATGATTCATGCACAAGTGTGGACTGCAGGAGAGAGCAGCTCTTTGTCTGTACACAAGACGTCACAGTGCTGGCCACGCCCCCCTGCACTGACCGGAGCTGCTGCTATCTGCCCTGTGTCTCCCTCCCACTGGATTCTTCAGGAAGGATTAACCCCTTCTACCATTAGAAGCACAGACATAGGGCTAAGGCTTACGTATACAGCATGCTGCTGAGTATCCCAGTAGTCAGACATGTCACTCAGAACAGCACTTGTATTCACCCCCTTTGCAGGGGGGGAGGGGCAGAGATTGTTTACCTGCAAATAACAACAAAGGGCCAGAAGAGAACAAGGGAAATGAGGAAATATAATTTTTTTTTCCCCTAAAACTTGCTTAGCTTATGTATATATTGCTGACCATCAGATTTACAGTGCTATATTTTTTTTTTTACATAACTCGGACAACCCCTTTAAGGTTTTTTTGGCATTTTATATCTTAAATGCACTTATGTGAATTAATTAATAGTAATTTGGACTTTAAATTTGGTTAAAAACCCATAATATAAAAAAAATACCAAAAATTAAAAAACTTTTATACATTTGAAGACAATTTTGCATTTTGTGGCAAATCATGACATCTAGGAGTTTTTTCAATTTTTTATTTGTTTTCAGCACACCAAAATACATGGAAATTTAGATGAAATGAATCAAACAGCTTTTTAGTCGCTGACCTGTGTATTGTAAAAGATATGTTTGAAAAATTACACGGTGGTAAAGTGATTCTAAAGATTGCAATTTATAAAAAAAAAATAAACAAAAAAAAAACATCTCCTGTAGCCATCAGCTTGTGATTAACTATGTACGTCCAAAGAGCGGAACTGGTTAAGAAAAGAGGGCATACATGCTTTGAAATCCTTGTTATGCAGTAGGTAAAATAATTGTGGACTTGTATAATGTAAGGTGGCATTGGTTTGGTGTTTAAAAATCTTTCAATTTATATACTGGTATGTAAAAATGTTTTAATGTGTGTAATGTATCCAATTGTTTGTGTTGGTTCCAAATAACGTGTGGGAGTAGTCCTTCCTCCCCCACAGCAGCTGTCACTTTTCAAATTTGTACAGGGCTCTACCTGTAATCCATTATATTCATTCACATTCTTTTCCTGGTTCTCCTCTAATTTTATTCTCCTTTTTTGTTCTCTCTCTACTTTTTTTTTTCTTATCTTAATTTCCTTTTTTCCTATGTCGATTTTCCCTTTTAATGATCACTTAAAGGATATCCATACTTTGGAAAGTTCTTTATGAAACTCAGTGATTGGTTCATTCACTTCTAGAATATTACTGCACTGGAAATTTCCCATTTTTTCCTTGTTTGTCTCTGGATTCTGCTGCTACCTCTGAAGGAGTAGCAAAGGAAGTGTGTGAAAGTGTATTTTATGCAGTGTACCCATCTTATCAGCCCCCTTGCTGGCTGCACAACCCGGGTTGCTTTACAGCTGAAGAAATGTTGCACGAGGATGCGTCTAAATTTTTTTTTTTTTTTCCCCATTGAGTGCAATGCATCAGTGATATACCTTCTCAGCAGCAATTCCTCTACCAACAGTACTCTGCTTATCTCCAGCATTTCACAGTTTATTAAACACATACATGTCTCTTGTTTACTTTTGGTCTGTTAAATATACTATTTAAAGTGTTTTGTTATATCTGGGTATATAATCTGGGGATTGGGGAAACCCTGTTGATCTTGCCAGAAACCCTGTGAGTTTATAGTGTCCTGTGTTCTCTACCTCTGCTGACTGTTAAGCACTGTTATGGAGTCGAGAAGAGGAGGAGGTGTTCTTTAGTGTATATATTATATATGTATGTGTGTGTAATAAAAATAATAATAAAAAAATATATATATGTAATTATCCTTTTTGTTTGGCACCTCCGGCTACAACGGCATCTCAGGTCCACAAGGTGTGCTCTGACCCCCCTGCTGTCACTTGGTGCCCCGATTTATCCTGATCTGAGATGACTAAAAGGGGGAAAGAAATTCGGGCCTTGCCGGAGTCGGCTGGGCAAGATGGCAGTAACCCGATCCGTGCATCCAAGGAGAAGCAGAGGGAGGTTGCTGAAAATTTTTTTGCCAGTCTGCTCACCAGGGAATCTCCCCAGAAACTACTTTTGGACCCCGCTACTGATCCGGACTTAGATTGTACAGGCTATACACAGATCCCTCTTGCACTTGTAGACCCAAGAGATCCCCATCCTGCAGTCCCGCAGTGAGTATTCCTCCATCCCAGTCTCATGGGACACAGCCTGCTGTTTCCATTGCAGATCATCTTGAACCCACCCTTAGAGAAATTCTCTCCGCAGTCACTACATGCACCTCATCTGTGGCGGTCCTTACTGGGGAGGTGAAGGGGGTGAGGATGCAGTTGACCCTGGTGCGTCAAGATATGCAGAAAATGTGGGACCGCACTGCGGCCTTGGAGGAGAGAGTGAGTACCCTGGAAGATGACTGGCAACCATTACATAGGGACGTGCGATTTGTGCAATCGATCGCTTCTACTGTTGCCTCTAGATTAAAAGATTTGGAAAATTGGTTACGCCGCAATAGTGTGCACCAGGGGCGGACTGACAACTCATGGGGCCCCCGGGCAATAGGGGATCATGGGCCCCTGTGTCCTTGCCCAAACTCAAAAAAGCCTATGAAAAAGGTACCAGGGGCATCACATGGGGCTCCCTACTGACCCCAGGCCCTCAGGCAGTGCCCGAGTTTCCAAATGGTCAGTCCGCCCCTGGTGTGCACCTAGTGGGTATCCCGGAGCGCACTGAGGGTAAAAACCCTGTAGCCTTTATTGAAGCTTGGCTGACCTCTACTTTTGGCTGTGATGCATTCTCCCCCATGTTTGCAGTAGAACGTGCACACAGAATCCCAGCACGTGCTCCTCCAGTTGGCGCTCCTCCTTGACCCTTTTAGTTCAGACTCTTCAATTATTGGGACAGAGATACCATTCTCTCCAGGACCAGAAGCAAAGGTAAACTGTCCGTTGACAATGTTCAAGTATCCTTATTTCCAGATTTTTCC
Organism: Staurois parvus; assembly: GCF_062004578.1. Classification (NCBI taxonomy): domain Eukaryota; kingdom Metazoa; phylum Chordata; class Amphibia; order Anura; family Ranidae; genus Staurois; species Staurois parvus. The sequence continues at coordinate 2,058,225 of NW_028318393.1, forward strand.
GTGGAAGTTCAAAAGCAACGCGCAAAATTCCTGGATGTCAAGAAACGTTTTTGGCATTGGGTCTTCACTATGCCATGCTATATCCGGCTAAACTTCACGTGCTTGCGGATGACGCTTCTCACTTTTTTGATAATCCTAATGGAGCCTTGCAGTGGTTGGATGGAGCGGAACATCGCCTGGCAAACTCCCCTGGAACCTGACCTTGGGGACCTGGCTGATTTTTAGTGCCTTAAACTCAGCTTAGCAGAACAGCGGGGTATTGCTCTCACATTTCCTTCCCTTTTTGTATCAGATTTTTTTCCCGCTTAAGTTGGGGCTCCTCCCCGCTTGGACTTTCCTTATATTTACCTGCTGTGTGCTTGTCCACGAGACATTGTGCAAACCCCAACCTGTTTTTGGTCCTGATGGGACCTTTCTGCTTCTTGCCAGTGTCTTCAGTTAATATTTTTATGGCTCTGTTGGCCTACATAATTTCAGTATTCCCCCTTGTTTTGTTTATGGTTCACCTGGGATATCTGTGTTTAGTGAAGTGCATGTTACTGGGTTTATCTTCCCTGCTTCCTGCGGCTGTCGTCCTGGTCACCCTGACCCATGTGATCTTGGTCCCTCCTACTGCCTACCTACTCATTGCTCCCTTCGGGGGGGCGTTCTATCTGTCCACAATGGAATTATCCTTCCCATTTTATACATATGTATTATGTCTGTCTCCTATAAAGAATTTGTTTTTATCCTGGAATGTAAGGGGCCTGGGAGATTAGACCAAACGGGGTGCTGTCTTCCATGTACTTAAACATTTAAAACTGTCTGTAGTATGTTTGCAGGAAACCCATTTGAATTCTGACACTGGTGGTACCCTCCGCTCTCTTTATTTCCCATACAATATTCTTTCCACTCCACGTTTTCTAGAGGTGTGTGTATCCTCCTCTCTAATTCTATTCAATTTGTTCATGTGCAGGAGTGGATTGATGAGGGCAGCTATGTTTTCCTACTATGTACTTTGAATGGGTTTTGCTGCATAGTTGCTGCGGTATATATCCCTCCGCCCTACTCTTCAGAGGTCACTAAATGCCTAGCTCCATTTATGGCCAATCATCCTGATGTTCCCCTATTGGCGTTGGGTGATTATAACAATTGCTTACTCCCTAGCTTGGATAGATTGCTTTTGAGCGGTAGGGGTAGACAATTATCCTCTCAGCCTACCCCATTTGCTAATTTGTTGGTGGAACTGGGCCTCTGGGATGTGTGGCGGATGACGTATCCGACAGCAAAATGTTCATGTTTTTCTGCTACTCATGACGGGCTTTCACGCATAGATTTGGGCCTTGGGAACATAACTATCCTGCCATATGTGTTTGATGCTGCGTATGAACCGAGGGCTCTATCTGACCATGCCCTTTTCTGGGTCAAGCTACAGGTGTGTTATACCCGCTCTCGACACTGTGGAAGGTGAACCCATTTTGGTTGACACTGTTTCCGGAGTCCAAGTTGATTATGGGGGAGTTGTCAGACTTTCTGCAACGGAAAGAAGGCTTGTCCCCGCCAGGAATGGTTTGGGATGTGATTAAGGCCTTCCTGCGTGGCTTGATTATCCAGCAGATTTCAGCAGTTAAGCGTAGATCCAGGGAATGGGAGGAAAAGGTACTGTCAGATGCTCAACAGCTGGAGGTTCAGATGATCCAGGATCTAAGCCCCTGTAACCACACCTTCTGGAAAGAGACCCAAACCCTTTATGAATCAGTGCTTACTCAAGTGGCAGATAAGAAGCAATATTTTTTGCAACAAAAATATTTTGAGGAAGGGGAAAGTGCGAGGCACTTTCTTGCTCTCATGGCGAAGTTACAAGAAGGGGTGTCCACTGTAGACAAGATTGAGGATGTTGATGGAGTGATCTGCACAAGTCATGTGGAAATCCTGAGTGTTTTTCATCACTTTTATGATGATCTGTGTGCTTCTCTGGGTTCAGGTGAATTGCTATTCGAAATCTATAAAAGATACGGTGCGCAACTCCTCCCGGCATTGGTCAATGCCCTGAATGCCACCATGGATGGAAATGGTTTGCCCCCCTCCTTGAATTAAGCTGTTATTGTAGTATTATTGAAGCCTGGAAAAGATCAATTAAAACCTGACTCCTACCGACCTATTTCTCTTCTGAATACGGATGCTAAATTGTTGGCCCGGGTTCTAGCTACTAGACTGGCGCAGATTATTGTTAATATCGTACATAAAGATCACTCTGGCTTTATTCCTTCTAGAGCGACGGATAATAATATTCATAGACTTTTTTTGACTTCGCAAATTCCGGTGGACAACCTTGGGGGGGGGGGGGGGGGGGCAATTTTGTTTTTGGATGCAGCCAAGGCATTTGATAGTGTGGAATGACCTTATCTATGGGAAGTATTGTCTAGATTCGGCTTTGGTCCCAAGTTCATTAGCTGGGTGCCCCTAGTGCCCGAATCCAGGTTAACGGGGATTTGTCAGATTTATTCAGGCAGCAGAGGGGAATAAGGCAGGGTGGTAGTCTCTCCTGATCCTAAGCAGTACATTTCTCTTAACCTTTTACGTCTACTCCTTCAGCAGAAATTGAAGTGTAACAGTTGGTGCAAACTCCGTCTGTCAGTGATGGATAGGGTCAATTTAATTAAATTGATTTGGGCCCCACAACTTATTTATATTTTGCATAATTCTTCCATATGGATTCCTAAGAAATGGTTTCATTGCATAGAGACACAGTTTAGGAGTTTAGGAGTCCTTTTTGGAAATAACCAGTAGCTAGGATAAAAACGTCCACATTGCAATATGGCAAGGAGTCGGGGGCTGGCAGTTCCTGAGCCCAGACTTTATTTTTTGGTGGCCCAATTGCAGCAACTGGTTGGCTGAGATTCGCCTGATAATACTGATCCCATTATTAGTTTGACTTCCCTTCCTCATCCCACCATTTCGGCTCTTTCTCATCTTGAGATGGCTGTACCGGTCCTTCCATCCACGGCTCTAACTGCGGACCTCTTAAGGCACGGTAAAAGCATCCTTTCATATTACTGGCTTTTTTTCCTGTACTCCCTTGTGGAATAATTTGCATTATTTAGAACTGGCTAAACTGGAGGTTTTTCACGACTGGAGGGAGCAAGGCCTGAAATTTGTATCTCGGCTGTATTCAGGGGCAGTCCTAAAGTCCTTTTCTCAACTGCAAATGGAATTTACATTTACACATAAGCATTTTTATCGTTATCTTAAGCTACGTCATCCGATACAGGCTCAGTCTTCGCTCTCTAATCTCACATTGACAGACTCAGTTAAGGATGTCACTCAGGCAACCCATAAGAAGGGCATGATTTGCCAGTTATACTCCCAGCTATTGTCCACAGTACAGGATCAAGCTAGTCTCCGGAGCAGCGCGCAGTGGTCCCGGGATATTGGAGAGTTTGCTGGAGATGACTGGGATGCTGCCCTGGAATCTGTTCTGGGAATTTCTCTTTCTCCCTCTCGTAAATTGTCTCAATTGTTTATTCTCCATGGATAGATTATGTTAATTCTTTACTCCCACGGGAGAAACTCGCGTACCAACATCGCAATGGTTATCGTAAGTTCCAGCAGGTATGGCAGGGTTGGCTTGGATACACCTGGGCTCGCCCCTCCTCAATTGATAGTGGACCGACTTCTGCAGATGTGGTATTTTAGATCATGTGTGTGTCTCCACTCCTTCCCCTGGAGGAGTTCATGTGAATCTCCTATTCTTTTTGATGAGTCGTCTTGGGTAAACCAGAGGTTGTTGTTGATGTGGAGCAGGGCCCTCCTTTCCCTCTTGCATTGAACTGTAAAGCACTGAGCAAACTGTTGGCGCTATATAAATCCTGTATTATAATAATAATATGTTTGTTTTTTGTTTTTTTTATCGTTTGAAGACATGTTTTGGGCTTTGTTCCTTTCCCACATTTCTGTTTACATCTGATTGGGAAGGAATAAGACGTAAAAAAGGAAAAAGCAAGATATTAGTTTTGGATCCTTGTGGTCTCTGTTTTGTTTGATTACCATTTCTGTTATTCTGTGTATTACGGGATCTGCGTATCCACGTTGTTCCATTTATGTGTAATCCTGCTGTTGCAGTAATGTGTGTGTGTACACACTATATTGCCAAAAGTATTGGGATAGCACTCTAGATCATTGGATTCAGGTGTTCCAATCACCTCCATGGACACAGGTGTATAAAATCAAGCATTTGTGAAAGAATGGGTCACTCTTAGGAGATTAGTGAACTTGAGCGTTTTACTGTGATAGGCTGCCACCTGTGAATTATGTCATCCATGAAATTTCCTTGCTACTAAATATTCCACGGCCAACTGTTAGTGGTATTGAAACGAAGTGGTAACAAATGGGAACAACAGTAACTTAAGCCACGAAGTGGTAGGCCACATAAAATGCCAGAGCGGGGTCCGCACAGGCTGAAGCACACATTGCGCAGAAGTCACCAACTGTCTGCAGAGTTAATAGTTAAAGACCTCGAAACTTTGTGTGGCCTTCAAATTTGCACAACAACAGTGCGTAGACAGACAGCTTCATAGAATGGGTTTCCGTGGAGCAGCTGCATCCAAGCCTTACATCACCAAGTGCAATGCAAAGCGTAGGATGCAGTGTTGTAAAGCACACCGCCACTGGACGGTACTTGCCTGACTGCATTGTGCCAAGTGTAAAGTTTGGTGGAATAGGGGATTATGGTGTGGGGTTGTTTTTCAGGGGTTAAGCTTGGCCCCTTAGTTCCAGTGAAGGGAATTCCTAAGGCGTCAGCATACCAAGACATTTTAGACAATTTCATGCTTCCAACTTTTGTGGGAACAGTTTGGGGATGGCCCCTTCCTGTTCCAACATGACTACACACCAGTGGACAAAGCAAGGTCCATAAAGACATGGATGAGCAAGTTTGGGGTGGAAGAACTTGACTGGCCTGCACAGAGTCCTAACCCCAACTTGATAAAACACTTTTGGGATGATTTAGAGCAGAGACTGTGAGCCAGGCCCTTGCTTCCGATATCAGTGCCTGACCTCACAAATGCGCTTCTGGAAGAATGGTCAAACATTCCCATAGACACACTTCTAAATCTTGTGGACAGCCTTCCCAGAAGAGTTGAAGCTGTTATAGCTGCAAAGGGTGGACCAACTCAATATTGAGTTCTACGGACTAAGACTGGGATGCATTTAAGTTCATGTGCGTATAAAGGCAGACATCCCAATACTTTTGGCAATCGTGTGTATCAAATTTCAATGAGTGGAAACTGCATTTTTTTTTTGCCTTACTCCCCTGCTACATTTAAACACTTATCCCAGCATTTAACTAATGCCTGGAAAGCTTCAGCTTACAGATTTGTCAGTACTCCTGAACCATCCTAGGACAGCCTTAATGATTGTGTTCACCGTTCCCACAGAGAGCTTAATCTCTTGTGCAATTTCAAGACAGGTTATGCATCAATTATCCAGGATCAGACGTTCCACTTGCTGAATGTTCACAGGAATGACCACTGCGTGCTGGGAACCACCACGGCCTAGTCAGTTAGTCAGTCACTGATGGATGTACGGCCTTTGAGACATTTATACCATTCAAATGTCATAAGTGGCAGAGTGTCTCATCACCGTACTGTGCTTGAAGGCTTCTATAGCTATCCATGGGTTCTATTATTGTTACAGGTACTTTATATATCGCCGTCAATTTACGCAGCACTTCACATATATATTATACATTCACATCAGTCCCTAACTCTCATGGGGTGCACAATCTAAGGTCCCTAACTTACATTCATACATACACATACTAGGGCTAATTTAGACAGGAGCCAATTGACCTACCAGCTTGTCTTTAGAGTGTGGGAGGGAACCCATGCAGGCACAGGGAGAACATGCAAACTCCAGGCAGGTGGTGCCATGGTTGGGATTCAAACCAATGACCTTAGTACTGCCAGGTGGAAGTGCTAACCATTTAGCCAGGGTTCTACACCTTTTTTCACAGGAAACATCATTGCCACACGCTGTTTCATGCACTAACGAATGTGTGTGTGTGTTTACTTGCTGTTTTTGTACTATTAAGGGCTAATTTGTTTTTTTTGTTTTTTTTAACCCCCCCATCATGACAGGTGATAAAAAAGCATGCTGCTGCTACTACGTGTCTTATGCTGGCCATACATGTATCAATTTTTCAACAAGAATATTCATACAAACGAAAAGAAAACCACAAACACTGTCCAAAAATTTGTTTGATTAAGATAAGTTTTCTATTCTGCTCTATCAAATTTTCCTGACAATGTGTTAGAAAAGAAACGTTGATTTGAAGCCGCTAAAGATTAGAAAATTGAACAGACATTCTTAAATGAAAATTTCAAACAAAATATTTGTTCTTGTATGGCCAGCATAAATAACAGCAGGAGCCAGTAGTTTGTATCAATCTATCTGCCTATGACAAGGGCCTCAGGATATCTCGGTGGAAAGGGCAGTAAGCCTGGCGACTAGTGACACTCATGCTTCCAGTTTGGAATCTGAGCAGGAAGGAGGAGGAAAGGAAAGGCCCGTAGTTTAAATTGTCCTTCGATGATGTGCAGTACTTATTAGTAGCCATTTACAAGACCCTAGAAATTGAGGAAGAGAAGGGTCAACTGTCAAAACATGACCTGATGCATCAGGCCTTACAGAAACAAAAAAATAAAAAGTATTTCCAGAGTACCAGGTAATGCCCAAAGTGGTGCTTAAAGAGTGAGCAAACTCTGAGGAAAAAATATCCAAAAGTGGATGCTCCCCTATCTAAAGTGTCTAAGATGTCAGCGCTTGCCTTTGAGGACATGGGGCATTTAAAGGACTGCATGGACAAAAGGAGATGACATAGTCCTGAAAAGAATCTGGGAAACTAACGTGGCTAGCCTGAAACCTGCCTTAGCTACAACTTGCGTTGCCAGAAATGTGGACTTCTGGCTGACTCAGTTACAAGATCACATTAAGAATGCCACTCCTAGGGAGTAGATTCTTAAATCCGTTCTGGTTCTCTTTAAAGCGGTCTGGTACATAGTAAATGAATCTACTGAGTTTACTCTCCGCAAGAGCAGGGGCTCTGGCAATGGCGGCTAGAAGGGCTATCTGGCTGAAGTCCCTGGGGTGGATTCTTAACTTGGACAATTCAAACCCAGAATATCCTATTTCTAGGATACTACCTCTGGTCAGTAGACCAGAAGACAGTGCTTCCAGAGCAGAAGGTCCAGAATCTAATCAGGAGAGTGGGGGCTCTACAGAACAATCAGCCAGTGTCAGTCCGAGAACTCATGTCGGTACTGGGCTTAATGGCATCGGCAATTCCAGCCTTTCAGTGGGCCAGACTCTATCTAAGGCCTTTGCAGTCCTTTCTTCTGCAAATACAGGGGCAGTAGGACCTGGACAGGAAGGTATGTCTGCCAACAGCAGTGAAGGGGGCATTGTGGTGGAGAGACCACATGCATTTAAATTGGGGGGTTACTCTGTTTGTTTCTGGTCTTGCAGAAGCTGACGATGCATGCAAACAGGTGGGGCTGGAGAGCCCATCTGGGATGGCGGCCACCCCAAGGGAAGTGGGCCCCAGAAGAAGCTCAGGAGTCTTCAAATTGGAGAGAGCTTAGCGTAGTAAGAGCCATTAACTGTTTTCAAGATCAGGTGAGGGGACATCACCTCATGATCCTGTCTGACAACTCAACGGCAGTCGCATATCTAAACAAACAAGGGGACTCCAGGAGTTTATCCTTAATCAAGGTATCAGACCAGATCTGCTTGTGGGCAGAAAATAATCTTTTATCCCTGTTGGTGGATTATCTAAAAGTGGATCACAACCAAGTGGCGAAAGAATGAGAACTGCACAGGGAAGTGTTTTGCAAAGATTTCAGACTGTTGGGAAATTCCAGAGACCAGGAATGCAATAGTGGATCTGTTCTATTCGCTAAATCCGGAAGATGCAGCCCTGGCGAATGATGCTCTTCAGAATCCCTGGCATTTCGGGAAGTGCTACGCCTTGCCCCCAGTTCTCCTGATCCCCAGAGTCCTGAACATATTTCTACAGAAGCAAACCACGTTAATTTTGATCACTCCATTTTGGCCCAAAAGGGTATGGTTTTCACAACTCCTCTCCCTTTCAGTAGAACAACCTTGGTCATTTTCTCCCAGGGAGGATCTGATGCGACGGGCCTTTTCACCACCTCAAGCCAGGAAACTTCAAGTGAACAACCTGGCTTCTGAGGCCCTGACCTTGACTTTTTGACCCTTACATGACTCTTACATTATTATACAGGATTTATATAGCGCCAACTGTAACAGCGTATACCCAGAGATGGACGCGGTTCAACCATTTTGGTTTCAACCTTCATCTTGGCACATATATTTCTCCCTTATCCTTCCCCCACCCCTCCCACTCACTGAGAGGAGACATCTGGCCAGGGTGTGTGTATGTGTACCATTTATGGGTCACTGGCCGGGCAAGGCATCTATAGCTAGGTGCCGAGCTGTCTGTGAAAGCTGTATCCTTTCTCACCTAGGAGGAGATAGGACCAGAGAGCTAGAGTCTCACTGGCCAAAGTACCTGTGTAATTTCACACCTCGTAACAAGATAACAAGCCTTCCCAGGAGTTGAAAGGGACTCTGAGCTAATAAACCTAGCTCAGCGTAGGTGACAGAATTAGATGAACACTTCTCAAATCAATTTTTCCCCTATGTCTCATATCTTGGAATATGAGAGGCTTACATGAAAACCGGACACCTCGTCAGATGGCCAATGAGCAGGCGAACAGTTTGACGGGTCACTCGCTTATCTCGGACCATCATGGAAGCCGAAATATAGAACTTGTGAACCGTGCAACATATCTTTTCATAATTCATATCTAAATAATCCCCAGACTTATCTGCATAATATTATACCCGCGGGTACACTGTCGCTTGTGCAGATGGGAAGTTATAGACTAGAATATGAACTATGAAAGATGTTGGCTCCAGTTTATGGTCCCATCTGACGACCCCTCCCTGCACAGGGGATTGGTCTGTTACTTCAGAACCACCCCCTGTGGGTAACTTTAAAACAGGCTGCCAAGCATAAGGAAGCTAAGAAAAAGACATCTCCCATTCTTAACATCAATATACCACCTGGGGAGAACTGTGCCTTTCGCTCTGAAACGGGATCTGCTTCCATCCAAGGCTTATTGGCAAGTAACTTAACCCTTTAACTTCTCCCTGTTATCTCTTGCTGTGCTGTTTTCTGTGTGTGTGTGTGTGTGTGTGTGTGTGTGTGTGTGTGTGTGTGTGTGTGTGTGTGTGTGTGTGTGTGTGTGTGTGTGTGTGTGTGTGTATCTTAGGTACATCTCTGTAAATATTTTTATTGCACCTGTTTGACCCTTTTAGTAATAAATCTTTCTTCTGAAAGTGTTGAACTGTTTCTATAGCTCTTAATTGCAATTTACGAATCCCTGCCTTTAAAGAGACGCTACTGTTGGTTTAACTCTCTGTACAACCGGCCTGTGTCAATGACCGGGTTATGCGGACGATTATTTTAATTATTATAGTATTATAGCGATATTGCGAGTTTCCTCTTTCTCTGAACAAAAAGGAGGTGGTGGCAGTGTGAAGGGGTTAATTGCGTAATTAACAATCGATTCAGGCTGCTGGCACTTCGATCGGTACCCATTAGCTGGAAAATCGTTGTGCAGGGTGCAGCTGGGTGTGGCATTGTTACGCACGTCACATCGCGGTTTTAGATCGGCCAGTCCTACGGTCATGAGTTTGGTGAGAAGGTCTGGGGTCTGACACCGTGATCGTGACATATTGGTGGCAGCGATCGTGAGATTGTCGCATGTTGGTGGCGGCGATCTTGCGATCGTGACACCAACAGTTTGTTCAGCGCTTTACAATATAACGGGAGACAATACAGCAACAATGCAGTTCAATACAAGGGGGTTAGGAGGGACCTGCTCCTTGGAGCTTACAATCTAAAAGAGAATCTAATCTCTGTATGTTTCATGTTTGTGGCTTTCCGTAGCATTATACCTGTTTGGTCAGCATTTACTAGGGAATCTATTACCGTATTTTCCGGCGTATAAGACGACTGGGCGTATAAGACGACCCCCTACTTTTCCTGTTAAAATATAGGGTTTGAGCTATACTCGCCGTATAAGACTACCCCTCTTCCAACGCACACCAAATAAAAATGAAAAAACATCAGATTTGATTTCAATGTGGTATGCTATTTCAGTATGGTATTCCAATGATGGGGTGCTATTCCTCCCACTGACACCAATGATGGGGTGCTATTCCTCCCACTGACACCAATGATGGGGTGCTATTCCTCCCACTGACACCAATGATGGGGTGCTGTTCCTCCCACTGACACCAATGATGGGGCACTATTTCATCCACTGACACCAATGATGGGGCACTATTCCTTCCACTGATACCAATGATGGGACACTATTCCTCCCACTGACACCAATGATGGTGCCCCATCATTAGTGTCAGTGTGTGAGGAATAGTGCCCCATCATTAGTCAGTGGGAAGAATCGTGCCCCATCATTGGTGTCAGTGGGAGGAATAGTGTCCCATCTTTAGTGTCAGTGGGAGGAATAGTGTCCCATCATTGGTGTCAGTGGGAGGAATAGTGCTCCATCATTGGTGTCAGTGGGAGGAATAGTGGCCCATCATTGGTATCAGTGGGAGGAATAGCACCCCATCATTGGTATCAGTGGAATAGCACCCCATCATTGGTATCAGTGGAATAGCACCCCATCATTGGTGTCAGTGGGAGGAATAGCGCCCCATCATTGGTGTCAGTGGGAGGAATAGCGCCCCATCATTGGTATCAGTGGCAGGAATTGCGCCCCATCATTGGTATCAGTGGCAGGAATTGCGCCCCATCATTGGTATCAGTGGGAGGAATAGCGCCCCATCATTGGTGTCAGTGGGAGGAATAGCGCCCCATCATTGGTGTCAGTGGGAGGAATAGCGCCCCATCATTGGTGTCAGTGGGAGGAATAGCGCCCCATCATTGGTATCAGTGGCAGGAATAGCGCCCCATCATTGGTATCAGTGGCAGGAATAGCGCCCCATCATTGGTGTCAGTGGCAGGAATTGCGCCCCATCATTGGTGTCAGTGGGAGGAATAGCGCCCCATCATTGGTATCAGTGGCAGGAATAGCGCCCCATCATTGGTATCAGTGGCAGGAATAGCGCCCCATCATTGGTATCAGTGGCAGGAATAGCGCCCCATCATTGGTATCAGTGGGGAGAATAGTGCCCCATCATTGGTGTCAGTGGGGAGGAGGAATAGTGCCCCATCGTTGGTGTCAGTGGGGGAGGAATAGTGCCCCATCGTTGGTATCAGTGGGGGAGGAATAGTGCCCCATCGTTGGTATCAGTGGGGAGAATAGTGCCCCATCGTTGGTATCAGTGGGAGGAATAGTGCCCCATCGTTGGTGTCATTGGGGGAGGAATAGTGCCCCATCATAAGTATCAGTGGGGAGAATAGTGCCCCATCATTGGTATCAGTGGGGAGGAGGAATAGTGCCCCATCATTGGTATCAGTGGGGAGAACAGTGCCTCATCGTTGGTGTCAGTGGGGGAGAACAGTGCCTCTTCGTTGGTGTCAGTGTGGAGGAGGAATAGTGCCCCATCGTTAGTGTCAGTGGGGGAGAGGAGCGGCTGCTCCTTCTTCCAGTTCGGCCGCTCGATTTTCGCGGGGCCGCTCGGCTCCGCCTCCTCGCCGGTGATTGGTCGCCTGTGTGCCTTTCCAGTGCTGGCGCCCAATCACCGGTGAGGAGGCGGAGCCGAGCGGCCGCATGACCATCGAGCAGCCGAACTGAAAGAAGGAGCAACCGCGATTCCTGGACCGGATCGTCGTGGGACTGGAGCCAGGTAAGGTACAGCAGCCCCTCTGCCCACCCCTGTACTTAGAGTCCATTGGAGGAGGGGGCGGGGCGTCGCCGCGCCGCCCCTCGAAAAAGTGCCGCCCTGACACCGGCTCGCACCGGCGTATAAGACGACCCCCGACTTTTCAGAAGATTTTCAGGGGTTTAAAAGTCGTCTTATTCGCCGGAAAATACGGTACCTTCATAAGTCTGTTTGCTTTTACCATGGTCAAAATTAAAAAAAGTAGGGCTCTTCCCCCCCCCCTTATTTATACTTATCTAGGTGGATGCATTATCAATCTTATGCTGCATCTGTCCCTGGGGGCTCTAAAAGTGAGAACTCAGCCATCACATGACCACTGGTTGCTGAGTTCTCCTCTGTGCTCTGAGCAGAGAGGGGTGACTGTCAGTCATGGCTGTCTGCTCTGCCCCCCAGTGCTCACTGGAGCACTGGGCTGTGGAGGGGGAGGGAGCTTCGCTGAGCCAGGTGCCACTCTAGACTCCGGGGTGGATCCCAACTTTAAAGGATAAGTTAACCTTTTTGACAAAAATAATGCACATTTTTTAGCAGGTAAAAAAATGTGCATTTATGATTTGTCTGAAGGGGTCTGGAAATCATTGCACAAGTGATCAGTAGATCGCTGATGTCGTGCTGGTCTCCCACAGACCTGTTAGAATATCTACTTGCCTTATGGGATGTACAAGCAAGCAGATATTCTGGCAGGAAGTTTCTATGAACTACCACAATGCTCCACAGCGCCGTGGTAGTTCATTGAAAACTACAAGCCAACAGCCGCTAAGGCTGCCGGAACCTGTAGGCACTCATTCCACACTGCTGTGCTGTTTTCAAATCTGACAGTACAGGGAGACATTTCCCTGTACTATCTGTCCGAGGGAGGGGGGCGGTGTGCACTATTGAAGCTATGGGAACATGTTACATATTCCACCCGTTTTTAGGATGGAACATGTAAAATGTTCACAAAGGTGAACTTATCCTTTAAAGTCGGGATCTTTCCCCAGCCTGGACCCTCTGAGTGACGTCAACCGACAGTGGACTTCAGCCTGCCGTCTGCTGAGGACAGATCATAGGAGTGCGGAGCGAACTGCACTCCTTGTGATCCAAAGGAGAAATACAGCCAAAAGAGCTTTGGCTATATGTGTCCTTTAAGTCCATATTAGGGAAATTAGTCTGCATGTTGAATACAAAAAAGGTGCTTTGGGTTATGTGTAAAGGCAGGGGTCTCCAAAGTACGGCCCGCCAGGCCATTTTTTTCTGGTCCACAGCTAGTCCGCAGACTTACTGCAGTAACAGTCTTTGTAATATATATGTTTGGAATAGCAGCGGGGTGGGAGTTGCAGCAGGTCTGCACAGCCAGTGTAACCACTGTTTGGAATGCACTGTACAGTGGTAAATTACAAATGCAAGGGGGAACTGAGAGATGCTTACATTTGAGCAGGGAGGAGCGCTTAAGGGCTCTGATGGGGACACAAATATGCAGGGGGGCTGATGAGTACACAAACATGTTGGGGGTAGAGGGGAATGGGCTGATGGGGACACAAACGTGGGGTAAGGGCTGATGGACCTGATGGGGATACAGACATGGGGGGGTAGATGGCTCTGATGGGGACACAAATATGCAGGCGGGGGGAGGAGGTGATAGCTCTGATGTAAACACAACTGTGCGGGGGCTCTGTGGGAGACATAAATGTGCAGGGAGTCTCTGAATAGTGATGGGGACAAACAAATGTGGCGGGCTCTAATGGGGACACCAATGTGCAAACATACTCTGATGAGTGATGGGGACACAAATGTGTGGGATAAGTGATGGGTACACAAATGTATGGGAAGACTCTTGACTGGGACACAGATGTAAAGCCCAATGCACACAGGAAGTTTAGCTCTGCTGCATGATACCCCAGCATTTAGGTGCCGGCAAATGATACAGGAGCACCACCCAGCCCCGCTGTAGATTTATTTATACATTTTATTTATAAACTATGTTTCCGGGCTGTGAATATGTGTAAAATATAATGTTGCCCTCAAAGTAAACCGTTTGGAGACCCCTGTGTTGGGATATTAAAAGCATTATGCATGTCAAAGTGGTATTGTATATATGTCAGGTGCAGGGCTATTTATTCATAGTATAGTTTATACCATTCTGCTTGCAGACCATGTGGTCCAAGTAAACATAGCTTGAAGCTTGTAGGCCCCAATGTGAAAGTTGACCTGAGCCCCCCACTATTACCCGCCGCTTTCCCCTTGTGCCAAGCTACTCCAAGTGGCTGAATAGTTATTTCAGATCTTTATTTACATAATGAGAGTGTAATTGAAAAGATTTTGGAGGAACTGTCCACAATTTGACATGCCTGTCTAATGCCTTTGAATACCCTGGAGCAGGGGTAGGCAACAATTGAGAAGTGGAGATTTACCCGAACAACGTGAAACGCATCAAAGATCACCAGGGTTCTGTGTTTTTGTTTTTTTTTTTTGTTTTTTTTTATAAAGAAATTAGCTAGCAAGGCCTAACTAAAAGTGGATGGGTGCCAGTCATTTGGGCTATGGATGAGTGCATGTGGTTTATTTTTGTTTAATTTTTTTATTTTTTCACCATTTCTTTTAGCAACCTTATTGGAGAGCTTTTGTGAAATACCCCTGATGTCTCACTTTTGAGACAGGGAAATCTCAGTCTCCATCTCTGCAGTCTCAGTTGCACAAAACGAATGAACAAGAACAGCTCTGTACAGAGCTTCCTGTTTATTCACAAACTGAAGCATAGTAAACACCGTTTACTATGCTTAGGTTTGAAGGAACACAGAAAATTAATTGTACCAATCACTCACTATGTTCATTTAGAAAAGGAAGGGGCTGGTAAATGACACATTTGCCAGCCCCTTCTCCCACTTTGCATCCTGAAACATACCCCTCAGCAGTTGGCGGGAGAGGAGAGGGAGGAAGCCAGCAGCACTGTGGGGGCGATCAGGGGAGTGCACGGGGCTAGACAGCAGGAAACAAGAGTAAATTGGTAATTTACCCTGAAGAAACCTTAATGGGTGAAACATGTTGGGACTACGGAAAAACCAATGAGCTGCTGTAAAAATAATTGCCTTTCAATGATATTTTGTGCATGGCTGAGTTTTTATGGAAATATTTTAACCATATAATCTAGTGTTGTTCTAATTTTAAATACATTTTATTTGATTATAATATTTTTCATATTGTGAAGCACCTTTTAAGTCCCTTAATTTTCCAGTACATCTAAAGAGTAAATTGGACAGGAAGGCTGGAATAAACAAGCAGCAATCCTCTCCATTTTCCTGCTGCTAAATGCTGGCAGGAAGGAAAGGAGGAGAAGCTGTCATTCAGTGGTTGCAGGAAGAAAATGAAGAGGATCAATTCCTGTATATGCCGCTCCTCCTGTCCAGGTGTAAAAAACAAATTTGACAAGGAGGCCGCACAGATGCTCTGGAACATGGGGTGGAATTGCCATTTTGACCCCTGACGCTATGCCTGTAGGTCCAAGAGATTTTTCACTGGGTAAGGATGCTGAGGTCTCTACTTCATCTAATGTCAAAATCTAGTATTGATCTATCATTATCAGAGAGAGTGGGTAGTGACAAAGTTTCTATTGATTTAAGGGCATCATATTTCACATAATTTGTTCATTGAAGACTAATGGCTTTTAAAATATACCCATGTTGCCCTTTTCTTACCCTTCAGGATCAACAGTCATCTGCTCAGATTCCCCAAGCCAACATTGTTTCTGCAAGCCCTCAGAGTATGGGTCCTAGTGCTCAACAAGGAATTGGATCTGGAGCACCTACAGCAGATCCAGAAAAGCGAAAGCTGATCCAGCAGCAATTAGTTCTTTTATTACATGCTCATAAGTGCCAGAGAAGAGAACAAGCCAGTGGTGAGGTGCGCCAGTGCAACTTACCTCATTGTCGTACCATGAAGAATGTGCTGAACCACATGACCCACTGCCAGGCTGGAAAAACATGCCAAGGTATTTTTTTTTTTTTTTTTTTTTAAATCTGATTTCTTATTTATGTCAAATGTTTACATTTAGTTTTTTTTTTTTTTCTCCCTCACCATCACTGTCTCTTTTCAATTTCCCTGCACTATGCCATACAAATAAACTCAAAACACCATACTGTATTCACAAATACATAAAATCACATCGGTGATATGAGTGCAATATCAATCTTCTCAAAACACGCCTGTGTTTTGAGTCACAATCAACTTATATTACAGAGCAAGGCACATCCTTTCCGTATATACTCTCAAATTCCTGTTCTGGAAAGCAGTCACTGGTATTGTTCCACTTTTCCACTCATTACAATATACCATGCATAAATAACAAAAACTCTCTGCAGTGCAAAGATGTTTAAAAAGGAGTTTTTCTTAAGTATCAAATGTCTAAAAACATAACATTTTTATTGCCTATAGAGCCAGTAGTCACTCCATAAAGCCAGTACTAGCGGGTTCCCTTAGCGTTTGATGTCACATCTGCCTCAATGTGTTTCGTCACAAGGACCTCCTCAGGAAGTGAATGTCAGGCTGCTGCCAAGCTCCCATTTTATATTACCACTTCCACCCTCACATCTTGCCCCTCCCTTAAGCCTAATTATGGCACTCAACAGTCTATAATGAAGTATTTCCAATGGTGTCAAACTAGATTGCTAATTAAAGGAGAAGTAGAGCCTAAGCTCATTTGGCTGTACTTCTGTGGATCACTGGAGTGCAGTTTTGTTCTGTACTCCTGTGACCTGTTTTCAGTCGACAGCAGGCTAAAGTCCACTGTCTGCTGTTGTCACTCAGCTGGTCCAGGCTGGGAAAAGATCCTGACTTTAAAATCGGGATCCACCCAGGAGCCTGGACTGGCACCCGGTTTAGCCTCTCTGCGATCCACTGAGAGCTTGAGCCAGCTGCTTCAGCCCCCTCCACAACCCAGCACTCCAGTGTGCTCACTCAGAGCAGCGAGGAGAACTGAGCTTTCAGTGGTGTTTGATTGCTCAGCTCTCACCCTTGGAGCACGCAAGGGACAGATGCAGCATTGGATCGATGCTGCATCCACTTAGGTAAGTAGGATTTTTTAAAAATATACTATTCCCATACTTTTTTTTTTTTTAATGACCCTCCAGTTATTTCTTTATCCTCTACTTAATTGGAAATGTGTTAAAATCTGATAGTTAAAGCTGCACCCCCTGCCCCTTTCCATCACCAATATTTCACTGACCGCTGTCCATCCTGGTACTTTGCCTTCTTCTAGACCCTGTTCTGCTAGTTTACTTTTTTACCATGTTTTGTACTTAATTTGTTTAGGTGCTGAATTGTTATGGATTTCATAGGCTGAATTAATAAGTTGTCATTTAGAAGCTTCCTGAAAAAGACTAGCCTGACACCACATGTGCTGATTGTTCTTTGTAATGATATCTGCCTTGAAGTGGTCATTTGCAGCTTCTGCTTGCTTGGGAATAACTTAATGTTGGCATGGCAAACTTGGGGTTTGTTGGGGTACTTGGCCCTCTTACTTTCTTTGTACCTTTTTGGCAGGTTGTCCTTTTTATAATGTGGTGTATAAGAAATATTGTAAAAGATGTTGTAAATATTGTAAAATTTTAAATGAGAGTGAAAAGTAGCCAGAAGTACAACGGGACAAACCCCTGATGGCAGTCAGAAAGCAAATGGGGACACATTTATATATGTGAGCAGACTATATCAAGTAAAAAAAAAAAATCGCATAACTCAAACTGCTTCAGTAATTTGTAAACCTCCCCTTACCTTTTTAAAAAAAACAAAACCAAAACAAAAACCCAGACGTATAAAGATAGCAAATTGGCATTCATGTTCTACACATTGCAGTGAATCTACCTTTAACTGTCTTAGTTTTCCAAAGCCTGTATATCTTTACTTTTACCACTTGTGTCAGTATGAGACAAGATGTCCTGACCCAATCATTTCTTTAAACCTCGTATCTTAGGGATCAAATGCACCTACTGTAAGTTCTAAGTCAGAAGTATGTGGTAAGAGCAACTGCTGTGGCATAATAAAGAGAAGTAATGTTTAGTAGCAGAAACAGACAGTGAATAGACTGCTAAAGGAATCCTTGGCTGCCCTAGTTGCACATTGAAAGAAGCTAACATAGGTGCCCAGGTTGCCCAGTGAGCAGACATGCTGCAAAACGCATCAAAAAACGGATGTGCCACCTCCTGGACTTATCTGGCGTATTTACATCTGACAGGTTTATAGCACTCCCAGAGAAGATACTCTGAGAGGAAAGAAGCACACACATCAGCTATGCCTGCCCCTCCAATCAGCTGGCCATTCACAGAAGCCTTTGTATTTTGTGAATAAGTTCACATAATACAAAGGTTTCTGTGACTGGGTAGGAGGAGGGGTCGGGCAAGCCTAGAAGCTGCATTGGCTCTGCATCTGAAGGAACTTAGATACTGGACCTCCTGGAACTTTATCTTCTGGGAGCTTCATAATTCTCCATGCAGCTGTCAGATTTAAATAGAGAGAGAAGTCCACAAGGTGTGGCAAGCACTTTTTACAAAGTAGCTGATTTCCTGGAGTTCAGTTTAAATCCATTAGTGAACTATAAAATTGTCAGTGTTTCTGTGCGTCACAAGATTAGTTTTCAATGCAATCGGTAGATTTGTATCAAGGGACATTGTGTAGTCATGTTAGCAGAAAGACCCAGCTCCAGATCAGCATCTGATGCAAGTTATGGCACATTTAGTATGAGAAGTACCGTATTTGCCGGCGTATAAGATGACTTTTTACCCCTTGAAAATCTTCTCAAAAGTCGGGGGTCGTCTTATACGCCGGTATACGGCATACTGACACTTTTTAGGGGGGGGGCGCCCCCCCCCTTCCCCCAATGGAAGGGACACTAAGTACAGGGGTGGGCAGCGGCTGTTTCTTACCTGGTTCCGGTCCTACGACGATCCGGTCCAGGAAGCGCGGCTGCGCCTTCAGTTCGGCCACTGGATGTTCGTGCAGCTGCTCGGCTCCACCTCCTCAACAGTGATTGGCCGCCAGAACGGTAGCACAGGAAAGGCACACAGGCGGCCAATCACCGGCGAGGGGGTGCAGCCGAGCGGCCCTGCGAAAATCGAGTGCAGGACCAGCAGGTAAGTGGTCAGTGTAGAGGTGCTGCTGCAACCACATATGCTGGCTGCAGCAGCACCATACGAGAACAGGGTCAGCAAGTGTCAGTGGGAGGAATAGTGCCCCATCATTGGTGTCACTGATACCAATGATGGAGCACTATTCCTCCCACTGATACCAATGATGGGGCACTATTCCTCCCACTGACACCAACGGTGGGGCACTATTCCTCCCCCCCACTGACACCAACGATGGGGCACTATTCCTCCCCCCCACTGACACCAACGATGGGGCACTATTCCTCCCCCCCACTGACACCAACGATGGGGCACTATTCCTCCCCCCCACTGACACCAACGATGGGGCACTATTCCTCCCCCCCACTGACACCAACGATGGGGCACTATTCCTCCCCCCACTGACATCAACGATGGGGCACTATTTCCCCCCCACTGACACCAACGATGGGACACCATTCCACCCCCCACTGACACCAATGATGGGACACCATTCCTCCCACTGACACCAATGTTGGGACACCATTCCTCCCACTGACACCAATGATGGGGCACTATTCCCCCCACTGATACCAATGATGGGGCACTATTCCCCCCACTGATACCAATGATGGGGCACTATTCCCCCCCACTGATACTAATGATGGGGCACTATTCCCGCCACTGATACCAATGATGGGGCACTATTCCCCCCACTGATACTAATGATGGGGCACTATTCCTCCCACTGACACCAATGATGGGGCACTATTCCTCCCACTGATACTAATGATGGGGCACTATTCCTGCCACTAATGCCAATGATGGGGCACTATTCCTGCCACTGATACCAATGATGGGGCACTATTCCCGCCACTGATACCAATGATGGGGCACTATTCCCCCCACTAATACCAATGATGGGGCACTATTCCTGCCACTGATACCAATGATGGGGCACTATTCCTGCCACTGATACCAATGATGGGGCACTATTCCTCCCACTGATACCAATGATGGGGCACTATTCCTGCCACTGATACCAATGATGGGGCACTATTCCTGCCACTGGTGTGCATTGGAAGAGGGGTAGTCTTATACGGCGAGTATAGCTCAAACACTAAATTTTAGCAGGAAAAGTAGGGGGGTCGTCTTATACGCCCAGTCGTCTTATACGCCGGCAAATACGGTACATCTTATTCAGTATAGAAATCAAAAGTTGGCATATGTAAAGTAAGTTCATAGTGGCTTTGTCTTTTTTTATTTTAATGTATGCTCAGATATCATTTTTGTTGTTCCACAGTTTAAAAATGCTGTTAAAGTATGTAGATGTCTGACAGGGGTTTTGACTTCAACATGTTCATTTTTTTGTTGTGATTTTAGTTGCACACTGTGCCTCTTCACGACAGATAATTTCTCACTGGAAGAACTGTACACGACATGACTGTCCAGTCTGTTTACCGCTGAAGAATGCTGGGGATAAGCGTAACCAACAATGTATGTACATGTTAGTTATGATGTTTATGTTGCACTAGTACATAGCAGAAAAGTTGTGCATTTCCTCCCAGAGTTGTTAAAAATGGTTGTGTGCTGTGTACCTCTAGGCTGATGGTTTAAATATAAAGGTGCAGTTCCATTTTAAAAGACGTTCTCCACAAGGCTCATGTTCACTAATAAATTACCAATTTAAACCTTAGAATTGGTAAAGCTTTGGGAAATATTGAATCATCTTCCTAAAATTGAACTTGCAAGCAAGTCCTCTTTGAGCAGAGTTTATTGCATGGGTCAGACATACTCCTCTGAACAACTGGAGGCTGCCATGCGTAGATCTCACCTATAGGAGTAAATAAGGCTACAGAATTTGTGTGCACTGGGAAAAGTTGCTGGTCAGGACTTTTTGTTTGCAAAAGACGTGTGGCGCTTGGCAGGAGTACTGTAAAATTAGCTGGAACAGAAAGGAGGGAAGTATTTTGCTGGTTGGGCTGCACTCAAAAGGGTTTGTGTTGGGTTACTTAAAAAGTAACAAAAATGTCAGTGAAAACAGACCTTTGCACAGTGAGTTAAGTGGACCTGAACACAAAAAAAAACATGCTATCCATACAGTACTGTTTTATGTTTACCCATGGTATTCATAGACTGTGGGTTATATGTTGCTACCTTCAGGTGATTGGATACTGACAAACACTCCTACCTCACAAGAAAAAGCCTAGTGGCTTCCACCTGTACTTCAAGAAAAGGATCTTTCATTCTTTCCAGGTGTCTACCTCTAAACCAGGACTTCCTTTAGTCACGCCATAGCCTACCAAGTCTTCCCAGGGGCGCCCCACTCCATAGCAGGGGTGTCAAACCGGCGGCACTCCAGTTCTTGAGAAACTACAAGTCCCATCATGTTTCTGCCTTTGGGAGTCATGCTTGTAGCTGTCAATCTTGCAATGCCTCATGGGACTTGCAGTTTGGTAACAGCTGGAGAGCCGCCAGTTTGACACCCATGCCATAGAGTGAGGAGACATCTGTTAGCGTTTGCCAGTTTTTCACTTCAATCAAGCATCCTCAAGATGTGCAGCAAACAGATCCAGTCCTTAGATCACCAAGTGCTTCTGTCCAGTTAATTGAAGATCTCCCTGGCATGCTAGATCTCCAATCCTGCTCTGGTTTTGAGAAAGCTATTCCATTACAGGACTTGGAATATGATAACGACAGATGCGAGTCTTACAGGCTTGGGCATAGTTTACAACTCCCTGACTTTCCAGGAGACTTGCTATCAAGAGTAGTAAAAACTTCTCATCAACATTCTAGAACTAAGATTCATCAGGTTGTCTCTCCAACATTGGACCTTCCTCCTACAAGGACACCAGAAGCCTAGCAGCACTAAGAGAGATGAGTCTAATACTCTCATGGGCAGAGTATACATTACAGCTCTCTTGGCCATCCACATTTTGGGAGTGGACAGTTGGCAGGCAGGTTACCTAAGCAGTCAATGCCTAGACCCAGAGTGGTTCTGCATCCTGAGATCTTTGAAAACCTGTGGTCATGCCCAGATGTAGCCAATCAAATGTAGACATCCTGGCCTGTAGGTTCAAAAACAAGCTGAACAAATTTGTAGCCAAGACCAGGTATCCTCTAGGCTTGCAGTAGATGATCTGGTGATTCCTCAAACTAAATTCAAGCTGGTTAATACCTTTCCTCTGATGAACATCTTCCATGACTGCTCCACAAGATAGAGGAAGAACAGGTCCTGGCAATTCTCATTGCACTAAATTGTCCCAAAAGAATGTGGTACACAGACATACTAGAACGTCTGGTAAATAAGCCCTGGCCTTTTCTAAACAGAACAGACTTATTGGTTCTAGGCTCCCTGTTCTGTTTGGCTTCTCATTTATTGGCTTTAACTGCATGACTGTTGAAACCCAAGTCCTACAGGATAGAAGCATCTGTGATTCAGTTATTCCCATTTTACACAGAGCAAGGAAATTTAACCCCTGCAAGACTTACCAGTCCACATGGAAGGCCTTCTTTGCATGGTGTGAAGAGACTAGGCTTAACCCTAGGGGATTTTCTATCACTCTAATTTTGGCTTTTCTTCAGTCTGGTCTTGACAAGTGTCTGTCCTCAATTACTCTCAAGAAAGAGGTTTCTGCCTTACCCACCCTATTCCAGAAACCTCTTACCTCACAATCCTTTTTATCAGGATTTTTCTACAGGTAATTGCTCATACAATTCCTCAAGTCAATCTCCTTTTGTCACCTCAAGCTCTGAACCTGGTTCTCCCTGTTCTTCAGAGACCCCCTTTGGCTGTCCTCTCCCTAAGGTTGCCATCACGTCTATTAGGTGTGTTTCTGAGTTAGCAGCTCTATCTTCTAAAGAGCTATTTCTTGTTTTGCACAAGGACAGTGAGGTTTTGATGCCCAAGCTGGTCTCACCCTTTCAGTTCATTGAAGAGTAAGTCCCTTCGCTCCTCTCTTCTCTTCCAAACATGCCAAGGAAATTTACTTATATTGTTTGTTTTAGATGTGTTAGGACTATGAGTCTATTTGGCAGTTACTGCCACTTTTCCCCATTATGCAGTCGCTTTTTGTTCTACCTGAAGGTCCTCGCCCTACTTTCCTGCTCCTCCATTGCCAGGTGGATCAGACAACTCCTCTCCAGGGCCTATGCTTTTAGGGAAAATGTTTCACCCTTTTCTGTTGGAGCTCCTTTCACCAGGGCTGTTGGTGTCTTTAGGAAATTTGACTTAACCTGTAAATTCGTAATCTTGTAGTGCAGTACAGGACGCAGATCCCTCCCCTCTGAGCCTTTATCACTCTTTTTATTGCCCGCTGAAAACTGAAGCATCATGGAGAAAGGGGTTATATGGGTACACTCTAGGAGTATACATTTTTGCCAGTGTTTAGCCACCTGAAGGTAGCAGCATGTAACTCATGGTCTGTGACAGTGTTTCTTGACATAGAACTGCTGTGACCCTGTACACTCTGATCTGAGAGAGTGCTGTGTTAACTCCTGCATACAGACAGAAGGAAGAGAGCATAGCCTGCACCTCCTACCAGTTTTCTCTTTTTATCTCTACCCTTGTCGGCAAAACAGCTGTAGGGGCCACTTGCCCACATTCTACCAACCGATGTCTTCGGTTGCTAAGGACTTGTCAGCTATCCCTTACAGCTTTCTGTTTTGTCTACAAGGGAAGAAATAGGCGGAGGTGCAGACTGTGCTCTCTCCCTCCTGTCTATATACAGGAGTTAGCACCATGCACTCTTTGATCACAGTGCGCAGTGCTTGATTACTGGCCCCTATCCCCTCCACAAACTTAATCCTTTGCATTGGTGGTCAGTGGCAATGAAATGTAACCCCTGCCTTTAGCAATGGTGGTTAGTGTTTTCAGTGCCTCACTGCTTCTCTGTTTGACAGTACCAATAGCAGTGCTGGAACACAGGGGGTGTTATAGCACCCAACATCCCCCTGTGCTTTGGAAAAGTCCAATTTGGATTCTGCTGAACAGCCCGCGAGACATGGACAGTGTCCAAAATCCCAGGACTGCGCTGCAGAATCTGTGACACTTGGCAACTATCCCTAATGGCAAACTTTGCTTCTCTGTGTGCCAGAGGTGCTAAGCTACCAATAGGGTGGTACGTAACTTCTATTAAAAGGGATAGCACAGAACAGGACCAGTGCCAAAAGCTGATAGTATGAACTATATAATATATAGAGATTTTATAAATGTTCTACTTTGTAATCATACAATTGAATACAATTCATACAGTTGAAAGCTGGATTTACACATTAATGTTAATGGTTAAAACTGCTCATTATGCATCTACGTTTTAATAATGGCATTGTTTCTTTACAGCTTTGTTTGGTAGCCCACCAATAACTACAGGGACTGTGAGTACCGCTGGCAATGTGAACCAACAGTCAACACCCTCCATTAATTCTAATAGCCAGATTGATCCTAGCTCTATTGAAAGGGCTTATGCAGCTCTGGGATTACCATATCAGGGGAACCAGATGCAGTCCCAATCTCACACACAAACTAAGGGCCCTCATCCAGGGCAGTCAACACAGAGTGTTCGCTCTATGAACTCATTAAGTAAGTATTTTAGTTATTATTGTGTAATGTAATTGAAAACACCAAATTTCATTTCCCATGATTTGAAGCCTTCCCCCCCACCCTTCCCCCTTTGTGCTACCAATAGTAAGCTGAAACCTTAAAATGTGGCTCTTTGGAGATCTGCCTACCCTTGCTTTTTAAGAATAAGCCTCTTAAATGCACAATATAAAATGCATTCATACTCTTGGACAACTAGTATGTATGCTGCTACTTTTAGTTATTAGACACTGGCAAAGCAGAGCTAAGGACCTTAGATTGAAGCTCTGCTTCTGCTACTCCCTGGGATTTTGTGGTGGCATAGGCTTTTTCAATACATTCTGACATCCACAGCCTGAGGTTACTCACCATAAAGCTTTTACTATCTTCTACTGCACCTATGTTACCCTGCTCTCTTACTCTGCTGTCTACAACAGTTCGCTTTCATCCACACTAGACTCATTTGCTCCTCTAACTACACAAAGTATCAGGCCCCGACCATTACAACTGTGGCAGACTGACGACACCAGAAATCTTAAGCGACATAGTCATGCACTGGAGCTATTGTGGCGTAAAACCAAATCTCGGAAAGCAATTCGCCCTATATAAATCTGCTTTTTTAACATACAATTCTTCCCTCCATGCTGCCAAACAAGCCTACTTTGTCACTCTGATTAATACCTTGTTATCCAGACCTCATCGTCTCTTCTCTACTTTGAACTCTCTACTTTCTCCAAGTCCACACAGTAACACTGCTTACAAGATTGCAAATCATTTCAAAAACAAGATTGATGCAATTCGTAGGGGCATCTCCGCTACACAGACATCTATCCACTTAGCATACCTTATACTAAACCTCCCTCAACACTTTCCTCTTTTAACCTCACTAAATGTTTCTCCGAAGCCCGTCTCACCACCTGCCCCCTGGATCCTGTCCACTCGCAACTACTACAGTCATCCTCTTCTTCTGTCCTATGCTCCCTCACTCACTTCTTCATTTTCTCTCTCTCTCTCTCTAATGGTGCCTTCCCCACCCCTCTAAAGCATGGACAGATCACTCCCCTGCTCCCGTTTACCTCAGAACGCTTAGAACGCTTAGTCTACAATCGCCTGAGCTCTCACCTCACTGACAACAACCTTCTTGACCCTTTACAGTCTGGCTTTCACTCACGCCACTCCACTGAAACCACCCTACTAAAACTCACTAATGATTTACTAACTTCTAAAATCAATGGCCACCACTCCATACTCTTACTACTTGACCTCTGTGGCTTTTGATACTGCTGACCATCCCCTCCTCCTCAAAAAACTCCACTCTCTTGGCCTCCGAGGCTCTGCTTTATCCTGGTTCTCCTACCTATCGCAGCGCTCCTTCAGCCTTACCTATAATGCTGCCTCCTCTCCATTTCCTCTTTCTGTAGGGGTCCCTCAAGGTTCTGTCCTTGGACCCCTTCTCTTCTCCATCTACACCTCCTCCCTTGGTCACTTGATAAACTCCCATGGTTTTAAATACCATCTCTATGCTGATGACACACAAATCTATCGCTCTACTCTTCACCTCACCTCACCCCTTCAGTCTCCTCTCGCATTACCAACCTACTAAGTGACATATCAGCATGGATGTCACTCCTCCACCTCAAACTAAATCTTTCCGAAACGGAGCTCATACTATTCTCTTCATTCCATGCCCCCTCCCCTGACTTTTCCATCAAGATCAATAATACAACCATCAGTCCCTCCCCTCATGTCATGGTACTAGGTTTAATCCCAGACTCCCATCTGTCTTTTCAGCCCCAAATCCAATCACTGTCCAAATCTTGTAGACTTCACCTCCGCAACATCTTCAAGATATGCACGTTAACCTCTGAAACCACTAAACACCTTATTCGCTCCCTTGTTTTCTCTTGCCTTGACTATTGAAACTTCCTCCTCATTGGCCTACCTATTCGCAGGCTAACCCTTCTTCAGTCCATCATTAATGCTGCTGCCAGACTCATCCACCTTCCTAACCATTCCATATGTGCCATCACTCTCTGGCAGTCCCTCCACTGGCTTCCCATTGCCCAACGAATACAATTCAAAACATTAACAATAACATATAAAGCCATTTATAACTCCGCCCCAAATTATATCACCACCCTTCTCTCCAAATATCACCCAAACCGTATTCTCTGCTCCTCCCACAACCTCCTGCTCTCTAGCTCACCTTGTCTCCTCCCATGCTCATCTCCAAGACTTCTCCAGAGCCTCCCCCATCCTCTGGAACTCACTACCCCAATCCATCAGACTGTCACCTACCCTCCTCACCTTTAGGCGCACCCTGAAAACCCATCTCTTCAGAGAAGCCTACCCCGCCCTCACCTAACTGCTGATCTCCTCCGCTCCCCTCACCACTCCATCCCCCACAGCTATTTCCTCCTGTACCACTCTCCCCTCCCTCCTAGATTGTAAGCTCCAAGGAGCAGGGCCCTCAAACCCCTTGTGTATTTTATTGTATTGTTACTGTACTGTCCTATGTATTGTCTCCCATTGTAATGTACAGCGCTGAGCAAACTGTTGGCGCTATATAAATACTGTGTAATAATAATAATAATTATGCCCCAAAAGAACCTTTTTTTTTTTTGTCTAGTGTGTCTGAAAATGTCAGTGCACTTTTGTTGCTTAAGATTGCCTAGGCACTCCTGTTCCTAGAGCCTCATTGTTCTACAGTCACTACTGTGCTGTTCCTTGTTTTCCTTGTTGGAAGCTCTGCCATGGGGGATCAAAACCCTACCTATACCAAGTTGACCACCTTCACACAGACACACATTGCAGAACAAGCCATGGAGCCATGGTAAGTAAGTAATAGGGAAAAGAACAGCTGCAAAAACCTACGGGCAATGCTGGTGACTAGTTCTTTGCCCTCTGCCCTTTTTTTCTTTTGCAGATTCCATACTTTAGTTCTTCTTCATGGTTACATTCTAATTTCAGAGTTCTCAGGATAACTTTTTACCTGTTGTGTAATAAACCATTAAATTATGAAGAAATTGCCTTACATAAATTATGTGTTGAGAGGTTTGCATTGCCATTTGGATGTTTCCAATGCCTTCAGCTAGAGGCTTTAATTGTACTGTTATTGGGCTTTGGCCCAGGCGGCACAAAATCAAGCCAAAAGACCATGAACTTGCATTCCCTCGGTTACTCTTTGAAAAGAAGAAAATAAGTGGTGCCTCTCCTGAACAGATCTGTAAAACAGCTACATGGTCAAGCCTTTTTTTCACAACTATCAATAGGACATTTTCCTTTTAAGTCCAATCTTTTGGGCAGGAAGTCCTCCATGTGGCTGTTTCTTCCCAACATAAGTTCTTTAAGTTCTTAGTTGTATTCTGGTGCTGTCCATGAAAGATTACTAAAAAATAATTTTGTTTGCCAGGGTAAATAATTAAAACTTTCATATTTTTTTCATTCTTGTCATAGTTTTCTTTCTTTTTCTTTTGTGCAGATGTAACTTCAATGGATGTCAATGGTGGAATTGATGTGCAGAGCTCTAATTTGCTTCCTGATTCTGTGCTACATTTAGGCATTAACTCTCAAAAGTAAGTTTCCCTTCTGTTATCAAAATGGCTGTTGTGTGAACAGTGTAGTTATATATATAATTTTTTTTTTTTTAATCTAAAACACATTGATGCGGCATTAATCAAAATGCAAAAACGATATTTGTAATTCATATGTGTTAACAAAAATCGTCACATTGCAGCTAAGCAAGCTTTCAGGCAACCATGCTATAATTATGGCTTGAGAAAAAACATGGTTGCTCGAAAGCTTGCCTACCTAGCTGCAATGTCATTTTTGTAACACTTGGAATACAAGCACAATTTTTGCATTTTGATGGATGTCTTATCCCTGTGTTTATTATAGAGCAGCAAATGAAGTGGAGATTGTTTTGATGCGGATGATCCTTTTGTGAGATTATTTCAGGCTTTCTTGGTAATCGAAAAATAATGCATATTGTATCAGATTGTATTTAATCCATCAATCAGTGAATTTCTTCACCCGGCACAGTGAAGAATCGGTAGGAATAGCAATTTGTGGGTTACCCTACCTTCCTTAAATTCAGAAGTGTACTAATGACTATGATAGACTCAAATAAATACAGAGGAACAGAAAGGAAGCACATGCATGCAAACTATTCTATCCTAAAATTTTATAATTAGCCATATAAACCAGGGTGGATTTGATTTAAATCACTAGTGAAAAGGCTTGATTTAATTTTTTAAAAGCAACTGTCATCTCTGTCCCGCAGTGGCTCCTCCTCTGACCCGCTGTTGACTCACCAACAGTCTCATTCACTTTAATGGGGCGGCTGGTGATGCGGCAGCGCCACAACAAGGTGAGGGACATAGTGGCAGCAGGTGAGTGGATGCCCGCTAACAGGTGCTGCCATGATGGATCTAAAATGACAGGTGCTCTTTAAATGTAAGGAATCCGACTCATTGCTGGTAGTTATAATCTTTAATATTTGTAAACCTGATGAAGGTTTCCTTTTTAGAATAATAAGCTGTCAGGTTAGTAAAACAGCGATATCAGAACTGATTTTAGGTTAATGGGTTAATCACACATAGCTGGAGAACTACTCAAATTCTTTTATATCATGTTTTTTCCCATGGTTACTGTGAAATTGTGTGAATGCATCAATGCGGTGCATGTTATCTCAGCTTGCAGAGCTTTGATTCATCTTAAATAGAAAATGATCTTTAGATGGATTTTTACTCCAAAAGCATTTTATTAAAATAATTTTGATGTAAATCAAAAACATCCAGTTAAAAAAATAAAAATCAGAATTTTTTTTTTTTTAAATCCAATTTTTATCCTCCCTGATATAAACACACCATTAGTGAGCTAGCACTAATCCGTTTTAATACCAATACGTACGATATTAGTCAAAATGTCATAACATTTACTTGACATGACTCCGGGTCATCCAGCATCCACCTCAGACCTCCATAAAAAAGATAATTATGTTTTGCATACCCGTTACTAAATATATGAATAATATAATTGACAGGATATCCTTTTCTCACAAAAACAAATGTATGCCGCAATCTTTGTTTAGGCCAGTAGGGTGCAGTGCTGACAGTTGGTGAATCCACCAAACCTCTTTCCATTTTACTAGTAGAACTTGGTCACCTCCTCTTAGGTTTAGGCATTTCATCATTTTTCATAAAGCTGAGTTTGACAGTACCCATGCTCTGTGAAATCTGTTATAATCGACCAATCTAGTAAACTTCAAATGCATCTAAATATCTTACAGGTAAAAAAATGAAATACTGGGATCTGAAAATAAGGTTTCTTTAGTAATGGCCAGTGTTATTTTAATCACCTGAAAAATGGACTATGTGCATTAAATTGAGTGGAAAAAGATCTGTTTCAGTCCCACCTGTCTCCTGGTTGACTTTAGTGTCTACTGGTTATTCTCTAATCTCTGCATCTCTCGGTCAATAAGGGCCCTGGGATAGCTTCTATGGAGAAATGGTTCCACAACTTTCCTAAGTCGTACCTGTCTATTTGGGTTTCCATTACTTTACAGTGTACCCTCAACAACAGACTCCTGTTAATGGACCTGAAATGTGGTAGACGATAACTGGTATACAGGAATAACAGATTGCTGTCTCTAGGTTTGGTGTGCATGTTCATGCATAATCCGCTCCCTAACCTGTGCACCAAAGTGTCCAAGAATGAAATCTGTTTCTCTTTGTAATGTAGAAGGAAAGTGTCACAACAATCCAATATCGCCAGTGCCTGGGAAACGCCACATCGGTATAGATGATCCTAGTCTCACGTTTATGAAAACCCCCGGGAAAGGATAGAATGACACTGGATCCTATGGCTACTCCTCAACATTGTAAATGAAACCCATCTCTAAATGCAAAATAATTAGTAGTCAAAATCACTAAAACAGTTCTTCAGACAGTATTTGTGATTTTGTAAACTGCTTACTTTTCTTCATCCGTTCCAGTTCTGCTTGTACAGCTTCCTTGTGACCAGTGGATGTGTACAACCTGAACAAACCTCACATCACCAGCAGTGTCATCCATGAATTTCGGTGAATCTTCTTCTTTAAAATGTCATTGGTGTCCTTAAAAGGCAAGTGCGGAATTTAAATTAAAAACAAAAAACATACCTATATGGCTGCAGCATCAACCCGATGCTGCAGCTGTTCCAGCTGGCTCTAAGACCAAGAACTGAGCGATCACATAATCGCTGATCATTCAGTTCTAGGTGTTCATTGAGCAAAGAGCTGTGACTATCAGTCCGCCCCGATTCTCCACTTCTCGAGTCCCCTGCCAGACTCTTCTCAAGTGCCCCCATAGCAGTCCTCTCACTCCCGAGCCAGCTCTGCATGTCGATAAGACACAGAGAGCGTGGCTTGGCCCTGCTTCTTGCTCCCTCCTCACTGGCTGTGGTTGACCGCAGCAGGAGCCAGTAGTGACTCCCACAGCTGTGTCTGAGCCTATGAGGAGAGAGAGACCCGAGAGAACCTCTGCTCTAGTGCACATCACTGCATCGAGATGGGGCTCAGGTAAGTATTTAGGGGGGCTGAGGGGGAAGCAGCTGGCAGAAGGTTTTTTTTTTTTTTTTTTTTTTTTATCTTCATGCAGAGAATGCATTAACATAATAAACCTTCTGCTTTTAGAACCACTTTAATATAGGACTGAGTCTCTTGCATAAGTGCAGAGGATAATTTGTCCAAAAATCTAGCTACAGATATAAACACAGAGCCAGAAATTGAGATGTCCAGGGAGATACACTGGGTCTTTGTGTATATATGGCAATGTATTCTGAATTACACCCACTAGTGTTACATTTACTGCTTCTTCTCAAACTGAAAAGTCTTTTGAGAACAATGCACTACAAGATATGGAAACTCAGACCTTTTTTTTTTTTTTTTTTTTTTTTTTTTTGTATAGAGTACAAAGGGATCAAAACACCTGTCGGTTTTTATTGCTGTCTGTGCCATAGTTGGGGAGATTCACCCTCTCCATTTGTCATGTTTATCAGTATCATCTAAAGGGAAAGTTACAAAAATCCCACGTTTTGTGTTGTCCCCAGAAAAGTAATAGAGGGTAAATCTTCCATTGTGATCACACCAGTTCTGGTATTTCCTCTCATTTTCTTGTTTTGTTTTTGAGACAGGAAGTGAAGGGAATGCTCCTGAATGGGACATAGTTGGCAAAAAAGACCTCCCTTACTCTAACCAGAATGAAAAAGAAAGTGTTGCCTTTAGTTCTACTTTGGGTTTTGGGTAAATGGGGAAGGGGTTACAACCTTTGAGATTTTCCTGGTATATATTGTGTGTTGTGAAGTATACTGGGAAAATAAAAATGCTCTTACTGGCAATTTTTCCTCATAGTTTTCATTACAATATAAAATGTCCCTTTCCCACTTGAGTTTTTTATTTCTCTGGAAAACACTTGGAAAAGGAATATGTAATTTAAGCGGGCGTTCTAGCTACAGTTTGCATAGTTCTCTCAAGATTGAACAAGGGTTAGAACCTTTGACAATTTTAGTGCTACCTGTGTCCCCACTGGGAATATTTTTCTTCTGTAGGAGGGACACCGTAGATAAGGGAAGATAACCACCTTTGATAGCAACTCCAAAACGTGTCACTGTTGAAAGAACTCCCATCTACTGAACTAATCTTTCTGACAGCAGCCACCAGGGCAAAAAATGAAAGTATATCTTGCAAATAAAGACAAATGTCAATAAAACCTAAAAAAAAAACAAAAAAAAAACGTTGAGTTTTTACTTTTTGATTAGGATAGTGTACATGTGTAAAATACATTCTTGTGGTATTTAAATAATATAAATTATCGTAAAGTGTTACTGTGTTTTTTGACAGCTGATATGCTGTCTTTGCTTTTGTATTTCACACGTATATAGGAAGGAGAAACTTTTATTTATATATATTTTTTTTTAAGGAAGTGTTCAAAAAGTGCAGCAAAAAGTGTTTAATAACTTTTAGGACTGAGTCGACAATGCTTATAATCTATCATATCTTAAATTTTAGCTCTATAATTGGTGATGGTGGAAGCACTCCCAAACTAGGATCAATTCCAGTCGCAAATCCACCATCTAACGTTGGAGGTCGGAAACCCTGGCATGAGGATATTACCCAGGACCTCAGAAACCATCTTGTTCATAAACTGTAAGCAGTGAATTTCTCTTTATCACTATCCTTGTTAAAATTGTTTAGAATTATTGCATCATTAAGCATATAATCAAAGAATTAAACTGAAATACTCAAGTACAGCTACATGTGCAAATTTGTATTTTAAAATCGGGGAAAGGTTATAAGAGGTTATTTGTTCACATTAAATAATAACCTTGCAATCCTAGTGTGAGGCTTATACACTGCCAATCACCATCCTTACAGATGGAAAATTGCTACAGAATTTAACACTGCTTATTGGAGGGTAAATATTGCCTCCATGTTCACCTGCAAAGGTTTGTTTTTTTTTTTTTTATGCATAAGTGTTGCCTGTGTTTGCTGCTGCAGACATTTAACTCTTTCTTCATTGGGGTATAAATGAAGCTGTTCTAATCACTGGTGCTCTGAATTAATCTCTGACCAGGCCCAAGAATTAAGGGAATCCCTAAGAACATCTAGTTTTACCAGAGCATTTACTGGGTTCTCCTTCATCTAAACTTCTAGCTATATGCCCTGTTACTAGAAGTTTGGACACTAAGCAGATAAAAGGTACAACTCCACACAGTGGCTATACCCCTGGGCATAGTGGGTAAGCCCTGTTTTGTTTAGCTTGATGTCATTAGGCGGTAGGACATCTCTCCAGTTCTGCCGGATCAAGACACTGAAAAAAAAAAAAGGGGAAAAAAAAAGAAAATCTTATCAACAGCTGCTGACCCCAGATAATGTAAATCTTACAGTACACACAACACCGGAATTATAATTGTGCTCGGTTACCATGGGTTTTATGCACACTACGTTCAGGTTGTCAGAAAAAACGTGCTGAAGCCAGTCCTAGAGCGTACTCGTATAACTCCATCCACTCAGTGAGACTCTGGGTTATTGCTGCTGTCCTTAGGTGATGGATCTGTTCTCCTTTTTGGAGAATTTCTTTCTTTTTTTAATCCTTATTTTTTTTTTTTTTTGCACTGCAGCTTCTGCTTACTGCTTTGGGATATCTAGCATTTTGCGGATCCGTTACCATTGATATATGGACCATAACTAGACCCTTGTATTCAGAGCCAGCTTGTAATGTTTGCTTCAGGGCACAAGATCCTGCATTAGGTGCTCACCTTGTATGTAGAGCAACTTGTGTAGTTAGTCTCAGGGTGCTATACAGGTCCAGGGCTGTGGTCTATTTATGGATCCCAGATTGTGAAGACCCTGCAGCAGTATGTCCTCTGTGACCTGCAAAGCCTCAACCCTTAGTAGGCCCAGTGCCATTGGTAAGTCAAGACAAGTTTTCCCAGTATGTTGGCAGAATTTCCTGGATTTTAATAACAGTATGCATTGTGTGGCACACTATACGGTTTTATAGGCAGAGGATTTGGGAGCTGTTCATTTTTTGTCTCTAGTGCTTCTCGGTGTGAGCATTTTAAAATTGGCGGTTCCTCTCCTGCTATGTAAACCTCTCCAAGGATGGGGTAACTGCATCATGCCTCCCGTATTATGCATTCACTCCCGTCGTTTCTACTGAAATAGCACACAGTATGTTGCTGCAATCTACAAAGAGACAGTCGCTGGAACACAGACATCATCTGGTTTATAGTGGCTCCTATATCCTAACAATCAAAATGTATCAATTCTGACCTGCATTCCATGTATACCCCACTGGGTATCCCTTCACTTAGCAATGGTGGATCACAGCCACAAGCAAATTAGTTCAATATGGGACATGGCCTCAAAAACAAAGACAGCTGGTGCTGATGAGGGTTTCAGGCAATCGGATGTTACCATATTACTGAAAGCCAGGGGTGTCAAGATAAGATGAAGCAACGGCTGCCAAAGAGGTGCAAGGGCCACATAAAATGGCCTGGCGGGCTGTATTTGCCCCACGGGTCTTATGTTTGACATATATGCTGTAAGCGGTCAGTAGAAACTGACCAAAGAATCCATGTGATACTTCAGAAACTGGAACAGCATAGGGATGGTGCTGCTTTCAGGTTAAAGAATAGTAAAGAGCTCAGCGCATGCATGGCACTCCAGTCGGTGGATGAGATCAGCCTTAATCCCTACAACAGCTTAATCGATAATGGCAGGAAAAGGTGCTTAATGGTGAAAATGGTGACATAGCTCCCAGTGCTTCAGACTGACAGGCCTTGCATGCTAAGTGAGTCTTCAGAGAATAGATTGAACCTGGGTAGAGTTAGAAAGTGCTTCACCGCTAACTAATACAGTACACTTCTGTTTGGAAAGTGCTGTATTGCAGAGCTCTAGTGCCTGAAGGTCTTATTTCAGACTTGCCCCACATGTCCAGTCTAAAGGTGTCCAGGTATAGCTTCTAAAGGTAGTGCTTAGAAAAACACTGATCCCAGATAGCTTCTATAGAGACCAGCTCAAGCAGTGATGTGGCAATGAATCTTGAATGAAGTCACTAAGGAAAGAATTCCACAAAGCAAGGAGATCTAGCAACAATTTTTTTTTTCTTTTTTTCCCTCGACAGAAGCGTCCATCATCCAAGGATACTACCAAAATTGAAGCATACTTGATAGAAGGTGGGGGTTTTGTGGGGTGGCTTACTTGCTAACGTCCAGTAGGTGTCCTTTGCAGACTGTGCCCTTATTGCATTCCTAGAAGCTGTGCTATCAGTTCCTGCAATGAAAAGTGGTGTATGAATAACGGACAGGTGGATGAATGAAACATCTGCCTCTTCCATTTGTAGAGCGCTTTTTATTGCGGAAACTGATAGTATTAGCTTCGATGAATAGAACAGTGAGGCGGAAGGGGCAGGAATTATAGGCACTTTCGATGAGTATCTAGAACAGGTGAAGCTGCTCCTATTAACCCCCCAGTGTACCAGAAGATCACACGATATGGGCGGGTGGGGGAGTTTACATAAATCCCTAGACTTCAGCTTTAATAGATCAGCGTTTCAAAGTACCATAGTTCAAATGTAGGAATTGGGGATATCAATATTGCTTACCCATTAAATTTAACTTACAAGATTTTTTTCTCTTTTATATATAAGTGTTCAAGCCATATTTCCAACCCCTGATCCAGCAGCACTGAAAGACCGGCGTATGGAGAACCTAGTAGCATATGCTCGGAAAGTGGAAGGTGACATGTATGAATCTGCTAATAGCAGGGTAAGCACTACAGAGTGTGTGTTGTAATTTTTTTTTTCTCTTTATTTTGGTTTAATGGCTCTGTTTTTTTGGGGGTTTTTCCCCCTTCCAATTCCTACATTATATTCATGATCGTACTACCTAAGATAATTCTAAGAACTGCATCATGATCTTTGTCTTGTCTTAAGTCTTTTGTTTTTATGCCATTTCAATTCAATAATGCAATCATATGCAAACAATATTAAAGGATCATTTTGGGATGGCAAAAAACAAACCTACATAAGCCCCTCGGTCACATGCTACAGCTGTCGTCCTGCCAGCTCGAAGACCAAAATCTGAGGGGGGGTTCAAGATTTGATCGGTAAACACGAAGTGGATACTGGTCAACTCATGTTCATGATCTGCCCTTTTATTGCCACCACTGTAGCTATGTTAGGACAGGGTATGGATGTGTATAGATGAAAAGAAACTTGCTACCGCTGGTTTTCCTTCAATCCAGGTTGTCCAGTCCAATTGTCCATGGTTAGTTTTCTTTTAAACATGTGCATTTACATTTAAAAAAAAAAAAATCCGGTTGCTGTACAGCTGCCCAATCACTTGTACATATGAGGGAGCGGTTGTCTGTGTGAGTGGAAGGAAAGAGTAGAAGGACAGAGATGAGCTCATTGGTGTGTTGGATCTCCTCTCCATGTCCAATCACATATTTGTGTGTTTAGTAGTTTGCCTTGAGTTCAGCTTTGAGTGACTTTACCCTTGGGCTTTTCTGTATTTAACATCACACATGTCAATAGCAAAGGGAATATCAAACCCTAAATAACTACAGTTTCAGTAAGACAAGTTCCACCTGCATATTTCTGAGGAGATGAGAATTATTGCGCGCCCCCCCCCCTCCAATTTGGAACATTAAATTCTAATTTCATATGTTTGAATTGGTGGTAACCATAGGGGTGTCCTTACTTTTTCCATGTGCAAAATCTGTATTTTTATTAATTTAGATCACAAAAATGAACGCACTGTTTTTTTGTTTTTTTTTATTCAAGCATGTATTTGTAGGCACCATTGCATTAAGGCCAAAACCTCTAAGTGGTAAAAATGTGGGGGTAATGGGAGTATTGCTTTTAATAGGATTTTGCTTTAATTTGTTTGCAGTTTCCTAACCATTGCTTTTATTTTTGTCAGGCTGAATACTACCATTTACTTGCAGAAAAAATATACAAAATCCAAAAAGAGCTGGAAGAAAAACGACGCAATCGGATGCAGAAGCAGCTAGTTCCTAGTGCTTCAGGCATGGCTTCTGCACCTGTTAATTTTGGCCTAAGTGTGGCCCCAACACAGCCTGTTGTATCTACCAGTAAGTTTTGTGTTTCATGTTTTGATTTTGGTATCAAGAGTAATAGTTGTTTTATTTTTTGTTTTTTTTAACTCTTGCTTGTTTTTATCAAGATCAGTAGCTTGCCACATTTTTAGCTTACGTTCTTACCTATGCGTTATGGTAACTTTGCGTTACTGCAGCACATCTCAACAAGTGTGCTATAATGTGTTGCAGTGTCTTATTTTAAATGGCACCCCAGTGCACTAATACAATAGTGAACAAAGCTCATGCACTGCAGGCATGCATTGCGGTGTGCTGCATTGGAAAAAGCCATGATTGCATTTTAGAGTGTTGGCTATCCATTTAAAATGCATTTTAATGCAACACCTTGCTAAAGTGTGACTAAGCCTCAAGGGTTTTGCATTGTCACATACTTTTTGCAGAGTATAGGTTTATGTCATTAGGTGGCTTGTCCGCCGAAAAGTAATGTTATAGTTTGAAGTCAAGTTAGTACCTGCTTCTTATGTGAATACTTCAACTGCAGGAATTTCCTGCCATAATTGCCTACCTAGTTCGGAGCTTTATATGTTGCTACTCACATGTTTTTTTGTTAACAAGGTCTGCTGCATTCTCCATTATATAAAACTATGGAAAGGGGACCCCCTCATTATGACAGCATTTAAAAACATTACCAGGTGTTTGTTGATGGGCATAAGCAGAACTTTTTGAGATGCGTTCAGCCTGCATTTGAGATACTTTTGAGTACTATTAAAAGTGCGTTTTCCTCCTTTTGACCAACAGAGTCCATTTACTAACAGGCCATCCATAGAGCAAGCTGGCTCTGTCTGTGTCTGCTCTACAAAAACTGAGTAAATTTTATTTATGTTTAGATTCTTCATTTAACTGCTTTATTGTCTTCTAATACCACAACAGAAGTATTGCATCTGGACTGGTGCAACCTTGGCCTGTAATGTTGCTTTGGACACTAGATCCTGCAAAGGTGCTCACCTTGGCATTTTTGCAACACATGTAGCCAGCCACAGGGTGTTCTATAGGTCCCACGGCCTGTGGTTGATCCCTGTGAAACCCAGACCCTGAAGTTCCCTTTGGGAGAGTATGCCCACTGTGACAGGCGAACTCTATACTGCTAAAATCAGGGCTATGTTTGAAATATATTCACTTTACAGAGTAAATGTTTCCAGCTAAAATTCAACTTGGTCTCAGGTGAATGACCAGGTGTTGCATCACACCACTAGTCGCACACTTTCACAGAAGTGACGTCTTGCTTACTACTCTGCATGTGATCACTGATTGGCCAATCAGTGATCACATGATCAGGACCTCGTACAGAGGTCCCATCCGACGATCGGTGTTCCACTGTGTCACAGCGGGCACCAGATCACAGTGCTGCGCGCTCCCAGGGAGCGCGCACAAGCAGGGGGCGGGGAGGCCGTTTATAAATGGCCACCCGACACTGCACTGCCACCGTCCGGCAGTTTATATACATGGGCCGGACGGGAAGTGGTTAAGTAGGAGGAAGTCTTTCTTTTTGCTCTTTCCATTTTTTTTGCAAAGCATCTGGCTTTGCTCTCCCCTATCAAAATCTCTATTCAAGGTGTATCTCGCATTGGGGCCCCCCTTGCAGCACCCTTTGCTTTTTTGGGACTTCAGCACAGTTCTCTCTGCTCTGAAGAAACCACCCTTTAAACCCTCAGTGATATCCCCTTAGATAAGTGCCCTTTTTGGTAGCACTTGCCTCTGTCAGATGTGTCTGAGTTGGTGGTACTCTTGTAATGAGCCTTCTTCATTCTTTACAATGACAAGATAGTTCTATGTCCAATATCATCCTGTCTTCTTAAAATTGTATCGGTCTTCCACGTTAATGAAGACCTAGACCTACCATCCTTATGCTCTGCTTCAAAACACCAAAGGAAATTATTCTTCATTGCCTTTTCATACTCGGTCATCAGAGTGTACATCAAAGGAACAGCTTCGATCCCTTTTTATCCTTTTTCTCAGGACTTTCCTAAGGGCATCCTTCTTCAAAGTCCAGCATTGCTCGATGAGGACAAAGCTCCTCCAGCACTTTTACTGCTCCTTTTGTCTGTTCCATCAGGTGGGAGTTTCCTGGGCATTCTAGCACCAGGCCTCTGTAGTCCAACTTTGTATGGGTGCCACCTGGTTCTCTGTTCATACTTTTTTAAAGTTTCACCAGGTGGACATTCAATCTTCTGCAGATGTAGCTTTTGGCCGCAGGGTTCTTGCAACGCCACTCTGAAGTTGGGTCAGTACTCTGAAGCATACCTCCATGCCATCCACTCTGAAAAGCCTTATATATAGTAGAGGAGTCCTATTTATAAATTATTTGGAGGTTATTTCTAAATCCTTGTTTTCACTGGCAGGCCCTGGTTTGTTAGCTGCCACGACTTTCAAACTTTAGGAAAATAGACTAAACTTATTAAAAGGAATCCAGTGGTTGTCATCGCTAATGCCCTATTTTATTTAGAGCATTTCAAGCTTATTCTGACAGCTCTACAGTAGTGTGTAGATAAGTTGGTGAACGTTTCACGTCTTCTTTCTTGAAAGAGACTGTTTTTTCACTGCTTCTCCGCAGACTTCTCAACACATCCACCGACAACAATCTGTTGCATCGTGTTCTTTTGTGGGTTAACCTCTCTTTAGAGCTGCATTGGACACCATCTTTAAAGTTGTTACTGGGGTAAGAGTACTCCTCTACCACAGCTGAAAACCCCCATTCTAAGGCCAAGAAGAGTTTTTTGCTACTCCCAGGCTTCAAGGTCTAACTCAAGACCCAAGCTTGGAACCCAGTTCAACAACAAACCAAGAGCCTTCAAATTTTCCAAACCTGCAGACAAGTACTCTTTGACATAAAGAGACACCCCCACTTTCCAAGGAGGGTGTGGGGAGTGTATATCTGTTAGCCTATGCAGACACCTGGGTCAAAAGTCCTCTTAGATGCCTGGGTACAAGACATGTTTTTCAGGGGCTATAAGCTGGACATAGACTCTCTGTCCCCTCCCCACTTCATGTCTTCCATGCTGCTTGTGTCTTCCACACAGGCTATCAGAGCTCCATTTAAAGTAGAACTATAGGCAAACTTTTTTTTTTTCCATTTTTGACGGCAAAACAAGAAGAAGAAATCCCTGCAAATCAAGGGAATCCATTGGGGCCCCCCCAGGTCACAAGAACTAGTGTCCCCATTGAAAGATTTCTCCTCTGTTCTGGGGATAGGCCAAAATTTGGGATTTTCTTTAACTTTCCCTTTTTTTTGAAGAAGAAGAAACAAAGTGTATATAAACTGTCAAATGTATATAATAAAAAAGGAATGAACAATCCGTGTGTTCTATTAATGTGCTTATTTCCATATAAGTGCAAGTTCTTAAACATACAAGCAAAATGCAAGGGTTTTAACTCCCTTTTGATGATAATGGTAAACGGGACAAATAGAGTGGGTGAATCTAACAAGTGTTCTAATTCATCTGTATGCTATCCAGAGCTAATAAAGTTTTGCCTTTTATTTAATTCTTGGGAATCAAGGGATTTTTATTTAGCTTAGTTATGCGACGGAATTATTTCAGGATTTTTAGTCGACCCTTTTCCCTGGTCCCAAACCAAACGGGGCATCTGCCCATCTTGCAATAGAATGCACTAAATATTTTCATTCAGGTCCAAAAATTGTCTGGAATTGCAATTTTTGTACCTGAATGAAAATATTTAGTGGGCCAGTACCTTGATGAACACTTGGGGTACGGAAGACAGTCCAGATGATACAGCCCTAAACTGAAAGTGCTGGGGGCCCACAGCAAAGCGCTGGTGTGTGAAAAAATGAAATTGCACCTCTCCATTTTTTCACACACCAGCGCTTTGCTGTGGGCCCCCGGCACTTTCAGTTTAGGGCTGTATCATCTGGACTGTCTTCCGTACCCCAAGTGTTCATCAAGGTACTGGCCCCTGTGCTTCCTTGCCATGATCCTAGGGCAATGCCCATCATATCTAGATGACCTCTTGTTGAAACAACGGTTGACACAGATTGTGACTAACAGCATGATTCAGCAGTGGCGTACGTTAACCATTAACCATTTGAGAAGGGCCAGAAGTGCAAGAGTTGGAAAGGATTCTGTCTTCGGCAGAAATTTTACGTTCTAACCCAGTCTATCGTTTTACATCCTAGGCATGGATAATTTGCAAGCAGACTACCTCTACCAGCAGAATCTGGATC
This sequence comes from Staurois parvus, assembly GCF_062004578.1. Lineage (NCBI taxonomy): Eukaryota > Metazoa > Chordata > Amphibia > Anura > Ranidae > Staurois > Staurois parvus. Next base: position 2,099,630 of record NW_028318393.1, read on the forward strand.
TGGAGGGGGCAAACTTGCAGGTGTTCCAAGACCTGTGTCACTGGTGGGGGGATGTATGATGTGGACCCCTGGTCTTCAAAGTTTAACAACAAACTGCATAAGCTTGTCCCCAAGTACAAAAATCATCTGGCCAAAACTGTGAATGCTTTGGTTGCTCCTGGGGATCAGTACAGCCTTATCTGTGCATTTCCTCCCCTGAGACTCCTTGTCTGCTTTTTAGGATTGAAATGAAAATCATTCTGGTGATACTCATAACTTCAGACTGGTTCAGAAAGATGTGGTAATCTGAGAGGGGGAAGGGCCGGAACATGGCGTCGACAGGACGCTGAGGATGGGAGCTCCTGATGCCCGATATAATCTAAAAAATAAAGTGCATGGAAACAAAAAATCCCCCCCCATACCTGTTAGCCGGCCTGGGCTTCTGTGCGGAGCGGTGTTGTGGAGGGGTCTAATCCTGGTGGAGGAGTGAGGACTGCGTTTTGTGTGTGCTGCGTGCAGCGCTGGGAGCATCCACATGATGGGCGCAGGGTGTCCCGGGAGCTCTCTGCCTTGCGCTGGAGGAGGATCACTGCTGGTTATCGGAGAGTCGAAGAGAGGCTAGTGCCCTGAGGCTTGGGGAGAAAGCTGACGGCGAGCAGATTGGAGGCCTGGAGCGCACTAGTGAAGGTGGCTGGATGGGAGGTAGCTAATCAGATTCTGCCATTTACGAATGTGCTCACAACTGACTTTGTAAATGAGCAGCAACAAATTAATCAGCAGCCTTGTGGGTCTTTGCCAGGAGTCATCCTTATGCTTTGCAGAAAGACAGTTCACATATACTGTACGTAATAAACTGTCTGAAATTCAGCTTCAAATACATATCTACAAATGATCAGCTTTTTGCATTGTCTAGTTGGATTTATATTTTGGCTTTACAGTTTACTATATTTAGAAAAATGTTCATTTATTTGTGATTACAGTTTAAACACAGAGCTTGTTTATTTTAGTGTTTTTTTTTGCTTTACTCTATTTAGATGGTCCAGTCCCAGATCCAAGCATTCTGCGACCTGCTGTTCAAAACCAAATGATTAGTACTATGCCAAGCCAGCAAGGTAAGACCTTTACTGCAAAGATATGCATACATGCTGATTTTTTTTTTTTTTTCTTTTTAATTGTATCTACTTTTAAAGGAAGGCAAAATGATCAATTTAATCGCTTCCGCGCTGTCCTATAACAGAAATACTGCTACAGGGTGGCACGGATGCACGAAATCACGTGTATATATACACGTGATTCTGCAGTTCAGGGTAGGGAGCGTGTGCGCCCCCTACCTGCACCGCCATTTGCGGCCTTGGCTGTCAATCAACGGGTCCCGGCCGGTGATTACTCATTGGCACCTGGTGATCTCTTCCCTTTCAGCTCCTGCACATTTGAGAATATCGGTGTTCATCCTTTGATGCTAGCTGCTTGAAATAATTGTGTGCTCTCTTGTTACCTATTTTATTCAATTACACATATTGGGATTTATTTTTTTAGCAAAGACATGTAGCAGAATACATTTTGGCCTAAATTTATGACTAAAGTTGATTTTGTTTTTTTATTATTTTAATAGACATGTTTAACCACTTGCCTACCGGGAACTTTTACCCCCTTCCAGCCCAGGCCAGTTTTCAGCTTTTAGTGCTGTTGTACTGACAATTGCGCGGCCATGCAACATTGTACCCATATTAAATTTTTTATCTTTTTTTTCACACAAATAGAGCTTTATTTTGGTGGTATTTAATCGCCACTTGGGTTTTTATTTTTTGCACTGTAATTTAAAATAGAGAAAACAATTTGAAGGAAAAAAAAAGATTTTTTGTTTCTATTATAAAATTTTGCAAACAGGTAATTTTTCTCTTTCACTGATGTGCTTTGATGAGGCTGCATTGATAGGCCGCACTGATAAGGTGGCACTGATGATGCACTGACTGGCGGCACCTTATTTACACTGTGATCTGCTGTGTCATTGGACTCAGCTGATCACATGGTAAAAGGCCGCTGTGATTGGCCTTTTACCTCATCATGTGATCAGCTGTGTCCGTAGGACACAGCGATCACCGACAGCGCCGGGTTGCGCCAATGGGGGCGCGTTCTGGAAGGACATCCATGGACGCCCTCCCAGAACTGGACAACTGCACTGTAGCCATCTTTTGGCTATAGCGCGGTTGGGAAGCGATTAACAGCAAACAGTAAAAAAAATAAAAAAATTTTTCTCAATTGTCGGTCTTTTTTTGTTTATCGCGCAAAAAAAATATGCACAGGCGATCAAATACCACCAAACGAAAGCTCTATTTGTGAGGAAAATAGGGACAGAAGTTTCATTTGGGTGCAACGTTGCATGACCACGCAGTTGTCAGTTAAAGTAATGCAGTGCTGTATCGGAAAAATGGCCTGGTCAGGAATGGGGGTAAATCCTCTGGAGGGCAAGTGGTTAAGCATAAACAGCAGTGTTTGGCTACTGGCTGTTGATTGGGGCCAGCTATCTAGCTGCTACATGAATATCAGGTGCATATTCGGAAACAATCAGACAAAAAAATAAGTGATCTGCATATAGGTTTTTTTCAGATTTAGGTGCAATTTCCTAACTTGGACGTGATTTTGTTAGGCACAAACAATGCATGAAATGTATGTGCCGCCTTGATTTTTGTGGTGCACTGTAGAAGTATCTAGTTGAGGGTGGGGTCTTTGGATATCAGCCAGGTAAATTGCTGTAGACATTAGAGTTTTGTTGAAGGACATGATTTTACCTTTATTCCAACAATTCTGTTTTTGAAGCAGATACATCTAAAATATGAATTGTAGTATTACCAAAAGGTAGTAGCACACATTTAAAATATGGGACTTTATAGGTGCCAAAAACAAGAAAAAGCCAATTTTTTTTTTCATTTAAAAAGCATAGCGTTTTAACCTCTTCCTGTCCTCCCATAGTCTGTAGACGACGGACAGGAAGCTTTACCGATGCAGTCCAACATACCTGTACTTCAGCCCGCATCAGTGGCACACAAAGTGCGTACCCGGGAGCCCAGCGATCAGTATATATCGCTTGGATACAGCAGATCACACTACTGCTGTGTCCAGTCGATCGCATGGTGTTTTACAATGCGTTTACTGTGACCAATCATCGCAATCGCATAGTAAACACTACTAAAGATCACTTCTCTCTGATCTCACTGTGAGAGCCCGAAAAGTGATGCTGCAGCCTTTAAGTGTACAGCAGCCTGTGAGGCTGCTTGTACACTCACAGACTGCAATGCCAGCCACACCAGTGTCCCTGATCACTGCCTTGGTGTAGGGACAATTAACAATGCAGGCAGCCCCGTCACCAGTCCCAGTACGCAGAAAAGCAACACCATATACCATACCAAGGTCGTGATCGCTGCCATACCGCATACCCCACACCAGTGCCCTGGTCACCACATACCCCACACCAGCGCCCTGATCACCTTCATACCCCACATCAGCGCCCTGATCACCGCATACCCCACACCAGCGCCCTGATCACCGTCATACCCCACACCAGCGCCCTGATCACCGCCATACCCCACACCAGCGCCCTGATCACCGCCATACCCCACACCAGCGCCCTGATCACCGCCATACCCCACACCAGCGCCTTGATCTCCACCATACCCCACACCAGCGCCTTGATCTCCGCCATACCCCACACCAGCGCCTTGATCTCCGCCATACCCCACACCAGTGCCCTGATCACCCCCATACCCCATTACCAGCATGCTGATCACCCCATACCAGCGTCCTGGTCACCGCCATACCCCATATTAGCATCCTGATCACTGCTACACTTCATGCTAATGTCCTGATCACTGCTACACTTCATGCTAATGTCCTGATCACTGCTACACTTCATGCTAACGTCCTGATCACTGCTATACTTCATACCAGCATCTGGCATATTAGGGTCTCAACTGCTCAATTTTTAGATATATATCCCATAGTTTGTAGACTCTAGCTTTCAAACAGACTAAATAATATACACTGTTTTGGATTATTTTTACTCCAGAAATGTAGTAGAATACATTTTGGTCCAAATCTAATGAAGAAAAATTATTTATTCGCAAACCTTTGTAACAATTACTAAGCAAAACATTTTTTTTTTTCAAACTTTTTTGTCTTTTTTTTCCACTTATATAGCAAACAATTAAAAACCCAGTGTTGATCAAATACCACCAAAGGAAAGCTTTATCCTTTTATTTGTGGGTTTTATTTTGTTTCATGGGGTTGTCACAGTGAGAAGTTGAAGCCCTAACACTTGGTTTTCTTTTGGACACAGGAATGAGCCAGTTTGGGCAGTCCAGTATGCCCTTGCAATCAATGATCCAAAGACAGCAGGCTCCAATTTCACAGCAAACAGGACAGTCTGCACCCATGAATCAGGTTGGTTAATAGAATAAAAATTTTGAAATTTTAATTATCAGTTTGCTGTTTCAATCCAGTTGTAAACTGGATACTCTGCAATACAATACATGTAATGTTTTCCCTTTGGCTCTGGTCAGGCATTAATATAAATAAATATATATATTTATTTGTGTGTGTGTGTGTGTGTGTGTGTGTGTGTGTGTATTTTTTTTTATAGTTTTGGATAGAGTTGGAGTGGTTTGGAATACCTATAAGGTTTTTGCTGCCCCATTGGAAAAAATCACCCCCTCTATTTATGGTTTACCATTGTCAGTGGAGGTGAAAGAAAATCCCAAATTTTGTGATGTTCCCAGAACAGGAATTAGAAGGGAGATCTTCCAATAAGAACGTAAATTCTGGTGACCCAGGTGACAACCAGAGATTCCCTCACTATAGAGGGATTTCCTCTCACTTCCTGTTTTATGTATGGGACAGGAAGTGAAGGGAAGTCTCCCCAATGGAACATAGATGGCAAAAAAATCCTGCCCCGGGTTATAACCTTCCTTACGCTCTAAAATGGAAAAAAAAATGTTTTTTTTACCTTTTTAGTACTACTTTAAGACAAATGCTATGAATAATCAAATGTACTTTATCGCGCAGAATGTAGTTATGACCAGGAATAATCTAAAAATTAATTTGAGTCTTGCTCTTTTACATAGTTTTAAATTGGGCAAAGTTAGTTTATAATTATAACTTCTGATTCCTTTATAGCTGGGATTTCCTCAGTCAGCATGTGTGTCTCAGGTTGCACAGAATCGTTTCATGTCCCCAAGTCAATTCCAGGTGTCATCTTCTGTGTTGAACACTGTGGGCCTGAACTCGTCTGGAATGCCCATGCCTCAATCTGTGAGTCAGAATGCCCCTGCACAGGTGAGATTAGTTTAGTATATTGTTTAGTTGTAGATTTTTTTTTTTTCCAGTCAATAAATGTTTCCATATGCATTCATTGTAGGGGCCGAATTCTCCACATTCTGGGAGTTCTCCAGCAGTACCTCAGGAGCCAGTTGAGAATCCACTCGAAAGTCATGTGCAGGCATCGGTCCATCATAACTTGCCATCCCCAGCTCCAAGTCGTACCCCAACCCCCCAACTTGCATCTCCAGGGATGGCTTCATCTCATGCATTGATGCCTACTGAACATGTGTCAACTGCAGCTTCTTTGGTGCAAATACAGAACAGTGAGAGCCCTTCTCCACCCCAAGTAACACCACCATTAGCAGGCACTTCATCTGTTGAGCAGTCATTTACTGCATCGCCTCAACCGTTAACACAAACACCATTGTCTCGGCCTCCATCACAATCAAGTTTGTCGACACCTGTCTCAACTCCTGCACCACCACCACCACCACCTCCTCCACCACCCCCACAAATACACCTTCACTCAAGCCCTGTGGTAAGTATTTTTTGTCTTTTTGCCTGTCTGTCTCTCTGTCTGTCTAGTAATAATAGGTTGTTGCATCATGTAATGGCACCATCTGCGTTGGCTCTGTGTAAACTATTTAATCTGTCCAAAAAATGTGTTGGAGTGGGTAAACAACTAGTTGCCAGTATTGTCTGTGGTCTTATGCAGCTCAAATTACACTGTTACTAACTTACTATGCTTTGTTCTGCACTATTTGAGAAAGTAGATAGGTGGTGCAGGAACCCTGAGGTTGTTGCTACATTGTATATACATCTTTACATCGGGGTCCCTATAAGAGCCCCCCTTATATCAGCTATCATGATAGCTAGTAGTAGTTTGCAGATCCCGGTATAACTTAATATTGGGCTGGCGGCTTTTACATGCCAAAGGATTTCCTTGGCCACTAAAATGGTTTCTTACTGTTGCATACATTTTTTTTTATTTTCTGCTTTTGCAAATTTGGAAAAAACATCTCTACTGGTTTTCTATTCAGACAGTATATCAAAAAAAAAATTAAAAAATTTCTTTTTTAATGATTGTTTGAAGCAAACTTCTAGGCAAGACTGCAGATTATGCCGAACAATTTCACAGTGATATTGTCCCCACTGACTAGGAGCTACACGGTAATCCAGAAGCTAGGCTTCTTGCATTATCTGTTACCAAAGAAAATATTCTTTGGTAACAGATAATGCAAGAAGCCTAGCTTATGGATTTTGAAACTATAACTAAAGGCAAAAACTTTTTTTTCCTTTTGGATAGGGAACTGTCAGGGTTTTATTGCTGTTTGTGCCCCTATTAGGGAGATTCACCTTCGCTATTTGTCCTGTTTACCCTTATCACCATAAAAACCCCAAATTTTTAGTTATTACCAGAGCAGGAATAGAGGGACATTCTTCCAATGGGGACACTAGTTTCTGTAAACCTGGTGGCAACAAAGAATTTCTTCTGACTTCCATTTCTGGCTATGGGACAGGAAATGAATGGAAATCTCCCCAATGGTACACAGATGGCAAAAAATTGTCTGGTTTGTAAGTCTTCCCTACTCTATCCAAAGTGGGTGAAAAGAGTTTTGCCTTTTAGTTCTACTTTAACCCTTTGTTAAAATCTAATTTACAACAGATACTGAGATCTGCCAGCACAGTCCAGACCAAATTAATTGTGGTAAACATTAACTCTCTAACCTCTCATAAACATTACAGAAAAAGAAAAGTCAAAGTGGATGTTCTGCTTTAAGGACTCATCCCCCACTCCCCAAAAGAATTGACACCTTTGGGGAGTGGGTGCTGGATTTTGACAGGTACCTGATCCCACTTCCTCTCCGATCGCCTAGAACACCCCTCCCCAAGCATAGTCTCTTGGGACATGTGACAGGTCCCAGAAAACTGCGGGGCCACCCATAGTGCATATCACTGCCCACGTTAGATGCTGGGGACAGAGGATGGCCGGTGAACTCAGATGGGTTGAGCACACCCCTGAAGCGAGGAACAGGTGAGTGTCTGCTTTTTAAAAGTCGGTAGCTTTTAAAAAAGTAACAACAGTTTTGTAGCTGCTGGCTTTTATTTTTTCACAGGAGATTGGAGCTCTGCTTTTAACAGGATTTTTAGGTCCAGTTTTAAAAAAATAGCATTTAAAAGATTAAGCACCCGTTTTGTAAATATTTTTTTTTAAGATCCGCTGTGTGAATGGAAACATGTAACCAAATATAAAGTAGTTGTTATCCCAACCTGACTGCACAAGTGGAAATATGCTTTAAGCCCTGATGAAAAAGGTTAAGCTGGAGCACCGAAAACGTGTTGTCTTTTGTATAAAGTCTTTCATCTGATCTTTCATTGGATTACACTTGTATCTAGACTTTAATGTCACAGCAGGGTGCTTCAGTTCAGGTTTTACTTGTTCAGCACAGTTTGTGTGTTGAGACAGGGTTTTGGTTCCTCATATCAGAACCTTTAGCCCTGGTTCACACTGAATACAACTTCACTTGAAATCCTTCAATTTTACTCACAGATGTCTATGCAAGTCACACCTGAAATTGCCAAAAATAGTGCAGGACTTTGTGGTGCCGAACCGATTTCCGTTCCATTGCCGACAATAGTGTGTGACTTGTCATGCTAGGTACTTCAGGTACTTCAGATCGCATAACAAGTCGCGTCAGTGTGAGCGGGGAATTAGCTAGGAGAACAGTGAGCAGCGTAGTAGGGATACACACCTGTTCTGAGGCAGCAAGGCCTTAGATCAGCGGTTCTCAACCTGGGGGTCGCGACCCCTTTTGGGGTCGAACGACGCTTCCACAGGGGTCGCCTAAGACCATCGGAAAACACATATTTCCGATGGTCTTAGGAACCGAGACACCGCTCCTCGCCGCCGCCACCGCCACTGCCGTCTCCAGGTGTGGGCGGGATGACATGCCGCCCCTGTCATCTGGACACACCTCGAGATCAATCCTCGCCTGTGATTGGCCGCCGGCACTGTAGCTCAGGAGAGGCACACAGGCGGCCAATCACCAGCAAAGAGGTGGAGCTTGGAGAGGAGGAGCCGAGCGGCACCGCGAAGATCGAGCGAGTGAAGAGGAGGAGAGCGGCCGGAGAAGGAAGACATCTGACAGGTAAGTGTTGGTACCATGGGAGAGGGAGGGAGCGAGCGAGCCCAGGCTGGAGCAGGGGTCTGCAAGGTAAGTATCATTGGTGTCAGTGGGAATAGTGCCCCATCATTGGTGTCACTAATACCAATGATGGGGCACTATTCCTCCCACTGACACCAATGATGGGACACTATTCCTCCCACTGACACCAATGATGGGGCACTATTCCTCCCACTGACACCAACGATGGGACACTATTCCTCCCACTGACACCAACGATGGGGCACTATTCCTCCCACTGACACCAACGATGAGGCACGATTCCTCCCCCAAATGACACCAACGATGGGGCACGATTCCTCCCCCAAATGACACCAACGATGGGGCACGATTCCTCCCCCAAATGACACCAACGATGGGGCACGATTCCTCCCCCAAATGACACCAACGATGGGGCACGATTCCTCCCCCCACTGACACCAACGATGGGGCACGATTCCTCCCCCCACTGACACCAACGATGGGGCACGATTCCTCCCCCCACTGACACCAACGATGGGGCACGATTCCTCCCCCCACTGACACCAACGATGGGGCACGATTCCTCCCCCCACTGACACCAACGATGGGGCACGATTCCTCCCCCCACTGACACCAAGGATGGGGCACGATTCCTCCCCCCACTGACACCAAGGATGGGGCACGATTCCTCCCCCCACTGACACCAAGGATGGGGCACGATTCCTCCCCCCACTGACACCAAGGATGGGGCACGATTCCTCCCCCCACTGACACCAAGGATGGGGCACGATTCCTCCCCCCACTGACACCAAGGATGGGGCAGTATTCCTCCCCCCACTGACACCAAGGATGGGGCAGTATTCCTCCCCCCACTGACACCAAGGATGGGGCAGTATTCCTCCCCCCACTGACACCAAGGATGGGGCAGTATTCCTCCCCCCACTTATACCAATGATGGGGCACTATTCCTGCCACTGACACCAATGATGGGGCACTATTCCTCCCACTGATACCAATGATGGGACACTATTCCCCCCCACTGATACCAATGATGGGGCACTATTCCTCCCACTGATACCAATGATGGGGCACTATTCCTCCCACTGACACCAATGATGGGGCACTATTCCTCCCACTGACACCAATGATGGGGCACTATTCCTCCCACTGACACCAATGATGGGACACTATTCCCCCCCACTGATACCAATGATGGGGCACTATTCCTCCCACTGACACCAATGATGGGGCACTATTCCTCCCACTGATACCAATGATGGGACACTATTCCTCCCACTGACACCAATGATGGGACACTATTCCTCCCACTGACACCAATGATGGGGCACTATTCCTCCCACTGACACCAATGACGGGGCACTATTCCTCCCACTGACACCAATGACGGGGCACTATTCCTCCCACTGACACCAATGACGGGGCACTATTCCTCCCACTGACACCAATGACGGGGCACTATTCCTCCCACTGACACCAATGACGGGGCACTATTCCTCCCACTGACACCAATGACGGGGCACTATTCCTCCCACTGACACCAATGACGGGGCACTATTCCTCCCACTGACACCAATGACGGGGCACTATTCCTCCCACTGACACCAATGACGGGGCACTATTCCTCCCACTGACACCAATGACGGGGCACTATTCCTCCCACTGACACCAATGACGGGGCACTATTCCTCCCACTGACACCAATGACGGGGCACTATTCCTCCCACTGACACCAATGACGGGGCACTATTCCTCCCACTGACACCAATGACGGGGCACTATTCCTCCCACTGACACCAATGACGGGGCACTATTCCTCCCACTGACACCAATGACGGGGCACTATTCCTCCCACTGACACCAATGACGGGGCACTATTCCTCCCACTGACACCAATGAAGGGGGCACTATTCCTCCCACTGACACCAATGAAGGGGGCACTATTCCTCCCACTGACACCAATGACGGGGCACTATTCCTCCCACTGACACCAATGGCGGGGCACTATTCCTCCCACTGATACCAATGACGGGGCACTATTCCTCCCACTGACACCAATGACGGGGCACTATTCCTCCCACTGACACCAATGACGGGGCACTATTCCTCCCACTGACACCAATGACGGGGCACTATTCCTCCCACTGACACCAATGACGGGGCACTATTCCTCCCACTGACACCAATGAAGGGGGCACTATTCCTCCCACTGACACCAATGAAGGGGGCACTATTCCTCCCACTGACACCAATGACGGGGCACTATTCCTCCCACTGACACCAATGGCGGGGCACTATTCCTCCCACTGATACCAATGATGGGGCACTATTCCTCCCACTGACACCAATGACGGGGCACTATTCCTCCCACTGACACCAATGACGTGGCACTATTCCTCCTACTGCAAAATTACAGTTATGAAGTAGCAACGAAAATAATTTTATGGTTGGGGGTCACCACAACATGAGGAACTGTATTAAGGGGTCGCGGCGTTAGAAAGGTTGAGAACCACTGCCTTAGATCCCACACTGCAAATATACAGCTTGGAGAGATTCCAGATAAAATATGAATGTTTATGGCACTGCTTGGGTGTAATTAACATTTCTAGATGTTCCTCATAATATATAAAGTCTCAAAGCTTTACTTTTTGAGTTCAGTTCCAGTTAAAGTAATGTTTACCATATTTACAATACAGAAAGACAGGTGTGTTTTTTGTTTGTTTTGTTCTTTTTGTTTTTTAATCTATAATCTGAGTAGTAGTGTAGAAACTCACCTATGTGATTTCAGAGAGCATACTAGGATGTATGTACACATGGTTTTTATGAGTTATGAGATCTAGTATGAGGTCCAGTTGGGAGGGATATTGGAGACCATGAAAACTGGTGTCTCTCCTAACTCCACCTTTGCTGCTTACCCACCATGTTTTTGGAGTCTTATTTCTGTGGGTGGAATGTTCGCTGGAAAATGTCGCTCATGAAGTCTGCTCACACAATCAGAGCAAATGCTGTCTGCTTGAGATCCTTGCTGATCAGGGCAGTGATGATATCTTCTATGAATTTGAAGAAGAGCTGTAGCATCTGATCATTCAAATCCCCCCCACCCCCCCATGAATCGATTATAATCAAGGATACCCTCAGACTTTTGGATAAGTCCATGTCTTCCATGAATTTCCAGAGTTGTCATTGTGGATGGAGGACAGGATGTACACATCCCTCCACTTCACAGGCAACACTTCGTTGTCCCTCATACTTGCTGATTCACCCCCCTTTATAGCTTTGTGGTCACCAGACTTTGTAAGAAGGCCTTTGTTCGGGTGGTACCGCAGATCAAGGTTTTTTCAAGATACAGGTGGCAGAAAAGGGGCAGGCTTGTAGTTATCCAGGTAGGTGTGACACCCCCTTTTGAACAGTGGAAATGCCAATTCCCAGACAATTGTTCCACTTGTGCCGATGTAGGTTGGGCTCTCAAGGGGCTGGAGCTGGGTAGTCTCTACCTTCGTACACGGGGAAGGCATGGAAATATCCTCTTTAACAGCTTGTTGAACTTTAATTCTTACCTGACCCTTTTACTGGGAGTGTATTGCTTGATTCTCCGTTGATCAATAAAGAGGACAAGGGACTCGTCCACACAGATGTTTTTTTCAGGGACATAAAGTTCAGAAAATCTCTTAGAAGTTAAATTAATTAGTGAGCATATTTTGTATAGTTTGTCATAGCTGATTTCGGGGAGAACACTGTGAATTATCGCTGAAATGCAGAAAGCTCATGATCATGTTGTAGCGTGACATGGGAATGTGATGGATGGGGGTGGGTGAACCAGTTGATCGTAAGGTCAAAAAAATTATTTAATTGTCTTCATTCAAATGGATAGGCATAGCATGAATTGTGGTTGTGTTCAATATATTGTTGGGCAAAAAGGTTGGTCTGGTCCACAATGAATTATGAAATTTCAGGGAAAAATAAGTGTAAAAAATCAATTTCTGAAACATTTTTGGTGTTGGCCTGCACATCTGAATCAGATGTGCAGGCCAACACCAAATCAGAATCTGATTGTATTCTGAATCAGAATCAGATGGTGAGAGCTCCCCAGTGCTCTCGTCCATCATACTGAGGATTTTAAATGCCTCCACAATATTATATTTTTTTGACATGGCGGCTGTATAAGGGGTAAACTGCTGATGGGTACACTGCTGATGGGCAGCAGTGATTAGGCCACACTGAGGACAGGTACACGGATAGGTTGCACTGATGGATTTGCTGACAGGTACACTGTTGGACTGCATGTGACAGGTACACTAATGGGCTGCTGTGACAGGTACTCTTTAGTTCAGGGCACAGATGGACTCAGTATGGAAGGGGTTAATGTGGTAACTCACTGTTTCTGGGTTCTCCTTCTCACACAGAATTGGTGTCTGAGGAGGAAAAGCTGGTAATAGTGAGTTATCGCTGTTCGTTAGCATTTGTGATTGGCTTTGATTGGACACAGCTGATCACATGGTAAAGAGCCAATGTCGTTGGCTCTTTACACTGATCGGTGATGCGCTGTCTCTGGGTTACACAGCTCACACCCAATTGCAGTGATGCGCACCCCTATGTGCTTTTTAGCTATGCTAATGTCTACAGCGTGGAATCATGTTATCTTAGAGTCTGCTCAGTCCTTGGAGTCCTCCTTAGCTCTGTTTGTGGCTGGGTCATCCCTCCTTTTTCGGCTAAGATTTTTTACCACAGTCATACATGATTTTATTACATAAATCTCCCAGTTATCTTTTTACTCTACTTCCAGAGACCACAAACATGTTGCCTTGCTTTCTTCTGCAGATTCTGAATCTGATTTGCTGCGGCTTTGACAGCTGCAGAGACAATTATATGATAATCTAATCGATAGTACACAGCTTTCGTCTGCAATTATTCAAAGGGACAAACACAAACTTTTTCTTACTATACCAGATCGTACGCTTTTTTTGTTTAATCAGTACAGTATTCATAAAAAAAACCCACGCATGCTCAGAAACGGAAGAATACATTACACTACTACCTAAATTGTATTCTGTCGTACGAGAATTTTTGTAACTTTGGTAACTTCTTCATTTTTGATATGATGCTAGCATGAAAAAAAAGTACAATCATTCTTCTGATATTCTCATTGTGTGTACTGCTGTTACTCCAAAATTAATGCAGATTGTTCCAGCTTAAATTGATGTATTGCCCACCACTCTGAAACCAGTATGCCAGCCTGTTGCTTCTATCAATGCTGTTTCCAGCATTGGGTTGTTTGAAACTCCTAAGGTTGCAAATATTTTCCTTTTTCCTCCATACTTCCATCTATTTCTCTGTGGAAATTGGAAACATCCTCACACACTGGTTACTCCCCTTTAAATGCATTTTAGTCTTGTGTCTCTTTGGTGAGGATTTTGTGCAGAAGTGGTCTAACACCACTGTGGGTCTGCTAGTGTCCCCCCTTAATAGGGAACCTAATATTCTGACAGAGGACATACCTGTCTTTTGAGGGCTAAATTGGTAAGGGGTTGAGACCCCTTCTAGACCTCTCTTCTTGCTGGTGGGCCCTGCCTTCTGGTCCTGACTGGTCAGAATCCCTAAAAAAGATCTAACCACTGCTGAGATTGATCCCTTGCTTGTTTCTTATTTCTTGCATGGGTCTTATGTCTGTCCATATGCGAATGGCACTTTGACTAAAATGCTGGACTGTAGAGCCCTTGTGTAAAAAGTTTGATCCACATGGCCTTCGAGGGACAGGACTTCTTTGGACCAGCTTTTGACAAGTTCATCAGAAACTTAAAGTATTTTCACTTTTGCAGTTTATAATTTTTTTTTTAAGTTATGCTGTGTGATTGGAGACATGGAAAAATACTGTCTAAAGTATGTATTTATCACAATATGGCTACAGAAGTGGAATTACCCTTTAAAGTGATTCTAAACGTATTTTACTTTAAATGTATACTCGCTCTGTGCAATAGTTTTGCACAGAGCAGCCCCGATCCTCCTCTTCTTATGTCCCCCACCGGCTCTCCTGGCTCCTACTCCACCCCCCCAGCTGAGTTCCCCAATAGCAACCCGCTTGTTATGGGGGCACTTGTGCGTGCTCCCTCCTGAGCCAGCTGTGTGTTGTCCATTGACATACAGAGCCTGGCTCAGCTCCGCCCACACTCCCTTCTCACTGGCGGTGAGTGACAGCAGTGGGAGTCAATGGCTCCCGCTACTGTCTCTAAGACAACATGGAGTGGTAGAGCAGACAGAACCTCTGCTCTCGTGCACATTGCTGGATCGAGATTGTGCTCAGGTAAGTATAAGGGAGGCTGGGGGGAGAGTTGCATGCAGAAGGTGTTTTACCCTAATGAAGAGAATTCATTCAAGTAAAAAAAAAAATCTTCTGCCTTTCAAAAACATCCCATGTCTTTCTCCACTTCCCTGATCTCCACATCAAGACCACCCTCCAAGTTTGGCTTTCTGTCCAGCTACAAGGTCTGGCACTGTCTACAAAATTCTCAGACGAGCATTTTTCTGCAAAGAGATGTGGAGGAACATTTGTTAACCTTTGTGGATTGAGGCTGTTAAAGTGTTTAGATCACTGTGATGTGGTATGATTTGAAAATTTAAGCATTTATTTTTCTGTGTATTTTTATGTACTGTGATGACCCCCAAAAAATAATAAAAATGCAAGTAAATTAGTTACCAGGGACGTTAAATGCAATAAAAAAAAGGGCAAAAGTAGGCACTGATAGATACAAATCTGGCTTCAGGCTCTCCAGTCCAAACGTCTGACTCTTCGATTTTGCAAAAGACTCCTAGGCCAAGACAGTCCCATTTGCTCAGTTTCGTTACACACCTCTACATCTCTGCATTCTGTTGTTGTAGACAGACTGATTCGTCTGTTACCCAAGACCAGCTTATCACTGGTCTGGTGGCTCAGGAATTGGGCTCTGGGGTTAGGGGGGCAAGTTCTTCCTTCCCATCATTTTAAGAATTCTCAGGATAGATGCCAGTTTGTTAGGCTGGTGTGGAGTCCAGGGCATCCTGTGTTAGTACAGGGAACTTGGTCGAAGGAGATGTTTACATCCTGGAGATTTGTGTGATTTGGGTTGTGTCCACAGCATTAAACAATCCTACTTAAGGGTCACCTGAACCATATTCAGGTGGCTAATAACATGGCAGTGGAGTACATCAGTCATCATGTAGGAAACTAGTCTTGCAATGACAAGAGGAGTACATAAGACAAAAGGGTAGACAGGATCCTGTCTTGGGTACAACTTCACATTTCAGCCTTTTCAGTAGTGTACATTCTAGGCATAGAAAAGTGGTAGGCAGGCTTTCTCAGCAAGCAGTGACTGGACCTGGGGGACTGGTTGCTACAGCTGGAGGTGTTCCAGGACCTGTTTGTCAAGTGGGAGATTCCAGTTAGAGATCTACTTGCTACTTCTGAAATTCTTCTGCTTGTCTGCTTCACAGGATTGATCTGGAGGGCATTCTAGATTACAGATACATTTGGTTTATACTGACGTCTACAGGAGGATTTTACATTGTCAGATAGAAATAAATTGTGGCCAGCCCAGATTAATACCACCTGCTCCCAGCATGCCTCATTTGTTTTTCTGCTAGTTTCATAAGAGAATGGATGTCTTTTCTTCAGGTCTGCTGTGAAAAGCCTAATCACCGTTTGCTAGCCATTTTTACCTTTTTAAACATTTTCCTTATAGGGTAACTCCACTTCTGTAGAAATATATTTTTTTTACTTGCTATATTTTAACATACAATTGATACACAAGTCATGCTGTGATTTTAATGTTCTTAAAATTCACCTTTCCTTTTCAATCTGCAGCTCTCTAATTTTCTTCTGCTTAATACAAGTCAGATTTTAGGAACTGCAGGAGTTCCTAAAATCTGACTTGTATCAAGCAGAAGAAGAGAAATGTAAGTTTTGGTGAGGTACTCCCTAAAGCTGCATTCAAATCTGAGCGTTTTGTAGTTTGAAGCTTAACAAGCAAAATCCTATTCATTTCAGTGGTCAGATGTTCAGATGTGAACAGGGGCCTTTAAAATAAATGATATTTTGCTTGTTGAGCATCTTTGAGCTGTGAGCTACAAAATGCTCAGGTGTGAATGCAAGCTTAGGCTAATCACTTCTAAAGGAATGCAGACAATGCAGCTTTCCTCATTAGAACAGAAAGTGCTCTAGATCCTCCTACTCAGAATGATGATCAATCTGGGGAAACAAACAGCAGTTTCTTCACATTAATAAGGCTTCATGTACACTGTGCTCCTTTGAACACCTTTTCTCCTTACAGGTGAAAAGCAGCTTAAAAAAACAGTAAAAGCTGTGTTTTTTTTCACACGCATTTATGTGTGTTTGGCATTAATGCATTATATTGACCAGAATATTAACACGTTTATGCACATTTGTGCATTTTGTAGCATTTTTTTTTTTTTTTGCTGCCCAAACTCTCCTCTCCTGAAGCGGTTTTGTAACAAATCATGTTTTTTTACATAATAAAATCTGTTGAGCAAAAAAACATAATTGTGAAGTGGAAACAAAATGATAAATGGTTTTCACATTTTTTTTTACAAATATCTGAAAAGTGTGGTGTGCATTTGTATTCAACCCCCCCGAGTCAATACTTTGTAGAACCACTTTTGCTGCAATATCCGCTACAAGTCTTATGAAAGATGTCTCTACTAGCTTTACACATCTAGAGTGAAATTTTTGCACATTCTTCTTTGCAAAATAGCTCAAGCTCTGTCAGATTGGATGGAGAGCGTCTGTGAACAGCAATTTTAAAGTTTTGCCACAGATTCTCATTTGGATTTAGGTCTGGACTTTGACTGGGCCATTCTAACACATGAATGTGCTTTGATCTAAACCATTCCATTGTAGCTCTGGCTGTATGTTTAGGGTCATTGTCCTGCTGGAAAGTAAACGTCTGCCCCAATCTTAAATCTTTTGCAGACTCTAACAGGTTTTCTTCTAAGATTGTCCTGTATTTGGCTTCATCCATCTTCCCATTAACTCTGACCAGATTCCCTGTCCCTGCTGAAGAATAGCATCCCCACAGCGTGATGCTGACTCCACCATGTTTCATGGTGGGGTTGGTGTGTTCAGGGTGATGAACAGTGTTAGTTTTCCGCCACACACACATAACGTTTTGCTTTTAGGCCAGAAAGTTCAATTTTGGTCTCATCTGGCCAGAGCACCTTCTTCCACATGTTTACTGTGTACCCCATATGGCTTCTCACAAACTGCAAACGAGACTTCTTATGGCTTTTTTTCAACAATGGCTTTCTTCTTGCCACTCTTCCATAAAGGCCAGATTTGTGGCGTGCATGACTTATAGTTGTCCTGTGGACAGATTCTCCCACCTGAACTTTGGATCTCTGCAGCTCCTTCAGAGTTACCATGGGCCTCTTGGCTTCTTCTCTGATGTTCTTCTTGCCTGGCCTGTCAGTTGAGGTGGACGGCCATGTCTTGGTAGGTTTGCAGTTGTTCTATACTCTTTCCATTTTTGTATGATGGATTGAACATTGTTCTGTGAAATGTTAAAAGTTTGGTTTATTTTTTTTATAACCTAACCCTGCTTTAAACTTCTACACAACTTTATCCCTGACCTGTCTGGTGTGTTCCTTGGCCTTCATGATGCTGTTTGTTCACTAATGTTCTCTAATGAACCTCTTCACAGAACAGCTGTATTTATGCTGAGATTAAATTACTCACAGGGGGACTCTATTTACTAATTAGGTGATTTCTGAAGGAAATTGGTTCCACTAGATTTTAGTTGGGGGCATCAGAGTAAAGGGGGCTGAATACAAACGCACCCCACACTTTTCAGATATTTATTTGTAAAAAAAATTTTGAAAACTATAATTTTCCTTTCGCTTCACAATTATGTGTCACTTTGTGGTGTTCTATCACATAAAATCCCAATAAAATACATTTATGTTTTTGGTTGTAACATGAAAAAATCTAGAAAATTTCAAGGGGTATGAATACTTTTTTAAGGCACTGTAGATGTGCTTTCATCTTAAATGGATGACCTGTATATATAGGGGTCATATAAAACTTTTTTTTTCCTGTCTTAGCGTCCAGGCTCTGTATGTACCCAATCTGCTCCACTGTCACTGTTATCAAACAAAAATATACCACATGGTGTGTATTGCTTTTATTTATTTAAAAGCTTTAAAACTGCACAGTGTGTAAATATTCATTTATTCAGGTCATTAGACTGCATTAGCGTGCAGACCTAGGTTTAACATGCCCTTTTGTGCATTTTTTTTCTGCTCAAATGTTCCTCTCGTTTTTTTCCCCCTACCTCTAAACACATGGAAACACCTACAGTCCCAGCTGATTAAGGCCACTACCTGATCCTTTGTTCATATTCTTTTAAAGCACTACCAGGTGGATATCCAGCCTTCTGAAGTTTTATTTTTCGGCCGCAAGGTTCTTGCAGTGGTCTCTGAAGTTAGTTTTGTTGACTCCTGTTGTTGTTGGGCTTGTTGGCATAATTCTGTTTGTTGTTGCCTGCCCTTCTAATGAATTGCCTAGTGACATCCCAGGATCTGTGAATACTTGTGTTCTGTGCTGTACGATTAAGGTGAGAGGAATTTTGACTTGCCTGTAAATTCCATATCTTGAAGTACATTACAAGACACACAGGCCATCTTTCCTACCATCTCATGGTAAAACAATTTGCTTTAAGAACATTTGTACAATTTTCTAATCATTAGTGGGATAAAATTGACATTTGTTTTCAAGTGCAGCGAGGAGAAAATTTGAAGGAGCAGTATGAAAAATGTTTTTGAAACAAATTAATTTCTCAGTGTGGTTTTTGTTCTGTGAATGTTAAAAGCAAACTAAACTTTGAACTTCTTTCAAATGAAATTCATCAAGTCAGTGCATGTACAGAGAATATTGCTTCTACAAAACTAAGGGCTTACAGGGTTGGGTAGTGTTACAGTGGAGGCACCCAGGGGGCATGTCCTCTAAGCTTTGCCCTTGTCCAGTTACCTGAAGTTGTGAGCCTATAACCCAGGGTCTATGAATACTTTGCCTGTGTCCTGTACTGTACTCCATGATAACACATTTACAGGAAGTCAAAATTATTATTTTTTTTTTTTAATGTATATAAAATAGATGAACGTGTACATGAGTAAATTGGTTTAACTGCCTCGAATGTAACTTTATTGTCTGTCATGAGAGTAATTCTGATCCATTGAGCTGCGAGAGCATGGTCATGTAAAGAGTGGCATTCAAAAAGAAAAGTTAAGTAAATGAGCATAATGACTTCTAGATTTTATAGTTTCCTAAAGCAAATGGAAACACAGGTTTGTCCAGCCCTAACTAAAGCATAAAGTACATTTGCTTGGATGCACATATAGTAAATATGGCAGGCATTTCTTATCTTGTCTACAAAATAACTGTATTTATGTCTGACAGCATTTGGAATCCACACCTGTTTTGGAATGCTCTGGATCCAGCCCATCAACAGCTCATAGCCCTGATAACGGTTCACAACAGAATGCCCCTGAGCAGCCTCAGCAAGATGTTAATATGGAAATTAAACATGAAGAAGTGGAACCAGAAACTGTAGAAGCACCTTCTGAGGAGAAGCCAGAGGTAAGTTATTGCAATACTTGCATTGTCCATCATTAGTAAATGCAAATATATTTATGTAAGATCATGGAAGGTAGACACTCTGTGCTTTTATTGATGCCAACTTGAACATAGTCTTACACTAGAACATGTACCTTAACAGCTTGTTTGAGTGACGATCATTGCTCCCATTAAGACCTGAGTGTTACATCCCCACACTAGTATTGATGAGTTCTTTAAAGTGATTCTAAAAGTTGTACTAAAAGAATAAATAACAAAACAAACATTGTTATACTTACCTGCTCTGTGCAGTGGTTTTACAGTGGTCGTCCTTCCCCCTGCCAAGTGCCCCCAATAGCAAGCTTCTTGCTATGGTGCAGTCGAGCAGGCTCGCTCCTGAGCCACACTCCTGTGAATGTACGTTGTCCATGCACACACAGAGAGCAGCCCCCCCCCCCACAAAAACACACACCATTGACTCACTGGCTGTGATTGACAACAGCAGGAGCCAATGATCGCTGCTCCTATGCACATTGCTGGCTCAACAGGGTGCATAGAATGTGTTTAAAAAAACCTTCTGCCTTTTAGAACCGCTTTAAAGGCGACTGAAATAAGACCTAAAGGTGGTCCTGAAGTCCACTGCATGAGGTGTGGGCTTTTGCCATAATATGTAATTATGCACAGCGTAGTTGCACATTATGGTACATTTGCCTTACAGTAGTGCTCTCCTCCAGAGCCTACACATCCAGGCCATATTCACCAATCCTGCTCCTTCCATGGCACTTGTCTTAGGCCATTAAATAACCATCATCACAGGTCCCTTGCCAGTACTTCCTGAGACTTACAGTACTTACTGGGAGTGGAGACTTGTGATTTAACACTGCAGTCTGTACCTGCGCTGATCCTGAAAAAAAGGACTTTTAAACTGGGTGTTTGTTTTAACTATAACAAAAGCTGGGGAAGGGGGGGGGGGTGCTCAGGAGGGACAGAGAACAGCCTTAAAGGAAATTTGTTTTGTAGGGTTACAGTTACCATTGCGATATTGATTGAGTTACTGTCCCAAGAAACAATCATGATGCCAGTGACGTGCTGGAACAACTCATCTGTACATGAGAGTTCTGGGTCACTGACTCTCCTAGTAGAAAAGGAATAGGACCACAATTCCATGTTTTTTTGGGGGTTTTTTTTTTTTTTAGTTCCATTCAAAAGTGCCACCTGTGCTGTAGGATTTGGCCTATCTTAAGTTTCTGCAAGCTTGTTTGCCACACACAACACCTGTGCATTCCACTCCATCCCTGCCTCCCAACTGACACCAATGGGATGGCCTGCATGGGGATGCATGGAACACCTGTGCAGCTAAACACGGCATCACTGTAGTATGCCCCACGTGAATGACGCTTCAGGCCTTGTGGACACTTGCTTTTAAGGGGGGCAACAAAAATGCATGCTTGAGCTGTGTTTCTGCTGCCCTCAAACCCCCCCCTTAAGCTGCTGTAGGCATTTTGTATTTACTTGTGGGGTTTAGCTGACAATTGCATCGGATCCGCAGGGGACCTGTGCTGGCGGAAGGTGTAATGTGGTGCAGGGGGTGAGAAATGGGACAGTTAGGGAGGGGAGATGGGCATTTTTGGAGCAGTGCAGCAGTGGAAGTGGAGGGGAGAAAACGGTGGGTTAGAGGCAAAGAAGCAGTGACAGGAGGGCTTGGTAGCTGATAATCAGAGCTATTGTTTTGTTCAGCAGAATCTGCTGAATAGTTCTCACTGAAGTGACCACGAGTTTATAGCAGAGGAGGAAAGTCAGGTGCGGTTAAACCTGGCGAGGTGGAAGCAGTGCTGTAGGTTGGTACCGCCGTACAGCCCTGATAGCGAAAGGGTTAAACAAAAGCAGTTCAAATTGTGTTAATTGTTTATGAAATAAAACCTGAATGCTAATCTGTCTTGTAAGCTGCCGGTGCACTGGCAAAAACTGAAATTCTGTATTGGAATTCTGGGTAACCAATCTGCTCTGCTCTCCACAGCACTCCCCCTTTCCACCAACAAGGTTGATGGCAGCAAAGCAGTGCTGTAAATTAATACTTCCTTTTATATAACAGGTTAAAGCTGAAGTTGAATGCAAGCCCGAAGTGATGGATTGTACAGAAAAAAACAGTATTGCTTCAGATGTAAAAGAGGAAGAAGAAAAACCAGAGAGACCTGCTCCACAGTCTTCCCCTGCAGGGGAGTCTAAAGTAAAGGGTAAGCCTCTGCTTTACTTTATTTTTATTTTTTTGTTATGGTAAGCTTTCTTAGTGGTATTAAACCTAAAAGCAAACTTATTGGCAACAATATGCAAATTTATTATATTGCAGCTTGCCAATTCTTAGGCGTTATGGCTGCATTGGGTTTTTTTTTTAATTTTTTTTATTTTTGCTTTTACTTTCATCTGGTGGTCCTGCCAGTAAGTTTAATTTTTAACAGAGCAAGCTGTCCTGCGGAGGGTTGAGACAAACCCTTTACTAGTGACGAGTGCATAGGGTGGTCAGCTTTTATTTAAAACCTGCAACTGCTTATAAAGTGTCAGCTGGAGTTCAGTTTCAACCTGTTGGTGTATCTAAATCTGTTAGTGAATACAACACTGCCTCCAGACTGACAGTGCTGCTGCCCAAAGGTGTCCCTGTGCGCCTTCATCCAAAGTGGGGGCACTGTAGTTCAGGAGGTGTGATACTGGCCAGATCACCAGGTAAAACAGAGGGGGGGAAAAGGCCTAAAAGAAATCTAATGCAGCCACCACATTTAAAGATTGGTGAGCTGCGATATTTGACGTTTTGGGTTTAATTTCACTTTATTATCTTTTTTTCCAAGATTTATTTTTATCCTTTTGCATTTTTTACACACATGCTAAAATTCTCATTTTAGGCCTGAAGATTACTTAAATCCCCCCAAAATATTTTCGCTATAGACAGACACCTTGTGGAATAAAATGGTGGCAGTTGCAGTTTTTTGGTGTTATCCGATACTAGTGGATTAGCTGTTTGTCAAATGCTTATTTTCACAGTAAATATATGTGTTAATTTTAGTTCATACAATATATTACCCATCTTTTGGCAAAATATAAAAGATAAGGATGCTTTAAATAAATAGATAAAAAACATGTCATGCTTCAAAATTGCATTAGTCCGTGAAGCAGCATAAAGCTAAAGTGCCCAAAATCATTCAAAGGTGACACTTTAAAAGAGAAGTATGGAAACTGAAAATAAAAATGAAAAAAAAATCATACTTTCAAAGAAAGCTGCAGCACAGATCTCAGCTGCAGCTGTCTCCTGCCAGCTCTACACTGAGAACTGAGCAATCCAAGTCCACCCATTCCTCAGTACTTAGTCTTCAATGAGCAGAGAGCTGGTGACTGTCAGTCATCGGCTCTCTGCTCTGCACCTCGAGTACTGGGCTGTGCAGGAGGCAGGAGTGGCTGGCTCAGGCTCTCAGAAGCTGACTCAGCTGCTGGATAGGTTTCTGGGCAGATCCTGACATTTTTGCAGAGCCTGGACTGGCTCTATGGTGCCAGCCAACAGTAGGCTTTACTCCTCTCTGGATATGCTTTGATCTAAACCATTCCATTGTAGCTCTGGCTGTATGTTTAGGATCATTGTCCTGCTGGAAGGTGAACCTCTGCCCCAGTCAAGTCTTTTGCAGGTTTTTTTCTAAGATTGCCCTGAATTTGGCTCTATCCATCTTCCCATCAACTCTGACCAGCTTACCTGTCCCTGCTGAAGAAAAGCATCCCCAAAACATGATGCCACCACCACCACGTTTCATGGTGGGGATGGTATGTTCAGGGTGATTTGCAGTGTTAATTTTCTGCCACACATAGCGTTTTGCTTTTAGAACAAAAAGTTCACTTTTGGTCTCATCTGACCAGAACAACTTTTTCCATATGTTTGCTGTGTCCCACACATGGCTTCTCACAAACTGCAAACGGGACTTCTTATGGCTTTCTTTCAACAATGACTTGCCACTCTTCTATGAAGGCCAGATTTGTGGAGTGCACAACTTAATAGTTCTGTGGACAGATTCTCCCACCTGAGCTGTGGATCTCTGCAGCTCCTCCAGAGTTACCATGGGCCTCTTGGCTGCTTCTCTGGTTAATGCTCTATTTGCCCAGCCTGTCAATTAAGGTGGACGGCCATGTCTTAGTAGGTTTGCAGTTGTGCCATACTCTTTCCATTTTTGGATGATGGATTGAACAGTGCTTCGTGAGATATTCAAAGTTTTTTTTTTTTTTTTTTTAATACTCATACTTTTTAAACCCTGTTTTAAACTTATCCACAACTTTATCCCTGACCTGTATGGTGTGTTGCTTGGCCTTCATGGTGCTGTTTGTTCACTAATATTCTCTAACAAACCTCTGAGGGCTTCACAGAACAGCTGTATTTATACTGAGATTAAATTACACACAGGTGCAGTCTATTTACTAATTAGGTGACTTCTGAAGGCGATTGGCTCCACTAGATTTTAGTTAGGAGTATCAGAGTAAAGGGGGCTGAATACAAATGCACGCCACACTTTTCAGATACTTGGTTGTAAAAAAAATTTAAAACCATTTATCATTTTCCTTCCACTTAACAATTATGTGGCACTTTGAGTTGGTCTAACACACACACACAAACACACACACACACACACACACACTCTCTCTCTCTCTCTCTCTCTCTCTCTCTCTCTCTCTCCAGTGAGGAACAGAAGTATTTGAACACCCTGTCCGAGGGAGACTGACAGTCATCTTTAGCCTTCTCCATTTTCTAACAATTGCTCCAACAGTTGATCTATATTCACCAAGTTGCTTGGCAATTGCCCCGTAGCCCTTTCCAGCCTTGTGGAGGTCCAAAATTTTGTCTCTGGTGTCTTGACAGCTCTTTGGTCTTGCCCATGGTAGTAGTTAGCGTCTGACTGACTGTGGGGTGGACAGGTGTCTTTAAAGAGCTCAGACAGGTGCTACTACGTTAGATTGAGTGGAGTAGAGGTGGACTTTTTAAAGGCACAGTAACAGGTCTTTGAGAGCCAGAATTCTTGCTGTTTCTTAGGTGTTCAAATACTTATGTTCAGCAGTGCAAGACAAATAAATTCTTTAAAAATCAGACAATGTGATTTCCTGAACTTTTTTTTAAAGAGTGGGAATGCACCTACAATATGAATTTCAGACCCCTCCATGATTTCTAAGTGGGAGAACTTGCAAAATCGCAGGGTGTTCAAATACTTCTGTTCCTCACTGTATATAGGCAGGGCACGTACTTATAGTTAAGTAACCCATACAGCTCTATTAATTTATTTAATCTGTTTTAAGAAGACTTGTCAGCATAACATCACTGAAGCAGTATTTGCATAGTATTAGAAGCATATTATGGTGCCTTCATAGGGCAACATTTTTTGCTGAGCACCCTTGGAGCCCTAATTCCAGGGTGCTCTGCTGTGCATTTGCAAAATTTGTGTTGGCTACCTGTTTAGTGAGGCTGCCTATCACAGTAATCTGCAGCAAGGTAAGCAACAAAGTCTGTCTACAAGTTCACTTTAAGCTTGCTAATGGTGGTGTTATTGTTTCCATGTATATGTTTTGTAGTTGTAACTTCTATTAATCTTTATCTTTTGGGGATAAGTTTTCAAACCGGAGGAGCTACGCCAAGCTCTCATGCCTACACTAGAGGTATTATATCGGCAAGATCCAGAATCTCTTCCATTTCGTCAACCTGTAGATCCTCAAATATTAGGAATCCCAGTAAGTGACTTGTATTTTTCTTTGTTTTTTTTTTATGTTGAAGAGGTAGATGTAATTTTTATTTTGTAAATTGAATCTGTCATTAATTTAAGCGCAAAGTGTTGCATGCGCAATAGTGTGAAGTGATCTCAGGCTGCATCTTGGATCAAAACACCTTTGTGTCCACAAAGCATTGTTACAATGCATATGATTTGATGGAAGGGAATTCTATTTAAGCGCTTAATCCAACCAGAGTTTGTATAAAACAGCTTTGTTTTCTAGCCCTCAGTAATATGGAGATTTAAATCTGATCCCCAGGCATACTTCAGACCTCATATATGGGGGGTCTGTTTACTTTCTAAAAGTTGCCATTTTGTCCATTCAGTCCTGAGGTTTACCCAGCTGTGCCACACAGCATTCCAGGAGGTGGACACAACTTTCTATATCACAAAGCAGAACGCTGGGAAAATTCAAGGCCAGGCCGTACCTGATCCTCTGCTCCCACAGGCTGCTCCGTTTTACTAAACCAGTCCTTCTAGCCACCTCTTGCCTATGCTCTGGGGGTCTATGGTCTTCTGACATCATTAAGACTGATGTTGGGCCTGTAGCCCTACATTATACTGAAGATGCCAAGGGATAGTCCACTGCCGGAGCATTGGGGAGAGCTATCTGCTTTTACCTAGATAGAAAATGAACAGTTAACCCTAGTATGGGTAGTATGTGTAGTATGGGTGCAGCCCCACTGAAAGGGAGGACTTTGTGTTCTCAGAGTTGGACTTTGGGGAATTCACTGCTGATGGGACAGTGAAGATGCAGCGTCTCATCATTCTGTTCTTTCCTCCTTTTTTTTTAAGCATGTTCCTTATCATATTTTAAGGCATCTCAGCTGATTGACTTTCCGTGTTGGCCCTCCCTTTGCCTGTCTAAGAGTTGCTGTACTTGTCATTACGATAGGCTCAAATCAAGTCATTACGATAGGCTCAAATCAAGTCATATTCAAGTACTTAAAGTAGAAGTCCAGTTAAATCTGATCTAAACTTAAATTTGCTCCCACCCCCATTCCAAGCCATATACTCACTATCCTGCAAAGATGTGTATACTTGACTATTCTGAGGCACTTCAGTCTGGTCATGTGATTGTCTTCCTGCTCCAGCTTCAGGGTAGAGGGGGCACAGCTGACAACAGATGCACCATGGTAAGCCTATGGGTGACATCATCTCTTAGGCATTGCAGCCATTGTCTGCAATCTTTCCCCTTCACTGAAGCCAGATGCGCTGGAGATCACACGACTGTACCAGAGTGCCCAGGGAACAGGTAAATATACACATCTTTCTTCTACAGGGTAGTTAGCATAGGACATAGAATGGGGGAGGGCGCAGGTTTTGTTAGGATTTGACTGGACCTCTACTTTAAACTAGGTATACGTTAAACAAAAATACATTTGAACGACCTTATTTTTTTTTTTTTTTTTTTTTTTAAATTAAAACAGCTGCGTACTAGAAAAATATCTCGTACAAGACAAAATGGGACTATTTGGAACTCTACAAAGGTCTAGAAAGTATATTGTCTATTAAAACATATATTATTTTTTTATTTTTTTTTATTAAAGAAGGTTAACATACAAGCGTATTGCTATACATATAAAAAAGGCCAACACACATTACATCACAAACAGTAAATAACATCTTCCACCTGCATTTCCTAGCAATAAATCATTATATCACATTGTATTGGGTCTCTGTTAATTAGGCTACATTTTCTCGGTGTTTACGTGTTTCTTCTTCAGGATATGAGGATGAAGATGATCTATAGCATATAAGAATGCATCAGTGGCGTTTTCCTTACATCAGTTCCATGTTCTCAGTCCATTTCAGTGTGCCACCGCTTATATTTACTAAAGCTTTGCCCAAGACCTCAAATAAAATTGTGGGAGATATAGAACATGTATCATATAGGTACAAATAGGCAGCAGAATCTCGTACTATACAGTAATCTTTAAATTTGTACAATTTGGCTATGAGTTATGGATTAATAGGGGAGTCGTATACCTATCCAACATGATTACATCCAGTGGTGTTAAGTCATTCCAAGATCTCAAATCCAGATTTTCACTGCCTAACTCCATGTTATTTTGTTATCTCCAGCTCTGTCAGGCATTACAATCCCAGTTTGGGGCTCACTACCATCCATTGAGTCTCTCCCTTTTAATGTATGTTTAGGGGATGACCCCAAAAAGTTGATATCCACTTTCTATACTTCCCTTCTTCACCCAACAGTTGCTGACCTAGCTTACTAACCAAAAACGAAATAGGTGGTAGATGTGGGGAGCTGGAGGATGATGAATGGGAGGATATCCTAGAATCTAGTAAACTGATCTCTCAAAAACTCTCTGGCCACCTCTCCCACCTATATATTGTACATAGAACCTACCTAACCCTTGTTCAACTAGTCAAGTATAGGCCTCGATACGACCCTGCATTACCCAGATGGTGGGTATCCCAGTGGATCTTCCTTTCATTTAAAATGGTCCTGCTTGGTTATTCAATGTTATTGGTCTCAGATGGTTTTGTTTCTACATGATCACATGGGCTCTCCAACTCTATGCCCTAAACAATATCTCCTGGGACTTCTTCCCAACCAAGACAGTGACAAACATTTGCATGGTTTTCTTCAAGAATCATTTTTTATAGTCAGACTGCTGATAGGAAGGGTTTGGCTTTGGGTGTCACCCCTTACAATTCAGCAATGGATTGCTGCTATTAATCTCACCTTACCATACAAAAAAGTCATATACATACACAGAAGATGTCCTGCCAAATACAATAAGATATGGGAGAGATCACCAGAACAGCCCCCCCCACATGCGATATAGATGAATCTGTTTATGGGTTCCTTCTTTGCTTCTTTTCATGTATAGCATTGCTTCATGACGGTTATTTATGTAAACAGGCATTCCTTTTGTTATTGAGAATACATTATGGTATGGAGTTACTTGTATTGCTCGTTGTATTATAGTAACTTGGTGTCACTGACATCCCCAGTGACACCAATACAGTGATCAGTGCTAAAAAACAGCACTGACACTGTAGTAATGACACTGGGCAGGAAGGGGTTTATGTGAGAAGCGATCAAAGGGTTAACTGTGTGTGTGTGGGGAGTGTTTCACTGGGGTGGAGGGGGGGGGGGTGCTTTACTGTAATCACACGGATTGGGAAGCTGACAGGGAGGAAGACTGTTTGTAAATAAATCAGTCTTCCTCCCCATCAGTGATTGTCGGCAATCACCTGCCGGGACCCGGTGGTTGACATCCGCAGCCATGGCTCGCACCCCCTACTCGGAAATGCAAAATCACATATATATTTATACATGATTTTGCGCACCCGTGTAGCAGTATATGTGCTATATGGCAGCAGGTAAGCAGTGAGCATATTATTATCATTGTTAAGGAAAGTAGGCGGAAGATGTTACCTACTGTATGTGATTTGATGTGCTTTGGCCTCATTTGTACAGTAATACTTTTTTAAAAAATATATACCTTTTATTATGTGATCTATATCCTAGACCTTTGTAAAGTACTGGAATTATCCTATTTTGTCTTGGATGAGTTCATTTTTAGTAATGCATTGATTTGTGGCTTATATGTGCCTGAAGTTACTTCTACAGTACATCTGCAGCATATTGTCAGTTTTGTTTCTTTACAAATGTTGAAAGTATAGAAAAATGCCTGTTGATCCTGCCAGAAATCAAGCAACTTGCTATGGGGGCTCCCGAGTTGCGGCTCTGCGTGTCCATTCACACACACAGACGTGGCTTGGCCCTGCCCCCTTCTTCTCCTGATTGTTTTGCTGGCTGTGATTGACTGCAGAAGGAACCAATAGCTCCTGCTGCTGCCTCAGCAAATCAGGAGTGAGAGTCCCTGGAGAACCGAGGCTCTCGCGGACATCGCTGGATTGGGATGGGGCTCAGGTAAGTGTGGGTGGGGGGGGGGGGATGCTGCTGCACACAGAAGGGTTTTTTTTTACCTGCATGCATACAATGCAAGAAGGTAAAAAAAAAAAACAAAAAACCTTGAGCCTTTAGAACAACTGTAAGGCTCCATGCACACTTTATGCTAAAACTGCTGGTAATCGTGTTTTTTAGTAGCATTTTAGTACTGGTTTAGTAACATTTAGAAGCGTTTCGGAGCATTGGTGTTTATTGGCATTTTTACAGTACATGTAGAAGAAAGGGGAAAAAAAGCTAGCAAAAAGTTATTAGGAGCGTTTTAGTAGCATTTAGCTTTTTTTTTGTGCTGAAAAAATGCTCAAAAAAAAAATTTTTTTTTTCTTCTGTTCCTAGACACAGAAGCTCAAAAAATGCTAACCGCTTCTAGGAGCTTAAAAAAACACTAGTGTGCATGGAGCCTAATGCCACTCATTCAGTTTTGCAACTTAAAGTATATATTGTGCAATTCAAGCAGATTAAGTACCTGAATATGACTTGGTAACATTCTCTTGCAGTCCCTGTACAGCAGAGCCCAGACTTGGGGAGGAAGAAGCAGCACAAAGAAGCATGCCATTTTGCCACATTGCTTATGTGCTAACATGGAGACAGGCTGGTGGAAGGGGAGTGCAGAGTGAAAGGGAGATGAGCTGATTGCTGTGCTGATTCCCCTTCACTCTACAATCTTAGGCTATGGACGGGACATGACCTGAAGTGTTAGTGAAATGGTGCAGTGAAAAATGATGCCCTGCCGGACAGGGTTATACATATAGCTGTGTATATCTCATAACTGGATGAACAGAAATACATATTCTTTGGTAGGTAATGTAGTTCTCTTGTACAAATTTCATCTTTGTATTAGGTGTATTTAAAGGTTTGCCTGGAGTCTGTCATTACACTTTACCAGGCTTTAGTAAAAGTGCAAGTATTTGTGTTCACTTTCAATTTTGTTATGTTGCAGCCTGATGCTACAGTTGTATAAACTAATTTTTTTTTCTCATGAATCTACATTTGGTACAGCAAAATGAGAAAGTGAAAACAAAATTATAGAATTGTCTGTGAATAAATTAAAAAGAAAAACCTGAAATATCTCATGTACTCAAGCTTTGTACACCTGGATTGGGGAATTTTCTGCCATTTTTCTTTGCAAATCCTCTCAAGCTCAATCAGGTTGGATGGGGACCATCGGTGGACAGCCATTTTCAGGTCTGCAGATATGTTCAGTATGGTTCAAGGAACATCATGTTGGAAGGTTGAACCTTCAGCCCAGCCTGAGGTCCTGAGCGCTGTGAAACATTTTTCTATTGAGGATGTCTCTGTTCTTTGCTCCATTTTACTTTTCCTCAACCCTGACAAGTCTCCCAGTCCCTGATGCTGAAAAGCACCCCACAGTAGGATGCTGCCACCACCATGCTTTACTGTCGGAATGGTATTGTGCCCAGTTTCTGCCAGACATAACATAGAACTGAGACCGAAGAATTCAATCTGGATTTCATCAGACCAGAGAATCTTGTTCCTCGGTATGATGAGAGTCCTTCAGGTGCTTTTTTTTTTCTTTTTCAAACTCCAAGCGGGCTTTCATGTGTTAGCTACAGGCTTCCATCTAGCCACTCTGCCATAAAGCCTAGATTGGTGAAGGGCTGTAGTGATGTTGTCCTGGAACTTTGTGCCATCCCCACACAGGATCTCTGGAGCTCAGTCAGAGTGACCATCTGGTTCTTGGTTCACCTCCCTTACTAAGGCCCTTCTCCCCCCGATTGCTCTGTTTTGCCAGGCGAACAGCTTATTGAAGAGTCCTGGCTGTGCCAAACTTCTTCCGTTTGAGAATTAATGAAGCATCCGTGCTCTTGGGAACCTTCAGTGCAGCAGAAATATATATATATATATTTTTTTTTTGGGTAGCCTTCCCCAGAATTGTGCCTTGCAGTAATCCCGTCTCTGAGCTCTGAAGGCAGTTCCTTTTGACCTCATGGCTTTTGGTCTGATACAGTATGGATTGTCAACTGTGAGGCCCTTTACAGAGGTGTGTGCCTTTTCAAATCATGTCCAGTCAATTTAATTTGCCACAACTTGACTCAAAACAAGGTGTAGAAACCTCTCTGCAACCATCAAGAGAAATGGGAGACACCTAAAGTTCAAGTGTTGTTGCAAAGGGTCTGAATACTTATGCCAATGTGATATTTCAGTTTTATCTTTTTCATACATTTGCAAACATTTTTTTTAAATTCTATTTTCAATTTGTCATTATGGGGTACTGAGTGTAGCTTGATGATAAAACAATAATGAATTTAAACAACTGTAGTATCAAGCTGCAACATAACAAAATTGAAAAAAGTTAAGGGGGTCTGAATTCTTTATGAATGCACTAGATAGATAGATATAGCTAGAGATGTAGATATATAGATGGCTGTGCTATTGTCGATGTTTTATCCCCACCGACTGTGTCTTCATCATTATGATTCAGGATGTTGCCTCTTTATTTCAGGATTACTTTGAGATAGTCAAAACGCCGATGGATCTGTCAACTATTAAACGCAAACTGGATACAGGACAGTATCAGGAGCCATGGCAGTATGTGGAGGACATTTGGCTGATGTTCAACAATGCCTGGCTGTATAATCGAAAGACATCTCGTGTTTATAAGTACTGCTCAAAACTGGCTGAAGTATTTGAACAGGAGATTGACCCAGTCATGCAGAGTTTGGGCTACTGTTGTGGAAGAAAAGTAAGTTAGTCTGTTTTTATTTCTGTCCATTTAAAATCCAGTTTATTAATTAATATCATGAAGGTTTATTGTAAGATATTGAATTGACTTTGAATTGATTTAAAGGAGCGTGGTGATTTTATTTCTATTTTTTTTTGGGGGGGGGGGAGCGCCTCCTTACACGTAACAAAACTATAATTCGAGGCCGTTCCATATGCCCAATTTCCCTCCAGACCGTTGCAGTTAAAGCTTCTGGCAGCGTGGGACAAGAGGGTGCAGTCTTTAGCCTTACCAGCAGAACCATTCTTGCTCTAGTGTTGTGGGTCACAGGTTAGGGCTGAAATCAGGAATAATCTCTCCTCCAAATAGTTTGGAAGGTGTTCACAATGAATGGCAGCCTTTCAGGCTTGGGAGGATTCCTAGGTTCCCTCCTGATGGCCAGGGGACTTGTTCTTGGAGGAAACTTGGCACCAGATTAGTATTTTGGAATTTAGGGTGATGCTGGACCTCTTGTCTGTGAGGTCATCCAGCGGGGGTACAGTCCAGCAATGCCACAACAGTGGCTTACATCAGCCATCAGGGAGGCACCTAAAGTCTTGCGTTTAAAAGAGAAGTGGATCTGAGAGCTCTTGTTCCACTTCTGATCGCTGTGCACATGCCAAGCATAGAAAACTGGCAAGCGGACTTTAGTCATCCTGTTTTCCATACCTGAGATATGCACTCAGATAAAGCTCTCTTTACATTTTTTTTTTGCTAGTGTTTAATCCCTTAAAGGCAACAACATAAAACTTAATGTATCCTGTGTCCCATGATGTACACATTTCAGTTTTTTTTTTAGACTAACTCATAAGAAAGCAGCAGCACCTAAATGCAAAAACGTGATTTATGGTTAAATACATTTTTTTTTATTACCTTCACAGCTTGAATTTTCTCCACAAACTTTATGCTGCTATGGGAAACAGTTATGTACAATTCCACGTGATGCTACTTATTACAGTTACCAAAACAGGTAAGTGCATCCATGTAACCAACTGATATTTAATAACTAAAACACTGCTACCTTACTTTTGAAACCTGGCCTGCAGAAAATGTGTTATTCCAATTTAGTGGTATTGCAGAAATGCCAAAAGTTGACTTTCAACTTTTGCTTCTTTGAGGAAACGCTTAACTACTTGTTAGCTTCTTATACAGTGAAGGAAATAAGTATTTGATCCCCTGCTAATTTTGAATGTTTGTCCACTCACAAAGAAATAATCAGTCAAAAAATCGAAAGGTAGGTGTATTGTAACACTGAGAGACAGAATAGCAACAAAAAATTCAAAGAAAATGCATGTCTAACAAATTATTCACTGATTTGCATGTTCATGAGGGAAATAAGTATTTGATCCCCTTCACAAAACATGACTTAGTACTTGGTGGCAAATCCCTTGTTGGCAATCACAGAGGTCAGACGTTTCCTGTAGTTGGCCACCAGGTTTGCACACATCTCAGGAGGGATTTTGGCCCACTCCTCTTGGCAGATCCTCTCCAAGTCATTAAGGTTTGGTGACTGACGTTTGGCAACTCGAACTTTCAGCTCCCACAGATTTTCAATCGAATTAAGGTTTGGAGACTGGCTAGGCCACTCCAGGACCTTTAATGTGCTTCTTCTTGAGTCACTCCTTTGTTGCCTTGGCCGTGTGTTTTGGGTCATTGTCATGCTGGAACACCCATCGACGACCCATTTTCAATGCCCTGGCTGTGGGAAGAAGGTTCTCACCCAAGATTTGACGGAACATTGCCCTGTCCATCATTCCTTTGGTGCGGTGCAGTTGTCCTGTCCCTTTAGCAGAAAAACACCCCCAAAGCAGAATGTTTCCACCACCATGTTTGACAGTTGGGATGGTGTTCCTGGGGTCATAGGCAGCATTCCTCCTCCTCCAAACACAGCAAGTTGAGTTGATGTCAAACAGCTAGATTTTGGTCTCATCTGACCACAACACTTTCAACCAGTCCTCCTCTGCATCATTCAGATGTTCCGTGGCAAACTTCAGACGGGCCTGGACATGTGCTCTCTTGAGCAGAGGGACCTTGCGGGCACTGCAAGATTTCAATCCTTGTCGGCGTAGTGTGTTACCAATTGTTTTCTTGGTGACTGTGGTCCCAGCTGCCTGGAGATCATTGACAAGATGCTCACGTGTAGTTCTGGGATGATTCCTCACTGTTCTCATGATCATTGGCACTCCACAAGGTGAAATCTTGCATGATGCACCAGACCTAGGGAGACTAACAGTTTTTTTGTGTTTCTTCCATTTGCGAATGATTGCACCAACTGTTGTCACCTTCTCACCAAGCTGCTTGGCGATAGTTTGGTAGCGCAATCCAGCCTTGTGTAGATCTACAATCTTGTCCCCTACATCCTTGGACAGCTCTTTGGTCTTTGCCATGGTGGAGAGTTTGGAATCTAATTGTTTGATTGCTCCTGTGGACAGGTGTCTTTTATACAGGTAACAAAATGGGATTAGCAGCACTCCCTTTAAGAGACTGCTTCTAATCTCGGCTTGTTACCTGTATGAAAGACACCTGGTAGCCAGAAATCCTGCTGAATGATAGGGGATCAAATACTTATTTCCCTCATGAACATGCAAATCAGTGCATCATTTGTTAGTCATGCATTTCTTTTGAATTTTTTGTTGTTATTCTGTCTCTGTGTTACAATACACCTACCATTCAATTTTTAGACTGATCATTTCTTTGTGAGTGGACAAACATTCAAAATCAGCAGGGGATCAAATACTTATTTCCTTCACTGTATTGTAATGGACTCATTTTTCTAAGTGACTCCCAGTCCTATTATTTTAAGATGAGAAAATGCTGAACAGTGTGCTTTTGTAACCTCTTCAATTTTGGCTTATTAATTGAGGTTTCTCAACACACTATTTATACCCTACCTCTAATCAATAGCGGTCTTGGTTTTCATGCTCTGTCTGAGCATTCTGTAAAGAAGAGCACTAATATAAGCTTGTCTATCTCCAAATTTATGTAAATGAGTGCTTCATGTGACCAGCACCTCATTTCTTCTGAAAGTTTCTGTTCTGATGGTTTGTTTGATTGCAATTTGATTAACCTAAAACACAAATACTTTTCACCAGCGCACCATTGTTTACCAGAAGAAGGATTTGGTCAGTCCCAGTCAGTAACACTGCAAACCAATATTTTGGGGCCAAGGCAGGACCAAGGTGTTGGAGGTTGACTGATTTAACAAATGCTTCCCTGTGACGACAATGGTGTGCTGGCAAAAAGTATTTCTGGTTTGTAATAGGGTCATTCATCTGATCACTACACCTTCCAGTTAGTTATATGGAAGATTGCCAAAGCTGGAATTTGTGAGGTTAACAAAACTTCCCACATGGTTGTTCTCGGTCAGTGAAAATCAGTGGGTCAGGATAACCATTCTTGAACATTTCCTGAAGGTGATCATTTTTTTTTTTCCTAAAGCTGAACTCCAGGAAACATTAAAAAATCTTCCATTGCAGTGCAGTAGTGCCAAAACAGCAAGTGCTAACTGCTCATTTTTGTCTAGGGGACATGAGAAAGCAGATTTATTTACCCACTCCTTTGTGCTACTTAAACTGTAGCCTCTTCTCCCCCATACTATGATAGTCTAAAATAATCTGACTGTATCAACACTGATGCATGGCCCTGCATTAGACATAACAGAGCTCCGTCTGACAGAAGATTGCTTAACCACTTCAATACCGGGCACTTTTATCCCCTTCCTGTCGAGACCAATTTTCAGGTTTCAGCGCTCTCACACTTTGAATGACAATTGCACGGTCATGCAATACTGTACTCAAAATACATTTTTATCATTTTGCTCACACAACTAGAGCTTTCTTTTGGTGGTATTTAATCACCACTGGGGTTTTTATTTTTTTTCTAAATTAACAAAAAAAGACCGAAAAGATTGATATAAAACAAAACACATTTTTCTTTGTTTCTGTTATAAAAGTTTGCAAATAATTGTTCTTCATAAATTTAGGCCGAGATGTATTCTGCTACATTTCTTTGGTGAAAATAACCCAGATCAGTATTTATTATTTAGTCTGTAGGAAAGCTATAGAGTTCACAACTATATCTAAAAATTGATCAGTCCTGAAGTACTGACAGCCAATCTAATTTCTTGAGGGCCAAAAAGATCAGAACAGTACAGATATTCCCCAAATGACCCATTTTTGCAAAGTAGACAGTCCGACTTATTTCACAAGAGGCATGGTGAATTTTTTGAAGTTGTAGTTTTTTTTGTCATTTTTTGGAAAATGAAGAAATTAAAATTATTTTCATTTTTTATTTTTTTTTTTACATACTGTCACCTGTGTGGTACAGCATCATAATATAACAGGTGTGGTGGTGATTAGGGACACTGACTGGTGACAGTATGGAAAAAAAATGTATTTTTTTTTCAATTTTGTTTTATTATTTTTTATTACATTTTGTCTTTTTTTTTCTCTTCATACTACAATATGACCAAAGTAGTATAATTTTACTATAGTATTTTTTTACACAATTTGACTGCTTATAGCAAAGAATGTCTTTGCTATAAGCAAGCATTTAACTGAATATGAAATTGATTCATTCAGGTTTTTTGTTGTGATTAGCTGTGATTGGCCACGGCTAATCACATGACACAGATGGGCTGTGATTGGCCCAGCCTGTGCATGTGATCACTGACCACTCACAGCTAGACACACTTGTATACAATGGATGGCATGAAAGGAAGCCATCCATTTACAGCTGTCATGTGACCTGCTGTGATGGTGACAGCAGGTCACATGGTACTGGCAACGGGGCCAGTACACAGATCTGTCTTTAGCTGTGTCTGAGGTACACAGCCGGTGACAGATCTTGCCAAAGAGCGGGCATGCGCAATATGCAATCCGGGAAGGACGTCCTATAATGCCTTCCCAGATCGATGAGAGTTTTACTAAAGTCTGAATTAGTTTTTTTGTGAAAATACCAAACATGTTATGCTCACCTGCTCTGTACAATGGTATTGATCTTGGCTCAGAAGAGATGCAGCCATGCACAGCGCTTGATCTCTTCTCATCTTTCTTTCCCTTCACACAGGGAAGGGGGATGAAAGAGAAACTGAAAATGTTTTTTACCTTATTGCAAGGGATGCGTTTAAAGGTTAAAAAAAAAAAGTTTTTAGGTTTAGTATCACCTTAATCACTTCCAGTCTGGACACTTTTACCCCCTTCCTGCCCAGGCCAATTTTCAGCTTTCAGCGCTATCACACTTTGAATGAAAATTGCGCAGTCATGCAACACTGTACCCATATGAATTTTTTAGCATTTTTTTGAGACAGATAAAGCTTTATTTTGGTGGTATCTATTCACCACTGGGATTTTTATTTTTTTTTGTTATGTAAATGAAAGTCCAAAATTTTTTAAAAATAGTGTTTTTGTTTTAAAATTTTGCAAATAGTATCAATCTTGGCCAAAATTTATTCCGTTATCTTTTTAGTAAAAAAACCCAAATTAGTTTATAACCAAAAATTATCATTTTTAAACCTTTTTTTTACATTTTTTTTTATATTAATATTTGTTTTTTTTTTTTTTTTTACATACTGTCACCCTAGCAGTACAGTGTCACCATGATGACACTTTACTACTTTTAGGGGGCGATGAAGATTTGTTTTTGTTTTTTTTTACACTGATCGCTTTTACACCCATAATGGCTGTAAAAGCAATCATTTCTCCCTCTCTCTAGCTGCATTCTTTTGAAAACTACTGTGTGAGCTGTGATTGGTCACAGCTTGTCACATGGTACAAGGCTGTTGTGAATAGCCTTGAACCATGTGACCTCTGTGATCATTCACAGATTTCACACGTAGTAAGCAATGATGTCAGAAGTGACATCATTGCTTACTACTCTGCATGTGATCATTGATTGGCCAATCAGTGATCACATGATCGGGACCTCGCACAGAGGTCCCGTCTGACGATCGGTATTCCACTGTGTCTGGAGGACACAGCGGGCACCGGATCGCTGTGCTGCGCGCTCCCAGGGAGCTTGCACAAGCAGGGTGCGGGGAGGCCATTTATAAACGGCCACCTGACCCTGCACTGCTCCCGTCTGGCCGTTTTATATACATTGGCCGGACGGGAAGTGGTTAGGGAAAAAGTGCTTTAACTGTCCCCTAGCTCAAACTAGCATCTAAACCTTGCAGTGCAGTCTCAGTCCCACTGCAAGGGAGAAATTTAAGTTTCCTGGACTTGGGCTTTAAAAATGTAAAATTAAGACTACAACCTAGCCTACATTATCATTATGCACTGTGTTATATTTACTGCTATCTAACACAAGAGTAATGTCTCTTGAAACTTGATACAAGGTGTTGGCACATGAGAAGCTGAATGTGTTTATCATTACAGTTCTATAACAAGTTTTACCATCTTGGAAGTTTCATGTTTTAGTGTCATAGATTATTAGATCATATTGAATTTAACTTTTTGTGCGGTTTTTTTTTTTTTTTTTTTTTTTTGTCCAAATAAAAGGACATTCATGTCAAACAGAAAACAACAAATCTTTGCAAAGTGAGAACAGATTTTTGCAAAGTGATTTAAATGTATTCTAATAAAAAGAAAAACATTGACCATGTGCTCTTTAATATGACATGCCTAATTTGTTACTGGTGTAGCCAATTCTTTTCTATCATAAATATTTGAATAAAGATCACCTGTATATAGTCATTTGTATTTCAAATGTTTGTAGTGTAAATACAAATGTATCTGGAAGGTAAACTTTGGGTGGTTTAGTATTGTAACATAACCTAAACCACGAAAAAAAGTTGAAATGGGTACAAGCAAACTTTCCAAGTCACTGAGTATCCATTGGAGTACAGTTAAATCAGCCATTGAGAAGTGGAAAGTGTATGTCTTTAAATTCTGCCAAGAACAGGTCATTCACCAAAAGTGAGTGATCGTGCAAGGAGATGATGGGTGAAGACCACCAAAAGATCTACGACAATATGATAACTCTGGATGAGTTACAAGCCTCAGTGGCTGAAATTGGAGAGACCACGCAAACAGCTGTTGCCCAGAGGCCTCGTCAGTCTCAGGGTTATGGAAGGATGATAAAAAGCCATTGTTAACTAGGAGACATAGAAAACTAGCTAAAAGATAATTGCATGGTCTGATAAAATCAAAATTTGAGCTTTTCAACTTCAAGCTAAACACCATTGTTTGGCATAAGCCAAACAATGCAGAACATCGCAAACACACCAATCCCAATGTGGAACATGGTAGTGGTAGCACCATGCTGTGTGAATGCCTCTCCACAGCAGGTCCTTGAAGGTTTGTTTGGTTAGAAAGAATAAACAAAATGCAGAAATTCCTGTAGGAAAACCTGCTGCAATCTGTTAGAAATCTAAGGCTTGGGATATAATTGTTCTTCCAATTTGATGATGACACCAGGTTTAAAGCCAAAACTACACAAAATTGGATTTAAACAACATTGCTAATATTTTAGATTGGCCAGGTCAAGGTCTCCTGGCAATAGAGTATTTTTTGCTGGACTAGATAAGGGCTATTCAGATTGATTTGATGTTCTGTGACAATACAACATAAAATCTTCCAAGGGGCTAAATATTTTCTATAGGAACTTTAGCTCAAATGCATTGGGATTTCAACTTGTTTGTTTTGAACAAAACAATTGAGAAAATGCTAAATTAGGATAATCTCCACTGAATAAAAAAACTGACATATAGCAGAGACGTAATAGCACAGTTTGGATGATAATGACTGAGGAATAGCTTTGTTACAAATAGTGAGCTGTTGATATTGCATAAGTTTCCAAATGTGGGTGCCAGCTTTCATGTATTGCTTAAAAATGCCTAGTTATGTGCATATGCTGCTTTTTATCAATTTGAGCAATATGTTTAAGTTGTGTGTGTGTGTTTGAAAGAAGGAGGATTTTGTGACTTTTCACAGCATGGTGTCTTTTCAAGCAACCCTGCTTTGGCACTGCGACATTGCTAGCCTCATAGAATGATTTCTTCATTTGTCATGATAAAATTGTACTTTCGATTTGCATCTTACTCCGCTGTTATTTGGGGACCTGCTTTGGCCAACTGTACCAAGTTATCTTAATAAAACTGCCAGCTAAAATTTAATTAGCTTTTTTTTTATTTAACAAGAAATTTATGGTTTTAAAGGAAGGAAGAAAATAGTCTCATGAGCAGTTTTAATGCAATAATTGTAGATCTCATTCTGAATTGTTTGAGCAAGGCTGCAGAGTTGACATCTGTACAGGGAGGACATCCACTAAAATGAAAAATCAGTATGCTACCTTTTCTTACTGGCAAAAGACAACAGTCTATAATTCACCAAACCAACTTGGCTAAAATTTAAACCTAACAAACTTGATTATTAAGCTTTTTTTCTAAACCTTGGTTTTTTCTGTAATGTAATCTTACACTGCATTGCAAAGTAATAGGCTTGTCATCGCATTAAATGCTTTTAACATTTCACCTCTATCTAGATGGTTAATATATACATATTTTTAAAGCTTAAGTTTATAGTGACTTTTTAAGTAGAAAGTAGAGTCCTCTCTAAGCGGAGCAAGAAGACAAACTATGCCTCTTCCTGAACCTTGTGGGTTAATTAGTTTTTGTTAAATCTTTCCTTTTATTTGCTGTGATTTTGCTGCTTGTAATCCCATTTCAAAAAGAATCCTATGCTAATCTGTGCTTTGCATTGGCTTTCTGCTTTGTGTTGTTTTGTCTTGCTTCTGTTTGTCTTAAACATCCCCCCACCCACCCCTGCTTTCTTTCTCTGTTATATGTATATTTCTTACCCTTCCTTATCCTTACTGTGGTGACTTTGATTGCCGTGAATTTCAAACAAAACTCTCGTCTTAAAAAAAAAAAAAAAAAAAATCAAAATTACCCTGGCATGTGACTTGGCCTGATGAATACCTGCGCAAACCCTGTGTCTCTCCTGCAACATCCTCTGATGACCTCCCGTTTCACGTGGTTCGGCTATGGTTGCATGAACGAACAGTTCACCCAAATATGGCCTTCTTGCTGATAGGTACCACTTCTGTGAGAAATGCTTCAACGAGATCCAAGGGGAGAGTGTATCTCTTGGTGATGACCCAACACAGCCGCAGACGTAAGTGTCATTTTATGAATTACATTTTTTGTGTAGTAGCATATTTTTTGGATAATATTTCCTCTGTGGGTACTTCTGTGTTTTTTAGTATCCCTGTAAACATTGATACTGCAGTTTATAAACCAATTTATTTTATCACTACAAGTTCTTTGGTGCAAGTGACTGGTCATTTGGATATGTGTATATTACTTCTGATGTACTGCAAAAAATACATACCGTATTTGCCGGCGTATAAGGCGGCTGGGTGTATAAGACGACCCCGTAATTTTCCAGGTAAAACATAGGTTTTGGGCTATACTTGTATAAGACTACCCCCCCTTCTGAGGCAACACCATTTAACAAGATCAGATTTGATTAAATATACACCCACTAATCTGTCAGCCCACTGGATGTACGGTAATACTGTATGTACTGTAGCTTCGGCTACATACAGTATATATACAGCGCTGAGCCAAGCTGGCTCAAAACAAACGGCCCTAATCTGTCAGCCCACTGGATGTGTGGTAATACGGTAGGTACGGTAGCTTCGGCTACATACAGTTTTACAGTATACCGCGCTGAGCCAAGCTGGCTCAAAACGAATATCGCTATGGTAATCTGTCAGCTGGATGTGCGGTAATACTGTATGTATGGTAGCTTCGGCTACATACAGTATACTGTGCTGAGCCAATCACAGCAAGTGATGTATTCTATTAATGAATACAGAGCCTGCTCGGATTGGCTGAGCCAGAGAGGCGGGCTGATGATGTCACAACCTCAGCCAACCCGAGCAGGCTCTGTATTCATTAATATAATACATCACTCGCCGTGATTGGCTCCGCGCGGTATATTGTATGTAGCCGAAGCTACCGTACAGTATTAC
Source organism: Staurois parvus (assembly GCF_062004578.1). Taxonomy (NCBI): domain Eukaryota; kingdom Metazoa; phylum Chordata; class Amphibia; order Anura; family Ranidae; genus Staurois; species Staurois parvus. The sequence continues at coordinate 2,142,105 of NW_028318393.1, forward strand.
CACACATCCAGCATGCTGCCATATTAGGGACGTTCGTTTTGAGCCAGCTTGGTCCAAACGAACTAAAGGTTCACATTATATACCCCGCGTATAAGACGAACCCCAATTTTTGGGGTATGATTTTAAGTATAAAAAGTCGTCTTATACGCCGGAAAATACGGTACCGATGTTTAAATGTTCACCTCTATGGGTTCTTTGTCATGTCATTAGATGGGGTGTTTTCTTTCCTTGATTTGCTTATATTTGCATTGTGAATGGCTAACATATTTTACTAAGGTATTTTGTACAAACATCTTTATTTTCAGTAAATTGTTCATTGATTGAAGGAACATATAGGGGTAGATTTACTAAAGGCAAATACACTGTGCACTTCAAGTACAGTTGCCCCAGCGCTTAGTAAATGAAGTAAAGCTTTATGTTGTAAAGAATACCCAATCACATGCAAAGAAAATAAAAAAAACAGCATTTTTGCTTTCACATGAATGGATGATAGACATCAGTAGAGCTTCCCCCTCAGAAAGCAACTGCACTTGAAGTGTACTTGCTGTGCACGGTATATTTGAGTTTAGTAAATTGACCCCATAGTGTTTTTGAATATGCTTTAGTTAGGACTAACATTTTATTGTATATTTCTAGTCAGCTATATATTTGATATTACATATACATGTTTAATATTTACTGAATGTATTCAGTAGGTGGTGCACTAGTCTGCAAATTTCCCTTAGTGATTTAATGCTGTGTTAATAGTGTAATTTATTATCCTGCTAAACCACCTTATTGGAAAATGCAGCATGTTTTGCAGTCTGAATATTGTGGAGAAACACTGCATTAAAATGTTTAGGTTTTAGAAAAGGTACGAATTATAGCAGAAACTTATGCTTTGCCCCAGTTGGGGGGTAAAGCCATGAGGTTTTACCGTCCCCTCCACCATTCCCCCTTCAATTGCAAATTCAGTGGAGGGGTGTGTACTTTTGACATGGCAGCATGGAAATATTGTTTCCATTGTTGCATTCAGTGAGCAGTGCTGCCCTCTGTACAGGAATCCTTCAACTGAAAGAGGCATCCCACAACCTTGTGAAATGCATACAGTTGTAGTGCGCTAGAGCAGGATTCAAAATACACCACTCTAGTGCAGCCTTTCTCAACCTTTTAAACACAGAGCAACCCTTGAAATAACTTTCCGGTCATAGGGAACTCCAGCTAATATTTACTATATGTACTACTCATGATACATTAGTGTGATGGTCAGTTGGAAGATTGCTCCTTACACTTATGGTCATTGGGAAGAAATACCCCTTTACAGATATCTAAAAAGATTAATGGTGTCAGTGGAAACTTATCTGAGAGGCTGAAATTGCTCGTTGATCAAGGAACCCCTAGTAATCTCTGGAGGAATCCTAGGGTTCCATGGAACCCTGGTTGAGAAACCCTGCTCTAGTGCTAAAGGCTAGTGAGGCTTAGAGAAGAGCATTCTCTAAGGTAGTGGTCTCCAAACTGTGGCCCATGGGCTGAATGCAGCCCTTTGCTTCCCTGGATGTGGCCCTTAGGGCACAGCTCCTTACACTGACACTTGGCACGCTTTGTCTCACAGACAACAAAGATGGGGCACTTTTCCTTTCACTGTCAGCAGTGATGGGGCACTGATCCTCCCACCTACATCAGCATTGGGGCACAAGTATTCCCTCTGACACCAGCGACTGGACACTGAATCTCCAGCTGACAACAATGATGGGGTAGCATTCCTCCCACTGACACCGAAGATGGGACACCATTCTTCCTCGTACTGACCACAGGCGCTATATAATTTTTTTGCTACCACTGAGTACCAAGACTGAGACATTGTCTACTCCCACTGACACTGAGGCATTTTCTACTCTATCTGAGCACAATCCGGCCTGCCTGAAGTCTGGCGCATTGTAAACCAGCCCTTTGTTTAGAAAGTTTGGAAACCCCTGCTCTAAGGGAAGAGGGCTTATAACACATTAGAGGGGATAAGCTTGGGTGGCTGGATAGCTGCACTTTTCACTTGTACTGAAAGTTCTAAGTCAAGTCTTAATAATTACAGCAAGCTCACAGCTCTTAAAGCAGCTGGGAGTTTGTACAATGATTAAAGGTACAAAAAGGAGGGGGGAGATTTCAGTCAAACTAAAGACCACAGCTGGCCATAAATGGTGAGACATCTCTCAATCAGCCTTACTTGATGAATCTGTAGTGCCAGCTATTTTATTCTCACACCCGTGGCTGTGGGAATAACATAACAGTCCCTGTACAGTTAGGTCCATATATATTTGGACACGGGCACAATTTTCATAATTTTGGCTCTTTATGCCGCTAGACTAAATTAAAACAAAACAATCCAAATTAAATTGCATACTTTCAGCTTTAATTCAAGGGGTTGAACATAAGTATCAAGTACAAATTTTAGGAACTGCAACCATTTTTATACACAGTCCCTCCATTTTCAGGGCTCAAATGTAATTGGACAAATGAATATAATCATAAATAAAATGATGATTTTTAATATTTTGTTGAGAATCCTTTACTGGCAATGACTGCCTGAAGTCTGGAATCCATGGACATTACCAAAGACTGGGTTTCCTCCTTTCTGATGCTCTTCCAGGCTCTAACTGCAGCTGTCTTTAGTTGTTCTTTGTGGGTCTTTCTGGCTTTAGTTTTGCCTTCAGCAAGTGAAATGCATGCTCAATTGGGTTGAGATCAGGTGATTGACATGCCATTGCAGAATATTCCACTTCTTTCCTTTCAAAAGCTCCTGGGTTACTTTTGCAGTGTGCTTTGGATCATTGTCCGTCTGTACTGTGAAGCGTCATCCAATCAACTTTGCTGCATTTGGCTGAATCTGGGCTAACAGTATATCACTACAGAATTCATCCAGCTGCTTCTGTCACATCATCAATAAACACCAATGACCCAGTGCCACTGGAAGCCATGCATGCCCATGCCACCACATTGCCTCCACAGATGTTGTGTGCTTTGGATCATGAGCTGTTTTAAGCCTTCTCCACACTTTTTTCTTCCCGTCATTCTGGTACAGATAAACCTTAGCTTCATCTGTCCGAAGAATGCTTTTCTTGAACTGGTCTGGCTTTTTTGGATGTTGTTTGGCAAAGTCTAATCTGGCTTTTATATTCTTCAGGCTTATGAATGGTTTGCACCTTGTGGTGATCCCTCTGTATTTGCTCTCTCATGAAGTCTTCTCTTGATTTTAGAATTTGACAATGATATGCCCACATCCTGGAGAGGGTCCACTTGTCTGGATGTTGTGAATGGGTTTTTCTTTACCATAGAGAGGATCCTGCGATCATCCACTACTGTTTTATTCTTTGGACATCCATGCCTTTTTTATGTTGCTGAGCTCACCAGTGCGTTCTTTCCTCAGAATGTACCAAACTGTTGATTTGGCCACTCCTAATGTTGCTGCTATTTCTCTGATGGATTTGTTTCATTTTTGAATCCTTACAATAGCCCGTTTCACTTGCATGGACAGCTCCTTTGAATGCATGATGTAGGTTCACAGCAATAGATTCCAAATGCAAATACCATACTTAGAATCAACTCCAAACCTTTTACCTGCTTAATTGATGAAGAAATAACAAAGGAGTAGCCCACACCTGGCCATGAAACAGCTTTTTATTCAATTGTCCAATTACTTTTGGTCCCTTGAAAAAGGGGGCATGGCTGCTCTTAAGAGCTGTAATTTCTTCCTCCAGTTTGGATGTGCATACCCTCAAATTAAACCTGAGAGTGTGCACTTTTGGCCCATATCCATTATATAACTAGACTTGAATATGTTTTGGTAAATACCTGAAAAAAAACTAAGTATGCCTGTGTCCAAATACATATGAACTTAACTGTATATGATTGAATGCTGGCACTGTGTGGTCAAGAATTTTGTGTCCAGCTGCTTTGACCAACGTTCATTGAAAAATTGTCATGTTGAGCTGAGCCTCCCACGGAGTTAATTTCGGCAGATTCAGCAGGAATTGGCCGAAATTCAATTTATGTATGGCCAGCATAAGCAATGCAAATGGCATTTCTGTAGACTTTGGAAAGAGAGAACTGTTGTGATTTCTGTATTCACATATGCTACATTCACACATAGGTAGCAGATATTTAACGTGTAAATGCAGTATTTACTTTTATGTAATTTTTCTCTGTATATGTACAAAAGTGGTAGCGCTAACACAGACAAATACACAGTACCAAAAAATGTGTGTCTTTCATGTGACATCTGATACCTTTTGCTGGATTTTTCTGGAGATTGGAGTTTGCACTTTTTTGGACCACAATAACCAGATATTGTCTGGATGGTTTGGTCACGTTTTTCACATTGTTTATTTGTATACAGTGCAAATATTATAATTTATGTATGGTTATGTTACAGTTTATCAATAGATTGTGCGTATCACACATTTTTTACACTGTTTACTTGGCTGTCTTAGCTCTATTCTTTTGTACACATTTATTAGTACTGGTTATTAAAGTACAGTGTTGCCACCTCTGGAGGTTTCTTCCAAGTGCATATTCATTTATACATATGTAATTTTTCTCTGTATGCTCTGTACAGTATGTTTTTCTGATTTTTGTTTCCTTTTCATTCACTTTAGTACCATCAACAAAGATCAATTCTCCAAACAGAAAAATGACACTTTGGAACCAGAACAGTATGTAATCCCTACAAGATTATGTTGTTTTTAGGTATTTTTATATTTGTGTATATATAGGCTTCTCAAACCGCCCGCTGCCCCCCCCCCCCCCCCTTCTATTACATTCATTGATTGACACAGCCTCTCTTCTTCAGGAGAAAAACAGGGTTTTATAGCGTCACCTACAGACGTAGGACACGAGAAAAAAAGCTTACCACCCCCTGTGGGCAGTCCATTCTGCACATAAAAACCCCTCTCTGCTATAAACAAGCCAATTATTCTGCTTAGCATCCTCACAAGTATGGACAGTGTTCCATGCCGGAAACCTGCTATTCCATAGCTTCTTTGGTTTTTTGTTTTGTTTTTTCTTTTCTTTTTACTGGGAATTCTCTTTTTTTTGCTGCAGAGATCTTCAGTCAACAGCTGGGCTGGGCGATGGGCTGGATAATCTAAATCCAGTGTTCACCTCAGTCTGAGTCAATGAGCATGCGCTGACTGCAAACTCAGCGCTCAGCCCCACCCTGGACCGAGGTAGAGAATAGTCCATGTTACAGTGTTACCCTGACAGACTGCTCGCTCGGTCCTGCGGGTACCCCCTCACCTCCCCCCATCCACTCCACCCTATCCCATCCCAGGTAGCTCACCTGTGAGGACACTGCCAGCAACAGTGGAGGTTGTGGGCTTGGGCTACGGCCCTGGTAGAGTCTGGTCCCCGTGCTGCCTCTGAGCCTGTCCCCCCTTTCTCCCTGCCGATGCGGCCTTCGGGCATCAAAGGCACTCCTGGGCTGGGTAGACACTGTACTGCTGCTTTTGTTTGTTTTTTTTTAAGTCTCAGGGACTTATGACGTGGCTCTGTACAGCAACATGCGCTTGACATCTGCAGCTCCTGGCAGTCTGGTGAGTCATCTCTCGCTCTCCCCCTACTAGGCTAGCCTTGGGGGTGGTCTCTCCTGGCCTCATACCCTTTTTTGGGGTCCCTTTTATGGCAGTGCTCACCTGGTTATGCTAGTCCCTATGGAGTCTCAGGGAGCATGCTCTACCTCCTGGAGGTGGTGGGTCCTTCGGTTATCGTGCTGTCGCTTGTCCTGGAGTCGTTAATTTCACCAGTGGAGGCTGCTGTCGGATGTAAGGTGAGCAAGCAGCACTCCTGCTGTCAACCTCGTCCTCTGACTGTGCTGAGCCTGGGTAGAACTCTGCCACTGCAGGCTCTGTATTTACTGCGGATCCTGATGACGCATCCCCTGATTCCTAGAATGAGGAGGATTGGTCCTCTGCCTCTGTATTTGCACAGAAAAAGGCGTTAGTCGCTGCACTTATTGATTCTGTGTGTAAGATGCTTAAAATTAGGAACTCTGCTGGGGTATCTGAAGTGGTGGCTCTTTTTTTTTTGGTACACCTAAGCTGACCCAGGCTGCTAAGGTTTTTTTCTTACCCAGCATATTTTGACAGATTTGTCTTCAAGGATTTCATCACCCCCCGAATGGTCCGTTTGTACTTCACTTCGCAGTACATTACCTCTTTGAAGAGGCTTTTCTTAAGAAGTGGACTGCTTCTCATGTGGTGGATCCCTCCATTTCCAGACTTAACAAGGCCATGGTGATCCTGGTGGAGGAATCCCTCTCCTTTAAGGATCCTGCGGACCAGAGGGCGGAGGCAGTGGCCCCCTCTATGTTCACTATCGCCAGGTCGGCATGTGGGCAAATGTTGACAGCAGCCATCATTCTGATCCTCGGGACGTCTGTGTTGACACCATCCCAGCACTTGGAGTGTCTGGGGCTGATTCTCTATGCAGAGCAGGCCAGAGTGTTTCTCTCTTCAGGCAAACTCCAAAAGCTTTGCTCAGGCGGTCCGGCGGCTCCTGTCTTGCGAGCTGCCCTCCCTATGTTTTTGCATACAGGTTTTTAGATCTGATGGTGGCAACTTTCGAAGCAGTTTCATATACCCAGTTCCATAACAGCTCTGCAAAAAGAAATCCTAGCCAAATGGAATAGCTTCCTTGGACAATCCGATTCGTCTGGAGCAGTGGATGAGGGTCTCTCCTCTGGTGGTTGTGGTCTCTGTCTCTATGGCCGGGAAGTCCTTTGTTCCTATTCGCTGGATAGTGGTCACTACAGATGTCAGCCAGTTTGGTGGTGAGAGTCCTGAGCGCCAAGTCAGCCCAAGGTCGCTGGACCCTGAAGGAAGCTCAACTACCTATCAGTGCTTTGAACACTCAGGTTGTCCCTGGCACACTGGACAGATTCCCTCAGAGGGCTCCCAACCAGGACCCAATTGAACAACACCACCGTGGTGACTTATGTCAGTCATCAGGGTGGAACAAGAAGTGCAGCAGCAGTTGAAAACTGGCAGGTGGATTATCTCAGCTGTCAGACCAGGGGGAGTGGTCCATCAGTTCTGTTTTCACTGGGGGTCACCAGACGTGGGCCTTCTGGCGTTCCACCTCAACCAGAAGGTTCTGAGGTTCATGGGGAAAACGTTGGATCCTCTTCCAGGCACAACAGATACCTTGAGATCAGTACCATCTCAGTTACTCCTTTCCACCTCTCGGGCCGATTCCCTGTCTGCTGTGTGGGATAGAAATCAAAGGAATCTTGGTCATTATGGTGGCCCCAGACTGGTCTCACCACCTGTGGTACGCTGACGTGGTTCAGTTGGTGGCAGGCACTCCCTGGAGTCTGCTTCCACCCTGCTTTTCCATCGCTGGCTTTGACGACATGGCTATTGAGAGCCAGGCTCTGAAGAACAGAATGTTGTCTTGCTTTGGTGATTCCTACAGTGAAGGCTCGTAAGTTTACCTCCCAATGTTTTAGCATTGCACCTGGAAAGCCTATAAAGTTTGGTTCAAAGCTTTTGAGTTTCATCATTGCTCCTTCTCGATGGCTCGGGGCGTTGGCCTTCCTCCAGCATGGTGCTGATCAGAGGCTTGCCTTGAGTACTATTAGGGGTCAAGTCTCTGCGCTGGCTGTTCTTTTTCGGCATCCCTTAGCCATACATTTTTTGATTCACATCTTTCTCCAGGGTTCGTCACATAGTGCCCCCCATGCACTCTCCATTGCTGTCTTGGGACTTGAATTTAGTGTTGTAGATTGTTCAGAAGCTTACTTTTGAGAGCATTCAGGCTATTCCCTTGCTTACGCTCATAAAGTTGCCTTTCTAGTTGCAACTACTTTTGCTCGGCAGGTGTCAGAATTGGCAGCTTTGCCCTGTAAGACTCCTTATTTGATTTTGTACAAGGATAAGGTGGTTCTTTGGCCTCCGTCTTTTTTTTTTTTTTTTCCCCAAAGGTGGTGTCAGATTTCCACCTGAATGTAGACATTGTCCTTCCCTCCTTGTGTCTTAAGACTGGCACACCCTAAGAAGGTGGCAGTGCACTCCTTAGGCATGGTTCTCATGAGTTGAATGTATCTCTGTGAAGGCCACCTTTTGGAGATCCAATTTTCTTTGTGCTCATGGACAATCCGAGAAAAGTCATTGCAGACTTTTCTGCCACTATTTCTTGTTGGATTCTGCAACCAATTGTGCACACGTATGCAACTAACGAGCAGGAACCTCCCTTCCTCGTTACGGCGCACTCCATCAGGGAGGTTAGCACCACCTGGTCGTTCCAACATCAGGCGTCTGGTTTCCTATGTTTGAAAGGTGGTGACTGGTCGTGTATGTGCGTTTACTAAATTTTATGAGAATTACATTTTTTGATGTGTTGGCATCCTCAGATGCTAGTTTTGTCTGCAGAGTTTTGCAGGCTGCTGTTTAGGACTCTCTGGTGCCCCTTTGGGGTGGTCCGTAATGTTGGCATTTTGCCCTGGGTTTTCTCCTTTAGTTGGTTTTCCCACCCCTCGTTGTGGCTCTGCTTGCGTACATCCCTGCTTAGTCATGAATAAAATGGAGAGGCTGTGTCTTTCAATGAACGTAAGGGAAAATGGAATTTTTCTGTTACCATAAAATTCCTTTCTCTGAGTTTGATGGACACACCTCTGTTGGAAGTTTTCCTTTTGACCGGGCTTGTGACTAACTAGCTTGCCTATAGCAGAGAGGGGATTTTATGCCCACAGTGGACTGCCCATTTGAGGTGTCAAATTTTCTGCCTAGTGTCCTACTCCTGTAGGTAGAGCTATAAAACCCAGTTTCTTCATGAATAAAGAGAGGCTGTGTCCGTCAATTAACTCAGAGAAAGGAATTTTATGGTGAGTAACACATTTTATAACATCATACAATTCTTAGAATCCTGCTTTATACTCTTAAATTATAATGCTATGTATATGTTACACCTTATAAATTGTAATGCTGTGTTTTATTTTAGGTTTGTGGACTGCTTAGACTGTGGTCGGAAAATGCATCAAATTTGTGTTCTTCATAATGACACAATCTGGCCAACCGGGTAAACCTTTTTTTTCTCCCTTTTTTTTTATGCTGTCTCTTAAACCCAGTTCACCCTAAATTAATTCAAGAGGTATTTAGTATACAAAAGAAATGATGAGCTGTTTTTAAGCTGAGCAGATCCAATTAAATACTAACTTCCAGAGCAACCATATTAGACTCTAGTAGTCCAATTCTGTTTTCCATGATATGTGTGCAAATGTTTCTGAATTCTTTATTTTCCTTAAAAATGCACAAACAATGTACTCTCCAAATTTCTGTTAACTATAAAAGATATAACTGCATCTAGTTAAATTACAAACCAAACCAAGATTTAATTCCCAAACCTATGCCAAATAGTGAAAAATTAAGATAAGAAAACGCTAATAAGGTGACCCAGTTGAAACTTTCCCTACTTCATCAGTTTAGAGCTAGTTCATTTTAGATCAATGTCGTGACTGTGTGTATGGCTGTACGTTTTAATTGTGAGGGTATATTGTGTGCTATTTTCTCTGCCATTGTTAAAAGCTGGAGGGGGGCTCTCAGCCTCCGGGTGGTTGACAAATGACTACGCCACTAGAAGGCAATGCATACATCCTGTCACCCTGTTTAGTTGCAGAGAGGGTGACGATTCCTCCCTTTGTCTGGTCCTAAGTGTGCAGTCGCTGATGACTGCCTGTTGCACAACTGCAACCCAACAGCACCACTGTACAAGAGTGACTCGCCCACCTGTGCTACTGTGTAGGCATAGCTGGTAGACTGCACTGGACATGCGTAGGGACATATTGGAATCAGCCCTTTTCACGGAAAACAGCATTTGATGGTCCTTTGCGGCCATATGGACCCAATGTCTGGGTTCAAAATGTTATACCCAGAGACTGCAAGCTGGAGCTTCACGTCTTGCCTCCTCCACGCTTCATGGCATCACACGGGCCTAATGCACTTGAAAAAAAAAGCAGTCCTGTTAACTGCTGTGGACCAATTCTGCTCTCAATGGGTCATTTCCCTTGTCCTAGAAGCAGATTAGATTTCACAGTTACTAATCCAAACTATTCACAGTACCCAAGCCAAATGGTGATGTGCAGGTAATTTTGGACCTAAAGAGCTTGAACAAGTTCTTGTGAAATCTGCATGATCAGTGGTTGCTTCTCTCCATTGTGGGGGTTGTTGGGGTATTCTGGTCTCAGTGGACATCAAGGGTGCCTACCTCCACATCCCTATGTTTCAGCTTCATTGTGCTTTGTGTGGTGGAGGGTGGGGGGTAGCATTTTTAGTTTGCGGCTTTGCCTTTTGGCCTGGCCACAGCATGCATGTGTTTGATGATGCTGACTCTTCTGTGAGCCAGGGGGATTTCCAATCTTGAGGTATCTGGACGATCTGTTCCTGTGGGATCAATGAAAAGGTGGTCTTAGGGCCAGTGCACAACCATTGCTTTACTTGTAATATCAGGGCCTCATCCTGGATTCGGCTCTGGCATGAGTTTTCCCCATGTGGAATGTACTCACGACGGATGCCAGCCTGTAGGCTGGGAAGGAGTCAGTTCAAGGGACGTGGTCGTCAGAGGAAGCCCAGATGCTGATCAATGTTCTGGAGCTCGGCACTAGACCCCCTGCTCTGGGAAACTGCTAGTCAGGATTTAATCCAGCAATACTTCAACACTTCAAGAAGTATTTCACCAATTTTGTGTTCAGTGGGAGACACCAAATGTAGATCCAACAGTGTCCAGACTCACCTGCAATCTGAACATTTTCATTGTCAAATCCATACAGCCGGATTTATGACCCTTCAAGCTCTTGCCTCATTTGCTTTAGGGGATAGAGAAGAAAGGCATTCCAGTGATTTTCATTGCACTGAATTGACACAGAAGGCCATGGAGCTCAGACATTTACTCCTTAGCAGTCTGTCTATGGGCCCTACCAAACTGCCCCTTCTGGCTCTTTCAAGGTCCAATTTTCTAATTTGTTTCCTGGTCACTGGTTTTGACGGCTTGGCTGTTGAAGCCCTGAGGGACAGGGATCTTGGGAACTCTGTGGATCCCATTTTACTGAAGACCAGAAAACTCTCACCACCACACCTGAAAAGCGTACTTTAGTGCAAAAAAGGAAAGATTTATCCTACAAAATGCTTTGTGGCAAAGGTTTTTGCTTTTTTCAGTCAGGACTGGATAAGTGCTAGCTTTCAAATTGTTAGTAAGAGCATTTGTGCAAGGAGGGACTCGCATTGTTCCCTATGTATGCTCCTCACTAACTCCATAGGACTTTAATCTAGTGTTGATCCTTCTAAGGCCACAGTTTGAACCTATTCAGGAAATTTCTGTCCTTTTGTTATCACACAGAGTTGCCTTTCTCATGGATGTCACCTTGATTATCAGGGTGTTTGAGCCAGCAGCTTTGTCTTGTAAGGAACCTTTTCATGTACTTCACAAGGACAAGGTTGTTTTTGAGACCATGAAACTCTTTCCTGCCTAAGGCAGTCTCCATGTTTCATTTAAATCAGGACATAGGCCATTCTAAAGAGATTGCTCTCCACTGCCTGGTCCTGTTGGGGTTGCATGAGTCTCAATTTAATGTCCTCCATTTTGTCATTCTTGTTTGTGTTGCCTGAAGGCACCCAGAAAGAACAGAATTTTTTTGTTACTGTAAAATCCCTTTTATGGACACAGCAGCGACCCCTCTTCTTGTGTTTTTCTGTCTCCTTACATTGCTTTGTGACTAAATCCCCGGTCACATCAAAGCCGATTTTGAAATCGTGTGACTTAGTGAAGTCACACAATTTAAAAATCGGGTGACCTGCCGATTTCAGTTGCGATTTGCAAGACATCTGAAACAGATGTCTATGCAAATTGCAACAAAAGTAGTGCATGCACAACTTTAGAAATCGGTGTGGCTCCGAACAAGTCGGAACTGTAACGATATGAACGCTCTAATAGCAGACAATAGGGTGCGACTTGACATACGATTTGCAAGTCGCAGGTCATGCAAATCGTATGACAAGTCACGCCTGATGTGACCGGGGTGTAACTAACTTGTCTGTAGCAGAGGGAGGGTTTATACCAGCTATGACTGCCTGTAGGCGGTGCTGTGTTTTTTTTTTTTGTTTTTTTTTCTGCCTAGTGTCCTACTCCAGTAGGTGGCATTATAACCCTATGGTCAAGAATAAAAGAACTGTGTCCATTAATGAACTCAGAACGGGATTTTACGGCGACAAAATAAAAATCCTGTTTCTTCTCTTTTTTTTTTCCTCTAAATTGACTTTTTTTTTTTCTTTTAACTGTAGTTTTGTTTGCGATCGTTGCCTGAAGAAAAGTGGCCAAACCAGAAAAGAGAACAAGTTTTCAGCAAAACGTAAGTGCGTTTGCATTTATAATTAAATCAATCCTCAAACATTGACATATACAAACTTTGGCTCTTAAACCTTTTCAACAGGACTTCCATCTACAAGATTAGGTACATTTTTGGAGAATCGTGTCAATGATTTTCTAAGAAGACAGGGTAATCCTGAGGCTGGGGAAGTTATTGTTCGTGTTGTCCACGCCTCTGACAAAACTGTGGAAGTGAAACCTGGCATGAAAGCCAAGTAAGTAAAGCATTGAGGCCAGATATATCAAGGCAACTAGCATTTCAAAACTTCAGTCATGGCAGTCTGTATGTGTTTTCTGTTAGTGCAGATGTGCTTTATTTATTTTTATTTTTTTTTACCTTTTTTTTTTATTTTTATTTTTTTTCAATCAAGCCCCCAGCTTTATGTGATCGCTATGTCAGAGCTGCATGATGATCACAAAGTAGGGAACCAAGGTGCTTGGTTCGCAATTGTCAGTGCCAGCTTCTAACTGGACATCATGCTGAGGAATGTTAATAAACAGATTGTAAGCGGAAGTGCCCCTTTTTTTTTTTTTCATTTTGCACTCCTGTGACACAGATTCAGGTAACGGGTCCAGGACCGAGCTGATCCAGGCTTTGCTGGGATCCCGACAACGTCAGGATTTGCCCAGATGCCTGACCAGGTGCTGGCTCAGCCTCACATTGCTTAGACCCCTCCACAGCCCGATGCTCTCATGAGCATAGGAGGGTCAGAACAGAGTCAGTGACAGTTCTCAATGAAGACCGAGAATGAAGCAATCACCAGTCATGTGATCACTCGGTTCTCAGTCTTAGAGCCAGTGGGAGACTGCTGCAGCATTGGATCGATCCTGCAGTTATCTAGGCGAATGTTTATCTCCCATACTTCAAGCCACAAAACCTATTTTAGTTTTGTGGCTGCCAGAGGTTCTATTAGAGAACTTACAAAAAGATATTGATGATAAAATGAGTCCAGAGATGGGTATCAAAAATGGTGAAAGGTCTGGGGGATAAAACTTATCAAGTGCGACTTCAGGAACATAACATGTACAGTATAGAGGAAAGAAGGGAAAGGGGAGACATGATTGAAACCTTTAAATACATCAAGGGGGTGGATAAAGTTCAGGAGGGCAGTATTTTCAACAGGAAACCAAAATCAAGGACACAGGACATGACCTCAAACTAACTGGAAGAAAGTTCAAAACTAATCTCAAAGTATTTTTACTGAAAGAGTAGTTGATGTTTGGCATAAACTTCCAGCAGAGGTAGTGATCCAGTCAACAGTAAATAGCTTCAAACATGCTTGAGACCAGCATAGATTTTTTTCTCAGACAAAAAAGCTAATGAAATAAAAAACAAAAACGGACAGACTCGATGGAGCACTTGGTCTTTTTTTGACATCACTTTTCTGTGTTTCTATGTTAATTCTCTCGACTTACTGTCCTAGTGACTACAAATTCATTAGACAGGAAATGAGGCCTCAGAAGATCTACTGGCAACAAAGAGGAAAATACAAATGCTGTTTCGAGTAGGGTGAAGCTAGAACCCTAGTCAGCCTTTTAAAGTTTTGTCCATTTTACATTTCCCCTTCACCAACTGGTGAAACGTTAGGCATCAAGAAAGTGAGCAACAGGAAGGCAATAAAACAAAAACACAGATAGCTATAAAATACAATTCTAATTCTTCCATGCTCAATTTAAAACTTGAGTACAGACCACTGCTCATTTTACCCCTGTACAAATCATTAGTAATACCTCATCTGGAATATGTAGTGCAGGTTTTTGGCACCAATTCACAAAATGAACATTATGGAACTGGAGAAAGTGCACAGAAAGGCAACCAAACTGATAAGAGGCGTGGAGGAGATCAGCTATGAGGAAAGATTAGAGAAACTGAATTTATTCTCTTGAGAAGAGGAGATTAAGGGAGGATATGATCAACATGTATAAATACATAGGTGGTCCATATAGTAAACTTGGTGTTGAATTATTCACTTTAAGGTCATCACAGAAGAGAAGGGTGCACTCTTTACATCTGGAGGAAAAGAGATTTAATATCCAAATACGCAAAGGTTCCTTCACAATATGAGCTGTGAAAATGGAGAATAGACTCCCTAGAGAGCTGGTTCTGGCCAGTTTAGTAGATTGCTTTAAAAAATGCCTGGATTCTAGATACACATAATATAACTAGATACTAATATTTACAGGTAAAGGTAATCTAGGAAATATCTGATTGCCTCTTGGGGGATCAGCAAAGAATATTTTCCCCTGCTGGAGCAAATTGGATCGTTTTTTACTGGGTTGTTTGTTTTTTTGCCTTCTTCCTGGATCAACTCTGGGTATAGAAATGTATAAATGTTTTCTCCCTTTTTATTGATTGAACTAGATGGACTTGTGTCTTTTTTTTTTCAACCAGACTAACTATGTAATCTTTGTGTCCTTGATTAGTGCATTCCAGCTGCTAAGGTTTTGCATTTGAAAAAAAAACAATTCTGTTTCTTTTCAGGTTTGTGGATACAGGGGAAATGGCAGAGTCTTTCCCTTACCGTACAAAAGCCCTTTTTGCTTTTGAAGAGGTAGATGGTGTTGAGTTGTGCTTTTTTGGTATGCATGTACAGGAGTATGGGTCGGACTGCCCACCACCCAACCAGAGGTAGGTACACAATTTATCATTATCCTCATTTCACATAACTTATTATAATTCCATATGACTGTATCCTCTATTATTCCCACCTCCTAGGCGTGTATACATCTCTTACCTGGATAGCGTTCACTTTTTTCAACCAAAGTGCTTAAGGACAGTGGTCTACCATGAAATTTTAATTGGATACCTTGAATATGTTAAGAAACTTGGGTAAGTGGTGTATTTTTATAGCAGGGAGCAATTTACAACATAACATAACTATGCAGCAAAAAAAAAAAAAACGTGTTTGTATATATGTGTGTGTGTATATATGTGTGTATGTATGTATATGTATATATGTGTGTGTATGTGTGTATATATATATATATATATATATATATATATATATATATATATGTGGAGAGAGAGAGAGATGTGTGTACGATAGTGTGCCCATGTAGCATTACCACAACAGTCTTGATTTTTCTGAGTAACATTAACCCTCTATGCTTTTTTGCTTTTTTTTTTTTTTTTTTTTTTTTTTTTTTTTTACCTGGTGTTCTTGCCAGTAAGTCTGTTGTTTTTCAACTTCCTTTTACAGCCCAAACTGTCTTGGAAAAAATAGGCAGTTAGAGGGTTGAGACAAACCATTTATTACTGACAGGGGTACCAACAATGTTCTGCTTTTACTCATTTGGTTAAAGTGGAACTAAAGTCTGCCTTAGCTCATTACAAACAGAAAATTTACCAGCTAGCCTGCAATAAAACCAAACTGGCCCTGTCTAACAGTTTGCGTTGCACACTTTTGCAAATATATGTGAAAGCCACAGTGCCGTGCCAAGGTTCTTTTGTATACTGTGGTCCTAACACTATAGTTTTTGAGAGTCTCTCAAATTGGCGCATATATAGCAGTGGTTAAATCAAGGGCAGGTTAGCCTGGATGGAGCCCACTCTCTCTTAAAAGCGCAAGGACACAGTTGACACCCAGCAAAAACACTATGGCAGCCGAAGGTATCCAATGTGTCCCTGCATCAAATTCAGCCGACAAGTTGTACAGATAGGTGGCAACCACCCTAACCTATAACTAGCCTTTTACAGTAAGGTGCACATGGAAGGGGCTTTGCACATTACAAACAAAAAATTTCCCAGCACACCTACCAGCTAGCCTGCAACAAAAACAAGTTGGCCCTGTCTAACAGTTTGCATTAAAACAGGTTTTAGTTGCACACATTTGCTTTTAAACTTCCTTTTACAGCCTGAGCTCTTTTTCAAAATTAGAGGGTTGAGACAAACCATTTAACACTGACGGGTGTTAACAATGGTCTGCTTTTATGCATTTAGCTAAAGTGGTACTGCAATATTTACCTTGGCTCCTACACCAGCAAGGTCCGTCACCAACACTTTCTCCCTGGCTTCTTCCAGGTGCCAATCTTTGGTCATCTTGATTGCCAACGTGGGATGACGAAACTCTTGTACATGTGCAGAGTTCAGTCATCCCAGCACAGGCACTGTATGTACTAGGGCAGTTTTTAAAGTATGGACCCATTGATTTAACAATATTATTGACATTACTCAAGATAATAAAGTAATGCATCTCCTTTTTTTTTTTTTTTCTTCTTCTTTCTTGTGATATCATGTAATTTTTTTTTCTTTACTGTCCATTGAGGGGCACAGGAATTAGGGAATTGTCCTAATTGGACCTATGTATCTATGCATATACCATACTTGGCTAATGCTTTGCATTTGAAGGATCAGCATGGTGTTTCATTACTAGGGTCTTTGCAGTTATAATAGCTCTAAAAGACCCTCCCATTACACCTGGTATTTAAAACATTCCTCTATGAAGCCCAGTGTTTAAAACATCCTCTACGAAGCCTGTAAACAACCTATAGGAATTTAGGGTTTTCCTGATAATGTAATAGAGCTTTTTCCTTTTAAAAGAAAATGTATTGATAAATGGTCTGTGTGTACTTTGAATGCTCCAGTGACCTGACCTAAAGACTAAGTTCCTCTTTAATCAAAAATAATTGCACATAACTTTGCATGTTAAAAATATGCATTTATTATTTTTTTAAAACCAGGTGACGCTTTAAAAGCCTGTACAACTTACCACGTTAGATGTGCAGAGGAGGTCTGGTGCTAGAATTATATATTTTTTTTTGGGGGGGGTCTCTTTGCTTGTTTGGCATGTTGTTACCCACCCCTCAGTTTATTGTTTGGGGATGTGACATGGTCTCTGACTTTCTGTACTGTACAATTTAAGGTACTGGGAATTTTTTCTTGCCAGTGAATTCAGTATCTTAGAGTACAGTACAGGACATAAGTCCATCCCCTATGTTCCCTGTTTCTTTTTATTACTTGTTACAAAACCCAAGACCCAAGGAGTGAGTGGAGATATATGAGGGTGCAGTGGGGACGTTCCCAGCAAAGCTTTTCCACTGTCCAGTCACTTGAAGGTAGTGTCATATAACCCTCTATGACTTCCTGTACTGTACTCCAAAATATAGAATTTACTGGTAGATACGTTTCAACCTTGTTAACATCAGTTACATTTATGAAACATTTGCTGGCTTGCATGGTATAATTAACTAGCATTGTAAATATATCCTCAGTTAAATGGCAAGGTTTTTCTAAATTTTTACACAGGTACACGACTGGACATATCTGGGCTTGTCCTCCTAGTGAAGGAGATGACTACATTTTCCATTGCCATCCTCTCGATCAGAAAATACCAAAGCCCAAACGTTTGCAGGAATGGTATAAGAAAATGTTGGATAAAAGTGTGTCTGAACGTATTGTTCATGACTACAAGGTAACTGATTTGTTTTTTCATGTGTGCTTAGAAGCCACTAATTGTTTATTTGTATTGTCACTTTGTAATGCGTTTTTTGTTTTGTTTTGTTTTGTTTTTTTTGTTTTTTTAGTAGAACTAAAGGGAAAATGTTTTATCCCCTTGGACAAGGGAGGATTATAACCCTTGTCAGGTGTTTTTGCCATTTGTGTTCCATTGGGGGGATTTTCCTTTCCTTCATATCTTATAGCTAAAACAGGAAGTTTTAGCTATAAAACAGGGATTCCCTGGTTGTCACCAATGTTGCCAGAACTAGTGTCCCCATTGGAAGACTTTCCCTCAGTTACTGTCCCGGTGACAACCCAAAGGTTTTTGTATATTTTTTCACTTTCAACGGTAACTGTAAACAGGACAAATAGAGAGGGCGAATCTCCCTAATGGGGCGCAGACAGCAATACAAACCAAACAGGTGCTCTAATCCCTCTCCACTCCATCCAAAACAAAAAAAAAAAAAAAAATTCATGAACAGGTCTAAAACGTTGAAATGAAATATTTCAGAACCCTGATGTTATGACTTTTAAAATTCCTTGAAGTGAGTGGTCAATAAATATATCTACAATGTAAAAATATCTATAATTTTAACAAGTTCAGCTTGCATATACACATATATGCGGCCTCTCGGGGAGTGGGCACAGAGAGGTCGCATATTGTGTTGCAACTGTAAACATTCGTGTGCTGAGAGCGCACCCTGCGTGCATCCAGCTCAGCTACTGGTGAGAACTGGAAAGCTCCTGATGCCTACTTGAGATCGGGAGCTTTCCGATTATGTGGCTGCTGTGACAGCCAATCACAGTGGTCACATGACTGGAATGCCTGCCTCTGCCTCCCAGCATTTGCATGATAAAGGCCCAGGAGGTGGTAAGAGGAAGGGGTTATGTAATTCCAAAAATAGTTTTCAGTCTTTTTAAATAAGATGTGGTCCGTTTGTTTTTTTCCCTAAAATACACTAACACCAATTTTTTTTTTAAATCCTGACCTTGACCCAAACACTTACCTTGGCACTGAACTATATCAAACCTTGATCTAGGTATTTTTTCTTTATTTTTTATTTTATGTTTTAATATTTATTTATCTTTTTTTTTTTTTTTTTTTTTTTTTTTGAAACATTTTGTTTTCCCCCTCTATGCCAGGAGTTAGAGATACAATGTATCTCTCTCGTCCATTCACAGAGAGAAAAAAAAAAAAAACAAGGGGGCCGGGCTGTACAGTGACTGATCACTATGATAGCCAATCAGAGGCTATCACAGCGATCATCTTATGGAGAGCTGTGCAGACACACATTGTGCAGGCATGATCCACCCATGTTACTGTCAGGAAGGTGGTGCAGAACCGCTGACGCTGCAGTGAGTGCATATAGACAGGGACTGAGCAAGGCTAGAGGAGATCAGCATTACCTGGATGAAAACAGTGAACCTTGCATTTATGAAAAAGACAGTTGTTTGATACACAGTGCTTTAGAGATATTACATGTCCCTCATCTAGTACGGGTTTATAACTCTAATTGGCAGAACCTTCTTAAAGTGGACCTCCAGTCAAAGATAGGAAAAAAAATAAAAGTCAACAGCTACAAAAACTGAAGTTGCTGACTTTTAAGAACAGCCACTCACCTGTCCCATTATCCTGTGGTGTACTCACTGTAGCTGGTTTCACCGACATCTTAAGTGTGGGCCCCTGGCTGTGACAGCTTGCGGCTTCACAGCCAGGTGACCACTGTGCATGCCCAAGTAGCGCTGTGCCTTGTGAATTGTCCTATAGTCTTTTCTGGGACCTTTCACGTGTCCCAGAAGACTACGGGGAAAGAGGGGGGAGGGGGGGGGCGTTGGTTGGGCAACTTCCACTCCCGATCGCCTAGGGGATCACAACGGAAATTGGAGTGGGTATCTGTCAAAATCCGGTGCCTGCTCCCCAAAGGTGCCAATTCCTCATGGGGAGCAGGGGACTAGTACTGAAAGCGGAACTTTCCCATTTGGGTGGAGCTCTAATTTTATAGCCTAGCTCCAGACCAATTTATAACCACTAGAATTTGCAGTTCTGCAATAGAGTAGTCAGAGTATAAAAGAACACATTATGCAAAGCCAAAATTGCATATTACTCTTCCATGAACATAAATTAAAGAGACAAAATGCACAAGAAGTAGTTATGCTTTTTTTTTTTTTTTTTTTTTTTTAGCCAATACGGTCATGACAAATTGCAGAAAGTAATATAGTCTGCCCCTCCAAAGCTTTGCCTCATAATGAAGGCCCAATAAGACTATTTTGGTAACTCACAATATTGTTTTTTGCGGCATGCTGCATTAATGCAGCCCATTAATTTTGAATGGGCTCCAAGCTAGATTGCGTTTATACAGTTGTGACCAAAATTATTCAACCCCCAATGCTGTAAAGGGGTTTAGGGACTATAGTGTACATTTGGAATTGTATTCAGAATCAAATCCTACAAGGACGTTGTAACTACCCAAATGCAACTAAAATGACATCAATTGTTTATGTAATACAGTAGTAAATGGTTCTTATGTGGTTTCTTCATTGCCACAATTATTCAACCCCTTAAAGACTACCACTCTGAAGAACAGAGGTTCATACAGGTGCTTTCCATCAGGTATTGAAAACACCTGTGGATGTCACCGAGCAGCAATCAAGCATAATAAGCACCAATTAGGCAGCTTTAAAATGACTGTGATACTCAGCTCCTTCTAGACATTTACTGGTGTGGTTACAAACATGGTGAAGGCAAGAGAATGGTCCAGGAAGACAAGAGAAGAGGTGATTTCTCTTCACAGGAAGGGCAATGGCTATAAGAAGATTGCAAAGATGTTAAACATACCAAGAGACACCTTAGGAAGCATCATTCGCAAATTCAAGGCAAAGGGCACTGTTGAAACGCTACCTGGTCGTGGCAGAAAGAAGATGCTGACTTCGACTGCTGTGCGCTACCTGAAGCGTAGAGTGGAGAGAAGTCCCCGTGTGACTGCTGAGGAACTGAGAAAAGATTTGTCAGATGTGGGTACAGAAGTTTCAGCCCAGACAATAAGACGCACACTGCGTAATGAAGGCCTCCGTGCCAGAACTCCCAGGCGTACCCCCTTGCTGTCTCCAAAGAATAAGAAGAGTCGACTGCAGTATGCCAAAAGCCATGTGGACAAACCACAAAAGTTGTGGGATAGTGTTCTGTGGACTGATGAAACAAAATTAGAACTGTTTGGGCCCATGGATCAACGCTATGTTTGGAGGAGGAAGAACAAGGCCTATGATGAAAAGAACACCTTGCCTACTGTGAAGCATGGTGGAGGGTCAATCATGCTTTGGGGCTGTTTTGCTTCTGCAGGTACAGGGAAGCTTCAGCGTGTGCAAGGTACCATGAATTCTCTTCAGTACCAGGAGATATTGGATGGAAACGTGATGCAGTCCGTCACACACCTGAGGCTTGGGAGACGTTGGACCTTTCAACAGGACAATGATCCCAAGCATACCTCCAAGTCCACTAGAGCATGGTTGCAGAGGAAAGGCTGGAACATTTTGGAGTGGCCATCGCAGTCACCAGACTTAAATCCGATTGAGAACCTCTGGTGGGACTTAAAGAAAGCAGTTGCAGTGCGCAAGCCTAAGAATGTGACTGAACTGGAGGCCTTTGCCCATGAAGAATGGGCGAAGATACCCGTAGATCGCTGCAAGACACTTGTGTCAAGCTATGCTTCACGTTTAAAAGCTGTTATAACTGTAAAAGGATGCTGTACTAAGTACTAAGATTGAATGTCACTTGGGGGTTGAATAAAACTGATAATGCTGTGAGCACAGAAAAGACATTTGTGGTTATTTCATTATAACTGTTATGTTATATTTGTCTGACCTACAAGTGCCTCTTTAATGTAAATGTAAGCAAGATGACTGAATGATCAAAAGCAATGTCAAACTGGCCAAAACACTCAATTTCAGTGGGGGTTGAATAATTTTGGTCACAACTGTAGATGTGTTGCAGTTAGTCAAAATGAATGCCAATGCACTTACACAAAGTGTTGCAGTGTGCTGAAGTAAAGGGCACAGTACCACTGCACACTGTGTAAATGGGCCCTAAGATTTCGAGATAATGAGACATTATGAATGAATGTTTTTCAGAAAATAGCCTGTTTAAGGAGCTTATGTGTTTTGGAAATTTTTATTTTTTTTATTAAAACACATTTTTGTGTATATATTTTTTTTTTCAGGACATCTTCAAGCAGGCAACTGAAGACCGGCTAACTAGTGCCAAGGAGTTGCCCTACTTCGAAGGAGATTTCTGGCCAAATGTATTGGAGGAAAGTATCAAAGAATTGGAACAAGAAGAGGAAGAAAGAAAGAGAGAGGAAAACACTGTCAATGATGAAAGCATAGAGGTGATCAGTTATCAGTCGATTTTAGATTTAATAATTTACATACCTAGTTCTTAATATTGGCTTAATATTAGCATAATTAAAATTGTATACTATAGCACGTGCTCAATTAATCAGCAGTGAGGTGCACTCACCGTACCAATTACGGTTTGCCAAAAAAAATCTGATTTGCTTTTTTTTCCAATCCAAAAAACTAGGGGTCAGTTTTTATATGACTTATGCAGAAAAACAATTCTTAATATTTGGGTAAATGTGGGAATCTTGGGTAAAAACAAATTATAAAAAGCTCCCTATGATTTAATGTTAACAAATATGGTATCTGTCCCTGAAGGATGAATTCACTGTGCTATAACGCTTTTTAGGAATGTTGTTTTCAGCAGGAATGAGCAGATTTAATTTTTGAACTGTGAAAAATGTGTGTGGTTTGCTTCACAGCAAGGTTTGCCTGGTCCATAATCTTTATAGGTTGCTGAAATTCATGCAGTTTTGGATGTGTTGTTGGGGTGAAGGTCTTCACCATAATTGTTCAGACACAGGATGCAGTTCACCTACCTTGTGCAGAAGCCCGTCGGCAAGAGGGACGAGCATAGACAATTTCCCTATATAGGAGTCTAGCACAAAAAATATTGTTTTAATCTGATTAACAGTATTGTCTGTAGGGGTTAATTTTATTACTGTAAAGGGAACAATATAATCTCTGAAATTTTTATTTGTGCCAAGTTTGGAAAGCAATAGTGGGAAGATATTTAAGGGTATTGGTTATATAGAAAGAATAAACTTATGAATGCTATCTTTCTACTTTTATATTTTCTAATTAGGGCATGTACAGTATGTGTTTGCGTATTGAAAGAATTTCCAAGCATCACATATTTTTTACATTGTTCCCAGATAGACAGACGCCATACCTGGCCTATGCCACTGAAAATTAAATTCATTCATTTTCTGAATGACTGCAAAACTTTCTCTGATTGGACAAGGTGAAGTACTTGGCATAATACACATTGCTTCATGGTTCATTCACCTGAGAGAGAATCATCAAATGGCTGTTTGTTGGCCCTCCAGTGCCACCCACCATGTCAGTCCCAAGTTGGTAGAAGGGGACTGTGGTGGTCCAGTTATTTTGAGGAAGCTGAGCAAACCAACCCCCCCCCCCCCTTGTATTCACTATGCAGAATAGTAGCTGCTGGGCACAGGACCCAGAAAACTGTGGCAATCATAGTTGTGCCGACTATTACACTGATGTTTCTGCTTCTACAGTGATTCCAGAGGTCAGGAAATATGTTTCTGCTTCCACAGTGATTCCAGAGGTCAGGAATATGTTTCTGCTTCCACAGTGGTTCCAGAGGTCAGGAATATGTTTCTGCTTCCACAGTGGTTCCAGAGGTCAGGAATATGTTTCTGCTTCCACAGTGGTTCCAGAGGTCAGGAATATGTTTCTGCTTCCACAGTGGTTCCAGAGGTCAGGAATATGTTTCTGCTTCCACAGTGGTTCCAGAGGTCAGGAATATGTTTCTGCTTCCACAGTGGTTCCAGAGGTCAGGAATATGTTTCTGCTTCCACAGTGGTTCCAGAGGTCAGGAATATGTTTCTGCTTCCACAGTGGTTCCAGAGGTCAGGAATATGTTTCTGCTTCCACAGTGGTTCCAGAGGTCAGGAATATGTTTCTGCTTCCACAGTGGTTCCAGAGGTCAGGAATATGTTTCTGCTTCCACAGTGATTGCAGAGATCAGGAATAATGTATAGTAAAGTTGGTCCAAGCTGGACTAATATAACCTATGCAATAAAAACCATTGCTGGAGTTCAGCTTTGACTGTGGAGTTAACTGACCCAAGTGAGAATTACTCTGGCACTTATTTTGTCCCCCCACAACTGGCAAATCTCTGCACAAGGTGAGAGTTCAATTGTTACATTCTGGTAGCAGCAGTGGGATCTGAGCATACTTTTGTCACATAGTCACCATAATCCATTCACCATGGGATGTGTCAGTGCAGAAGTTGATTGTCAAAGAACAGAATGAGGAGGTATGAAAGTGGGGCAACCACCCTGTTCTAGTTCTAGCCCATTCCTTTGGTGTAAGAAAGTCTGCATGTGTGTTATTCTCTCAATTTGCATGGCTGAAAGTTGGAATTATTGTCAGATTGCTGAGGGATGTCAAAACAGCATTTTGTGTGTAAGATGGGTGGTGTTGAAGGCAAAGAGATAACTTATACAGATAGAAACATGATTGTTCTATGTGGTGTCCAGTATCTAACCTGTACATGAGGAAGGTAGAGAAGAGAGCCTTGAAAACAAGAAAGGAGAGGATATTTGGTACACCCTTGGTGTATTAAGCTTATGTAACTTGGAAATTGAAAATAGGAAAGCTATTGCACTTACAATGCTTTCTTGAAAGAGAAGTCTACTATGGTTGCCATAGAAAGAAAAGCATGAAGGGATTTGGCATCAGGGTTGTTCTCAGGAATACTCATCTTAACCGCTTCCATAGCGGGCACTTTTACCCCCTTCCTGCCCAGGCCATTTTTCAGGTTTCAGCACTCTCACACTTTGACAATTTCACGGTCATACAACATTGTACCCAAACTAAAATTTTATCATTTTCTTCACACAGCTAGAGCTTTCTTTTGGTGGTATTTAATCACCACTGGGGTTTTTATTTCTCGCTAAATTAACAAAAAAAAGACCAAAAAGTTTGGGGGAAAAAACACGTTTTTCTTTGTTTCTGTTATGAAGGTTTGCAAATAAATAATTGTTCTTCATAAATTTAGGCCAAGATGTATTCTGCTACATTTGTTTGGTGAAAATAACCCAAATTAGGATGTATTATTTAGTTTGTAGGAAAGTTATAGAGTTCACAAACTATGGTATATATCTGAAAATTGATCAATCCTGAAGTACTGACAGCCAATCTAATTTCTTGAGGTCCAAGAATGTCAGACCAGTTCAGATATCCCAAATGACCACTTTTTGTAAAGTAGACAGTCCGACGTATCTCATAAGAGGCATGGCGAGTTTTTTGAAGTTGTATTTTTTTTGTTATTTGGGGGATATGGCGACTTATAGCGGGACTGCTGCAGGCATTCTGACACTGGGGGAAACTGACTTGGTGTCACTGACATCCCCTGTGACACCAATACAGAGATCAGTGCTAAAAAAAAACACTGACACTGTACTAATGGCACTGGGCAGGAAGGGGTTAACATAAGGGGCGATCAAAGATTTAACTGTGCTGGGTGTGTTTTACTATGGGGCCATGTGTTTTTGCTTCACTGTAAGCACACTGCTTTGCATGGCTGTGCTATGCACAGCCATGGAAAGTAGTGTGCACGAACTGGCAGGGAGGAGAACTGTTTTGTTTACAAACAGTACTCCTGCCCTTCTGAAATCCTCAGCAATCACCGGGTGCCGGCGAGAAATCACCGGCCGGGACCCGACAGCCACGAATGGCGCGCGCGGGTAGGGCGCGTGCGCGCCCCCTACCCAGATATACAAAATCAGTTGTATATTTATACTTGATTTTGCGCACCCGTGTACCGCCCTGTAGCAGTATTTCTGCTATAGGGCTGACGGGAAGCGGTTAAGCTACTGATAGCCCAATGGCCTCTCTTATTTTACTTTGTGTTTTAAAAATAGTGTTTGGGAGATTAGTAGGGCCCAGTTCCAGATAGTTTACCATATAGTTGTTTTCTTGCAAAGACCTGTATGTCTGTTTAATTTAGTTTATTATGGGTTTTTGTACTGCTAAAAAATCAGTCTCAGAAACCTAGAAATTCATGTATGTTGAATGTAGGAATGCGTAGGAATATGTAGGAATGCGTGGGTGCCTTGGTATTTAAACTACATGTGTATCATGATGTTTTTGTTTTTCTTGTACTTTGGAACCAAACATTACATTGCAACCATTTGTATGTATGAAAAAGCTTATATTTAGAGCAAGATGTTCATCTGAATACTGCAAGTGAATATACAGAATGGTAGTTATTTTTTGTATAAATGGAGAAACAGAAAAAGGGCGCACCGACCTAGTGCATTATCATTTAAAATAATTTAACCTCCTCCTTGTGGCTCTGAGGAAGAGGTTGTGTCCTTTAAAACAATCTACTGAGCTGGCCAGAACCAGTTCTTAAGGGAGTCTGTTCCACATTTTCATATTTTTACTGTGAATAAGATTTTTTGCTTGTGGGGGTTAAATCGTTTCCCTTGGACATAAGAATGCCCCCTCTACACTAGGTTCACAATTGTGGACCACTTATGTATTTATGGTGATCATATCCCCCTTAATTGCCTTTTTTCAAGAATGGATGAATTCAGTTCCTTTTAATCTTTCCTCATAATTGATCTCCTTCATGCTTATCAGTTTGGATGCCCTTTTCTGCACTTTTTCCAGTTCTCCGATTAACCTTTTTTGCAGCTTTCATGTACCTTATTCTAGAGTAGTCCTGAGAATATCCCTGATGATAAATCTCTAGATGTTTCCTATGGAAACCATGATGGGCTTATCTTTCAAGGAACCTTTTGTGTGTGCAATAATTTTCTTATTTACCAGTTCAAAGTTACCAAAATACACGAAGAGTATGTCTAATGTCCTCTTCTTTTTTTGTTTTCAAATCTTCTTTTTAAATCTCACCATGCACTGGAACACACAAACTGGGGGTTATAGAAACTCTACAACAGATGGTATCTACAAACCATGTCCAAAGACCATAGACATCTCAGGAGTGCTATGAAAATTTGTGGCTACCCAGACTGGACTTTAATTAAAACTTACACAAGGTCAAGTAAAAGCATGGAAACATAGAACATACAAGAATCAGCAAAACACATGGAGCAATATAGTCTATTCCGTATGTAGCTGAAGTGTCAAGGATATTTAACAAACATGGCATGTGTCATTCAAGCCCAGCAATACCCTGAAGACAGGAGCTTGTATATCCAAGCAGAGTAACTTTGTATACACAGTGTAGTAAGGAATGCAATAACCTATACATCGGGGAGCCAAACAACCTGTCAAACAAATGGCCTTGCATTGGACCAATTCTATACAGGTCAAGCCTCCAAGTGTATTTGCACATTTCCAGTCAAATTTGAGACAATAAAAACACTATGGGGTTGATTTACCAGAAGTGGAGAGTGTGAAATCTGGTACAGCTCTGCATAGAAACCAATCCACTTCCAGTTTTGTTTTGTTTTTTTTTTGTCACACCTTAATTAAACAAGCTGACATTAGGAGATGATTAGCTACCATGCACAGCTGCACTCTCCAGTTTTAGTAAATCAATCCTTATAGGTTTGTGTTCCCATTGACACAGCACTCAGCATAACAAGTACAGTGTCAGTCTGTCCTTAGGCTTAGTTTCCTTTAATTAACTTTCAGTGGGGAAGAAGTCCAGCTGTGTTCAAATATAGTTTAGAACTGAAGAGATCTGCTAGAACAGTACATAATAGGGTTAATTATGGCACACACACATTTCCCCTGGTTCTCTTAAAGAGAACTACGTAGGATTTTTCAGTGTTGGAGTTTCCAGAAAGGAGCATATAAAGTAAGCTGCGATTTTTTTTAAGTTCTGCTATGTGAATGAGAACATGTAACAAATATTAGGTGGGTACAATCCAAATTTGGCTGCATTTGTGGAAGTACACATAAAGGAAAATTCCTTCAGAGACAAAAATGATCAACTTTGTGTGAAAGAGGTCATCTACATCAGACTGATGCAACACTCCTCAAATAAGGGTGTGGCCTTCAACACAATCTGTTTTTCTCATAAAATGCAGTTCAGTGTTCTTTACACTGATAGTTTGTAAGGAAATCACACTATTCAGCCATGTAAATTGAAGGATTACCACCTATGCAGACTTTCTAACACCAAAAGATTGCATTATGTCACTAAAGCAGGGTGGCACAACGTTCACACCTCCCATTATGTTTTTGGACAATCAAATTCTACAAAGACACAATCCATAGTGATTGGATTATGACTGTTCTGTGTATAAATGTTTCTGGCACCCAACTAAAGGTGTTTGGATAAGCTATAAAACATCTTTAACACAACCAAACAGGTCCAGTTGAATGAAGTAGTAGTAGTTAGTTCCCTGAAAGGCTGTCACATTTTAGTACACCACCACTCCTTGTGTTCCATTGAAGGAGACAGTCAAACTGGAGAGGCATAGGACCTTGTTAACTGCTTCCCGTCTGCCCTATAACAGAAATACTGCTACAGGGTGGCACAGGTGCGTAAAATCACGTGTGTATGTATGTGTGTATATTCACAGCTGCGGCTGTCAATCACCGGGTCCCGGCCAGTGATTTCTGAAGATCTCCGACGGAGAGGAAGCCTGTTTTGTTTACTAACAGTCCTTCTCCCTGTCAGCTCAGGCACACTGCTCTGGATAGCTGTGCACAGCCATCCAGAGCAGTGTGATTACAGTGAAGCACACTGACACAGCCCCTTAGTAAAACACTCCCAGCACACAGTTAACCCTTTGATCGTTCCTTGTGTTAACCCCTTCCTGCCCAGTGCCATTAGTGGTGTCGGTGCTTTTTTTTTTTTTTTTCTTTCTTTCTAGCACTGATCACTGTATTGGTGACACCAGGTCAGTTCCCCCCAGTGTCAGAATGTCCACTGCAGTCCCGCTATAAGTCGCTGAAAAAATTCCAGTATATATACCGCCATTTGTAAACGCTATAACTTTCACGTAAACCAATTAATTTACACGTATGGGATTTTTTTTTAGCAAAGACATGTAGCAGAATACATTTTGGTGTAAATTTATGACGAAATTTGATTTTTTAAAAATTTTTACTGGACATGTTTAATAGCAAAATATATATATATTTTTTTTTTCTCAAAATTGTCAGTCTTTTTTAATTATAGTGCAAAAAATAGAAAACACACAGGCGATCAAATACCACCGAAAGAAAGCTCAATTCGTGTGGGGATAAAAAGGACATACATTTAATTTAGGTGCAGCATTGCATGACCGCGCAATTGTCAGTTAAAGTAACGGAGCGCCGTAACGCAAAAAATGGCCTGGTCAGGAAGGGGGTAAATCCTCAGGAGGGCAAGTGGTTAAAGTGAATCAGATTGGGGCTTCAATGATGACAGCATGGTTGTTGACATTATGGCTAGCACCTGGAAAATACTTTAGTATGTGGAGGATCAGAAATAAATCTGAATAATGTGAGGAGGAGGAAAAGTAGCAGGTGTGACACAGCTTGCAAAAAAAGGGTTAGTGGTAGGTGAATCGGAAAGGTTTTTCAAGTGAGCTTCTTTTGCAACATTCTTCTTGCTGTATAATCTCGCCGAAAGACAGCTATGTTATGCCCTGCAGATAAAGTCTTAAGCTGTTATGGTTCTGGCACTCATCTGGGGATTTCACAGGTATTAAACATATATGCAAATCAATAGCCCTCTCCTCTGGGAAAATCAAATTAGGCAAAGCTAGCACGAACCACTACTTACTTATCTTCCTCCCTTCCACACAAAGATTTGTTTACTAAAAATGACCATCTAGTGCCCTTGCAAAGATGGTATGGCCTGCCCTCACACATGTTAAAGAACATGCAAACCCAACATTTCATATTCCTAATATGTGCCTGCTGTACCATGTAATTGTATGAAAAAATATCCTGTTCTCTTTGTATTGCTTCCTTTTTGTGAAATACCTGGTGTTCCTGTCAGTCCCTCTGTTTTCCTAAATGAAAAACCACACTAGGCAGGAGAACACACCGTGGTCCATTCTCTAGCTATACTGGGAACTCTGCTTGCTCTTCTCTAATGATCAATCTTGTTCTGACACGCAAGGCGCCGCCCCCCCCCCCTGCACAGCCTTTCACTGTTTCTCCTCCCTCTGCACAGCCTTTCACTGTTTCTCCTCCCCCTGCACAGCCTTTCACTGTTTCTCCTCCATTAACTCTTTTTATATCTACAGAAATATGTTTTCATTCATTTCTATTTTAAACTGAATGGGTTGTTTTAGAAGATGAGGGTTTACATATATACTTTAATTTTCCTACAGATAGAACTCAACTCTCAGTATGCTGCAGCAGCAATGAATAGCATTTGAGTAGTGGGGTATAAATTAGCTGCAGGAGGCAGCCCCTATGAAAGCAATGGGAGGCTGCTGGCTCTCGCAGCTAACCGCAGCCACTCGTATGTAATTGCTCATTGCATGTGTTCTGCAGCAGTCATTGCAGGTAATCGGCGGCTGTGTGAACAGCCACGAATAGCTGCAGGTTCTAGTGACCTGTCATTGAAATGTTCAGGACTCAGTGACGACAGCTAGCCACACAAAGGTGGCAAAAACAGCTACAAAGATCAAGACTCCTGTTGCTGTCATTTGCTCACACGAATATAGCTTAAAAGTACCAGTGTCCAATTTCTTTTCTTTTTTTGGCATTTTTCCAGTTTATAAAAACTAAAGTAGTTGGTTTGGCAGGATTGAAATGATTACAAATTCTATTTTTTGCCTTAACTTTTTCTAAAATATCTTTCTTGTCTGCTCCCCAATATTCTATGCTTGGCAGGTTGGAAAAGGTGATAGCAAGAATGCAAAGAAAAAAAACAACAAAAAGACCAGTAAAAACAAAAGCAGTCTGAGCAGAGGGAACAAGAAGAAACCTGGTATGCCTAATGTTTCCAATGACTTGTCACAAAAGCTTTATGCCACAATGGAAAAACACAAAGAGGTGAGTGGTTTATAATGTAGTCTATAAGAAAATATAACAATGGAGTTGAATTTTTCAAAAGTTGTAGCTCAGAGACAGTGTGAAATTAGATAATGTAGTTGGTAATTTTGATTAGTTTAAAAAATCACTTTGGTTATAACTTTTAAGTATTTTCAAGTGTTGTTTTTAAATACTTTTAAATCTGCAACTTTAATTCCTGGTTTTTCTGCCATGTAGGTTCTGGATCAGATGCTTCCTTTTTTTTCGGGCGACAAAACATTGTCCCTTCACATAATTTGTTTTCTTGCATTGAGACCCTGTGACATGCTTTCCCAGTAGAGACTACAGCAATGTCATCACATATTGCAAATATATGTTCCACTCTTGTCCCCATAAAGAATTTTATCCTGAGAAAGGATGAGGAGCAGTCGCTTGAGTACATGCATGTAAATAGGAAATGGCTGTAAATAGACTGTAGGAGTCCAACAGCATTGATATGCAACAGATGTAAACAGGTAGAACAGACAATAGTTTGATACAGGGTGAAAACGTTGTCAGTAAATTAGTTTAGGTGCTCTGACTAGGCTTATTTGTACTATCTAGATCTGCAACATTCGCCTTACATGGTTAAATGGTCTGTCATAGAGGGGTTAGACAGAAAAATGGAAACACTACATGATTTGCTGGTGTGAAAGTGACAACATGTTTTGCTTTGAAAACAGAATTGAACATTCTTTTGCATCCACTGTGTGATGAGACACCTAGCTAACAAGTGGGAAGCCTCACTTTCGTCATTCACTGCATGCTCTGCTATTAATACGGCAATCCATTTTTTGTCTAACCCCTGTACATTTGATTGTCAATGTTACCTAAGAGTTCTATGTCAGCATTTCTTATTTGTGCAATGTGGACCTGTATTGTTCTGTAGCTCCTTGTGCATACCTGACTGTTCTCTTTTTCTTGGACATTCTAAATAAACAATTATATACAAATAGAATTTACATGTACCGTAAGGCTATATAGATTCTTAACACTCTAAAAATGCTTTCTTATTTTCAGGTCTTTTTTGTTATCCGATTAATTGCTGGGCCTGCTGCCAACTCCCTGCCCCCTGTCATAGAACCAGATCCGTTAATTCCATGTGACCTAATGGATGGACGTGATGCCTTTCTAACTCTTGCAAGGGACAAACACTTGGAATTCTCCTCAATGCGTAGAGCCAAATGGTCTACTATGTGCATGCTAGTGGAACTTCACACCCAAGGCCAGGACCGATTTGTCTACACTTGTAATGAGTGCAAACACCATGTAGAGACACGATGGCACTGTACAGTATGTGAGGTAAATATATCCATAATTTAGTTTAACCTTCCAAGTATCAATGTGATTAATCGTAATGCAATTGAAATCAATCATATACATCAGAGTCTTGGTATAATTATTGTATTTTCTAAATGTAAATATAGTTTCGGTATTGAGACTTGTTTAATGTTCTAATGCACAACTTTCTCTTTTTTTATTCAGGATTATGATTTGTGCATCACGTGCTATAGTACCAAGACCCATGAACACAAAATGGAAAAACTTGGTCTTGGCTTGGATGATGAGAATAGCAATCAGCAAGCAGCAGCAACACAAAGCCCTGGAGATTCCCGTAGGCTAAGTATTCAACGCTGTATCCAGTCCCTGGTTCATGCTTGCCAGTGTCGCAATGCAAATTGCTCCCTGCCATCATGTCAGAAGATGAAGAGAGTGGTACAGCATACAAAGGGCTGTAAACGCAAGACAAATGGAGGATGCCCAATATGCAAGCAACTTATAGCACTTTGTTGCTACCATGCTAAACACTGCCAGGAGAACAAATGTCCAGTACCCTTCTGCCTCAATATAAAACATAAGCTTCGGCAGCAGCAACTGCAGCACAGGCTTCAACAGGCACAAATGTTGCGCAGACGTATGGCTAGCATGCAAAGAACAGGGGTAGTAGGTGTTCAGCAAAGTCTTCCTTCCCCAAATTCAACTGGTCCAACAACACCAACTGGACAGCAGCCCCCCATATCACATACTCCTCAATCACAATCTCAGCCTCAACAACTTCCGTGTAATAACATACCACCTTATGGTATGCAACATGCTCATTCCTCCAGCTGTATGTCACAGGGCAATCCAACTGCACAAGTAACGCCACCGACACCCCAAGCAGGATCAGTGCAACCTTCTGGTCCACCCCCAGCTGCTGTGGAGATGGCCATGCAGATTCAAAGGGCAGCGGAAACTCAAAGACAAATGGCAAAATCTCAACTTTTCCCACCCCCAATGTCAAACGCTCACCAAATGCAACCCATGAATGCCATGCAGTCAACAGGGATAAGCACACAAGGAATACGAGGACCAATGCTCATGGATTCTGGAATGAGACCTACAGGAATGGCACAGCCACACCAGCCTTCATTACCCCCTCAACTACCAAGGGTACAGAGTAGATCTCAAGTCATGCAGCATAACATGCAGAGACCACCTGTAATGCCTGTACAGCAAGGACAGCAAATGAACATTACTCTGCAGGGTGGTATGGGACAGATTCCTGCAGCAAGCCAGGGAAAACAAGGTTCCTTGCCACAAGCTGCAGTTCTCCGTACTTTGCGGTCCCCTAGTTCCCCAATGCAGCAGCAACAGGTACTAAATATACTGCACTCAAATCCACAGCTATTAGCTGCCTTTATAAAACAAAGAGCAGCAAAATATGCCAGCAGCCAGGGCCTGCAGAGTGCTGGCAATATGCCTGGGATGCCCTCCCAAGGAAATCTATCCCATGTCATGCACCCCAATGCAAACATGCAAAGTGTGAACCCCATGCAGGCAGTAGGACAACGGACATCTATGCCACAGCAGCCTCAGGCTCCTCAGCCACAGACTCTTCAGCCTCCATCATCTCAACAGGCCATAGCAGGGTTGAATTCACAGGGCCAACCAATTAATATGAATCATGCTGGAATATCACCGCAGTTTCGTGAGCTTCTGATCAGACGACAGCAAATGATGCAGCAACAGCAGGGATCTGGTGCTGGGATGATAAATCACAACCAGTTTCAGCAACACCAGGTCATGAGTGGGTATGCACCACAGCAGCGCATTCAACATCATATGCAAATGCAACAAGGTAGTATTGGACAGATAAGCCAGTTACCACAGGGAATGCTAAGTGAAACGAGCAGCGGCTTGCAGACTTTTAATCAGCGAATTTTGCACCAACAAGTAGGATCTCCAGCACAACAGAACCTCATGAGTCCACAGCAACATATGTTGCCAGGTCCAGCCCAGTCTCCCCATTTACAGGGCCAGCAGCTCCCACCTTCATTAAGCAATCAAGTACGTTCTCCTCAGCCAGTCTCCTCTCCTCGATCCCAGCCGCCTCACTCTAGTCCATCACCTCGTATGCAACCCCAACCCTCTCCCCACAATGTTTCTCCACAGGCAAACTCTCCTCATACAAGCATTGTAGTTGGGCAGGGGAACCCTGTGGATCAAGGGCATTATGGGAGCCCAGATCGCACAACCATGTTATCGCAGTTATCTGGTCTTCATGGAGGGGGCATATCTGACTTGGGTTTAAGTACAGATAACCCGGACCTTAATTCCAGCCTTTCACAGAGTACACTAGACATCCACTAAGAACAATAAAAATGTAGTCAAATATAATTCTTCTTTACTTGGACAAAAGACTATAATAAATCTAGAAAAAAAATTATTTTCTTCTCATACTGACTTTTTATACTAAAGAACAGCTGTTTCAGTACTGGGAATTTGGAAGGGTGAGTGGTAATGTAGGATTTGTAAATATTTTTTTAGAATATATATATAAAATATATATAATTTTTTGTATTATTGAAAGACTCTGATGTATAAAGACCTGCAGAGTGTGGGGAGGGACATATATTAATATTCATGTTTTTGTTATTATAAATATTGCAAAGAGAATATATTTTCAGTGGCTGGGCCAGCCTCATGACCTTTTTTCCCTCTGCTAAGGATACACAGTGCATTTCCCATTATTTCAGATGACTTCATCTGTTTTTTTTTTTTTTTGTTGTTTTACGGTTTTTGTTTTTTTGTTTTTTTTTTATTAAAAATGTCGTTTTTATTTGAGGTTTGATGCCTTTGTGTAGTCCAGTCTTTATCCATGTTTTGTCTCAACATGTTGGCTTTTGTATTTAGTCATTGTTACGGTAAATATTTTCATCACCCACTAAATATTGCTACATTCACCATCTTTTCATGTGCTGTGGCCATGCTACACATATATCCTTTTTTTCTCTTCCTGTGTGTATATATAGTGAAAGAAGCCAAAAACTGTTATATATATTTTTTTTTTCAGGCAACCTTTAAAGTGTTCATGAGCCACTGCAGGAACATGTTTTTTTTTTTTCTTTTCTTTTTCTTGGTGATAATGTTTGTCCTTACATTGGGCAAGCAACAGTTTAATTTCTTGTTATTGGAATGTGATGAGAGAGAGCTGTGCTGCAAGT
The DNA here is from genome assembly GCF_062004578.1 of Staurois parvus. Classification (NCBI taxonomy): domain Eukaryota; kingdom Metazoa; phylum Chordata; class Amphibia; order Anura; family Ranidae; genus Staurois; species Staurois parvus. Next base: position 2,177,490 of record NW_028318393.1, read on the forward strand.
AGAATCCTCAGGGGATGTTTAAATGCTGTTTAAATCTGAAGACTACAATCTTGGCAGGTACAAGGCTTATTAGGAATGTTCATTCACACTTTGGCCTTGCACATCCTACTAAAGAACCCCATAAAATGCTTTGCTTATTTATGCAGTTTTTATTGGTATTATGTCCACATCTTTCAGATGGGCTAAATGCTTTAAAGTTCAACTCCGGCCAAAGTTGTTTTTTTTTTTCTTTTTTTTTTTTTCTTTTATTTGCCCCATTTTTGGATAGCGTAAGGAAGAATTAAAAGCTCTGTCAGGTATTCATTGCTGTCTGTGTCCCTGGTATGAAGAGGTCCAATCTCAGTGTTTGTCATTGTTGAGCATTGTCAGTTGAACAGGGAGTAGTGGGGAAACCAGAGGCACATGTGTAAAACCTGTTCTATAATAATCAAGTAGAATTTCTCCTCATATTGGGGAGATAACCTTTACACTTCCTGTGATGTCTCTGGAAAATGAATTGAAGGGAGAGCTCTTTGATGGGTACATAGAAAGAAAATTCTGACAGAGGATTAAAACTCTTCTCCATTATAGCCTCATCCTATATGAAAAAAAAATCTATGGAGTTTCACCTTTAAATAATGATGTGTGTGTGTATGTATGTGCGCGTGTGTGTGCATGTATGTGTGCGTGCCCTATATCACACACTGTCCAACTCCAAGAAGTAGATTAAAGGAGTAAGATGTGAGAATGTTAATGCTAACTTCCTCTGGTATCCTAATTGACTGTCCTAGGCAAACAGGTAAAATGGGCCAGTCTTTCTATGTCACCCTCCCATCTGATAATGTGGTGTAAATTATGCATTGAACATGGGGTCTCCTAAACTTTAAATCACTGTACATATTGTTGAAATTTGTTTATTACTTATGTATAAATAAACTGTGTGAGACAGACAAGATGTGGAGTTGTAGCATCTTTACCTACTATAGAACACATGGTGAAAGGCTTTGTTTGCACAGGCATGTGGTTCTGCATGTTTAAGACACTGTTTCAGCTGGCCAATTTATGAATAATTTGTGTAACGCGGAGTAGTGAACTTGTACTGAAGTTGCAAAACTACATTACTCTTGGGATACTGTACACCTGAGCTTAAAATTCAAGTCCTGAGCTACTAGCCAGGCCTTAGAGTTACTCGCCACCAACAAACACACAAACAGAGACACCTGTACACACACACAGATATGTACATACACACACAGAAACATGTACACACACACACACACACACATGTATACACACAGGCACATACAGACACGCATACACACAGATACATGTACATACACAGAAATACACACGCACAGACACATGTACGTACATGCACACACAGACACATGTACATACACGCACACACATGTACATACACACAGACACATGTACAATTGTACATGCAGACACACACACCCCATAAAAAGTTGTAGTACTTCTTTTTTTCACTCACAGATCCGGGTACTGCACTCTAGGGGTGGCAGAGAGCACAGCACACACTCTTTCCTTTGCTTTCACTGCGCTCAGCTATTGAGCAGTCTGACGGCTCCCAGTGCCAATGATAGATCCGGCCTGAGCTCCAAGCCTGCTCAGCAAGACGGTCCTGGGGGACACACTCGCCCTCACCATAATTTCCACTTGCCATTGGCGAGCAGGCAAATGGAAATTTCAAGCCCTGCTGTTCACCATAATGTTGCAGACACTGCTTTGTAAGTGTAACTCTATGCACAAGACACAGACTCCCATGGATGTTTCTATGCAAATATCTTCTTGAAAGCTCCTGTTGCACAGATGCCAAGTGTGTGTTAATGAAGGGGGTAGAGGGGCAATCTCTCTCAAATGTTATACCCTAGAACTCTGGATTCATCTAAAGGTGGCCAGCAACACTGCAGAGTACTTTTAGTTAAAAATGATTCCTTACACTGCCTGGTATCGAGGTTGTAGCAGAAGTTATCAGGTTAATGCAGAGATCTTCATTTATATTGCATGATCTATGTTTCACTTGTTATAAAATCCAATACAGACTGTTTAGTTTGCTGCCCACAATTAGATGTTAGTTTCTTCCAAGCAATGGATTATCAGCGTTCACATGATCTGCTCACAGATATAGAGTAAGAGAAAATATTTTTAACTACTTTCGCATCATGCTTTGGAGATCTGACACAGGCTTATTTTGCAGGTGTTGAAGTAGCTGTGTAGAGGCATTTCTTGGGAACTGGCCACATGCATGTCTGAGATCAGTGTTAAGATGCTTGCCACTTGCACTTTGGAAGATTTACCCCCTTCCTGACCAGGCCATTTTTTTGGTATTCAGCACTGCGCTATTTCAACTGGTAACTGCGGGGTCTTGCATCGCTGTACCCAAACAAAATGTATGTCTTTTTTTCACACAAATACAGCTTTATTTTGGTCGTATTTGATCACCACTGGGTTTTTCATTTTTTGTAATATGAACGAAAAAAGACTGAAAATTTTGAAAAAAAGATATTTTCTACTTTGTTACAAAAAGTATCCAATAAACTCATTCATAAATTTAGGCCAAAATGTATTCTGCTACAGTTCTCTGGTTAAAAAAAAATCCCAATACATGTATATTGATTTGTGTGTACTATCCTGGCATTTTAGATGCTATAACTTTCAAACAACCCCCCCCCCCCCCCAAATGATCCCTTTTTGAAAAGTAGACAATCCAAGGAATTTGATAAGAGGCGTGGTGAATATGTATACATATTTTTTAAAGCAATGGCTCTAGAGAATACAATGGTGGGTGTTGCAAATTTTTATGTCGCATTTTGTGCGATTTTTGTTTTTTTTGTTTTTTTTGTTTTTTTCAAACACTAATTATTTGCGAAAAATACACTTTTTTGAATGTTAATGCACAAAAACACAATATATTGCCCTTTATTTGATGAACTATAAAAGATGATGTTACGCCAAATAGATACCAAATATGGCATGCTTTAAAATTGCACATGCCTGTGCAACAGTGACAAACTATGTAAATTTGTAATATCCATAGGCAACGCTTTAAAAACTTTACAGGTCGCCACTTTAGATTTACACAGGAGATCTAGTGCTAGAATTACTGCCCTTGATCTGACGTTCGTGGTGATACCTCACATGCATGGTACAGTCTCTGTTTACATACCGCCATGGGTCCGCCTCTTGTGTTGAATTTGTTTTTTTTTGGGGGGGGGGGGGGTTTAAGCAATTATTTAGTTTTTTTATTTTTACACTGTACCCTTCATTTTTACTTTTTTTATCACTTTTATTCTCACAGGGAATGTAAATATCCCCTATGATAGCAATAGGCAATGACAGGTATTCTTTTCTGAGAAATCTGGGGTCTGTTAGACTCTAGATCTCTCCCCTGCCCTTAAAGCATCTGATCACACCAAGATCAGTGCGATCAGATGCTTTCTCATTTAAAAATGGTGCTGTTTATATCCAGCGAAACGGAAACGATGAAATGCTTGAAGCTTCCTGTCTTTTAGACCATAGAGATGATTGGAGGAATTCCAGTCTCCGTTCAGCTCTATTGTCAGCCAGCGAAACTGCCGACTACATTTTTGGGTTCCCCGGTGGGACGGGAAAGCCCAAGAAAACCTTGGAAGGGGGCAGGAGGGATGGAGGAATCCCTTTCCGCCGCTTGTAAAAGCAATCCAGTGGCTAATTAGTGGCTAGGATTGTTTTTACATGAAAGCTGACCAGCTGAAAAAAAATATATCAAGATGATGATCTGTAGCTGTAGGCATCATCCCAATATAACCACTCAAGTCCAGCAATGTACCAGTATGTTGCTTGTCCATGTTGGTCATATATGTAACAGCAGAAAACATGTGCATATGATCAATCGGGTCTGTGGACTAATATGAAATCAATTCATTTATACTTGTAATGCCCATGTTGAGGGTTAATCCCAAAAAAGTTTTAAATTCAGAAACCGTGATAGGTTTCCATGTGAATGACATAGTCCAGCTGAAAAAAGAAAAAGTCCATCCAGTTCAAAAAGCAAGCAAATCACGATTCTTGATCCCCTGAGAGGCAATCGGATATTCCCTGGATCAACTTTACCTATAAATGTTAGTATCCAGTTATATTCTGTGTATCTAAGAAAGAACCCAGGCCTTTTTTTTTAAGCAATCCACTGAGCTGGCCGGAATCAACTCTTGAGGGAGTCTATTCCACATTTTCACAGCTCCTCCTGTGAAGAAACTTTTCCGTATTTGGAGATTAAATTTATTTTCCTCCAGACATAAACAGTGCCCCCTTGTCCTCTGTGATGACCAATGTTATTATGGTAACATTGTACTATTCTGATAAAAGTATTTAAAACAAAAAATAAATGTTAAAAAAAAATTCTCATTATGGTTTTTTTGTTTGTATTTTTTTGTACTACTTGCCAACCGCTTACCCGAGCAGCAACTCTTGGCAAAGTGATGTAATCATGCATCGCTTCCTATTTTGGGTTGTAAACGCACCTGTGCCCCCCACTGCCCCACCTGTTGGTCCAGGGAGAGAAGAGAGAACACGACACCGAGTAAAAGCACCCCTACATTTTACACGCGTGCGTTAGATGAGCACATTTAACCCTTTGATCGCCCCTATTAACCCTTTGATCGCCCTGTCACCCAGCCAGTGCCATTAGTACAGTGTCAGTATATAGAATTTTTCACTGATCACTGTATTCCTGCCAGTAGTGACATCAGATAGGGTCAGTAAGCATCCCTCCCAGCCTGGGTCAGCTGGCGTTAGATTGCCCACACACTATCGCACTCACGCTATAGGTCGCTGATTACCGCCATTACTAGTTTAGTTTTTGTATAAATCAATATATTGATCATGAACAGAACTATACTAGTGCCTCCTTTGTACAGTGTCCACAAAAACGCAGTTAGCAGGATCGGTCCCGTTCACTGCCAGCACTAGAGTTTAGCCCCTCCGCTGTTCTTCGCGTATCAATTGGTTGTGGGCCACGGCAATTTATATGCACAACAATACATAGCTGCCCACACAAATTCAGCTCTTTTCCAGACAATTCACATGGAAACCTGTCACAGTTTCTGAATTTAAAAATCTTTTTGGCCTAGTCCTCAACATGAGCATTACAGAAAAGACTGAATTGCGGTCATGTTGATCCACAGAACCAATTCATCGTATGCTCATGTTCTCTTCTGTTACATATATGCCCAACATGGACCAGCAATGTAATGGTACGTTGTTGGACTTTGAGTGGTTATATTGGGATGATGCCTGCAGCTAAAAGCATCATCCTGGTATTGTTTTTTTTTTTTTTCAGCTGGTGGTCTGTTTTCATGTAAAAACAATCCTAGTGGACAATTAGGTGCTGAATTATTTTTACAAGCAGTGGGAAGGGACATCCCTCCCCCTCCATCTTCCTTCCACAGTTTTCTTGGGCTCTGCTGTCCCATAGAGGAATCCGAGAATGCAGCCGGAAGTTCTGCTGGATGACAATACAGTTGGTCAGAGACCAGAATGGCTCCAAGCATCTCTATAGTCTAAGAAATCGGAAGCTACGAGCATTTCATCACTTCACTTTCGCAGGATATAAAAAGCACCATTAGTAAATTGGGAAAGCATCTGATCGCACCGATCTTGGTGAGATTAGATAATGTAAGGGAAGAGGAGATATCTAGAGTCTGATAGACCCCAGATTTCTCAAAAAAGAATATATGACAATACCCATTGAAGTTATAGCGGATATTTGCATTCCCTGTGATAGCATTAAAAGTGATCCACAAAAAAAATATATAAAGGGGACAGTGTAGAAATAATTAAAAAAAATCAAAATCACAAAAAAAAAAAGCACCCTTGCCCCCCAGCTCTCACACACACGTGTGCGCAAGCCTTGCCCCGCATCGCCGCTAACATCAGATTGAGGGCAGTAATTCTAGCACTAGACCTCCTGTGTAAATATAAATTGGTGACCTGTAAAGGCTTTTAAAGCGTTGCCTATCCATAATAAAAATGCATGTACTTTGTTGCCATTGCACGGGCATGCACAATTTTAAAGCATGTCATGTATGGTATCTATTTACTCAGCGTAACATCATCTTTTATACGTTATCAAAAATATACAATGTTTGGGGGTTCAGAGTAATTTTCTAGCAAAAAAAGTTTTTTAATGTGAACAAAAAGTGTCAGAAAAAGCTTGGTCTTCAAGAGTGGGTGATGTGGGGCATAAGCTTCTAATGTTGGCCCTGAAATATCAGGATAGTAGAAGCACCCCCTCCAAATTACCCCTTTTTTGGAAAGTAGACACTCCAACGTATTTGCTAAGAGGCATGGGGAGTGTTTTGCAGATCCAATTTGTTGCCACATGTTTTTGGAAAATGAAGAAAGAAAACAAAAAAAAATATTTTTTCTTTTTCAAAACCCTGTGACAAAAATGATATCTGTAAAATACTCACCATGCCTCTTACCAAATTCCTTGGGGTGCTACTTTTCAAAAAGAGGTCATTTGGGTGGGGGGTTGTTTGTACTATCCTGGCATTTTATAGCCTCTGAAACTGTGATAGGTAGTGGGGATATGAGGAAATAATATGCCCTTTGAAAGCCTGGAGGTGGTCATTGGATTTTGGGAGCTTGTATGTAGCTAGGCTGCCAAAAAGTCTCTCACATGTGGTATCCCCATACTCCAGAGATGTATAAGAATGTGTTTTGGGGTTTATTCCACATATACCCATGGCATTCATGAGCAATAGATTATTAAAGTGACAACTTTGTGTTAAAAAAAAAATTGCCATATTCAAAAAAATTTGTGGCAGAAAATAAAATGTTCCATGGACTCGCCATGCCTCTCTGCAAAATCCTTTGGGTGTCTACTTTCCAAAAAGGGGTTATTGGGGGGGGGGGGGGTTTGTACCGCCCTGGCATTTTAGCACCTCAAGAAATGTGATGGGCAGTCAGAAAGTAAAAGCTATATAAATTCCTATATATATATATATATATATATATATATATATATTTGTAGACACTATAACTTGCACACAAACCAATTAATATACATGTAGTGAGATTTATTTTATTTTTTTTACCAAAGACATGCAGCAGAATACATTTTAACCTAAATTTATTACAAATTTTGAGTTTATTGGATATATTTTATAACCAAAAGTAAAAGATATCGGGGGGTTTTTTATCAAAATTTTCGTTTTTTTTTTTTTTTGTTTATAGCGCAAAATAAAAAAAAAAAAACAGGTGATTATATACCACCAAAAGAAAGCTCTATTTTGTGTGAAAAAAGGACATAAATTTAGTTTGGGTACAGAATTCCACGGACGTGCAATTACCAGTTGAAATAGCGCAGTGCCGAACAGCAAAAAAAATGGCCTGGTCAGGAAGGGGGGTAAATCCTCAGGAGCGCAAGTGGTTAAACAGTGCATTGAGGTCAGCTTGTAAGTTGGAGACATCCTGTATGGACATTATTCCACTGCAAAGCTTTGTGTCATCTGCAAAGACTGAAACAGTATTTTTATACTTCAATATTTTTATTGAAAGATTGGTATACAGTGGTATACATAGAAATAGAGACGCTATTCACTGACATGGTGAGATGGCGTATATAAACATATTCATAGAACATATCAGCACATGAGAAATATAGAGAAGATATCCCTAGTCAACAATATTGTATACAAAGAACACCATCTCCACTACATAGGGAACTTTACATCCATCATTGAACATAGGCATTGCCATAGAGATTTACCAAAGGTATCAAAAACCAATTTAGGGAAAAGAAAAGAGAAAAGGATCAAGACTAGAACAATCAGAAAAAGATCTAGGGTGAAATAGAAAGAATAGGGAAAGAAAAAAATAAAAGCAAAGGGGGTCAGCTGCAGTAATAGAGATATCTGATCCATGGTTCCCACGTCACCTCAAATCTGGCCACATCATTGTTGACAATGCTTGTGAGTTTATCATTCACCATTATCCAATTAAGTTTTTGTTTAACCCCATCCAATGGGATCAGTGATTGTCTCCAACTTCTAGCTATGGTAATGCGATCCGCCAATAAAAGGTAGAGAATTAAGTTGATTTTTGGGAACCTCAACGGGTAGCAAATGAAATAAGGCAACTTCAGTTGATCGTCGGATATTAACTCCTGTGACCAAATAGATAAAATTAAACATTCAGATCCAAAACCTATTGACTACCGGACATTTCCACCATATATGGAACATAGTGCCTTCTGGTCTACAATGTCGAAAGCAAGTAGGTGACACTGATGGGTACATTTTAGCAAGGCATGTAGGAACCAGATACCAACGAAGTAGCGTTTTATAACTGGGTTCGATAAGAACAGTATTAATCGAGATCTTTGACAAAGTATGGGCCACATCTCGCCAAGTATCCAGGTCTAATGAGCTATTCAAATCCCGTTCCCATTGAGTCATATAAGATAAATGAATTAGTGAGTGGATCAAAAAGGGAAGCATAGACAATGCACAAACCACCCCTCATCATCCAAGTTGCCTCACAGGAGACCTCTAAAAGACTGAATGTGCAAGGTTCTATGGTTAATTTGAGTTTGCTACTGATAAATGAGATAAGTTGATAATAATGAAATAATTCCCCAGGAGGCAACTGATATTTTGTCAAGAAACATTGGAGAGAACGGGGACGAAGCCCATCCAGGTAGTCTCCAATACGCAGTAACCCCTTATTTATCCACCATTGAAACACCAACGGTGATAAGCCGGCTATAAACTCGGGATTGCAAAAGATTGGAGCTTGTGGGGTATGTGGGGAGAAGAAAGGTTTGCAAGCTCGCCATCTATCCCACACCGTTAACGAACAGGACAACGTAGGACACAGAACAGGAGGACGCAAGCGACTAGGAAGCCACATAAGAGCCCCAATAGCGTAAGGATGGCAAGATAAGGCCTCAATGCCCACCCACTGGGGGACATAACCCCTGGCTGTAGTACATGAAAACTGTGCTATCTGAGCCACCTGAAAATAGGCAAAAATATTAGGAAGTCCCAAACCGCCATGCTTCTTTAGGGAGAATAGGGTTGACTGGTTAACCCTAGGACGTTTTCCCCTCCAGATGAATCTAGAGCCTGCTGCTTGTAACATTAACCGTTCCCGTTTGGGAACCATGATCGGTAACGTCCTAAAGTACTACAATAATCGTGGCAGAAAGGTCATTTTAATAGAGTTAATTCTGCCAAACCAGGAAAGTGGAAGATCCTGCCATCCTGTAAGTCAGATTTAAGTCGTTTAAAGAGTGGAAGATAATTGGTCCTATACAACGACGAAATAGATTTCATAAGATGAATCCCCAAATAAGGAAGAGAACGAGAAGCCCACTGGAAGTCACATTTATCCTGGAGGTGATCAACCTCCGAATCAGGTAACGAAATGTTTAAGGCAGTTGTTTTAGAGGAATTAAGCGTAAGACCAGAAGCCTCAGAGAAACAATGAAACAGGTGGAGGAGACCAGGTAAAGAGATCCTAGGATCAGATACATACATAAGGACATCATCAGCAAATAGGGTGCATTTATGGTCCAGTTGGCCACAGCGGATGCCTGAAATGGTGGGATCAGAACGGTTAGCAATCGCAAGTGGTTCCATTGCCAACGCAAACAATAGCGGAGAAATAGGACATCCCTGTCTAGTTCCTCGCTCTACCAAAAGGGGGGCTGATTTATATCCGAGACTTGAGCTGACGGGTTAGAATATAAAGCCCGTAATAATGTCGTAAAATAAGGGCCAAATCCAAACCTATCTAACATCTGAAATAGATAATCGCAGGATAGACTGTCAAACGCGTTATGAAAATCTAGTGATAACAATAGGATTTCCCTCTGTGAGGATTTGTCGCAGTTGGATTGTACAGCTGACAGCAGGGCTAAAGTCCCACGAATTTGGTCCGAAGTTTGTCGACCGCTTATGAATCCGGACTGATCATGAATATACAGGGCCAAAAATTTATGGAGGCGCAAGGCCAGGATTTTAGTGAGAATCTTTAGATCACAATTAATTAAGGAGATAGGCCAATAATTAGAGACTATAGACGCGTCCTTGAGGGGTTTGGGGATGACACTGATAAATGCCCTGTTTTCGTCAGGGAGCACCAGTCCCCCATCTCGCAAATAATTAAAATAGCCATATGGGGAATCAGGATATCAGGAAAAACTTTATAATAGTTATGAGGAAGACCATCAGGCCCAGGGGCTTTATGAGGGGCAAGAGATTTCAAGGCATTCCTAATTTCTTCACAAGAAATAGGCCGTTCCATAGACTCCCTATGGGTTTCCTGGAGAGAGGGGAGAGAAACAGAGCTCAAAAAAGTGATAGGCGAGGAAGTAACCCCTTGAGACGAGCCATAGAGTTCAGTGTAAAAAGAATGAAATTTTTGGAGGCTCTTGCCAGGATCTTGGGACAACGTTCCATCATTCAATCTAAGTTTAGGGAGAGCTGTTTGGGAATGTCTAGGAGCCAACTTACGAGCCAAGAGGGTGCCAGGCCTATCCCTCCAAGTAAAAAATGTATGGTTAGACCATCGTAGCTGTTTGTCAGCAGTGGTAGTAAGACATAGGTTTCATTCCAATCAAGCCTGATCGAGTTTAAGTAACAAGTCCGGGCTGGGGTTTTGCTTATGCTGGGCAACCAAGTCAGTATATACTTTAGTTTTGGTGGCTAGTAAGTCGTTACGGGCTCTTTTAATTCGTGAGGAGAGTTGAATAAAAAAAACCCTAACTGAAGCCTTATGGGCTGCCCAATTAATTGCCGGGTTCGTGTCCTCTGCTTTATTAAGTTCAAAATATGCTTGTGTGAGGAGACATCTTGGCAGTAGGAGGGGTTACCCAAAATAGATTCATTAAGGTGCCAGCAATAAGCAGTTTTACCAAATGTCCAGGAATCGGGTCATGGTCAGACCAAGGCGTGGAGAGTATTTTAGCAGTCTGGAGTCTGGGAAGTGATTGTGTATGAAGAAATATATGGTCAATGCGAGAATAACAATTATGGGCCCTAGAATAATGGGAGTCATTTCGAGAAGTTGGGTTAGCTTCCCTCCAAGCATCGACCAGGTCGTAACGAAACAATAGCTGGGCTAACTTACGGCTCTGTCTAGGAGGGGGCTGAAGCACAGCGCTTTGGGAACGGTCCAAAATCTGATTCAACGCCAAATTAGACTCCCCAGCCAGAATAACATCACCCTCGAATTCCTTAACCACAGAGCTCAGCAAAGATTGAAAAAATTCAACTTGATTGGTATTCTGAGTATAGTAGATTAGGAAAGTGAGTAAGTGACCCCCCCAAGTTGCCTTTCACCAGAAGATACCGTCCCTCTCTGTCCCAGATGATTTTAGATTCGGTAAACGACAGACGGCGAGACAAGAAAAGGGCAACCCCCCGTTTTTTCTCTGTAGCATTAGCAAAATAACAAACGGTAGTCTTTATGAACATATCGGAGGGAGAATGAGGGAAAATGGGTCTCCTGTAAAGCAACTATATCCGCCCCAAAAGAGTGGTATGTATTAAAGGCTTTTATACGTTTAGAGGGGGAATTGAGCCCCTGAACATTGTGAGAGAGTAGACGAATAGTTCCTCTAGTAGAGTGTGGGGAAGACATAATCGACAACTAAGTAACTGTAGAACCTAGGAACCACCCTCCCTTGGGGCAAGAAAATGGCCCAACGAATCCAAGTATGGTGACAGCTGACCCTGGAGAAAAAAAAAAAAAGGGGGAGAGGAAGAAAAAGAGAGAGAAAAAAGACGAGACATTCAGACTAAAAATCCTTGTGTCAAGTAGGACCAGTGGTAGTATACAAAATAATATAGTATAAGCAAATCAAACTACGTACCAATAATAGCATAGTTATAGCCCTGCAACGGAATGGATCTACCCAGGGAAAACAACTCAGGGAAGAGTCTTCCAATCAAGCAGGGCACATAGACACTCCCCGGCACCAACAACAATAACCCATCAATAACATCAAATATTAGTATAGAAACTAAAGAAAATAATTGAACCCCTAAATACTGTAATCAGCGGGTGGATGTGAGGTAACCCCAAGGTCCCCCACCCCCCCGCCAGTCCTCTCACAACAGCAGAGCAGCGGTGGCCAGTGATCCCAAGGAGCCACGGAGAAGCCACCACCGATCAGAAAATCACCTAAGAAAAAACAACCCAAAAAAGGCTATGATAAATCAAGAAGTCTTCCCAGGTGATTTCCGTGACCCCGTCTTCCTAGCCCTTGGAGCAGTCCATAATGGTGAAAGCGGCGGAGGTCGAGATGCCGATCTTGCTGGGGAGTGGGAAGTAGGACTGCAGGAGATAATACCCAGTTGAAGCAGTAAATCCTCGCCATCCTGGAATGTGGAGAATCCATAAGGCTTCCCATTAAAATTAAATTGTAAGCGAAAAGGGTAGGCCTATCGATACTGGATATCCTTCTGCACTAGGTGGGAAAGTAGAGGCTTAAGAGACCGCCGTTTCTGGATGGTGGTTGGAGAGACATCAGCAAAGATTTGTATCTTATGTCCCGCAAATTCCAGGTCCGGAGTCTCCCTGCTATACTTCATAATCGCTTCCTTGACCTGGAAAAAGTGAGGCTTTACAATGATATCCCTGGGCGGATCACCTTGTCTAGGGGGGATCAGTGCTGTATAAATACGATCTATTTCAGTGTGAAGATCATCGATATCGGGTATTGCAGTCCGCATGAGGGTTTGTGCGCAGTTAATGAGCTCTTTAACTGATTCAGGGAGTCCTCGAATGCGGAAATTGTAGCGCCTAGCCCGATTTTCCAAATCATCAATTTTAGAGTAAGCTTCCTCCAAGCGGTCTTGCAAGTCAGTAATCATATTGGAATTTTGTGATACACTATGGACTGTAGCATCAACTTTAGACTCGATACTGTCCAGGTGTTGGCCAAAGTCCTAAAAATCCTGTTTAAGGTCAGCCGCCAATTTTGAAGCAGCTCTATCCAGTTCGCGTTGCAGTAAATGAGCGAACCAAGCTATTAAGGTTGCATCACCTGAGTATTGTGGATCTGGAAGGATTGTTGGCGAATGAGCAGGGCTGTCATCCTCAGGTTCTGGGCCGCTATTCTGGCTGGAAAAGATGGCCGCTATCTCACTACTAGGTGGTGAGGAGGCAGGGGAATCATGGCCTAATGAGCAGGCCGAAGCCTGGGACTCGGGCTGTGCTGGACTAGAAGGTGACTGGGGGGGGCCGCAGAGAGTCACTCACCCCAGAAGATAAGGCTGCTGTGGTCCTGTCCTGGCCAGTGGAGGATGCGGAGCCTGATTTCCCCCTCTGGGGGAGAGGTGCTGCTGTGTGGGGAGCAGAGGAGACGGCAGGGGCCGCGGGTGCCGAGCTGGGCGCCATCTTGGATCCTCCCCGCAGGTATCGCCAGCTGAGAGCCTCCACGGCTCTTCCCTGACACCCTTCCTGGCATATTTCAGGGGCTCCAAGGTCCGGTCCAGGTCCGGTAAGAGACCCGGCGCTGCTGGGGTTCGGTGCTCATGTACGGGTACAATTGACGCCGAGGGTTTGCGGAGCTAGTGCCGTAACATGTACTCCGGCCGGCCACGCATGCGCCCAAAAAAGTATTTTTGATCTGAATTTGAATTGTTTGGCAAGAGCTTAATTTTGGTGGGCGGCGATGTATTGTTGTGTGTATAAATTGCTTTGGCCCCCGATCAATGTATACAAATCTTCCATTAAAAAAGCAGAGGGGCTAAACGCTAGTGTTGGCAGCGAACGGGGATGATCCTGCTAACACTGCGTTTTTTTGGGGGGGGGGGACACTGTACAAAGGAGGCACTAGTATAGTTCTGTTCGTAATCAGTATATTGATCTGTACAAATACTACAGGTGAAACTCAAAAAATTTGAATATCGTGCAAAAGTTCATTTATATCAGTAATGCAACTTAAAAGGTCAAACTAATATATGAGATAGACTCATTACATGCAAAGCAAGATAGTTCAAGCTGTGATTTGTCACAATTGTGATGATTATGGCTTACACCTCATAAAAACCTCAAATCCACAATCTCAGAAAATTAGAATATTACATGCAATCAATAAAACAAGGATTGTACATAGAACAATATCGGACCTCTGAAAAGTATAAGCATGCGTATGTACTCAGTACTTGGTTTGGGCCCCTTTTGCAGCAATTGCTGCCTCAATGCGGCGTGGCATGGAAGCTATCAGACTGTGACACTGCTGAGGTGTTATGGAAGACCAGGATGCTTCAATAGCGGCCTTCAGCTCTTCTGCATTGTTCAGTCTCATGTCTCTCATCTTTCTCTTGGCAATGCCCCATAGATTCTCTATGGGGTTCAGGTCAGACGAGTTTGCTGGCCAATCAAGCACAGTAATCCCACGGTCATTGAACCAGGTTTTGGTGCTTTTGGCAGTGTGGATAGGTTCCAAGTTCTGCTGGAAAATGAAGTCAGCATCCCCATAAAGCTCATCTGCGGAAGGAAGCATGAAGTGCTCCAAAATCTCCTGGTAGACGGCTGCGTTGACCCTGGACTTAATGAAGCACAGTGGCCAACATCAGCAGATGACATGGCTCCCCAAATCAACACAGACTGTGGAAACTTCATACTGGACTTCAAGCATCTTACAGTGTGCGCCTCTTCATTCTTCCTCCATACTCTGGGTCCTTGGTTTCCAAATGAGATGCAAAAGTTGCTCTCTCAGAAAAGAGGACTTTGGACCACTGAGCAACAGACCAGGTCTGTTTTTCTTTAGCCCAGGTAAGACGCATCTGACGTTGTTTGTTGTTCAGGAGTGGCTTGACAAGAGGAATACGACATTTGAAGCCCATGTCCAGGATCCGTCTGTGTGTGGTGGCCCTTGATGCACTGACTCCAGCCTCAGTCCACTCCTTGGGACAGTCCCCAACACTTTTGAATGGCCTTTTCCTGACAATCCTCTCCAGGCTGCGGTCATCCCTGCTGCTTGTGCACCTTTTTCTTCCACACTTTTCCCTTCCACATAACTTTCTATTAATGCGCTTTGATACAGCACTTTGGGAACATCCAACTTCTTTTGCAATTACCTTTTGAGGCTTTCCCTCCTTATGGAGGGTGTCAATGGTTTTCTGCACAACTGTCAGGTCAGCAGTCTTTCCCATGATTGTGATTCCTACTGAACCAGACTGAGAGACCATTTAAAGGCTCAGGAACCCTTTGCAGGTGTTATGGCTTAATGTCAGGGCTCCAGGGTATGACCAGAGGTATGTGAGCTGACGCAGGGAAACGCAGGCTTCAGATAAGTTATAAACAATATAATTTATTAAAGACTAACAATACAAACATAAACGCAGTGCAATACTAAAACATAACACAGTGCAACGAACCAAACCACCCACAGATAACAGTACATACAATGCAAGCGTCGTCAGGCAGGCCGGGTCAATAACAATCGGGCAGGTAGGTACAGGGGGTCAGGCAGAGAATGGTCGGGGTCACAAGCCAGGGATAAAACAGGAGAAGTCAGCAGAGGTCCGGATCAGGCAGGGTCAGCAACGAATCAGACAGAGACAGGGACTGGGACAGGAACAGGAATAGGGATGCAGGAACAAGATACAGGGCCCAGGAAAAACACACACAAAGGCAGAGACTGCAGGTCTGGCCATCCCTTAAATACACCTGCATGATCAACTTCAGGTGTTTGGCTGGCTGCAGGGTTGAGTCTCTGATTGCTGGGAGCACCCGCTGGCCAGCCCTGGTACTGCAGCCCACAAGGCAGGTGAGTCCCACCATTACTGGCAAGTCCATTCCTGACACTTAATTAGCTGATTAGAGTGGGACACTTTGAGCCTAGAATATTGCACCTTTTCACAATATTCTAATTTTCTGAGATTGTGGATTTGGGGTTTTCATGAGCTGTAAGCCATAATCATCACAACTATGACAAATCACGGCTTGAACTATCTTGCTTTGCATGTAATGAGTATCTCATATATTAGTTTCACCTTTTAAGTTGCATTACTGAAATAAATGAACTTTTGCACGATATTCTAATTTTTTGAGTTTCACCTGTATATCCCAAAGTGTCCTGCCAGTGGGTGGTCATGGAAAGTGATTTGTACTCGTGGATGAATTTCCAGTGGAACAAATATTTTGTTAAAAAATAAATGAACTTTTGCATGATATTCAAATTTTTCGAGTTTCACCTGTATACTAGTAATGGTGGTGATCAGTGACCTATAGTTTGCAGGCATTCTAACGCTAGCTGACCCTGGTTGGGAGGGGAGCTTGCAGACCTTGATGTTATTTGATGTCGCTAGTGGCAGTAACATAGTGATCAGTGAAAAATTCTATATACTGACACTGTGCTAATGACACTGGCTGGGTGACAGGATGATCAAAGGGTTAAATGTGTTAATCTAGTGTGTATATAAAATATAGTGATTGTACGGTGTTCTCTCTTCTTTCCCTGGATGGCATAGGGGGCAGCGGGGGGTGCAGGGTGTAAGGTTACACCACTTTGCCCAGAGCCATCATAGTAGTACAATGTTACCATAGTAACATTGTACTACTCTGGGTGGGGGGGGGGGTGTTCCCACTTTGTTTTGCAAAAGCAAATAAAGATTATTGCTCTGTAATGCAGAGAATGAGTTAAGTTCCTGACAGTTCAACATAATGATCTGTGATTGGCTAGAGCTGGTCACATTGTACAGGGTGTTGTGATTGGCCCCATGTATCATGTGAGAGCTGTGGGCCTATCACAGCTCACCAGGAAGACAAGCAGAGCTGTTATGAATCAGATTGATTCATAACAGCTTTGCTAACATTGTGATCATGTGATTGTATAGCAATCCTGTTCAGCAGGATATTCACGGGTCGGGAGTGCCCCACCTGTGTTAGTACAGTCAGAGCAA
This sequence comes from Staurois parvus, assembly GCF_062004578.1. Taxonomy (NCBI): domain Eukaryota; kingdom Metazoa; phylum Chordata; class Amphibia; order Anura; family Ranidae; genus Staurois; species Staurois parvus. The sequence continues at coordinate 2,194,397 of NW_028318393.1, forward strand.
CGTACCCTTGCATAGCTTTGCCTGTAGCTGCCGCCCATCTGCAGTATATTGTGGGCGGGTGGCAAGCGGTTACACATCCATTTGCATTCAGCAAACTAAATAGTCTGTATGGGTTTATTTCCGAACAAGTGGAACTTAGACATATCTGATCTTAAATTATTTCATGATGGCTGTGAACTTTTGCATAGATCTTGGGATAAAATCCAACTACTCACATATACATCTTTTAGAATTTCGTTTTGCATCTGACATTCCTTATAAAAAAAAAAAAAAACAAGGAACTACATTTGTGGAGTTGATAAATAAACTTTGGTATCCAAATATGAACAGAAACCAAAAACTAAAAAAAACTACACCCTATAGCAGTGATGGCGAACCTTTTTGAGCCCGAGTGCCCAAACTGCAACCCAAAACCAACTTATTTCTTTCAAAGTGCCAACACTGCAATGAAACCTGAATATCGAGCTTTTGGTTTAGAAAAAACAACTCGTACAGTAGTGCAAACTAATTAACAGTACAGGGATGACCAGAGACTGCGGACAGTACAGGGATGACCAGAGACTGCGGACACAGTACAGGGATGACCAGAGACTGCGGACACAGTACAGGGATGACCAGAGACTGCGGACACAGTACAGGGATGACCAGAGACTGCGGACAGTACAGGGATGACCAGAGACTGCGGACAGTACAGGGATGACCAGAGACTGCGGACAGTACAGGGATGACCAGAGACTGCAGGGACAGTACAGGGATGACCAGAGACTGCGGACACAGTACAGGGATGACCAGAGACTGCGGACACAGTACAGGGATGACCAGAGACTGCGGACAGTACAGGGATGACCAGAGACTGCGGACACAGTACAGGGATGACCAGAGACTGCGGACACAGTACAGGGATGACCAGAGACTGCGGACACAGTACAGGGATGACCAGAGACTGCGGACACAGTACAGGGATGACCAGAGACTGCGGACACAGTACAGGGATGACCAGAGACTGCGGACACAGTACAGGGATGACCAGAGACTGCGGACAGTACAGGGATGACCAGAGACTGCGGACAGTACAGGAGATGACCAGAGACTGCGGAAAGCACAGGGATGACCAGAGACTGCGGACAGCACAGGGATGACCAGAGACTGCGGACAGCACAGGGATGACCAGAGACTGTGGACAGTACAGATGACTGCTGACCTTTGGGGAAGGAGGGGGAGCGGGTACCTGAATTTGACAGGTACCCGCTCTTACTTCCGCAGAGTTTTTTTTTTATCTTACCTGTTCCTTTATCCAGCCGCGCGCTGTCTACCCGGCTTCTGTAGTGTGGGCGCTCGTCGGACAGCCGGATGCCCAGTGCGCATGCGCGAGAAGCGCTGCGCTTTGTGATTGGTCCGGCGGCTTCTGGGATCTGTCATGTGTCCCAGGTACCGCCTTACCATTCACAAAGAGCACTGCTTCTTGCGCATGCGCACTTGGGACCCGGCTGTCACGCACACTACAGAAGCCGGGAAGACAGCGCGCCTCTGGATAGAGGGACAGGTACAGTCCCACTGCAGAGCTGAGCGGCCGGCCCGGTATTCTGACACGGCGGCGGTGGAAATACCGGACCGGCCGCTCTATATTCGCTCCATAAGACGCACTGACATTTTCCCCCCTTTTTTGGGGGAAAAAAAGCACATCTTATGGAGCGAAAAATACGGTATTCTCCTGGCGTGCCCACAGATAAGGCTCGGCGTGCCGGCTGTGGCACGCGTGCCACGGGTTCGCCATCACTGCCCTATAGCATAAAGGTCTATCTTTCACCCTTGAAAGTATAATAATCTCAATACCACCCCATTATGCTCAAACCATACTAAAATACAAAAATAAATACAAACTTATTTGAAAATACATCTAGTCTGCAAAAAAGCACAAAATGATTTACTCGTGTCCAAAAATAAAGTCGTTCCCAACTCTTATTCCAATAAGGAAAATTCCCAAATCTTTGTCGTTGAGCCCTCCAAAGTGGCTCCAAAGGAAAATGTGAACCTCAAAAAAAGAGAACTTATATAGTGCATTACCTTTATTAAACAATAATCAAAAATATATGCCAAAATCTATATAGCAATATGCACTGTGTGACTTCAAATCAAGCGTGACCACACAAGTGAAAGTGAACACTGTGTAGCAACCGTGATAGTGAATTGGAATAATCCAAGTGACAATACAGTGTATACTTCTAAAGTGTAAGGAATAAATACCCTTACCAAATGACCATAAAAACACGCCTTAGTACCGCAGAGGGTAACTCCAAGGACTACCTTCACAGCCTGAGTAATACTCTTTATGTTGTCATCACAGCCTTATAAGTGCTCTCCTAGATGTCATCATGGCTTTATTAGGAGTACTCCATAGTACTCATAGTACCCATGCTCCACAGATGTATATGGAAAGGATATAGTGTAATTCCATTTAGAATTATTCAAAATATACTTTAATATTGCTCTTACATTAAATACATATTAAAATGCCATATTCCCATGACTCCAAACCTCTGAGGTCGCCGAGCAGCTTCCAGGAGTGTTTAGCAAGTAATTCCACTACCCAAGATGGCCACTCCACCACTTCGGTTCCTCTGTGTGCGTCCGACATCACTTCCCTTGATGTGTTTTGTCACTTCCAGGACTTAATCATAAGGGGTGTGTTCGCCGGACTGATCAGTTGCACTTTATACCCCTCCTCTCAATGGCTCCGAGACTCCGGATGCCATATTAAGGGAGGGAAAGATGCCCATAATGTTCTGTACTTCTAATGTCTCTCAAAATTTGCACCCAGCTTAGCAAACATTTTTTTTAGCTAAATGAGAGGAGAAGGAAATTTTTGGTAAGGATTGGAAGGGGCTAATTTTATGGAAAAGATATATTAAGGAAAAGATACTAGAGCTTGCACACCTCCTGGACAATGAATGAAGTTTATTAGGTAAACCAGGATGCCCTTCTGTGCAGTTTCTTTACTTGGGGTGCAGAAATCTTCTATAGCACGGGTGTAAAAAAGGTGGCCCTCCAGCTGTTGCCATACTACAAATCCCATGAGACATTGCAAGATTGACAGGTACAAGCATGACTCTCAAAAGTAGAGGCATGATGGGACTTGTAGTTTTGCAACAGTTGGAGGGCCGCCAGTTTGACACCCCTGCTCTATAGAGATGAACATTGCTTAATCTGGAAAGCAAGCTCATCACTTGCTAGCATTAAAAAAAAACACTTTGGGACACAGGGTTAAAGTGGTATTAATCCCACAGCCAACATTTATTATATTGCACCTTACCAATTCTTTGATGTGATGGCAGCAATTATTTTCTTTTTCTTTAAGGCTTTCTTTCTTCTATTTCCCCCTGGTGCTCCAGCCAGAAAGTGTGTTGTTTTTCAAAAGAACAAGCACTCTTGCACATGTATTGGTTACAGGGATAAAACAAACCATTTACCAATGACTGGGGTGCTTCAATGGTCAGCTTTTATTTATGGAAAACCTTTATCCTAAAAGAAAAAACACTGTCTGCTTTAACTGCTTATAAATTATTAGCTGGAGTTTGGCTTCACTTAGTGTATTTAAAGAATAAGTTCACCTTTGGGAACATGTTGCATGTTCCACCTATTTTTGGGTGGAACGTGTAACATGTTCCCAATGCTGCAGCCACTGCCCCACTGCCCTGATAGAAGTATGGGGTGAAGTTCCCCCGTACCACCTGTCAGATTTTAAAACCGTGGGGCTCCACCCACATGACAGAGTTCTGTGAATGAATGAACTGCAAGTCCCTAAGTGACTGACTGCTTCTAGTGTTCAATGAACTATCGTGGTAGTTCATTGAGTCTTCTTGTCAGTATATCTGCCTGCCCGTACATCGCATACAGGCAACATATATACTGACAGGTCTGCAGAAGACCTGCATGGCACCAGCGATATGCTAATCACTGGTGCAATGCTTTACAGCAGGGGTATTGAATTAAAATTCACCAAGGTTGGGGCAGTAAAATTCGAATGCATCAGAGGTCCGAATCTCATCTAGGCCCCTGTGGTGCATTTTTGTGTTGTGTTACTGTGGTGTGATTTAAAAAAAAAAAAAAAAAGGGTCGGTCAGCAGGTAGTGCTGACCTACCCACAACGTGTGCACCAAATGCACATGTACAGATCTGAACCTGTTCTCACATCAGTGTCCTCAATCCCCACTGCACATCACATTCCTCTCTTCCTTTACAGAAAGATCCCTCCTGATGAGTGTCCTCAGCTGCCCCCTTTACATCACCCCCTCCATCCTTTTCACAGTAGTGTTCTCACACTTCCTTGACATCACCCCCCCTCCCCCCCCCACAACAGCACTGTCCTCTGCCCCTTTTTCAATCATCCCCACACATTACTGTCCCCAGACCCCCCACCCCCCCATATGTTACTGTCCTCAGCCCCTCCCACTTTAATGTTCTCAGCCCCCACACACCACAGTCCTTAGCCCCCCACATTACTTTCCTCTGCCCCCCCACACACACTAACGTCCTTAGCCCCATTAACTTTGCCCCCCACTGTCCTAACTTACACAGACTGTGATTGATTGTTAGGACTGCCTTTCATCCTAGGAACCAATCACCTGCTTGTTAACCTCGGGCAGCTCCCATCCAGAACTGTCCTGCCTCCCACTGTCACCTCTGTGAGGATGACCGTGAGACAGCCAGGGGGAGAAAAGGCTCTTAAATGGCCGGACTGCATGGGTCCAGATGGGACAATGACTTGGTCCGCCATTTAGTGATGCCTGCTTTACAGGCTCCTGCAGACAAAAATAATAAATGCACATTTTCTTTTACCTGCAAGAAAAAATGTGCATTTATTTTTGTGCAAAAGGAGAACTTAGTTTAAATCTACTAGTACTAACACTCCCCTCAGGCTGACTATGCTGCTGTCCACCTGTGCCCCCTGTCTTCATTCATACAGAGTGTACTTAAATGTAGGAGGTGTGGTACTGGTCATATCACCAGGGAAAAACAGAAGGGAAAATGCCTTAAAAAAAAGACTGCAGCCACCACATAGTAAGAACTGGTAAGCTGCAATATAGTACATATTTGGTTTTGGGTTTATTACTGCTCTAACCACTGGAAGCTTTTACCCTTTTCAGGGCCCAGCCAGTTTTGGCTATTTTGGAACTGTATTACTTTGGTGACTGAACGGGTTTGCAACAACCGTGCCCAAACAAAAATGTATGTAATTTTTGTTTTCACACAAATAGAGCTTTCTTTTGGTGGTGTTTGATCACCACTAGATTTTTTTTATTTCTTAGTCCTTTTTCATTTATTGAACAGAAAATTTAAAAATAAAAAAACATTTTTTTACTTTCTGCTATAAAACATATCCAATAAAAAAAATTTAATTAAATTTCTTCATAAAGTTTGGCCAAAATGTATTCTGCTACATGTTGATAAAAAAGAAAACCTTATAAATATATATTGATTGCTTTCCGTGGTGAAAGTTCTAGCACCTACAAACTATGGTATATAGATTTTTTTTTATATACTTCTAATGGTGGTGATCAGCAACTTATTATGGGACTGTGATACAGAGGCAGGCAATCTGACGCTGGGGGGGTTGGGAGAAACTGTCTGACACTGAAATCACCAGCGACACTAATAGAGTGATCAGTGATAATAACACTGGCTGAGAAGGGGTCTCGGGCAATAACAAAGAAAATACTACCAACCCCCCTAAACAGGAGGGCTGGAGTATAGAAAAGGGGATTTTGTGTGTGCCATTTATAATACAAACATATAACACTGTAAAAGATATGAATATTTTATTACAAAACATAGTATCACAAAACCATAAAAACATAATCTGCAAAGCAATATCCAACAAGTCATGACAGTTTACATCAGGATCCATGCCAGGACAGGGACCTTCACAAACTGTACAAATTAAGACAGAGATGACATATACTGTAAAATATAATACAAAACATGAATAAATACCTTCCAAATTTAATTTTATATCCTAATGTCATAACTACCTTAGCACCAACCTAGGTGCAGGGGAACAATGGTCAAAGATATTAAAAAAAAAACACCTTAACTAACTATGAGTGTGTGGGGGCCTGCAGGAGACAGTCAAGGGGGGACTTGGCAGACAAAGTTACAGCTAGGAGGGAAAAATAATACTTTCCCCAATATTGTAATGCCCTTACCTTTTATTGGATGTAATAAAATTTGCACCGTGTTATCAATGGTGCCCAGAAGAGACCAGAAGGCGCCCATCCAAGAACACATACAATGGAATAAGTCAACTAAAATAAAACCAAATATGTAATAAATATACACACGAAACACCTTTCATAAAGCACCTCATTGGGGGGGGGGGGTGCAAATATCACTTCCAAACCTACCTCCCACACCAGGAGGCTATAATCCCCTCGGTAAATGGACTTCAAAGTAGAATTTACGCCTACGGATCTTCAGAACATAGCCCAAAGGGACTAAAAATAAGTCAAAAAGAGAAACAAAAAAAAAATTAGACAGCTAAGCTCCCATATCCAAATCCATACAATTCAGCCAGTGATTGAATCTACTACCGCCAAAATAGTGTGCATCATACCCTCAGGTAAGTACTGATAATCTCCCACCATCATACCGGATGTAGTCTGACAAGGCCCATATCATATACAGTATCTCACAGAAGCAGAGGCGGACTGACCATTTGGAAACTTGGGCACTGCCCAAGGGCCTGGGGTCAGTAGGGAGCCCCATGAGATGCCCCTGGGACCTTTTTCATAGGCTTTTTTGAGTTTGGGCAAGGACACAGGGGCCCCATGATCCCCAATTGCCCGGGGGCCCCATGAGTTGTCAGTCCGCCCCTGCACAGAAGTGAGTACACCCCTCACATTTTTGTAAATATATCTTTTCATGTGACAACACTGAAGAAATGACACTTTGCTACAATGTAAAGTGCTGAGTGTACGGCTTGTATCACAGTGTAAATTTGCTGTCCCCTCAAAATTACTCAACACACAGCCATTAATGTCTAAACCGCTGGCAACAAAAGTGAGTGCACTTCTAAGTGAAAATGTCCAAATTGGGCCCAATTAGCCATTTTCCCTCCCCAGTGTCATGTGACTTGTTAGTGTTACAAGGTCTCAGGTGTGAATGGGAAGCTGGTGTTTTAAATGTGGTGTTATCACTCTCACTCTCTCATACTGGTCACTGGAAGTTCAACATGGCACCTCATGGCAAAGAACTCTGAGGATCTGAAAAAAAGAATTGTTGCTCTACATAAAGAGGGCCTAGGCTATAAGAAGATTGACAAGACCCTGAAACTGAGCTGCAACAAGGTGGCCAAGACCATACAGCGGTTTAACAGGACAAGTTCCACTCAGACCTTGCCATGGTCGACCAAAGAGGTTGTGTGCACATGCTCAGCATCATATCCAGAGGTTGTCTTTGGGAAATACACGTATGAGTGCTGCCAGCATTGCTGCAGAGGTTGAAGGGGTGGGGGGTCAGCCTGTCAGTGCTCAGACCATATGCCGCACACTGCATCAAATTGGTCTGCATAAGGAAGCCACTTCTAAACATGATGAACAAGAAAGCCTGCAGTTTGCTGAAGACAAGCAGACTAAGGACATGTATTGCTGGAACCATGTGATGTGGTCTGATGAGACCAAGATAAACTTGTTTGGTTCAGATGGTGTCAAGCGTGTGTGGCGGTAAGCAGGTGAGGAGTACAAAGACAGTGTGTTTTGCCTACAGTCAAGCATGGTGGTGGGAGTGTCATGGTCTGGGGCTGCATGAGTGCTGCCAGAACTGGGGAGCTACAGTTCATTGAGGGAACCATGAATGCCAACATGTACTGTGACGTACTGAAGCAGAGCATGATCCCCTCCCTTCAGAGACTGGGCCGAAGGGCAGTATTCCAAGATAATGAAAAATGAAACATAAATTTACACTGATACAAGCTGTACACTCACTACTTTACATTTTAGCAAAGTGTCATTTCTTCAGTGTTGTCACATGAAAAGATATAATAAAATATTTACAAAAATGTGAGGGGTGCACTCACTTCTGGGAGATACTGTAGGTGCATGTATATATAGGGGAGTTAAATTAGAAAACCAATCCCAGCGGGGTCTGCTGTCCCCCATGTCCCCTCCTTCTAAATCTGTGTCGAACGATGCAGTACAATGCATGGGATGCCCTGTGCGGTGTGCGGCATTTCTGGTGTGATGTCATGACGCACTACCAAAGCGGACCTGAGGTGAGCGGGTCACCATGTTGGAAAAGGGTGCAATAGCGACGAAAAAGAGGGGATGGCATAGTAAACCCAAAAAGAAAACAGGAAAAAAATTAAAACATGCGGGCCAATCACTTGTAACTGCATAGAAACCATGCGCATAACCTCAATAACGGCCGACATACAATTGCCAAAAAACCTAGAGAGCAATATTCAAAGACCAGTGATCCCCACAAGATAAATCAAAATCCAAATATAAAAATAATATTAACAATTGTATCAAACAATTACATCAAACCCCCCCCCAAATATATACTCAGTGCCTTCAAAGAGGGACAGAGTGTACCCTGACAATACTCTTGGCTAAGCCTAAGAGTATTGTAAACAGTCTGCGGTTCCTCAGGCAAGACAGTTTATCTAAAGAGGACAGTTTACAACCCTCCTTGATCTCAGCTGAAAGCACAGAGGCAGCTGCAGGCAAATCGGAGACAGACTAAGGCTATACAGTGTGCGTTTGATCCATTTCTGCGGTGCGTTTTGCGGTTTTCCACATGCGTTTTTGACGTGTTTTGCTTTTTTTTTTTTTCCAACTTGTTGCTGGGCAGATTAAAACGCAAAAACGCACTACTTGCATTTCTGCAGCATCTCAATTGAAGTCTATTGAACCAAAAAACAAGTCACATGATCTGAGGAAACTACCAATCAACAAAGATCACAACAAGCGGGAAGTGTAGTGCTGACAGTAGAACCTTACTGGAGAGCAGAACATTGCTACCTGTTGTCATCTCTGTACAGTTGTGGACAGGAGATCCAATCACACAGCTGTCCTGTACTACACACGGCCCTGTGTGCACCTCTATAGTGCGGTGACACATCCCATCGAGATTCCAAACATAGATTAATATCCCCCAGCTGACTGTATCTGATTATATCATCCCTGGAGGGGACCTGCTGCTTCTATCTGTATGCCTATGAAGGAATATCACCAGTGTGGACGGATATCATCCTGAAAGTGGAAAGGTCCTTTTGATATTTCAACAAGTGTTTTGGCCCTTTGGGTCACTGCAAGGAGGAGGTGAGAGGGCAATTCAGCCCTTTACAGATTATTTACTATTGGTTGTCATGCTTATCCACTTTATCACCTGCAAGTTTTAAAGAAGCTTGAAGAGTCCAATTATTTTGGTGTTTATACACCTGTGAACTTTTTTTCTTTGGACTTGTTTTATGATTATTTTTGATTTCACATTTTTTTTTTATTATTTAAATTTTTTTTTTTGTCACATACAGTTGTGTTCAAAATAATAGCAGTCAGACATCACTAACCTGATCAATCACTGTTTTTGGTAGAAATAATATTTCTACATGGCAAATAATTTACTAGCAGGTGTAATAGAAATCCAACAGACCCAACAGTCATGACATGCATGCTGCTGATTCTGTGTAATTGAATCACTAATTGAAAGGGGCATGTTCAAAATAATAGCAGTGTGGAGTTCTATTAGTGAGGTCATTCATTCTTTGAAAAACAGGTGGCAATTATTGCCCTTATTTAAGGAAGGAGGCAGCAAATGTTGTACATGCTGGTTACAGTGCATTTCTCTCTGAAATTCTGAGGAAAATGGGTTGTTCCAGACATTGTTCAGAAGAAAAGCGTACCTTGATTAAAAAGTTGATTGGAGAGGGGAAAACATATAAAGAAGTGCAGAAAATGATAGGCTGCTCAGCTAAAATGATCGCAAATGCTTTAAAATGGCAACCAAAACCTGAAAGACGTGTAAGAAAGCGAAAAACTACCATTCGAATGGATAGAAGAATAGCCGAAATGGCAAGGACTCAGCCAACAATCAGCTCCAGGAAGATCAAAGAAGGTCTAAAGTTACCTGTGAGTACTGTTACAATTAGAAGACGCCTATGTGAAGCCAAGCTATCTACAAGAAGCCCCCGCAAAGTCCCACTGTTGAAGAAAAGACGTGCTGAAGAGGTTCCAATTTGCCAAAGAGCACATTGACTGGCCTAAAGAGAAATGGCGCAACATTTTGTGGACTGATAAAAGTAAGATTGTTCTTTTTGGGTCTAGTGGCCGGAGACAGTTTGTCAGATGACCCCCAAACACTGAATTCAAGCCACAGTACACTGTGAAGACAGTGATGCATGGTTGCGCAAGCATCATGATATGGGGATGTTTCTCATTCTACCGTGTTGGGCCTATTTATCGCATACCAGGGATCATGTATCAGTTTGAATACATCAGAATACTTGAAGAGGTCATGCTGCCTTATGCTGAAGAGGAAATCCCCTTGAAATGGGTGTTCCAACAAGACAACGACCCCAAACACACCAGTAAATGTGCAACATCTTGATTCCAGACCAACAATATTGACGTTATGGAGTGGCCAGCCCAATCCCCGGATCTTAATCCAACAGAAAACTTGTGAGGTGACATCAAAAATGCAGTTTCTGAGGCAAAACCAAGAAATAGAGAAGAACTGTGGAATGTAGTCCAATCATCCTGGGCTGGAATACCTGTTCACAGGTGCCAGAAGTTGGTTGACTCCATGCAACACAGATGTACAGCAGTTCTCAGAAACAGTGCTTATACAACTAAATATTCATTAAGTGATTCAAAGGAAAGCAAAATCTTCAAACATTTTTCAGTTTATATAGTGAATGTTTGAGTTTGTAAAGAAGAATACAAACACTGCTATTTTTTGAACAGTCTAATATTCACTTTTCTTCAATTTTTTTAGAGGAACAACACAAATTTGATATATTTTTCTTCATGTTTTGATTTGGAATAGAATGTGTTGTGTTCCCAATGCATTTGTGTGTATGAAAATAAAAGCTATTAGAAGGATTTTGAGCTTTATTCACTTTTCTCAACACACTGCTATTATTTTGAACACAACTGTATATGAATGTTGATTTATCAGATCACTTGTCACTTCTAAATCTTTGTCCCGCATTCTGGGATTATCACAGAACTTGTTAATTTGTGGTAATTTTGTCCCACATTTTGGGATTCACAGATGTCACTATTTCTTCACCAAATATTCTGGCATATTTAAAGCCTGTTGGTACGTTTTCTTGTGAGGATCTTGATCCCATTATAGGGGTTCACTTTTACTTTATACATATATTGTTTTCACATCATTGTTAGTCCATTTGGACTTGTTTCAGTTTCACTATTTTCCATTATTGTGTTTATGCGTTTTTTCACTTCTAGATCAGCTTAAGGATCATTTCACTTTATGATCATATTTATTCACCTTATATATATTTGTATGATTTTTCAATTTTTAAGTGTGTTTCTATTTTGTTATTGGGTTTATATGATTTGTATTTAAGTTTATTTAGGGTAGCGCTGCACCAATACATCAATTATTGTTTTCTTATTATCCATTTGGTTTTTTAACTTTTTTCTTTTTCTCTTTAATGTTTTTTTTTTTTCAAATACTTTCATCAGAGTTCTGCAATGTTACCATAGCAACATTGTACTACTCTGGGAGGGGTGATCATATATATATTTTTTTTACACTTTGCAATGCAGGAGCAATGAAGTTGCTCTGCAATGCAAACCTTGTTTTGAAATGTCATAAATGTGTTAAGTTCATGAAAGTTCAATATAATAGTGATCTGTGATTGGCTCCAGCTGATCACATGGTACAGGGTGCTGTGATTGGCCCCATGTGTTATGTTAGAGCTGTGCACCAATCACAGCTCACAGCTCTCCAGGAACAGAAGCAAAGCTTTTATGAATCAGAATGATTCATAAAAGCTTTGTTGTCATTGTGATCATGTGATCGCATAGCGATCCCGATTACCGGGATTCTCATTCTGCTGTGCGTCCAGTTGCGCCCCCCCCCCCGTGTTGGTAAAAGACCAGTGACATACAGGTACGTTGCTGGTCCTGTAGCTGCCAACCATCCGCAGTACATTGCCGGCCAGTGGCCCGTAAATGGTTAACCGCTTGCCCTCCGCCCTATAGCAGAAATACTGCTACAGGGCAGCAGGGCTGCGCAAAATCACATATATATATATATATATATATATATATATATATATATACACAGTATATATATGAAATTTGCATTTCCGGGCAGGGGGCACATGCGCCGCTCTACCTGTGCCGTTATTGGCGGCTAGAGATGTCAATCACTGGGTCCTGGCTGCCAATTCCCAGCCGGCACTTGGCGATCAACAGGGAAAGCTGATAGGGGAGAGACCTGTGTGTAAACAACACAGGTCTCTCTCCTGTCAGCATGGACATGCTGTTTTGTATCTCTCTGCAAAGCTTGTCTCCCTAGTAAAACACAACACAGTGCACACAGTAAAATGCATACACCACACAGTTAACCCTTAAATCACCCCAGATGTTAACCCCTTCCTGCCCAGTGTCATTAGTACAGTGTCAGTTTTTATTAGCACTGATCACTGTATTAGTGTAACTGGGGATGTCAGTGGCAGTTAGTTCCCACCTAGTGTCAGAATGCCGTCACAGTCCCACTATAAGTCACTGATCTCCGCCATTACTAATATAAAAAAGTGAAATAAAAATTCCAGTATATACAGTGAGGAACAGAAGTATTTGAACACCCTGCGATTTTGCAAGTTCTCCCACTTAGAAATCATGGAGGGGTGTAGGTTGTAGGTGCATTACTACTCCAAGAGACAGAATAAAAAAAACAAAATTCAGTAGATCACATTTTATGATTTTTAAAGAATTTATTTGTCTTGCACTGCTGAACATAAGTATTTGAACACCTAAGAAACAGCAAGAATTCTGGCTCTCAAAGACCTGTTACTGTGCCTTTAAAAAGTCCACCTCTACTCCACTCATTAATCTAACTTAGTAGCACCTGTCTGAGCTCTTTAAAGACACCTGTCCACCCCACAGTCAGTCAGACACCAACTACTACCATGGGCAAGACCAAAGAGCTGTCAAAAGACACCAGAGACAAAATTGTGGACCTCCACAAGGATGGAAAGGGCTATGGGGCAATTGCCAAGCAGCTTGGTGAAAATAGATCACCTGTTGGAGCAATTGTTAGAAAATGGAAGAGGCTAAAGACAACTGTCAGTCTCCCTCGGACTGGGGCTCCACGCAAGATCTCACCTCGTGGTGGGACCCAACTTCCGTGAAGGGCATGCAAGCTTCAGGTCAGGCTGTGATAGCCAGACTTTGTCTTTTTCTTTTAGAACCAACTCCTCTCTCCACTTTCTGTCATAATATCTTTTGCTGTCTTCTTGTGCTTTCTGCATGAATTCTTGGAGTAGCTGAGAGTTAGAATGAAGAAAATCTAGCTTATCTTGGGCAGCGGGCAACTCTGTTTCTGGTATGATGTCTGGTAGGACAGTAGGGTGGAACTCATAGTTAGCCTAAAACAGAGCCTGATTTGTGGAAGAATGGACTGCATTATTATATGCAAATTCTTCAAGGGGCAGCAAAGCAGCCCAATCATCCTGCGAAAAGGACTAGAAACATCTGAGATACTGCTGCAGGGTTTGATTAGTACGCTCTGTCTGGCCTTTACTCTTAAGAATGGTATGCAGAGGATAAGCAGATCTCGATTCTCAGGCTTTGCAGACCGATTTCCAAAATATAGAAGTGAACTGTACACCTCTGTCAAAAACAATGTTCCTTGGTACCCCGTGTAGCTGTACTACTTCTTTAATGAAGGCATGTGCTGTCTCTGAAGCTGTAAGTGGGCCATGTTGGACAAATGGTCTATGACCACAAAGATGGAAGCAAACCCTTCAGAGAGAGGAAGATCCATGATAAAGTCCATGGAAATCCTTTCTCACAGGCATTTGGAAACAGGCAATGGTCTTAGTAGGTCCTATGATTTAAATTGATCGCCTTTGTTGCAAATACAGTTCGTGCATGACCTCACATAGTCCTTACAATCCTGGTTAAGGTTTGGCCACCAGAAGGAACATTGGATCAATTTTAATATCTTATATATCCCAAAGTGTCCTGCCAGTGGGTGGTCATGGAAAGTGCTGAGTACCCGTGGATGAATTTCCAGTGGAACAAAGATTTTGTTATTGCACCACCACATACACTCTCGCTTCTGACAAATAGTGCCGTCAGGTTCAGGGCAGACTGCCGAAACTTGTTTAATAGGTGTTATATATATAAGATATATATATAAGTTCTGGGCTGACAAAATGGTGTCTGATGAAGATGATTCAGAGGTATCTGGAAACATGCGAGATAAGGCATCTGCCTTGCCATTCTTAGATCCTGGATGATGTTTTTTTTGTGGTCCGTGAAGTTTAGAACAGGGTGTGCTGCACCTTCCAGTAGGTATCTCTACTCTTCAAGTGCTGATTTGATTGCCAGCAGTTCCCTGTCACCCACGTCATAATTCTTCTCTGATTGGCTCAACTTCTGAGAGAAGAAGGCCACAACCTTGTTGTTGTGATAATACGGCCCCTGTTGCGGTTTCTGAGGCATAAACTTCAAGCACATAAAGCAGAGCTGGAACAGGATGCTGGAGAGGTGGTGCTAAAATAAAGAGGGCCTTAAGTTTGTCAAAGGCAGTTTGAACCTCCAGGGGCCACTGGAAGCGTATGTGTTGGTGGGTAAGTTGTGTAATGGGAGCAATGATGTCAGAGAAGGTTTTTATGAATTTGCGATAAAAATGAACAAATCCCACAAATCTCTGAACTCCTTTCTTGTCTTTGGGTGCTGGCCATTCAAGGATGGAGGACACCTTTTGAGGGTTAATAGCAATTCCTTCTGTAGAGATCACCAACCCCAGAAACTGAATAGATTGTCTTTCAAACTCGCATTTTTTTGCATACAGTCCATGCACTCTCAGGACAGTCGAAACTTTCTTTACACGAACGCAATGCATTTCCAGAGATGGAGAAAAGATCAGGAAGTTGTCAAGGTATACAACTAGGAAGAGATCTAGGTACTCCCAGATGATGTAATTTACAAAATGTTGGAACGTGGCAGGGGCATTACTCAAGCCAAAAGGCATCACCAGGGACTCGAAATGCCCACAGTGAGTTCAAAATGCTGTTTTCCACTTGTCCCCTTCCCTGATGCGTACTAGGTTCTACGCCCCCCCGCAAGACAAGCTTAGTGAATATCTGGACTGTCTGGAATCTTTGGAAAAATTCATGGATTAAGTGGAGCGGGTAGCATTTTATAAAGATAATCTTATTGACCTCCCGATAGTCCACACAAGGTCGGAGAGAGTGGTCTTTTTTTGCACAAAGAATATGCCAGCTTCTGCTGGTGATGATGAAGGGCAGATTAAACCTTTTTTTTCAAATTTTCATTATTGTAATGCTGAAAAGCCTCTAGTTCCAGTTCAGACAGAGGGAATATGCGGCCAAAATGAATTTCTGCCCTGGGGAGCAACTCAATGGGACAGTCGTAAGACCGATGTGGTGGAATTGTATCTGCTCCTTTCTTGTCGAAAATATTGATAAAGTCATGATATACTGGGGGTATGAGCAGGCAAAGATAAGCACAGTCTTTTGGGTAATAGGGTTTGTGCTGAGGCAGTTCTGTTGGCAATAGGCTGGCTGGAAAGTTATAGTCCCTATTGCCAGTAGAACTGGCTCAGCACAAATCCTGTTAACCCTACACTTGGCCTCAGCAGCCAACTGGACTCTAATCTTTGCTTGCTCATACCACCAGTATATCATGACTTTCTCAATGCTTTCAACAAGAAAGTAGCAGATACTCTTCCACCACATCGGTCTCTCGCCCAGTATAGGCACTCGAACCAGAGCCACAAGGGAAGCCCTCAACCGGCCTTCAACCAAGGTACGTGACAGAAACATCCAGCTATGTCTGAGACCAAAATATGTGCTACCCCTCTAGAGAAGCTGTGTTGTAGGCACATTTCTATGCGCCATCTCACATTGGCGCACACGTTTTCCCACATTGGCACCAAGCTGCCTATTTAAAGAAGACTCTGCTGTGTACTAATCACTTGATGTTCTTTAGCTTCCTGTGACTCATGTTCCTGTGTTCCTATTTGCACTGACTGATCTTCCGTTGCTGACCTGGCTTGCTCCTGACCTTGCTCTGTGGATTCTGAATTCTGACCTTGGCTTGCCTTAGACTACTGTCTGCCTGACCTCCTGGTGCTGACCTTGGCTTGCCTCTGACTATTCTCTCCCTGATCCCCTGGGGCTGACCTCGGCTTGCAACTGGAGCTCTCTTTGCTTGCTAACCTGGTACCGACCTCAGCCTGCCTCCTGACCATGCTGCTGTCTCACTGTGTATGACCCTGGCTCATCTTGCTCACACCCAGCATGACAGCCCAGCCTCCTGGCAGCCACTCCTCCTGCACTGAAGAGGCGCTGTCATGCCGCAGAGCAGAGAACACTCACACCCAACATGACAGCCCAGCCTCCTGGAAGCCGCTCCTCCTGCACTGAAGAGGCGCTGACATGCCGCAGAGCAGAGAACACTCACACCCAACATGACAGCCCAGCCTCCTGGAAGCCGCTCCTCCTGCACTGAAGAGGCGCTGTCATGCCGCAGAGCAGAGAACACTCACACCCAACATGACAGCCCAGCCTCCTGGAAGCCGCTCCTCCTGCACTGAAGAGGCGCTGTCACTTGGGACATTCTGTCACTTATAAAGAGAATCCAGCTCCTAATTTTAGAACAAGTGACAGTGGTAGGAGCAGGGCTAGTGCTGGAGATGGAGGTACCCAGTATTGCCATGTCCCCACTGAAAATAAAGCCCTGCTGACAGGGATAAAATTGCAGTCACTCCTGTCAGTTAAAAGCAGGGAGAAGGGAGCTGCTGGAGTGTGTCCCTTTCCTGCTGCAGCATCCAGGGCACGTGCCTTTCTGCCCCCCCTTCTCAGTTCTAATAGGAATGTCACCACCCACTCTTGCTTGCTCCCTAAGGCCTCATTCAAAGGAAAACCTACTGGAAACTGATGCGCAGATTTCACTTGCAAAAACATAAATTTATATCAGTTTTCTTGCACACTTCAATGAGTTTTATACACGTTGCAGATTCTTGTGCAGAAAAAATCTGCACATGATATTAGTGTTGTGGTATGAACATGGCACATAGAGAACAATTGATTTGCTGCGCTCTTGCAGAACGCGTGCAGAAAAATAAATTTATCTGCACCATGGTGTGAACGAGCCCTTTAATTGCTTCCTGTCCGCCCTATAGCAGTAAATCACATATATATATGTGATTTTGCATTCCCAGATAGGGGGCATGCGAGAGCCGCTTGCACGCCCTACCCGCGCCACTATTTGCGGCCTCAGCTGTCAATCAAGGCGGTCCCAGCCGGTGATTACTTGCCGGCACCTGCTGATCGATGATTATTACCGACGGAGGGAGAGAACTGTAAGTAAACAATACAGTTCTCTCCCTCTCCCCTGTCAGAGCCATGCAAAGCAGTGTGCTTACAGTGAAGCACACACACAGCACAAAGTTAACCCTTTGATCGCCCCACATGTTAACCCCTTCCTGCCCAGTGCCATTAGTACAGTGTTTTTTATTAGCACTGATCACTGTACTGGTGCCACTGGGGATGTCAGTGACACCAAGTCAGTTCCCCCCAGTGTCAGAATGCCCGCCGCAGTGCCGCTATAAGTCACTGATCACCGCCATTACTAGTAAACAAAAACAAAATCCCAGTATATATACCGCCATTTGTAAACGCTATAACTTTCACATAAACTAATTAATTAATTTACTCGTTTTTTTTATCAAAGACATGTAGCAGAATACATTTTGGCCTATATTTATGACAAAATTAGATTTTTGTAATTTTTTTACTTGCCATGTTTAACCACATGCCGCCCAGCCACTGTAGAAATACGTTGGCAGGGCGGCACGGCTGGGCAAAACCACGTTTTAAAACGTGTGTTTTCAAAACAGGTAGGGGGCGTGTGCGAGGCACGCCACCGCCCTACCTGTCCCGCCGATCACTGCCACGGATGTCAGTCACCGGGTCACAGCCGTTTGTTACCGGCTGTGTCCCGGCGATTAGCGGCAATCACTGACAGAGCGCAAAGCTGCAGTAGCTCTGCTCTCTGTCAGTTCCCTGACAGCTCCTGACAGGCTGATCGGGAGAGAAGAGTTTATCTCTCCCAATCAGTGTTTCCCTGTGCAGTACACACCCCCGCCCCCTGGTAAAACACTCCCCTCACACAGTTAACCCTTTCACTGAATAATAAAGTTAACCCCTTCCTCCCCAGTGCCATTAGTACAGTGTCAGTGTTTTTTTTTTTTGCACTGATCACTGTATTGGTGTCACTGGGGATGTCAGTGACCCCAAGTCAGTTCCCTCCCAGTGTCAGAATGTCCGCCGCAGTCCCGCCATAAGTCACTGATCGCCGCCATAAGTCACTGATCGCCGCCATTATTAGTATAAAAAAAATGTTTAAATCCCAGTATCTTTCCCGCCATTTGTAAACGCTATAACTTTCACGTAAACCAATTAATTTACACGTATTGGGTTTTTTTTTTTAGCAAAGACATGTCGCAGAATGCATTTTGGCAGAAATTTATGACTAAATTTGATTTTAAAATTTTTTTTACTGGACATGTTTTATAGCAAAAAGTCCAAAATATTGTTTTTGTTCCTCAAAATTGTCAGACTTTTTTTTTATAGCACAGAAAATAAAAAACCCACAGGTGATCAAATACCACCGAAAGAAAGCTCAATTTGTAGGTAAAAAAGGATGTAAATTTCATTTATATATCGTATTGCATGACCGCGCAATTGTCCGTTAAACTAGTGCAGCGCTGTATAGCAAAAAAATGGCGTAAATTGCAGTATCTATACCATAGTTTGTAGACGTTATAACTTTCACACAAAGCAATCAATATACACTTATTGGGATTTTTTTTCACTAAAAACATGTAGCAGAATACATTTTGGCCTAAATTTATAACCAACTTTGAGTTTACTATATATTTTTTATAGCTGAAAGTAAAAAATATTGTTTTTCTTCAAAATTTTTGGTCTTTTTTTGTTTATAGCGTGAAAAATAAAAAGCACACAGGTGATCAAATACCACCGAAAGAAAGCTCTATTAGTGTGAAAAAAAGGACGTAAATTTTGTTTGGGTGCAGCATTGCATGACCGCGCAATTATCAGTTGAATTACTGCAGTGCCGAGTAGCAAAAAGAGGCCTGGTCATTAAGGGGGGTAAATCCCCAGGAGGGCAAGTGGTTAATAACAAAAAGTAAAAAATGTTTTTTTCCTCAAAATTGTTGGTATTTTTTTTTTATAGAGCAAAAAATAAAAAACACACAGGCGATCAAATACCTCCAAAAGAAAGCTCTATTCGTGGTAAAAAAAGGATGTAAATTTAATTTGGGTACAGCATTGCATGACCGCGCACTTTTCAGTTAAAATAATGCAGCGCCATAATGCAAAAAATGGCCTGGTCAGGAAGGGGGGTACATCCTCAGGAGGGTAAGTGGGATTTGTTGTGTGCATACAGCAGTACACATGACAGCAACTAACATGTACTGCTCATTCCTAAAAAACAAAAACAAAACAGAAGTGGAGGAAGGGGGGATCGGAGCTCACAAATAACATTACAAGGAGGCAGAAAACACAGTCAGAAATGATTTATTGAAAGGCAACAGGGCCGTTAAGTAATGGATGTGTATGGATTATTTTTGGAGAATGAGGATGTCATTTAGTGTCACATTTGGGAAAAAGCTCAGTACAGCATTTTTTCTACTGAGGTAAAATCTAGCCTATTATTAATAATGTGACTTTGCATACAGGTGTTTAAAGCGTCGCGTATTCTTCAGTAAAAAAGAAATAGGGAAATCTGCATTTTTGGCCAGTAATTTACTGCGTGTTTAGGCATTTACACACAAATATGTGCATATGAGCATAAATATTAATGAATTTTCCCTCAGAATATACACGCATATGTGAAAAACAAATGCCTGAAACTATGTCCAAAAAAGCAGATGCTCGAACATCAGTACCGTGTGCAAGAGGCCTAAAGTAAGTATTACAGTGCCTTGAAAAAGTATTCATACCCCTTGAAATTTTCCACATTTTGTCATGTTACCACCAAAAATGTAAATGTATTTTATTGGGATTTTATGTGATAGACAAACACAAAGTGGCACATAATTGTAAAGCGGAAGGAAAATGATAAATGGTTTTGAACATTTTTTACAAATAAATATCTGAAAAGTGTGGCGTGCCTCTTTACTCTGATACCCCTAACTAAAATCTAGTGGAACCAATTGCCTTCAGAAGTCACCTAATTAGTAAATAGAGTCCATCTGTGTATAATTTAATCTCAGTATAAATACAGCTGTTCTGTGAAGCCCTCAGAGGTTTGATAGAGAACATTGGTGAACAAACAGCATCATAAAGGCCAAGGAACACACCAGACAGGGATAAAGTTGTGGATAAATTTAAAGCAGGGTTAGGTTATAAAAAATGGCTGTCCACCTAAACTGACAGGCCGGGCAAGGAGAGCATTAATCAGAGAAGCAACCAAGAGGCCCATGCTAACTCTGGAGGAGCTACAGAGCTCCACAGCTCAAGTGGGAGAATCTGTCCACAGGACAACTATTAGTCGTGCACTCCACAAATCTGGCCTTTATGGAAGAGTGGCAAGAAGAAAGCCATTGTTAAAAGAAAGCAAGTTGCAGTTTGCAAGAACCCACGTGGGGGACACAGAATACATGTGGAAGAAGGTGCTCTGGTCAGATAAGACCGTTATTGAACTTTTTGGCCTAAAAGCAAATTGTTATATGTGGCGGAAAACTAACACTGCACATCACCCTGAACACACCATCCCCACTGTGAAACATGGTGGTGGTGGCATCATGATGTGGGGATGCTTTTCTTCAGTAGGGACAGGGAAGCTGGTCAGAGTTGATGGGAAGATGGATGGAGCCAAATACAGGGCAATCTTAGAAGAAAACCTGTTAGAGTCTGCAAAAGACTTGAGACTGGGACAGAGGTTCACCTTCCAGCAGGACACAGCCCTAAACATACACCCTGTTCCAAATTATTATGCAAATTCTATTTAAGTGTCACAAAGATTAAATATTTTGTTTTTCAGTTTAACTCATGGATGGCATTGTGTCTCAGGGCTCTTTTGATCACTGAAAACATTCTCGGACACCTGTGATAATTAGATTGGCAGGTGAGCCCAATTTAAGAAAAAACTACTAAAGGAGGGTGTTCCACATTATTAAACAGAACACCATTTTCAAGCAATATGGGGAAGAAAAAGCATCTCTCTGCTGCCGAAAAAGAGTGAAATAGTTCAATGCCTTGGATGAGGTATAAAAACATTAGATATTTCACGGAAACGTAAGCGTGATTATCTCACTATTAAGAGATTTGTGGCTGATCAGAGCACAGACGGGTTTGTGCAGATAAAGGCACATTGAGGAAGATTTCTGCCAGATCCATGCATCGGATCAAGAGAGCAGCTGCTAAAATACCATTACATAGCAGCAAACAGATATTTGAAGCTGCTGGTGCCCCTGTAGTCCCACAGACATCAAGGTGTATAGTCCTCCAGAGTCTTGCAACTGTGCATAAACCTTCTATTCGGCCACCACTAACCAATGCTCACAAGCAGAAATGGCTGCATTGGGCAGAAAAATACATGAAGACTAATTTTCAAACAGTCCTGTTCACTGATGAGTGCCGTGCAACCCTGGATGGTCCAGATGGATGGAATAGTGGATGGCTGGTGGATGGCCACCCTGTTCCAACAAGGCTGCGATGTCAGCAAGGCGGTGGTGGAATCATGTTTTGGGCCGGAATCATGGGAACAGAGCTGGTCGACCCCTTTAGGGTCTCCGAAGGTGTAAAGATGATCTCTGCAAAGTATGTGAAGTTTATGACTGACCACTTTCTCCCCTGGTACAGAAGGAAGAACTATGCTTTCCGTAATAAAATCATCTTCATGCATTACAATGCACAATCTCATGCTGCAAAGAATACCTCTGCATCAATGGCTGCTATGGGGATAAAAAGGAGAGAAAGTCATGGTGTGGCCTCCATCCTCCCCTGACCTCAATCCTATTGAGAACTTTTGGAGCATCCTCAAGCAAAAGATCTATGAGGGTGGGAGGCAGCTTCCATCCAAACAGCAGCTCTGGGAGGCTATTCTGACATCTTGCAAACAAATTCAAGAAGAAACTGTCCAAAAACTCACACGTTCAATGGATGCAAGACTTGTGAAGCTGCTATCAAATAAGAGCTCCTATGTTACAATGTAACGTGACCTGTTAAAATGTTTAAAAAGTTAAAATGTTGTGAAAATTTTGATTGAAGTAGCTTTTGATTTCAGTAAATATGCTGCAAACACAACAAATGACAATTTTCAGTTCTTTACAACCTATAAAGGGTTTTGAAACTTACTGTGCGTAATAATTTGGAAGAGTGCATTGGAAGCTTTTTATGTTTAAAAAAACTACTGTTATCATTAGGAGGTTTGTTCAATAAAATTTGAACTGTACTCTTAATAGTTGATAACATGAGAATTATGCTGACTGTTATTTACATCAATTATTTAGGTAAATGAGAAAAATATCATTTGCATAATAATTTGGAACACGGTGTACAACCAGAGCTACAATGGAATGGTTTAGGTCAAAGCATATTCCTGTGTTACATCGGCCCAGTTAAAGCCCAGACCTAAATCCAATTGAGAATCTGTGGCAAGACTTGAAAATTGCTGTTCACAGACCCTCTCCATCCAATCTGATCTAAGTGATTGAATAAATACAATATCGCATTTACATTTGTAGTAATATATTACTCCGCATAGGATTTAATTAACCACTTCCCAGGCGGTTTTGCACTAGTCAACTGCCATTTTTTTGCGTGCTCCATCCAATCTGACAGAGCTTGAGCTATTTTGCAAAGAAGAATGGGCAAACATTTCACTCTCTGGATGTGCAAAGCTGGTAGAGACATCCCCAGAAAGACTTGCAGCTGTAACTGCAGTGAAAGGTGCTTCTACAAAGTACTGACTCGGGGGGGCTGAATACAAATGCACGCCACACTTCTCACAGATTTGTAAAAAAAATGTGAAAACCATTTATCATTTTCCTTCCACTCCACAATTATGTGCCCCTTTGTGTTGGTCTATCACATCAAATCCCAATAAAATACATTTTCGAATATATATATGAATGCTTTTTCAAGGCACTGTATATACTGGGGAAGAACCTGCCAAGAGGATCGGCTGTAGAGAGATTGTGTGTACAGACATTTCTTATTGCTGCGGTGTGGAACCAGCAACGCCATTTTATGTCATCCATACATTGGGAGATACAGTAGAGGAGTATATACAGCATGTTTGTTGGTGCAATGCCATTAATACTTCATCAATGAAATGAGCACACAATGCAATCAGAAGGTGGTATGTTCCTTTAAGGAGAGAAGCATGATGGGACTGACGATGCAACACCACGTGACAGACTAGGAAGTAGGCTGACTGCAATGTGCAGTGTGTGAGCATAACACAACATCCATCCCCAGAGAGCTGTGCTGTATAGTGAGGATAGATCCAGGTCCTGAGCGCATTACAAAAGGACGCTGACAGGTAGGAGAAACAATTGTTCTCTGCTGAAGCTTTAATAGGACATAGCAGGTTGGCTGTGAGTTGATTATCACAGGAGTAGAAACAGAACAAGGATCACCAAACAAGAGGACTCAATAAACAATGTCGCACTCCTATTCCAAATGCAATATTGTATACAGCGTTAAAAAATATAAATTATACTGAATCATAAACCCAAATCAAACACAAAAGAATAATTTTCAAATACTAATGTGATCGAAATATTCCAATGCATAACATATAATGACAAAAGTCTGTTTAGTGATGGTGACAACTCCCAGTGGTTCAAGTAAAATGAAAAAAAATATATATAGGTGACTTCCTTAATTTGATTCAGATGTACGCTCACCTCCTTGATAGCCTGTGACAGGCTTAATGCACTTTTGTTCACTAATAGGAACATTTATTGCATAGTATGAGGAATGGTGGGTATCTCTCAGCCAGCTCCACGTCTCATATCCCTCCTGGGATCTCTCATGCAGCTACTCTTCCTCCTTTAGATAAATCCTCTCTTTAATAGCCTATACCAGGCTTGGTGCGCTTTTGCTCTCTGATTGTTTTGTGTGAGATAAGGTGGATATCTCTTATCCCTCCTGGGATCTCTCTCCCATGCAGCTACTCCTCTGATATATCCTCAGTGCAAAAAGAAAGTAACAAATAGTGCCTTATCCTTTAGATAAAAGTACTTTAAGTGCCAGAATGCACTCACATTTAATCTGTATAACAACCGCTTTGTAAAAAATTCTGTAGACAAGCCAAACACAGCATGCTGTGTGCATACTTGCCGTCCTTGAATGGTGTGTGACATTGCAGCCCCTGGAGATATCCACCTTATCTCACACAAAACAATCAGTGAGTAACAAGACGTGGAGCTGGCTGAGAGATACCCACCATTCCTCATACTATGCAATAAATGCTCCTATTAGTGAACAAAAGCGCATTAAGCCTGTCACAGGCTATCAAGGAGGTGAGTGTACATATGAATCACATTAAGGAAGTCACCTATATATATCTTTTTGATATTCCTTGAACCACTGGGAGTTGTCACCATCACTAAACAGAGACTTTTGTCATTATATATTATGCATTGGAATATTTTGATCACAGTATTTGAAAATAATTTTTCTATGTTTGATTTGGGTTTATGATTCAGTATAATTTATATTTTTTAATGCTGTATACAATATTGCATTTGGAATAGGAGCACCACATTCAGTTTGTTTTCTTTGGGTAATTTTCCACATAAATAGAGGTTGTGTTGGATGTCAGCGAACCAGTATATATACCTTTAAGTCGGTGGCTCACAAGTAAAACAACTTTTTTGTCTCTTACCAAACAAGAGGAATTCTGTATGTAAACTCTAACAATCAACTTGGATTTGATCCCTTATTTACATAAAAAAACAGGTTTATTGAAGAAAATTGCAGTATACATGACACCGAAAATGGAAAAGGTAAGCAATTTGATCCCTCTTGCCCTCCGGAAGATTTACCCCCCCCCCTTCCTGACCAGGCCATTTTTTGCTATACTGTGTTGCATTACTTTAACTGACAATTGCGCTGGCGTGCAACACTGTACATAACTGAAACTTATGTAATTTTTTCCCCAACAAATAGAGCTTTCTTTTGCTGGTATTTGATCACCTCTGTGTTTTTTATTTTTGTGCTATAAACTAAAAAAGACCAACAATTTTGAAAAAAACTAAAACAATATTTTTTTTACTTTTTGCTATAAAAGATATCCAATAAACAAATTTTAAAATTGTAATTTCTTCAAGTTTAGGCCACTATGTATTCTGCTGCATGTTTTTGGTCAAAAATTCCAATATGCATATATTGGTTTGTGCAAAAGTTATAGCGTTTACAAACTATGGTATATATACTGGAATTTTTTTTTTATACTACTAATGACAGCAAGCAGCAATTGGCCGGCACCCATTGATCAGCTTCTGCTGTGACTAATCACAGCAGAAGCGTTGCAGGCCTGTGTGCATCTATGTGCATAAAAAAAAAATCAGGACTATGTGTACTCTGCATTCTTATCTCAAGTGTAATCAGTCCTCTCAGGACACCTCTGGGAAGTACAGAACATCTCCCCCTATGTTATATAATGGCAGGGATGAGTCTAAGCGATCCCACCAGGCAAACAACCAAGCATAGGTGGCAGAGGCATGCCCCGCAGCTGCACATATACACATCCCTTGCATATTTCATCCTTAACCTCCCTAGCGGTCTGATTATGTCAGTATTTCTGTGCTCAATGCGGTACATTTTTTTGCATGGAAATATGTAGTTTTTTTATTGTAGGCCTGTAATTTTTAGGAATAACTCACTGAAATCTGTCCGAACAAGAATCTAGTAAACATCTCAGGTATGTTAAAATTTGAAACACAAAATCATAAATGATAATTTAATAAATAATCATAAAAAATAATATAATAAAATTAATTCAATAATATATTCAAACCAAAAACACTGATATTTGAAATATAGGGCCAAGTTTGCACATCACTGAGCAAAGTCGCAAAATTGTTTTCAGTGTCTGATGACGAATTTCCCCACGAATCATCACTCAATTCTGCAAGTAGTTCTAATTTACTATCGCTGTTCTCTAGCTGGTCTAAAACCACTTTTGACCTAAAGGGCCGCTTTTTGGACAACATGGACATTTCTCAGTTTCCAGGCAGAAAGAACAGTAAAAATGCAGGCAGGGCACAGGACAAAGCACTAGGGACAAAATGTATGTGAAATGCTTTGATACAGTAATGTTTTACTATGTGATTTTAGTGTATTTAGTGAATGTCACTTTTTGACATTTTTTAATTTTCCGCCAGTTCCGTCCCCCGTACGTCCTGAAATTGCAGGGAACGGAACCCAGATGACAGATGTCGGCATTGGCCGTAGTTGATGCCCGGGGACACTGCCGGAGGGACATCGCGGGAGCGCAGAACAAGGTAAGTGCAGAAGAGATCCCAGAACAACGCTGCAAGGTATTCCCGAGTGTAGCTCGGGGTTACCACTTGTGGTGATGAAACTTTACCCTGAGCTACACTTGGGAATACTTCCAGGGAGGTTAAGGCTCCATTCATAGATGCACATTCTGAGAACACAAGTTGTGATGCCATTCATTGTTAATTGCACCCTACATGTGGCCAGCAAATGTGCAAATCTCTGTGCCTTAAAAAAAAGGAGCTGGAGCTTCTTTGGTGTGTGTAGGGGAGCCTATTCAAATGAATGGGCAGCCTTTTGTGTGTTGTGTGAAAAAACATGCATTCACATGACTCTTAAATGTAAATGCAGGCTAATGGAGAGGAGGATGTGTTCTGTTGTCCTACCACACATCCTGTTCTAAGGTGAAAATGTGGCTTTTCTACAGATAAAGTACATGCTGTCACCCTAGGACAAAGTATATTACTGGCATGATCACCAGATTACAATACAGGTGAAAAAGCCTACAAAAAAATAAAGCTGTAACATCAAAAGACCGGCAAACTGCAAGATTGTACATGTTTTGTCTTGGCTTTAGTTTCATGTGAATCTTGTGGAACTTCATATAATGCTGTTTTCTAGCAATAAGCAATATTTTTCTATATACAGCTGATATACCTGTATGCCTAGTGTCTCATGTGAAGCATAAACAGCTGCTGCTTGCTGTCATCTAAACATGCTAGGCAACTGCCTTATCTGACATTTTAATATAGGAATTCCAAGTTTCATGTAAGTTTTGGAGGAGGATAGGAATCTGCCTATATTTATTCATTGCAATTCTTATTCAATGCTGACAGCAGTTGGGGCACATTAATTGGCACACTTCATTCTTCTGCATAGACAAGTGAAAGACAGGGACCAGCTCACAGGGAGATTCCTGTAAGTTGTAGAATCTTGAATGACAAGTAACTTTAACTGTATGAAGAACTTTTTGTTTTTTTACATCTTTGTTTTAAATTTAGGTGAATAATTAAAGGTATGTATAAGGTAGTTACACAATGAAAGCAAAGACATTTGAGGAAGGAACATCTCCCTATTTATGATAAACAATAGGCAAAGTATATTTTACAGTAAGGGTAGCATATTTGATGTGATTCTGTTGAAATCAAGTGTTCTAAATATAGTGTATACTGTACAATACATATCAGAAACATACAGTGCATCCAAAATGTATTCACAGCGCTTAACTTTTTCCACATTTTGTTATGTTACAGCCTTATTCCAAAGTGTATTAAATTAATTTTTTCCTCAACATTCTACAAACAATACCCCATGATAACAACGTGAAAAAAGTTTGTTTAGAAATCTTTGCAATTGATTAAAAATAAAAACAAAAACACTTGTATATAAGTTACATAGTCTGGCAAAAAAAGACAAAAGTCCATCCAGTTCAACAATTAAAAAAAAAAAAAGTTATAATCCTATACCCACAGTTGATTGAGAGGAAGGCAAAAAAACGCAGCAAAGCATGATTCAATTTGCTCCTGCAGGGAAAAAAATTCCTTCCTGATCCCCCGAGAGGTAATCGGATATTCCCTGGATCAACTTTACCTATAAAGGTTAGTATCCAGTTATATTTTGTCTATCTAAGAAAGAATTCAGGCCTTTTTTAAAGCAAACCACGGAGCTGACCAGAACCAACTCTTGAGGGAGTCTCTTCCACATTTTCACAGCTCTCACTGTGAAGAAACCTTTCCGTGTTTGCAGATTAAATTTATTTTCCTCCAGACATAAAGAGTGCCCCCCCTGTCCTCTGTGATGACCTCAGGGTGAATAACTCTACACTGAGTTCACTATATGAACCACTGATGTATTTATACATGTTGAACATATCCCCCCCTTAGTCTCCTTCTCAAGAGAGAATAAATTCAGTTCCTCTAATCTTTCCTCATAGCTGAGCTCCTCCATGTCTCTTATCAGTTTGGTTGCCCTTCTCTGTACTTTCTCCAGTTCCCCAATGTTCGGTTTGTGAATTGGTGCCCAAAACTGAACTGCATATTCCAGATGAGGTCTTACTAATGATTTGCACAGGGGTAATATGATATCTCTCTCTCTGGAGTCTATACCTCTTTTAATGCAAGAGAGGATTTTGCTCGCTTTAGAAACCGCAGCTTGGCATTGCATGCCATTATTAAGCTTGAGATCTACCAGAACTTCCAGATCCTTCTCCACCATTGATTCCCCCAATTGTACCCCCCCTATGATGCATGCATATTCTTAGCCCCCAAGTGCATAGCCGTACATTTAACAACATTAAACCTCATTTGCCACATAGTTGCCCAGCTAAACAGTGCATTGAGATCGGCTTGTAAGTTGAAGACATCCTGTAAGGACGTTATTCCACTGCACAGCTTGGAGTCATCTGCAAAGACTGAAATGGTATTTTTAATCCCAGACCCTATATCATTTATAAATATATTAAAGAGTAAGGGTCCCAATACTGAACCTAGGGGTACACCACTGACAACCCTAGACCATTCAGAGTTAGCCACATTAGCCGTGTGTGGGAAACTGTGTCAAATACTTTTGCAAAATCCAAGTATACTTCATCCACCGCCACCCCTCTGTCCAAGGTTTTCCTCAACTCATAAAAAGAAATTAGATTTGTTTGACAACTTCTGTCTTTCATAATTCCATGCTGTCTGTTGCTTAAAATATAGTTTTTTTCCAGCAAGAGCTCGTCTATGTGGTTGTGACGGAGGTGTAGGCGGGACAGAACACATGCGGAGAACAGTGGGCACACAAGGTTTTTATTGAGGGATTTGGGACACTTGATCGGGGCAACAAGGGTTAAGTCCGGGACACACAACAGAGGGACAGTTTAGGCAGGTAATGGGTAATCCAGGCACGCAACAGAGGGGCAGTTCAGGCAAAGATAATTCGGGCACAGCAGAGGGACCATTCAGGTAGGCAAGCGGTAGTCCGGGCGCACGGCAGAGGGACAGTTCAGGCAGGTAAGGGGTAATCCGGGCACACAGCAGAGGGACTTGCAGGGACACTCAGCAGCAGGCAGCCTTGCAGGGACACTCAGCAGCAGGCGGGCTTGCAGGGACACTCAGTAGCAGGCGGGCAGGCTTGCAGGGCTCTCAGCGGCAGCAGTATTGCAGGGCTTTCAGCAACAAGCAGGCTGGCAGGGTCACCCAGCAGAAGGCAGGCTTTTCAGGGTCTGGCAGGGTCTTGGCTGTAGGGTCTGGCCGCAACTCAGACCTCTTGCAGCATGTTGTCACGAGCAGGGGACGAACTAGCTGCTCGGGTCCTGCTCCAGTCTTTTTATCATCGGAGCAGGACGCTTCCTGGTTGCCCCGGCAACAGCCAGCCCGGCGGCGGGTTTCCGGGGCAACAAGCCCCGCCCCCTCACTCTGGCCACGTACAGGGAGCATGGCCTTTGTCTCCGGCGGGCACAGAGCTCGGGAACCTCGGGGCTGCGCTGTGCCCGCTGAGACAAGGGGTGGCAGACTCCTCGGCGCCCGGCCGAGGAGAGGTGCGAACCTCACTGCAGGAGGCAGATCACTGGCGCCCAGCACATCACTTTCTGTGGGCTATGTGCAGGCGCAGGGACATGTAATGGGGAAGGGAGGGGGGAAGCGAGGGAGTGAGGGGGGAGACCGTGACAGTGGTCTTTTATTAAACTCTCCAGTATCTTCCCAACTATAGCAAATGTGGATCATCTGGAGCTGTGTCAATACCATGCCCATTATAGACAAGAGCTCCCCCGTGCTCCTTTGTATACACAGAGCTGAAGAAGGTATATAATAAATTTGCCTTCTCTTTGTCCCCAGTCACCCACTCTAGATTATTTTGTAAAGGGCCTACATGCTCAGACCTGACCTTTTTACTATTAATATATTTGAAGAATTTTTGGGGGTTTGTCCTGCTATCTTTTGCAATCTTTCATTCTTTTTCAATTTTTGCGGCCTTTATTTCCTTTTTGCATATTCTGTTATATTGTGTGTAATATTTAAACGATTATAGCGTTCTTTCATTTTTATATTTAATAAAAGCTCTTTTCTTATCTATAGCTTTTTTAACTTTGGCCGTAAGCTACATAGGTTTGTGAATAAGTATTCACAGCCTTTGCTTAATACTCTGTTGAAGCACCTTTAGCACCAATTACATTCTCAAGTCGTTTTGAGTATGACGCTACAAGCTTTGCACACCTATTTTTGAGCAATTTCTCCCATTCTTCTTTGCAGTACCTCTCAAGCTCCATCAGGTTGGATGGGGAGCGTCGGTGCACAGCCATTTTCAGATGTCTCCAGAGATGTTCAAGTCGGGGCTCTGGCTGGGCCACTCCAGGACATTCACAGAGTTGACCCATAGCCACTCCTTTGTTATGTTGGCTACAGGGTGGATTTGATTTAAATCAAACTGATTTAAATCACTAGTCAGTAAGGCTTGATTTAAATCATAGTTTTCTACATAGACTAATTCTTGCTGGTATAACTTTAATATGCAAGTAGATGAAGATTTTTAGAAGAACAACTTTTCATATTAGTTTTTTTATCCCCTGTTTAATAGGTTAATCATTCATATTTGGACAACTTTTCTGTTGTACTTAGGAAGGAGAAAAATAATCATTACCTTAATAACAATTTAAATAGATTTATTCATCTGAAACAATAACATTACAGCATATGTTATTTGCTTAAACAAACATCCATGTTTGTTAACTAATTTGGCTAAACAAAATATATATATTTTAAGAAACTTAAACTGTCAGCCCCTTCCTCCTCACACTTAGTTTCACTTTCTTCTTGTGCAGATCTATTCCACTCCAAACAATCAGAAAAATATTGTTTCTATTCTATTCACTGAACTTCTTGAAACTTAGCACTGAAGGGGTTGATTCTGTATTCATAGGTTTGTAGAAGTTAGGTTTAAGGTCTTTTTCTTAACTCTGTTCATGTTATAACATTTTTGCTGTGAAGAAGAGGCATGTGATCTCCGCTGAGTCAAATTCAGTTTTGAGAACTGCAAAAGTAAACCAAGCATCTGTGATAATATCTTGTAGGCAGAGAGACTGCCCAATAATCTTACAAAAACCTCTGGAAGAGCATGACATTGTGAATGGATTAATGGAATTTATTTACCAAAAAAAATTAAACATATACAGCCTTATTCTACATAATTAAAAAACTAATCTTTATTTCATGATGGAATAACCTTTGGATGGTAATATATTTTCCTCCAGACATAAAGAGTGCAGACTTAAATAAAAAAAATCCGATTTTTTTTTTTATTTTTATTTTTTTTTAAATCATTGATTTGTATCCACCCTGGATGGCTATGTGCTTAGGGTTGTTGTCCTGTTGAAAGATGAACCGCCACCCGCCAACCTGGAACAGGTTTTCATCAAGGATGGGTCTGTACATTGCTGCATTCATCTTCCTTTGATCCTGACTAGTCTCCCAGTTCCTGCCGCTGAAAAAACATCCCCACAGCATAATGCTACCACCCCCATGCTTCACTGCAGGGATGGCATTGGCCAGGTGGTGAACGTTGCCTGATTTCCTCCAGACATGACGATTGGCATTCAGGCCAAAGAGTTCAATCTTTGTTTCATCAGAGCAGAGAGTTTTGTTTATCATGGTCTGAGAGTCCCTCAGGTGCCTTTTGGCAAACTCCAGGCAGGCTGCCATTTGCTTTTTACTGAAGAGTGGCTTCCATCTGGCCACCCTACCATACAGGCCTGATTGGTGGAATGCTGCAGAAATGGTTGTTCTTTTGGAAGGTTCTCCTCTCTCCACAGAGAAACGCTGGAGCTCTTTCAGAGGGCCTATCAGGGGCTTGGTCACCTCCCTGGCCAACGTCCTTCTCCCTCGATCTCTCATTTTGGCCAGGCAACCCGCTCTAGGAAGATTCCTTGTAGTTCCAAACTTCTTCCATTTACGGATGATGGAGGCCACTGTGCTCATTGAGACCTTCACTGCTGCAGAAATTTTTCTGTACCCTTCCCCAGATCTTTGCCTTGATACAATCCTGTCTCTGAGGTCTACGGACAATTCCTTGGACTTCATGGCTCGGTTTGTGTTCTGACATGCACTGTTAACTGTGGGACCTTATATAGACAGGTTTATGCCTTTCCTACTCATGTCCAATCAACTGAATTTCCCACAGGTGGACTCCAATCAAGTTGTGGAAACATCTCAAGGATGCATATGGGGACCAGGATGCGCCAGAGCTCAATTTTGAGTGTCATGGCAAAGGCTGTGAATACTTATGTACATGTGGATTTTTTTATTTTTAATAAATTGCAAAGATTTCAAAACAAACTTCTTTCACGTTGTCATTGTTGGGTATTGTTTGTAGAATGTTGAGGGAAAAAATGAATTTAATCCATTTTGGAATAAGGCTGTAACATAATAAAATGTGGCAAAAGTTAAGCGCTGTGAATACTTTCTGGATGCACTGTATGTCTCTGATATTTTAAGGGGCATGGTTTCAATTATAGATAAAAATACCTTGCATTCTTAGAACTCTAAGTCTTTGGTTGATGCAGAGGAAGGAGAAAAATATAACGTGTGATGCAATTTCTCTTAACAAGAAAAAATATTTTCTAATCCCTAAAGGAAATTGGTTACTCCATTGGTCAACATTCCACATTGGTATTATTTTATATTGCGTGCATTTAGAAACACATCTGGCCTTCTTTTTAAGCTTATCTACTG
The DNA here is from genome assembly GCF_062004578.1 of Staurois parvus. Classification (NCBI taxonomy): domain Eukaryota; kingdom Metazoa; phylum Chordata; class Amphibia; order Anura; family Ranidae; genus Staurois; species Staurois parvus. The sequence continues at coordinate 2,227,871 of NW_028318393.1, forward strand.
ATTTGGCTAGAACTAGCTCCTGCGAAAGTCTAATCCCCATTTTCACATCTCCCTGTAAAGTTTAGTTTCTGTATGTAGAAGTTAAAGCTTAACTCCAGCTAAAAAAATAACCCAGGAATAATACAAAATAAAAAAGTCAGCTTATTCTGCCATATGCCCCTTCAGTGTAATACCTCTCAATACCACAGCCTGCATTTTATGAATGGTTTACAAAATACAGCATGTTGAGTTAGACTGGATGTTGAGAGCATACAGCTGGTAAAATAAGTATTGAACGCATCACCATTTTTCTAGGTAAATATATTTCTAAAGGTGCTATTGACATGAAATGTTCACCACACATCAGTAACAACCCATGCAACCCATACATACAAAGAAACCAAAACAAATAAGTTAAGAAATTAGGTTATGTGTAATAAAATGGAATAATGCAGAAAAAAAGTATTGAACACATGAAGAAAGGGAGGTTCAAAATATAGGGAAATCCAAGCCAACAGCTGATATCTATCAGTACTTGGAAAGCAACCCTGCCCTTTGACAGTGTAAATTAATATGCTTCAGTCTCAACTGATGGCCTATATAAAGATATCTTTGTCAAGTTGTCACACAAGAAACATCTCATGATGGGTAAAAGCAAAGAGCTCTCTCAAGACCTTCACAACCTTATTGTTGCAAAACATTCTGATGGCATTGGTTGCAGAAGAATTTCGAAACTTCTTAATGTTCCAGTGTTAAGGCCATAATCCGGAAGTGGAAAGAACATCATTTCACCATAAACCAGCCACGACAGATTTCTGACTGAAAAGAATCATCAGAAGAATTGTCCAAGAGCCAAGGATCACTCGTGGAGAGCTTTTGAAAGACCTGGAATTAGCAGGTACAATTGTTTCAAAGAAAACTATAAGTAAATGACTCAACTGCCATGTCCTGTATGCATGCTCACCACGTGAGACTCCATTGCTGAAGAAAAGCATGTTAAAGCTCATTTAAAGTTTACTGCAAAATATTTAGACAAGCCTGTAAAAATACTGGGAGAATATAGTCTGGTCAGATGAGATGAAAATTTAACTTTTTGGATGCCATAGCACACACTATGTTTGGAGGTCAAATGGTACTGCACATCATCCCAAAAACACCATACCAACAGTGAAATTTGGAGGTGGGAACATCATGGTGTGGGGCTGTTTTTCAGCATACAGTACTGGCAAACTTCATATTCTCGAAGGAAGATTGAATGGAAAAATGTACCATGACATTCTTGATAAAAAATCTTCTGCCATCTACCAGAATGATGAAGATGAAACGAGGGTGAACATTTCATCAAGACAATGATTCCAAACAAAGCCAACAAAACTCTTAATTGGTTTCAAAGAAAGAAAATAAAGCTGCTAGAATTGCCCATTGACCTGATTGAATCCAATAGAAAATCTATGGAATGAACTAGTTAGTACTAGTAGTATTAAATGCATTTCAGTTGGCATGTTCAATACTTTTTCTCTGTGTCATTACATTTTATTACAGATAACTTAATTTCTGAACTTATTTGTTTTGGTTTCTGAAAAATTGACATGAAAATGTAATCTCAATAGCACCTTTAGAAATATATTTATCTAAACAAATGATGACATGTTCAATACTTATTTTACCCGCTGTATATAGGTATCTGCTCTCCATTATAAGTAAGCCCCCTTTGTCATTTTTTGTAAGTTATTTTTTTTATAGAAGACATAGAAATGTACAAAAGTTCACTATGCATTGAAGAAAATAAAACTGTCATACAGAGGTCATATTAAAGGGTAAAAGTCTTGCATGTACTGCATATTGTAATCAGTACAGCTTTATACATTTTCATCAGATTCCTGTAATTTATCAGTATGGTAGCCAGAATGTTATCTGATCCTCTGTCTATGGGTAGCAAAGGAAGAGGAATACGGAGTTTTGTTTACCTCGAAACTCTTAGAACGCTTAGTCTATAATCTCCTGAACTCCTACCTCACTGACAACAACCTTACTGACCGTTTACAGTCTGGCTTTCGCTCACTACACTCCACTGAAACTGCCCTAATAAAACTCACTATTGATCTACTAACTGCTAAAACCCATGGCCACTACTCCGTACTCTTACTACCTGACCTCTCTGCGGCTTTTGATACTGTTGACCATCCTCTCCTCCTCAAAAAAACACCACTCTTTTGGCCTCCGAGACTCTGCTCTCTCCTGGTTCTCCTCCTATCTATTGCAACGCTCCTTCAGCGTTACCTGTAATGCTGCCTCCTCCACTCCCTCTTTCTGTAGGGGTCCCTCAATGTTCTGTCCTTGGTCCCCTTCTCTTCTCCACCTCCTCCGTTGGTCACTTGATAAACTTCCATGGCTTTAAGTACCATCTCTATGCTGATGACACACAAATCTATCTTTCTACTCCTCACCTCACCCCTTCAGTCTCTCTTCGCATTACTAACGTACTAAGTGACATATCGGCATGGATGTCACTCCACTTCCTCAAACTCAATCTTTCCAAAACTGAGCTCTTACTATTTCCTCCAGCCCGTGCCCCCTCCCTTGACTTCTCCATCAAGATCAATAACACAACCATCAGTCCCTCCCCTCATGGCAGGGTGCTAGGTGTAATCCTAGACTCCCATCTGTCCTTTCCGCCCCAAATTGAATCGCTGTCCAAATCTTGTAGACTTCACCTCCGCAACATCTCAAAGATACGCCCATTCTTAACCTCTGAAACTACTAAGCAAATTATTCACTCCCTGGTTATCTCTCGCCTTGACTATTGTAACTACCTCCTCATTGGCCTACCTCATCGTAGGCTATCCCCTCTTCAGTCTATCATGAATGCTGCTGCCGGACTCATCCACCTTGCTAACTGTTCCATATCTACCACCCCTCTGTGCCAAGCCCTCCACTGGCTTCCCATTGCACACCGGATAAAATTCAAAACATTAATAACATGTAAAGCCATTTATAACTCTGCCGCAAATTACATCACTATTCTTGTCTCCAAATATCACCCAAACCGTACTCTCCGCTCCTCGCACGACCTCCTGCTCTAGCTCCCATGTCTCCTCCCATGCTCGTGTCCAGAACTTCTGCAGAGCTTTCCCCATCCTCTGGAATGCTCTACCCCAATTTAGCAGACTATCGCCTACTCTGCTCACTTTTAGGCGATCTCTGAAAACCTGTCTCTTCAGGGAAGCCTATCCTGCCCCCAGCTAATAATGGAATCTTCTATTCCTCCTACCAGTCCATCCCCCACATTTATTACCTTTTTGTACCACTAGCCCCTCCCTCTTAGATTGTAAGCTCCAAGGAGCAGGGCTCTCCTAACCCTCTTTATTGAACTGTATTGTTGCTGTATTGTCTCCCGTCATATTGTAAAGCTCTGAGCAAACTGTTGGCACTATATAATTCCTGAATAATAATAATAAAGGACATGGTGGTGTTGTCTATATCAAGGTAGGAAAGGTTGTGAAGAGTGTGCAGACTTGGGTTGTGAATCTAGGAGGATTGAAGGATACACAATTAGGGGTGGGTTTGAGGGATAGGTGTGGGGATAGGGAATAGAATTGGTTTGAGTGATGAGGAGGATGGTGGCCAAGAAGAGCAAAGAACAAAGGTAAAGAAGACAACAGGGAAATAGGTTGGAAACTAGAGGGTTCCGGTGGGAAAGGGATACTCCTTTCCCTCAGGTGGTTGCTGAGCATTAATGCCGGAGTTCAGCGCTTTCCAAAAACAAAGACCTTTCCTTCCTCTGTGAAGGCAAAGTCAATTCAGTAAAACCAACTTGTTCGGTTTCATGTTAGTTATAGAAGGAGAGAGTGGGGTCTGTCTATTTTCCACCCTGCGCAACTACGTTGACATTGGGGGAGAGAATGGGGAAATCTCTCCATGTCAGAGGGAATGCAAGATTTGGCAGAATTTAAGAGGTGATTGATGGGTTGTTGTTTTTTTTTAATTTTAGGATTTAATGGCACTGGTTAAGTGGTGTAATAGGAAAATGTCTGGGTTGTCCAGAATGATAAACTTGGTGAATTTTTAGGAAGTTACCAGACCTTACAGTTGGGTCTAAGTTTCAGAAAGGACCAGAACACATGAAGAATCAAGGTTTGTTGGAGTTGCAGCTTCAACATTGGTGGGTTACTTCTGGGTAGAATTTGTGGAGAACTGTTGGAGTTTTGTACAATCTGGAAAAAAAAGTTTAAAATTGGTTGCTTGATATCTGGTATAGATGGAAAATTTCAGTAGTAAGTATATTTTGGCAATGTTCTGGCTTAAAGTTTAGCTGTAGGTCTAGTTCCAATTATTTCAGATACGGTACCATTTGTCATGCCTTTGGTTGTGAAAGATTTGTTTAGAGACTTGAAAGAGAATGGCCTAGTGGGCCTGGGTCTGTGGATAGTGAGTCAAAGCTAGAGAGGGCCTTAAAAAAAAAAAAAAGAGATGCAGGTGATGGTAGGGAAGAGAAAGTGTGTGAAATGTAAGGTGTTCCAGAAGTCTAGATAGAAAGGGCCTGTAGTGGTGGATAGGGCATTACTGAAGGGCTAGTGTCCTGAAAGAGAGAAATGGAACCCTGACAAAATTTTTCTTACGTAAAGTCTGAAACAAGCCCTTTCTAGAACCTAACTCAAATTTAAAGTGGTTGTAAAGGTTCAAGGTTTTTTACCTTCATGCATATGTATGAAGGTAAAAAACTTTTGTGTGCAGCAGTACCCCCAGCCCCCTCAAATCTTACCTAAACCTCATTGCTATCCAGCAATGTAAACAACAGCCTCAGCTGTCCCGGGTCTCTGCCACCTCATTAGCTGAGACAGCAAGTGGGAGCCATCGGCTCCCGCTGCTGTCATTCATAGCCAGTCAGCCAATGAGAGAGAGGGGGCGAGGCCAAACTGCGGTTCCGTTTGTGAATGGACACACGGAGCAGTGGGTGCCCCCATAGCATGCTGCATGTTGTGGGGGCACCCAACAGGAGCGTGGGACCAGGAGAGCCTGCAGGGAACCCAAGAAGAGAATCCAGGCTGTTCTATGCAAAACCACTGCACACAGTAGGTAAGTATAGCATGTTTGTTTTTTTTCGAAAAAGAAAATTAACCTTCAGAATTGCTTTAAGCTGGCTCCATATTATAAAATTTTCTTGTTCAATTTCCTTTAGATGTACCTTCAACTAAGTAGTGCAAGACTCTGCCTGATTGTATACAATTTGAAAGTGTTTAGGTTTGACCTAATATGCTATGGTTTTGATAAATCTAAAGGAAATTGTACAAACAAATAGTATAATGTGTAGCCAGCTTTAGGGTTGCCATATACTGAGGTATAGATATGCCTGGGAACAGCTGCGTTTCTCAAAAGCCAGTAAACAGATTTTCAGGGATAGTACAGTTGTAGGAGGTCATTTAAATTGTGCTTGAGTTTATGGATATTACCATGACAGTCAACTCCGGGAAAAACTGAAAAAGGTTTGTTCAAATGTGATACATTATTTGATATCTCCATGTCTGCATCAGCCTGTCAATCTGACCAGGTGGCTACCAGTGGGGTATTTGGAATTGTTGGGTAGAGCAATGCCTCCAAGGTCTTGGGAAATTCTAGAAAATTGAGTTATTTGTTAGCCTGTACAATTATGGGAAAAGACTGAGTTGTTTATTTGCATATGGTGACATATGAATGGGTGAGGTTAAAAATAGATAGAAGAATTTCAGAAAAATGGCCGTTTAGAAGCTGTTGCAATGGCCTAAGTGAACAAACCAGATCCTGTCTGGAGTAAAGACCACACTTTTTTATACTTACCTAGGTGGATGCCGCATTGGTCCCCCGCCAACTCTTAGGGTGAGAACTCAGCGACCACATAATCGCTGAGTTCTCACAGCTGCTCTGAGTAGAGAGCAGTGACTGCCCCCCAAGCGCTCATTGGAGCGCTGGGCTGTGGAGGGGAGGGAACAGATGGCACAGGCGCTGAGAGGCTGAGCCAGGTGCCATTCCAGTCTCTAGGTTGGATCCTGACTTTGAAGCCAGGATCTTTCCCCTGCCTGGACTGGCTGTGCAATGTTTGCCGACAGTGGAGTGAAGCCCACTGTCGACAGCCAAAAGAGTTTTGGCTGTACTTCTTTTTTAAAGTTGTTTTTGAGGTTGCAACTTGTTGTAGAATGTTCATATTAACCCATATATTTTATATTATTGGTGTTAATTAGCATATGTATTAATAACTAACTGGTGATTATTATTGGCACTATTTAGGGCCTAGTTTACACTGGCATTAAAAGCAGGCATTTGGTGGGCATTTTTAACACTGATTAGTTGTGTCAATTTAAGAAGGTGCTCCTAAGAACTCGTTATGTGTATAAAAGGCACCTGTCCACAGAATCTTTCTTCCATTCAAACCTCACCATCATGGCACAAGACAAAAGAGCTGTTAAAGGACATCAGGGACAAGATTGTAGACCTGCACTAGGCTGGAATGGACTACAAGACCATCAACAAGAAGCTTGGTGAAAAGGAGACAACTGTTGAAGTGATTATTCGCAAATGGAAGAAATACAAAATAACCATCAATCGCCCTCGGTCTGGAGCTCCATGCAAGATTTTGCCTCATGGAGTAAGATGATCAATAGAAAAGTGAAGGATCTGCCCACAACTACACAGATGGAGCTTGTGAATTATCTCAAGGCAGTTGGGACCACGGTCACCAAACAAAACATCGGTAACACAATACGCCGCCATGGATTGAAATCCTGCAGCGCCCCTAAGGTCCCCCTCCTCAAGAAGGCACATGTACAGGCCGGTCTGAAGTTTGCCAATGAACATCTAAATGATTCAGGAAAGGATTGGGAGACAGTGATGTGGTCAGATGAGACCAAAATTGAGCTCTTTGGCATTAACTCAACTCGCCATGTTTGGTGGAAGAGAAATGCTGACTATAGTTACATATTTAGTCTGGCTGAAAAAAGACAAAAGTCCATCCAGTTCAACCATAAAGATATAAAAAAGTTGTAATCCTATACTCACAGTTGATCCAGAGGAAGGCAAAAAAACCCCAGCAAAGCACAATCCAATTTGTTCCTGCTGGGAACAAAAAATTCCTTCCTGATCCCCCGAGAGGCAATCGGATGTTCCCTGGATCAACGTTACCTATAAATGTTAGTATCCAGTTATATGACCATAAGAACACATCCCTACAGTCAAGCATGAGGTGGACACATTATGCTTTGGGGCTGTTTCTCTGGTAAAAGTGCAGGCTGACTTTGCCGCATTGATGGGCCAATGGATGGGGCCATCTATTGTAAAATCTTGGATGATACTCTTCTTCCCTCGGCCAGAACAATGAAAGATGGGTCGTGGATGCGTCTTCCAGCATGACAATGAAACAAAACATACCACCACCGACGCAACAAAGGAGTGGCTCAAGAAGAAGCACATTAAGGTCATGGAGTGGCCTAACCAGTCTCCTGACCTTAACCCTATTGAAAATGTATGGAGGGAGCTGAAACTTCGAGTTGCCAAACGACAGCCAAGAAACCTTATGGATTTAGAGAAGATCTGTAAAGAAGAGTAGACCAAAATCCATTCTGAGATGTGTGCAAACCTGGAAACCAACTACAAGAAATGTCTTACCTCTGTGCATGCCACCAAGGGTTTGTCCACCAAGTACTAAGTCATGTTTTGCTTGAGGATCAAATAGTTATTTTACTACCTGAACTGCAACTCAATTTATAACATTTGTATCATGTTTTTTTCTGGATGTGTGGTTGATTTTCTGTCTCTATCAGTTAACATACACCTAAAATAAAAATTATAGACCCTTCATTTCTTTGTAAGTGGGTAAACGTACAAAATGTGCAGGGGATCAAATAACTATTTTCTCCATTGTACATTTGCAGTTTGGGGGGTACTAAAACTCTGTAGTTAAGATGTGTTTTTGCTCCAACCACACCCCCTTTAGCTGCAGTGGCAAGGGGTGCACACATGTTGCAGCCGCAGCAGAAGTTATACGCCCTGTCATGGTTGGTGGGTGTATTACCTGCCAAGCATGACCCATTCAGTGATTGAGGCCACTCTGCAAGTGCCCTGCAACCTTGTGCAGTACAGCAAATGGTTAAAGCAGGCAGCGTTGTGTTGCCTTCTCGCCACCTTGTTTAACCCCTTGGACCCCGGAGAAGCATACAGTTACGAAGCGCTTGTAAAGCGTCCCTATCTATTTGAATATACAATATTGATGGGTGTATTCTCATATGTGCCACATCCCTAAAGTCTATGCATATGCAAAACCCCAAGTGGGACTTTAAAGACACTGGGTAACAAATATCAAAATAATTGGAATAAAAAAATAGCATCTTTATTATACATAGTATACATAAAAGAACAACGGCTTGCACCCCATTAACTGATACATCAAATGTAATATGCTCTCAAATGATGGAAACTAACTTGTAGCAAAGCTCCATTCATCTGACTCATTTCAGAGATACAACACTCCTTCCTCAGGGGTTTTAAAGATGTACAATCTCTAGAACATAATAAATGTAATTAATAGTGGTCAAAATATTACATGTATATACAGGTTGTTGTAATGCAAAACACTGTAGACAACTTACTATTCAGAGAGCATTTGTGGTCAAACAAAACCGTTATAATAAAAACAGGTGGTAGTATCTAACCCGCACTCGATCCAGGTGGTGGAAAATCCCCCGTAAAGGAACTCCCATGCGGGATCTACTGTAGAGTGTCTTGATGGCTACTGGGGCAATTTGATATATATATATATATATATATATATATATATATATATATATATATACAGTGGGGATCGAAAGTTTGGGCACCCCAGCTAAAAATGTGTATTAATGTGCATAAAGAAGCCAAAGAAAGATGGAAAAATCTCCAAAAGGCATCAAATTACAGATTAGACATTCTTAAAATGTCAACAAAAGTTAGATTTTATTTCCATCATTTACACTTTCAAAATAACAGAAAAAACAGAAAACAAAAAAATGGCGTCTGCAAAAGTTTGGGCACCCTGCAGAATTTATAGCATGCACTGCCCCCTTTGCCAAGCTGAGACCTGCCAGTGTCATGGATTGTTCTCAATCATCGTCTGGGAAGACCAGGTGATGTCAATCTCAAAGGTTTTAAATGCCCAGACTCATCTAAGCTTGCCCCAACAATCAGCACCATGGGTTCTTCTAAGCAGTTGTCTAGAAAACTGAAAATAGTTGACGCTCACAAAGCTGGAGAAGGCTATAAGAAGATAGCAAAGCGTTTTCAGATGTCAATATCCTCTGTTCGGAATGTAATTAAGAAATGGCAGTCATCAGGAACAGTGGAAGTTAAAGCAACATCTGGAAGAACAAGAAAAATATCAGACAGAACAGCTCGCAGGATTGTGAGAAAAACAATTCAAAACCCACGTTTGACTGCACGATCCCTCCAGAAAGATCTGGCAGACACTGGAGTTGTGGTACACTATTCCACTATAAAGAGATACTTGTACAAATATGGTCTTCATGGAAGAGTCATCAGAAGAAAACCTCTTCTACGTCCTCACCACAAAAATCATCGTTTGAACTTTGCAAATGAACATATAGACAAGCCTGATGCATTTTGGAAACAAGTTCTGTGGACCGATGAGGTTAAAATTGAACTTTTTGGCCGGAATGAGCAAAGGTACGTTTGGAGAAGAAGGGGCACAGAATTTAATGAAAAGAACCTCTGTCCAACTGTTAAGCATGGGGTTGGATCAATCATGCTTTGGGGTTGTGTTGCAGCCAGTGGCACAGGGAACATCTCACGAATAGAAGGAAAAATGGATTCAATAAAATTTCAGCAAATTTTGGATGGTAACTTGATGCCATCTGTGAAAAAGCTGAAGTTAAAGAGAGGATGGCTTCTACAAATGGATAATGATCCTAAACACACCTCGAAATCCACGGGGGATTACATCAAGAGGCGTAAACTGAAGGTTTTGCCATGGCCTTCACAATCTCCTGACCTCAACATAATTGAAAATCTATGGATAGACCTTAAAAGAGCAGTGCGTGACAGACAGCCCAGAAATCTCAAAGAACTGGAAGACTTTTGTATGGGCAAAGATACCTCAAACAAGAATTGAAAGACTCTCGGCTGGCTACAAAAAGCGTTTACAAGCTGTGATACTTGCCAAAGGGGGCAGTACAAGTAACTCTGCAGGTTGCCCAAACTTTTGCAGACACCATTTTTTTGTTTTCTGTTATTTTGAAAGTGTAAATGATGGAAATAAAATCTAACTTTTGTTGACATATTATAAGAATGTCTAATCTGTAAGTTGATGCCTTTTGGAGATTTTTCCATCTTTCCTTGGCTTCTTTATGCACATTAATACAAATTTTTAGCTGGGGTGCCCAAACTTTCGATCCCCACTGTATATATATATATATATATATATATATAGAGAGAGAGAGAGAGAGAGAGAGAGAGAGAGAGAGAGAGAGAGAGAGAATAGTGACTCATACAGCAGGCTCATGATAATAAGTGACCTAAAAATATATACTTATAAATATATACTTACAAATGAGGTAGGTATTTCTCTAATAATTAATCATGTGATCATACCCATCTGTATATTTGCATTAATAGTACAGATTTCCAAAAAGAGTACAGAGGTAGCCTGGGAATAACACTATATAGAGGGGAATAATATGGAGGTAAAGTCAATTGCTTGTGTGTGTGTATAAGTGCAGGGCTTAAAATTTCGAGTCTAGACCTACTAGCCAGGCACAAACCTTACTCTCCACCAGTTGCCCCACCCAACCTTGCCCAGGTCCGCCTCCAACCCCACTTTTTTAAACTTTTTTTTCACTGGACAAAGGAATCACTTCATCCAGTTGCTTTGTAAACCACACAAGTGTTGTACAGAGCCAACTGAAAGAAATATAGACACTTTTTTTGTACCAGCAACTGGCTTTTCGGGAAACTATGTGCGGCTTCATCATCTGGTCGTTGGAAGTCCACCCCTCCCATGTTAAGGTTATAGAGAGGCTTCTCAACAACACCAATTACCATGGAAATTTGGATGGTCGTGTCTGCGTGAAAGGAAGACAGGATGAAAACATCCTTTGTCCTTCCACTTCATTGTGAGCAATTCATAATTTTTCAAGCAGGATTTCTCCCCCGTTCTAGGCCGGACCCCCCGGCGATTAGGTTGCACAGTGCCACATGCGCCATGTCTAAATAATGCGACAAATGTCTAAATAATGGCATTCTTGTAGAAAAAAATTGTCCACGTACAAGTGGTACCCCATGTGGAAAAAGGGTGACACCAAGTCCCAAACTATCTTGCCACTGCTCCTTGTAGTGTGGGCATCCAGGGGGCTCCACATGACTATCTTTTCCCTCATAGATTCAAAAATTACATGTACAGTGCCTTATAAAGTATTCATACTCTTTGAAACTTTCCACATTTTGTCATGTTACAACCAAAAAAACATAAATGTATTTTATTGGGATTTTATGTGGTAGACCAACACAAAGTGCCACATAATTGTAAAGTGGAAGGAAAGAGGCCCATTGTAACTCTGGAAGAGCTGCAGAGATCCACAACTCAGGTGGGAGAATCTGTAAACAGGACAACTATTAGTTGTGCACTCCACTAATTAGGCCTTTATGGAGGAGTGGCAAGAAGAAAGTCATTGTTGAAAGAAAGCCATAAGAAGTCCCATTTACAGTTTGCAAGAAGCCATGTGGGGGACACAGCAAACATGTGGAAGAAGATGCTTTGGTCAGATGAGACCAAAATTGAACTTTTTGGCCTAAAAGCAAAACGCTGTGTGTGGCGGAAAATTAACATTGCACATCACCCTGAACACACCATCCCCACCGTGATACATGGTGGAGGCAGCATCATGTTGTGGGGATGATTTTCTTAAACAGGGACAGGGAAGCTGATCAGAGTTGATGGGAAGATGGATGGAGCCTAATGCAGTGCAATCTTAGACAAAAACCTGTTAAGAGTCTGCACCTTAAGACTGGGGCGGAGGTTCACCTTCCAGCAGGACAACTACCATTACCATACAGCCAGAGCTACAATGGAATGGTTTAGATCAAAGCATATTCATGTATTAGAATGGCCCAAAGTCCAGACCTAGATCCAATTGAAAATCTGTGGCAAGACTTGAACATTGCAGCTCACAGATGTGACAAAAGTTGAGCAATTTTGCAAAGAAGAATGGGCAAAAAATTTCACACTCTAGATGTGCAAAGCTGGTAGAGACATACCCAAAAAGACTTGCAGCTGTAATTGCAGCGAAAGGTGGTTGTACAAAGTATTGACTTAAGGGGGCTGATTACAAATGCACGTCACACTTTTCAGATATTTATTTGTAAAACCAATTTTGAAAACCATTTATAAATTTCCTTCCACTTCAAAAGTATGTGCCACTTTGTGCTGGTCTATCACATAAAATCCCAATAAAATACATTTACGTTTTTTATTGTAACATAACAAAATAAGGAAAAATTCAAGGGGTATGAATACTTTTTCAAGACATTGTGTAGCCTATTGCCCTCTCACAGGTCTTATACATTTTGACCCCATATCTGGCATGCTTGCTGGGGAGAATTTGTTTGAATGCAAGGTGGCCAGAAAAATGAATGAGGGACTCATCAACGCAGATTTTTTGCTGGGGAGTATAGACATCTGCAAATTTTTGGTTAAGGTGATTTACGAGGGGCTGAATTTTGTGGAGCCGGTCAGATTCAGGGTCACCTCGAGGATGACAGAGTGTATTGTTGTTGTTGAAATGCATAAAACACATTATACGCTCATATCTATGACTGGCCATGGCGGCAGAGAACACAGACATATGATGAATTGGGTCTGTGGACCAATACAACTGCAATTTATTTTTTTTAGTAATGCCCATGTTGAGGGTTAGGTCCACCAAAAAAAAATATAAATTCGGAAACCGTAATTGGTTTCCATGCGAAAGGTCTGGCAAGGTTTGAATTTGGGTTGGTGGCGATAAATTGTTGTGCATATAAATTGCTTTGATCCACAATCAATGCATACAGATCTTCTGTGAAAAACAGCTCCAAAAAATCAAGGGGAGGAATTAAATTTTCTGTTTCCACCTGAATTCGGGGTTGGGCAGTGAATGGGGGAAGCATGGGTGCTGTAGAATTTGTGGGCTGATAATCAGGATTTGGAAGCACATTCGGACGGACACTATGGGCTCTACAGGTCTGTGTTTAAATTCTTAGTGGCTTCGGGACACTACTTGTGCTAGCCACCGCACCAACTGACTTATGGGACTCATTACTGAGTGATACTGCAATGCTGGTACAGTGGGGCAAAAAAGTATTTAGTCAGCCACCAATTGTGTAAGTTCTTCCACTTAAAATGATGAGAGAGGCCTCTAATTGGCATCATAGGTAGACCTCAACTATGAGAGACAAAATGAGAAAAAAAATCCAGACAATCACATTGGCTAATTTGGAAAGAATTTATTTGCAAATTATGGTGGAAAATAAGTATTTGGTCAATATCAAAAGTTCATCTCAATACTTTGTTATATATCCTTTGTTGGCAATGACAGAGGTCAAACGCTTCCTGTAAGTCTTCACAAGGTTGGCACACAGTGTTGCTGTGTTGCTGGTATGTTGGCCCATTCCTCCATGCAGATCTCCTCTAGAGCAGTGATGTTTTGGGGCTGTCACTGGGCAACACGGACTTTCAACTCCCTCCAAAGGTTTTCTATGGGGTTGAGATCTGGAGACTGGCTAGGTCACTCCAGAACCTTGAAATGCTTCTTACGAGGCCACTCCTTCGCTGCCCGGGCGGTATGTTTGGGATCATTATCATGTTGGAAGACCCAGCCACGTTTCATCTTCAATGCCCTTGCTGATGGAAGGAGGTTTGCACTCACAATCTCATGATACATGGCCCCATTCATTCTGTCCTGTACATGGATCAGTCGTCCTGGTCCCTTTGTGGAGAAACAGCCCCAAAGCATGATGTTGCCACCCCCATGCTTCACAGTAGGTATGGTGTTCTTTGGATGCAACTCAGCATTCTCTCTCCTCCAAACACGACGAGTTGTGTTTCTACCAAACAGTTCTATTTTGGTTTCATCTGACCATATGACATTCTCCCAGTCCTCTTCTGGATCATCCAAATGCTCTCTAACAAACTTCAGATGAGCCCAGACATGTACTGGCTTAAGCAGGGGATCACGTCTGGCACTGCAGGATCTGAGTCCCTGGCGGCGTAGTGTGTTACTGATGGTAGCCTTTGTTACGTTGGTCCCAGCTCTCTGCAGGTCATTCACTAGGTCCCCCCGTGTGGTCCTGGAATTTTTGCTCACCGTTCTTGTGATCATTTTGACCCCACGGGTTGAGATCTTGCGTGGAGCCCCAGATCGAGGGAGATTATCAGTGGTCTTGTATGTCTTCCATTTTCTGATTATTGCTCCCACAGTTGATTTGTTCACACCATGCTGCTTGCCTATTGCAGATTCAGTCTTCCCAGCCTGGTGAAGGTCTACAATTTTGTTTCTAGTGTCCTTTGACAGCTCTTTGATCTTCACCATAGTGGAGTTTGGAGTGTGACTGTTTGAGGTTGTGGACAGGTGTCTTTTATACTGATAACAAGTTCAAACAGGTGCCATTGATACAGGTAATGAGTGCAGGACAGAGGAGCCTCTTGAAGAAGGTACAGGTCTGTGAGAGCCAGAAATCTTGCTTGTTTGTAGGTGACCAAATACTTATTTTCCACCATAATTTGCAAATAAATTCTTTCCAAATCAGCCAATGTGATTGTCTGGATTTTTTTTCTCATTTTGTCTCTCATAGTTGAGGTCTACCTATGATGCCAATTACAGGCCTCTCTCATCTTTTTAAGTGGGAGAACTTGCACAATTGATGGCTGACTAAATACTTTTTTTCCCCACTGTATGTAAAAGACCAAGATGTACTAGGCCGCTGGTGCTTGCCAGTTCACCAAATTGTAGAGTGGCACTAGTCTTGGCAGTCTGCTGCATATAAGAATCATCATGCAATTCTTACACCTCAGCAACCTGGGAATGGGGTTGGGTACGCCTGACCTTAGCAGGGACCTCAATTCCATCGTCTGAGCTATCTGTCAGGGTGCCGCTGCTGTCAACAGGTTTGTATTCTGGGCATGATTCTATCAGTGAGGCTTCCCCTTCTCTCTCATCCGACATACTCAGAATCCTGTAGGCCTCTTCACTAGTGTACCTTTCGTTGGACATTTTGGCCACTAAATTTATAGGTACCTAATGCGAGGAAAAGAGCACCTGGCTGTCAGGAACTGCTACAAAAAAATGTACCTGTCAGTGCTAGCAGAGATCAGGCCTGATCTTGCTAACCCTGCAGTTTTGTGTGCAATGTATCAAGTGACAGTGATCTACTGACACTGCACTTGCTGGTGTGTGTGTGTGTATAATTTTGAATTTTTTTTAATTATTGTTTTTTATTTTATAAAAATATATTTTTTTTATTTATTTAAATTTTTATTTTGTTTATTTTATTTATTTTTCAGCTCCCATATTCTCATTTTTGTTCAGCACTCATTCTCATTTTTATGTAATTATTTTGATAATCTCATTAAGATTGACTGTTTGGTTTTCATTATGACCCCGTGGAGGGGACATTGTATTGATGTCAGCTTGATATGAAAATCTTTTATGCTCTTTCTAGCCTTGATGAAGGGGCACTTAGACTCCCGAAATGGGTTGGATACCTCTCGAAATAAACCCCTGACTTTTAATGAAATCGAGTTGTATCTGGACCTCTTAACAGTGGCATGGCGCTTCAATTTCAACTCTTCTTACAATACACAAGCCAGGGAGACTGTGGCGATCCTCTGGGGTGTAGAAGCCACCTGCCCAGGAACCAGATCATTTACACCAACATTAATACCTTAGGATAACAACACCAGTGGAGTGAACCTGTGGGCCCAGTGCTGTATTTCCACATTTCTCAAAAGATCAAGAAGAGAGTCTGTCAATGAACGTAAGAGAAAACAGGATTTTTTTGTTACCATAAAATCCCTTTCTCTGAATTCATTGACAGACACAGCACCCACCCCTCTTTTGGAGTTTGTACTTATGACACTGCTTGTGACTAACTGGCTTGCCGATAGCAGAGAGGAGGTTTTATCTGTTCAGAGGACTTCCCATACGAGATGCCAAATTCTTTTCTGCCTATTGTTGTACTCCTGTAGGTGGTGCTATAAAACCCTGTTTGCTCAAGATTAAGAATAGAGAATGTGTCTATCAATGAAGTCAGAAAAAGGGATTTTACAGTAAGTAACAAAAAAATCCCATTATCCAGTTGAATGATGTAAGTAAACTGTATATGTCTAAAATAGATCTCCAGGTTTTAATAAAGTTTAAATAGTCTGGTCCAATCAAACAATTTCTTTCACTAAGACCTATTCACGTAGGACCTCTGAATCAGTAATCTGTGTGAGCACTGTGTTTTTGAGCATTCAGGGTTTGTAAACCCACACAGACGTCACATTGGGAGCAGCACCTGTGTCCATGCAGTTGCTGCATCCCAATTGACAGTAATGGGACTACCTGGATGGAGGAACACCTGTGCATCTCTGTGTGGGTAGACAGTGCCCTCACATGTGTGCAGGAGCTGACCGATCAGATAACAACCTATATGGATCAGAGCTGTAGTACTGAAAACAAGAGAAGTATGTCCTGGGTTCTGTAAAGCTTATTATACACAATACAATCTGCTTGTACAATCTCCTTTAGATCTACTGTCAGTTATGTAGTGCAAGAGTCTGCCAGATTGGATACACAGTGATTTGGATATATGGTATGTCCTCCTATTATATAGTTTTGGTAAATCTAAAGGAGATCATACAGAGATTGTACAATCGAAATTTATAGTGCATAGCCATCACTAGTTGCACTTTCGGTGGTGTTAATTGTTAACGGCACCAAACACAGAAGTAAACATACATTTTGCCACATGAAAAAGTGTAATAAATCTAAATTATGATTCAGCACTTATATTGATGGCAAGCTTGCAAAATATTTGGTTTTTATGATTAGTCATAATTAATATTAATATGTGTAAATGGTCTTTTGACAAATGATAGTATTAGTATTCTTCAATTAAACTGAGACTGAAAAAGATATGAATAAGTCAAGCTGAGACAGTAAAATAAGACAGGAGTAAGCTAAACCAGTTGAAGGTTGAGTATACTATATTTAGGCATAAAGTATCTGGTAGTTATGTCAAGGTTATTAGAAGTGACTTACTATTACATTATGTATTTTAATAGTATCTGTGTGTATTTAGTATACGTTTCTAACATTGATACATATATAGTTTAGTGATTATACATTGATATGTTCTTAAGCTATACTATTCTTTAAATATATAGCTGAGGGTTACATCATTAGTACATCAGCATACATATGTTCCTGTCCATCAAACATCATATGTATAGTATCCCCTCCCTTTTATGAAATGGCTTTGCTAAGCAGTAATAATTTCCATAGAAGGTATTAAGATCACTAACTATGACGTACATTTGCCTCATAAAAGGCCATGAGACAACGGACAAGACACACACTTACACGCTACATGACTCTTGCATACACACGTCTGAGAAGCTGCAACAGGTGCATACTGAGATCACTTCCGGCTACAATATAGTCACGTCCGGCTTCTTCCCAAGGAGACATGAGAAGGACAAGTAGAGTTTGAAGGACAGGACAACACAGCACATGGCCATACTTCAATACCTAATAATGGTGACTCTTTCTCTTTCTTTGAACTTTTGTTTGTTATTTCTACAGTAGTTTTATCTACATGGAACTGTTCATAATACGCTTTACATTGTTATTTGACACCATTGTGTGATAGAATAAAATCACACTTCATTTTTTATTTCAATGGCTCTTTCATTCATAATCGCCTCAAGACACTAGAAGAAGTATTATATGTGTCTAAAAATCCAACAAAAAGCGAGTGACAAACGCAGCAAAACACATAGTAAAAACCTGCAACGCATCAAAATGACTCATGAGCTACTTTGCCACGTGTAGCGCAGCCCATTAAAATCAATGGGCTGCCCTATGAGTGTCACGGGAAAATCGAGCCAAAAACGTGCACTCTGACTACGCTAGATGTGAATGGGGCTTGAAAGTGAAGTTGGTTTGTTTACACAAGAACAACGAGGCTCCATTCACATCTGTGTTTCCGACTGGCAAACTGCACAGAAAATGCATGCTTTGCCATGCATTTGAGAAATGCCAAGTGCACCAGAAAGCACAGTAAAAAATGCACCAATCTCCACTCTAAAAAAGAAAATGTTCTGGAGCTTCTTTGGGGCGACCGTGCGTAGGGCATTCTATTCAAGTGAATGGGCTGCCCTATGTGTGACAAGTGAAAATCCTCCAAAAGGCCCCCCCCCCCCAAAAAAAAACCGCATGTAAGTTCCCGCTATGCAGAGATGTGAATGGGGCATGACAGCTGAGTGTCTCCATCCACTCCCTCTTATGTACTTGTATGAAGCTGGCCATACTATCTGAACTGATTTTCCCCATCCACACATTTGATGTGGAGACAGGAATACTCCCCACTGTGTCATTGCATATGGACAGCGGGATTCTCCTCCCATCAGAATACAGTGATCAGAACTGCAACTGACTGGCTGCAAGTGCTGTTCGAAAGAAAAATTTCCAGTAAAGACCATTCACGAGACCTCAATTGATAAATTGACTTCTCATGAACAGGAATGGACATAGTTGGATCGAAATTCGTCTGGTTCCTGTTGATCCAACCAAATTTCAAACTATGTATGGGCAACTTTACACTCCAGACAAAACTGAAAATTAAGCCTTTGAACACATGCAGAGAGAACACATGCTTGTCTACCCAGTATTTAAAGAAGTTTCATCCATGCATTGCTGTAGTGCACCATTACTGCCACCTTGTTTTGTCAGTAGTATTGTAAAAATATTGCAGGATAGCTGTTCACATACACTTCTGCTTCAGGATGTTTGCTTTTTCTCATATACACAATGCTTAAAATACAAAAGAGAAGGATGTCCGTACCAAATAGTTCAGACTAATATACAGACTGGCTTTAGTAACACTTTAATAACCAGTTTGTGCATTTATTAGAAAATAAGTTTTACCTTCGTTTTTGTGATTTAAATAGATCTGCTAATAATTCTTTGTTTTGCAGATTTTGAATTCCTACGATTAACTGTGTACCTGGAAACATCAACTGTGCTTCATCACCACATTGCAAAAAGGATACACTTGAAAAAAAAAGAAATAGAATGTCCTTGGGGTTTGGTAAACATCTCATTAAGCCATCAATTATCTTCTTGAAGACTGAATTGTCCTTTGCCTTTGTGAATAGAAAGCCAGTGGTACCTGGACATGTACTGGTTTGTCCTCTACGACCTGCAGAACGTTTTAGGGACCTGTGGCCTGAAGAAGTTAGTGACCTTTTTAACTTGGTACAAAGAGTTTCAAATGTTGTGGAGACCCACTTTGGTGGCACCTCTTTAACCATTTCAATCCAAGATGGTCCAGATGCTGGACAGACTGTCCGTCATGTTCATGTGCACATTCTACCCAGAAAACCTGGAGATTTTGAAAGAAATGATAAAGTTTATGAAATTTTGCAAGAACATGACAAGGAAAGACAAGACTGCCCAGATAAATGGAGAACAGAAGAAGACATGGAAAGAGAGGCTGCATCACTTAGAAAATATTTTTAAGCCTTTTTGGCATACTCCTGTTCTAAAATAAAAAACAGTGATAAAGGTAGTGATGGGGTAGGTAGATGTGCTTTTTTATAAAATGGTGTGTCACTATTATAAACACATGTACACACCAAAATGTAAAATATAAGAAAAGCATGTGCAAAGCAAAATTTGAAATAAAATAGTGAAACACTTTGTCCCAAACCCGCTCTTAATGTGTCGCTCTCACTATAATAGGTGTGTATACCCATAATAATTACAAATGCTTGTGCAAAGCAAAATATGAAAATACAGTTGTGGAATACTTAAAGCGGTGTTCCACCTAACAAAAAAAAATTAAAGTCAGCAGCTACAAAAACTGTAGCTGCTGACTTTATATTACAGCCACTTACCTGTCCCTCGGTCCAGCGGTGTCCTCACCACCGCTGGTTTCACCGACCCTCTTCTCTCCCTGGTGCCGGCATCTTCAGTGTCGGTACCCGGCTTTAACAGCTTGCGGCTTCACAGCCAAGTGCCCATTGCGCATGCGAGAGAAGCGCTGCGCTTTATGAATGGCCCCATAGTCTTCTGGGACCTGTCACGTGTCCCAGAACACTATGGGGAGGGAGGGAGGGGGGAGAACAACCTAGGTGATCGCACCAGAAGTGGGAGCTGGTACCTGTCAAATTTGGGTACTCTCTCCCCAAAGGTGCCAATCCTTAATGGGGAGCAGGGGACAAAGCGGAATTTCCTCTTGTGGGTGGAGCTCCGCTTTATTCCCACACTCTGTGTTCTTTCACACTATATCCATAAAAAAAGCTCAAAACCCAGTTGTATCGTAAATGCATATAGATCAAAAATATAGTCTCTTAATTTGAAACCCCATGTGAAAACAAACTCCTAGTCCAATTGTAATCTCAAAACACCAAGTGTCCTTTCCGTAGGAAACTTCCAAGAATATTAATCCTCATACATGTGCTGCTTACCCCTCAGCTGTGCTCTCACCCTGCTAGTAGGACCCTACATATTCCATACGGTCAAATGCACTTTGTGTCCTTTTTCAGACAAGATGATAGACCTCTAAACTTTTCCAGATATTCAGCTGAAGGGTACAACAATCATTTGATTAATATTTTTGGAGGTTCCTTATAAAGAAGGACACCAAAGTGTGTCACCATGACATTCGAAATTTCACAATTTTATTTTCATATTTTGTGTTTTCACATGGATTTATAATTATTGTGGTTGTACATATGCATTTATAGTGAGATTGTGACACATTACGTGAGGGTATGGGACAAAGTGTTTCACTATTTTATTTAAAATTTTGGTTTGCACATGCATTTATATTATTTATACATATAGTGCTACACCATTTTATCAATACCTTGTTTGTTACACGCTGTTTGTGAGAGGTGGTAGCAGCTGCAGATTGGTCATTTGATATCAAAGCAGCTCACATGTTTTTGTGTTATTTTTTGTAGGTAGATGTGCACTTTGTTTTTTCAGTAAGTAGTGTGTTTTTAAAAACTTTTTTAAAAGTGTTGCTAAACCCACAACAGTAAAATCAGTCTGTATATGCAGTAAAGCACGCTTGTTATACTCACTATGGAACCTAAGGGGTTAATCCTCTGCATTGTGTAAAACACTGTTTGACCCTGACTTCTCCGATCCTCCCTTTCTTCCAGTGTCCCCCTCTTATCTCCTAAGACATATTGTGTGGAGTCACTCTGCATATGCTCAGTTTGGTGTATATTAGATATAGAAATCTTGGGAGAGTACATGTGATCAGCACAGGACCAATCAGCACTGTCCAGACAGAAGTCAGGGGTTCTGCATCCTCCTAGAGCAAAATGAAAACTCCTCCTACAAGCTTTAATCAGTGCTCGGCTGGACACTGATAGAAGTCACAAGACTGCTCTAACTGCCAATGAGAAAAGGTATTTAGCAGTTTATATCTACTAAAATAATTGCATTTCCTTGTTCTGTGTACTGTGGGAGACCGGATATAAGGAATGCTGGGTCGTGGGTTTAGTAACACTTTAAAGACTAGTCCTAGTTGTTTGTGCCTCTGTGCTTTCTTTGAATTAGTAAGGTAACACAGCAAGGTTTGGTTATTAGTTAACTGGGTATAACAGTCTCAATAAACATTATAGGTAGACCCTGCTAGACATATGGGTTCAATTTATTTATTTCAGGTACTTATATAGCGCCGTCCATTTACGCAGCGCTTTACATATAGATATTGTATATTCACATCAGTCCCTAACCCTCAGGGGGCGTACAATATAAGGTCCCTAACTCACATTCATACATACACATACTAGGGGCAATTTAGACAGGAGCCAATTAGCCTACCAGCATGTCTTTGGAGTGTGGGAGGAAACCGGAGTACCAAGAGGAAACCCACGCAGGCACAGGGAGAACATGCAAACTTCAGGCAGGTGGTGCTGTGGTTAGGAATCGAACCTACGACACTAGTACTGCCAGGCAGAAGTAAATAATGCTACCTGGCTTGATTTTTACAGTCCATTACTTTCTTCTCTACAATGGTCATTGCTGAGACTGTACATTTAGCTGTTGGTCTTTGTTATATATTCTGTATAGCTATGCTATGGACCATGTATGTAATTTGATGCATTCTTGTCTGGCAATAAAAATTCTTTAAAAACAAATATAGACCTTTATTGTATCTGTTTTGTTGGGTTTTTTTTTTTAGGGCACTGCCTGTTTGTCAGAAATTATATGGTTTGACAAACGATGAGAATACTTTCAAAATATATATTGTAATTGTTTATTTCTATCATTTTGCAAAATGCACAGTGAGCGAACAGAAGAAAAATAGAAATCAAATAAATTTTTGGTGTTACTACCTTAAAACTAGCATAATTTCTTACACTTGCACAAAGTCAGTGATTTTGTAGAATTCGAGTCTGTGTATGATTAACCACTTGAGCTCCTGAGGATTTACCCCCCTTAATGACCAGGCCTCTTTTTGCTACTCGGCGCTGCACTAATTCAACTGATAAGTGTGCGGTCATGCAATGCTGCACCCAAACGAAATTTACGTCCTTTTTTTCACACAAATAGAGCTTTCTTTCGGTGGTATTTGATTACCTGTGCGCTTTTTATTTTTCACGCTATAAACAAGAAAAGACCAAAATTTTGTACAAAAACAATATTTTTTACTTTCAGCTATAAAAAATATATAGTAAACTCAAAGTTAGTTATAAATTTAGGCTAAAATGTATTCTGCTACATGTTTTTGGTAAAAAAAAATCCCAATAAGTGTATATTGATTGCTTTGTGTGAAAGTTATAGCGTCTACAAACTATGGTATAGATACTGCAATTTACACCATTTTTTTGCTATACAGCGCTGCGCTAGTTTACCGGACAATTGCGCGGTCATGCAATACGGTACATAAATGAAATTTATGTCCTTTTTTTTTTTAACACAAATAGAGCTTTCTTTTGGTGGTATTTGATCACCTGTGCACTTTTTATTTTTGGTGCTATAACCAGAAAAACTTTGAAGAAAAAAAAAATTTAGGCCAAAATGTATTCTGCTACATGTTTTTGATTGAAAAATTCCCAATAAGTGTGATTGCTTTGTGTGAAGGTTATAGCGTCTACAAAATATGGTATAGATAATGGAATTTACACAGCTTTTACTTTCTGACTGCTCATCACATTTCTTGAGGTGCAAAAATACCAGGATAGTACAAACACCCTCAAATGACCCCTTTTTGGAACGTAGACACCCTAAGCTATCTGCTGAGAGGCATATTGAGTCCATGGAAGATTTATTTTTTTTCCACAAGTTTCTGGAAAATGACAAAACTGTTTTTTTTTTTACACAAAGTTGTCATTTAAATGATTTATTTCTCGCACAAGCCATGGGTATATGTGGAATTACACCCCAAAATACATTCTGCTACTTCTATTGAGTATGGGGATACCACATATGTGAGACTTTTTGGGAGCCTAGCCACATACAGGATCCTGAAATCCAATGACCACTTTGAAAGCCTGAAGGTGCGTAACTTCCTCATTACAATTCCTCAAGGAATTTAAAAAGAGGCATAGTGAGTATTTTGCAGATCTAATTTTTTCTCACAAGGTTTTGAAATATAAAAAAAGAATAGAAAAGTTTTTGTTTTTTTCTTCATTTTCCAAAACTTGTGGCAACAAATGAGATCTGCAAAATACTTACCGTGCTTTTTATCAAATTCCTTGGGGTATCTACTTTCCAAAAAGGGGTCATTTTGGGGGTTAGGTGCTATCCTGGCATTTCAGGGCCTCCAAAACTGTGATAGGTAGTCAGGAAGTATAATGAGGAAATAAAGCCCTTTAAAAGCCTGAAGTTGCTTATTGGATTTTGGGGTCCTGTGCTTGGCTAGACTGCCAAAATGTCTCTCACATGTGGTACCCCCATACTCGGGAGAAGTAGCAGAATGTATTTTGGGGAGTAATTCCACATATACCCATGGCATGTGAGCAGTAAATCATTTAATTGACAATTTTGTGTAAAAAAAAAAAATATATATATTTTTTTTGTCATTTTCCAGAAACTTGTGGTAAAAAAATAAATACTTCTATTGATTCAACATGCCTCTTAGCAAATAGTTTGGGGTGTCTACTTTCCAAAAAGGGGTCGTTTTGGAGGGTGAGGGTGTTGTATGCTCGGCATTAGAAGTTTATGCCACACATCACTCACTCTTCTAACCTGAAGATCAAGCCTTTTCTGACACTTTTTGTTCACATGAAACAAATCAGTATTTTTTTGTTAGGAAATTAATTCAAACCCCCAAACATTATATATTTTTTTAAAGCAGACACCCTAGTGAATAAAATGGTGGGTACTACAATTTTTTATGGCACATAGTACTCGTGCAGCGATTTTTCAAAAGCAAATTTAAAAAAAAAATACACTTTTTTTACTTTTAATGCACAAAAACACAATATATTGGTCAATTATTTAGTAAAATATAAAAGATAATGGCATGCCGAGTAAATAGATACCAAACATGACATACTTTAAAACTGCGCATGCCCCGTGCAATGGTGACAATCTGCAAACATTTTTAATATCCATAGGCAACGCTTTAAAATCCTTTAAAAGCTACCATTTTAGATTTACAGAGGAGGTCTAGTGTTAGAATTACTGCCCTTGATCTGACGTTCACTGCAATACCTCACATGCATGGTGCAACCGCTGTTTACATACCGGCACAGGGTCAAGGCTTGTGCACACAGGTGTACGCGCATGGGAGGGGCAATTTTTTTTTTTTGCAGTTATTTTGATTTTTTTTATTATTTTTACATTTGTACCTTTTTTTTGCTTTGATCACTTCTAATGCTAAAACAGGGAATGCAAACATCCCCAATAACTTCAATGGGTATTGTCATATGATCTTTCTTGAGAAATCTGGGGTCTATCAGACTCTCTAGATATCTCCTCTGCCCTTAGATTATCTAATCAAACCAAAATCGGTGTGATCAGATGCTTTCCCAATTTACAAATGGCGCTGTTTATATCCTGCGAAACTGAAATGATGAAATGCTTTTAGCTTCCGAATTCTTAGGCTATAGAGATGATTGGCACCATTCTGGTTTCCAACCAGCTCTATGGTCAGCTGGCAGAAACACCGGCTGCATTCTCAGGTTCCCCCGATGGCACAAGACTGCCCAAGAAGGCTGTGGAAGGCAGCGTAGGAGGGGGGCATCACATCCCACTGCTTGTAAAAGCAATCCTGCAGCTAATTAGCCACTAGGATTGCACTTACTGTATATGCTATGTTCTCTTTTTTTTTGTATGCAGCCTGTGGGCTGAATGAAAAAAAGAGAAGAAATCTCTGCCAGAAAAAGTGTGTAGTATGCCCACCATTAGAATATACCGTCCTGCATCCACCCACTTCTAATGGTGGGCACACATTAGGTCACATGCACCAGTTCCAAGATTGTACAAATGTCTAAATAGTGGCACACTTGAATAAAAATTGTCCACATATACAGTTGCAAGAAAAAGTATGTGAACCCCTTGGGATTACGTGGAGTTTTGCATGAATTGGGCATAAAATGTGCTCTGAACTTCATCTAAGTCACAACAATAGAAGAACACAGTCTGCTGAACATAATACTACA
Source organism: Staurois parvus (assembly GCF_062004578.1). Lineage (NCBI taxonomy): Eukaryota > Metazoa > Chordata > Amphibia > Anura > Ranidae > Staurois > Staurois parvus. The sequence continues at coordinate 2,253,735 of NW_028318393.1, forward strand.
CAAACATTAGATGTTGCCATGGTTTAATTGCACAGAACATGTAAACATTCACAGTGCAGAGAGGAAAAAATATGTGAACCTTTGGACTTAATAACTGGTTGACCCTCCTTTGGCAGCAATAACCTCAACCAAACGTTTCCTGTAGTTGCAGATCAGACCTGCACAACGATCTGGAGTAATTTTGAACCACTCCTCTTCACAAAACTGTTTCAGTGTAGCAATATTCTTGGGATTTCTGGTGTGAATCGCTCTCTTAAGGTCATGCCACAGCATTTCAATTGGGTTGAGGTCAGGACTCTGACTGGGCCACTCCAGAAGGCGTATTCTGTGCTGTTGCAGCCATTGTTTTGTTGAATTACTTGTATGCTTTGGGTCATTGTCCTGTTGCATCACCCATCCTCTGCGGAGCTTCAGTTGGCAGACAGATGGTCGTACGTTTTCCTGCAAAATGTCTTGATAAACTCTGGAATTCATTTTCCCATCAATTACAACAATCCGTCCAGGCCCTGAGGTAGCAAAGCAGCCCCAAACCATGATGCTCCCTCCACCATGTTTTACAGTGGGGATGAGGTTTTGATGTTGGTGTGCTGTGCCTTTTTTTTCTCCACACATAGTGTTGTGTGTTCTTCCCAAACAACTCAATCTTGGTTTCATCTGTCCACAGTATATTTTGCCAGTAGTGCTGTGGAACATCCAGGTGCTCTTTTGCAAACTTCAAACGTGCTGCAATATTCTTTTTGGACAGCAATGGCTTCCTCCGTGGTGTCCTCCCATGTACTCCATTCTTGTTTAATGTTTTCCTTATTGTAGATGTGTCAACAAAAATGTTAGCATGTGCCAGAGATTTCTGTAGGTCTTTAGCTGACACTCTGGGATTCTTCTTTACCTCATGCAGCATTCTGCGCTGTGCTCTTGCAGTCATTTTTACAGGATGACCCTGCCTAGGGAGAGTAGCAACAGTGCTAAACTTTCTCCATTTGTAGACAGTCTATCTTACCGTGGACACATGAACATCAAGGCTTTTGGAGATACTTTTGTAACCCTTTCCAGCTTCATGCAAGTCAACAATTCTTGATCGTAGGTCTTCTGAGAGCTCTTTTCTGCGAGGCAGGGTTCACATCAGACAGTGCTTCTTGAAACCAGTAAACCCAAAACAGGTGTGTGTTTTTTAAGGGCAGGACAGCTGTCAGCAACACATCCAATATCATCACACTTATTGGAGTCAAGGTTGACTCACTCCTGGCTCCAATTAGCTCTGGGAGAAGTCATTAAGCTAGGGCCTCACATACTTTTTCCTCCCTGCACTGTGAATGTTTACATGTTATGTGCAATTAAACCATGGCAACATCTAATGTTTGTGTAGTATTATGTTCAGCAGACTGTGTTCTTCTATTGTTGTGACTTAGATGACGTTCAGAGCACATTTTATGCCCAATTCATGCAAAACTCCACGTAATCCCAAGGGGTAGACATACTTTTTCTTGCAACTGTAAAAGGGGAACCCGGGGGGGAAGACAGAGAGAGAGAGGCAGGCAGGACGTGTGTGAGAGCGAAGTGTCGATCCAGCAGGCCTCTGGCTGGATCAGATTGAATTGCAAGATGGAGAAGGGAATTTGCAGATTTCTGATCGTACTGAGAGGCAGGATAGTCCACCCTGAATGCAAGTAAATCTGGTCATCGTCATGGGCACTACTATCTCCACAGGAAGACGGGCCCCCCAGCAGCAAGGTCGTTTCACACTGCTACTTTGAAGGACCAGGTGAGAGGGTTGTTGTTGTTGCCAGTTACTTAAAGCAGAACTCTGGTAAAAAAAAATATATTTTTACCATGCATTGTACAGGAGCCGGAGTCTTATGCACGGAGGACCGGTGGGTCAGGTGAGTATATCTTCGCTGTCCTCTCCCCTAGAACAAATCGAGCAGTTAACCAATGCAATCCCCACTGCACAGACTAAAAACAATTGCTTGGAATTATGCTTTAAGTTCACGATTCTTACAATACAGACTGCCACATAGAGACACAGGCTCTGTGGCCTAATCAGTTCTGTGGCCTATCCACACCAGTAGCCCATTAAAGTACTGCACACAGTATATCAGCCCCAAAATTTGTGCTTGTCTGATGAGCAAGAACTGTAAGAAGTAAACGCATATTACCTTAGGCCTATTCTATATAAAGAAGCAACAAGTTCCACCAGTCAAGTCTTGCACATAAAGGGACATACTTCTGCTAAATTCTGCTCCCAGTCCTTAGTTTGAATAACCATCATACCTTTTTTGACGCATTTAAAGTAAACTCCTAGCTTGCTGCCTTTATTAAAGGGGAACTCTGCTTGCTGTGTCATTATTATTATACAGGATTTATATAGCGTCAACAGTTTGCAGGCAGACAGCACAGTTACAATCCAATCCAATACAGGAGGAATCAGAGGGCCATGCTTGTTAGAGCTTACAATATAGAAGGGAGGGTCAAGTGATACAAAAGCTGTGGGGGTTGAGCTGATTCAGAAAATAAACCTTCAGTTGTTAGGTGGGGGCAGAATAGGCTTTTCTGAAGAGGAGGGTTTTCAGGGATCGTCTAAAAGAAAACAAAGTAGGAGATAGACAGATTGGGGTAGAGAGTTCCATAGGATAGGAGAGGCTTGAGAAAAGTCCTAGAGGCAAGCATGGCAGGAAGTGACAAGGGAGCTAGAGAGCAGGAGGTCTTGGGAGGAAGGAAGAGAGCTATTCGGTCAGTGAGCCGAAGCCAGTGGAGGGAATAGCAGAGAGGAGTAGCAGACACAGAACGGTTGGTAAGCTGGATGAGCTTGGCAGCATTTATAATGAACTAAAGAGGGGTTAGCCTATGTAAAGGTAATCCCATGAGTAGAGAGGTGCAGTAGTTGAGGTGAAAGATGACCAGGGAGTGAATTAGGAGCTTTGTGGTGTCATTTGTTAGGAAGGGACATATTTTGGAGATGTTGCGGAGGTTGAGGTGGCATGGGGCTGAAAGGATAGTTCAGAGCCCAGGATTACACTTAGAATCTTGGCATGTGCTGACAGGCAGATAGTTGTGCTATTGATCTTGACAGAGAAATCAGGGGAAGAGGCATGTGGGAGGAAACGTTATGAACACAGTTTTGGATAGATTGAATTTGAGTAAGTTGTGTGACATCTAGGTTGATAAGTAAATTAGTGATACGTGAGGAGACTGAAGGAGTGAGCTGAGGGGTAGAGAGGTAAATGTGGGTATTGTCAGCGTAGAGATGGTATTGGAAGTCATGGGAAGCTATCAGCTAACAGCAGTGTAGATCAAGAATAGGAGAGGTCCAAGAACAGAACATTGGGAGACCCCAACAGAGAAAGAAAGAGAAGAGGAGGAAGTAGAATTGTAAGTAACACTAAAGGTGCAGTTGGATAATTAAGATGAGAACCAGTGAAGAGTACAGTCTCAGAGTCCAAGGCATGAAGTTTTTTGACGAGGAGGGGGTGGTCAGCTGTGTCAAAGGCAGCAGAGAGATCCAGGAGTAGGAGTACAGAATAGTGTCCATTGGATTTAGCTGTTAACAGATCATTTTTGAGTTTTAGGACAACAGTTTCTGTGGAGTGTTGAGGGCGAAATCCAGACTGAAAGGGATCAGGTCAGTTGCAGACCAGACGTTCAAGGAGTTTGGATAAAAAGGGGAGTAAGGAGATGTGGCCTAGGTTGTTAAGATTGGTGGGGTCTATTGAGGGTTTTTTAAGTATGGGGGTGACTAGTGCATGTTTTAGAAAGTTGGGGAAGATGCCAAAAGAAAGGGAGAGATTGAAGATGCGAGTTAGTGTAGGATAGAGCCAGAAGGTGAACATAGCATTTGCAAGGGAACAGGGTCCAGGGGGCAAGTGGTTAGGTGGATATTAGAAAAACATTTATCATCATCTCTAGGGAAGTGACATTTTCTCATAAAAAGGGACTACACCTCCACTATGCACCAGCGTAAAGAGCTCCATCAAGCTGGCAGAAGAGTTTGTCCCGTGTTGGTATATACTGTAGGTATAGCTATATGGAGCTTTTCGCTTGCTGAAACCTTCAGAGAGTTAAACATTGGTCCTGATTACTGTGAGCCCACATGGAAGCTAGCCTAACATTCTTGCTGTCATCTTTACTGTTCGTTTGGGGAAAATTCTCTTGGTAGGAAAGCTCTTATTAAACTCTGAATCCTGCGGGACAGTTGGGACTATTTAAAGTAGTATTGTGCTGTACTCTGTTGTTTATTTCTCTTGTGTGGTTCACTGATTCTTCGTATGTATATTTCTGCTAATCTGACTTTAATACAGACTGATTTGCTTGTTCTTCAAACGCTGTGTGATTACTGTGTGTGTTATAGCCAGGGGGATACCTGAATACGGTATTACAGTGGTATGAGCAGGGGTTGTGCCTCAGCGAGGGCTCAGAAGTGAACAGGGAACCCAAAATACTCAGTGGCTCCTGAGGGGGTGGCGCTACACTCTTATACACTTGCAAAAGTCTTCTCCACCCTCTTCTAGCTGCCAGTGTTTACATTTTTCATTTGTATACATGCATTGGTCCCCACCAAGCGTAAAAGCTTCTATTTTTTTTTTTTGCATCTTTAAGCAGCTGTGCGCATAGTCCTATAGACAATATACTCATGTTCAGGTCTGAGAAATACTACATGTCTACAAATGTAGTGTTTTTTTATTTAATTATTTGTTTGTTTTATTTTTGTGTGAGGAGGCTTTACATGGTTGTTTCCTGGCAAAGAATGAAAGTAATTCCTACAGAGCACTTCCTTTGAGGAAATAAATACATGACTTCCTTCAGACGGTAGTAACACCTTCATGACTGTCCACTTCTGCTAAGATGTGAAGTTTGGATTAGAATAATAAATTTTAGTTCTGCTTTAATGACTGCTGGCATTTTTTCACATAACTTTTTAGACGATGACTTTATTGCAGATGTGACCTGACATGTTTACTGAGAGGCTGATGTTTCCAAAGTAATTCTGTTACTGGTATTTACAGACTTGTGACTTTGCAACTGAAAGTGACTGACAACTGCTGATTGATACTTCCTGAATAGTGACATTACTTACCAATATTTATTAATCATTGAATTTACTGACTGCTTCTGTGTTCATTAATTGGTGATTTTTGTGATGATGTTATAGCAACGTTAGCCCTAAACCCCTTCCTACAGCAGGAAAAAAAAGTCTGATGATCAAAGGTTTTTGACACTTTCCAGATATTCAGGTTTTGCAGTACTGGAGGAGGTTTCATGCACATACATGCTCTTTATCCTGTGATTTTATAGAAGTATCATAATCAAAGAACAGCAACGTGAGCTGTCCTACAACACCAATGCTTTCTGATTGAGTGTTTATGATGATGATGTGGCACATCGTTAGTAAATCAGTGTAGATCTGCAGCACTTACACCACATTAAATATCCAGGTTCCATCTGAAAGATGTGAATAATTATTGTGGAACTACAGTCAAAAGATTCGCCAACCCCCCATGCTACCTTCTATCAAAAAGCTATTAAATGCAATTGAATATTTTGCTGTTACTTAGAACTGTCTCCCTCTCTATCCAACCAGCTTACCCAATAGTTACAGTTTTAAACATCTGCCAGAGCGACAAATCTGTTTCCCTGACTCACACAGAGCCCACCTTTTGCTGACCACCAGAAAAAATAATCATAAGAATAAGCAAGCAGGTCCAGCCCAGAGGTGACATACATATACAGTATATGTATCTGCATACATACATAACTCACAGAAGTGAGTACACCCTCACATTTTTGTAACTATTTTATTATATCTTTTCATGTTACAACACTGAAGAAATGACACTTTGCTACAATGTAAAGGAGTGAGTGTACAGCTTGTATAACAGTGTACATTTGCTGTTCCCTCAAAATAATTCAACACACAGCCATTAATGTCTAAACCACTGGTAACAAAAGTGAGTACACCCCTTTTTACATCCTTTTCCATCTTGATAAAGTTCCATTATCTTGTTACGCAGGACTTTTGACAGTTCTTTTCTGATCCCCATGGCTCAGTGTCTAGCCTAGTCAGTGCTTCCATGTAAGAGCTAACAAACTCATTGACTATTTATACACTGACACTAATTGCATTTTAAAAAGCCACAGATGTGAGACATTAACCTCTAATTGGCATTTTAACCCGTGTGTGTCACCTTGTGTGTCTGTACCAAGGCCAAACATTCCAGGGTATGTAAACTTTGATCATGGCGATTTGGGTGGTTTCTGTTATCATTATGATTTAAAAAAGACCCAAACAACTATTTGATAATAAATGGCTTCATATGTTAAAATAGCATTTTGTGGCATGATCAGTCATATTTTCAATATCAATGCCAAAATTTCACAATTTCTGCCAGGGTATGCAAACTTTTCAGCACAACTGTATGTGTGTGCATATATATGTGTGTATATATATATATATATATATATATATACAGGGTGATTAGGGTGTACCCAGGCACATCTGGCACATCCCATGCACATGCCTATGCATAGAGAACAAGTACGAGTGGACCTAAAGTCAGAGCAGTCGGTCCTCCTCTATGCTACCTTTCTGTTTTACTTTATGGCAGTTTGTGGCAATGGGCAGTTTGTGGCAATGGGCAGTGTGTGTCCTACTGCCACATTTCCTGCACACTCTAACCTGAAAGAAAGGTAAGTGAAGGGAGGAAAAGGAGGCAGACTGAACTTCAGGTATTCTCACTGTTATTGTACCTATTGTCATTGCAGCATATTGTCCAATTATTGGCTACATATTGTCACAATAGGTATTATTACCAGGAGTAGTTGATCCAGGGAATATCCAATTGCATCCTGGGGAATCAAGAAGGAATTTTATAACAGGCTGAGCAAATCGGACCATGCTTTACTGGTTTTTTTTTGCCTTCCTCTGGGTTAACTGTGGGGTATAGATTTGTGTATATGGAGGCTTTCTATTTGTGTGTGTATTTTTCTTCTATTGGTTTTTCTATTGGTTGAACTAGATGGACTTGCCTTTTTTCAAACAGAGTAACTATGTAACGTTTACCCATTTGTTGTCTGTATATTGTCATGATTGCCCATTTGTTGCAGATATATTGGCATAATTGCTCATTTGTTGCCTATGTTTTGACATGATTTTCTTTTTCCTTGCCTGCATATTCTAACAACTGCCTGTTTGTAGTACAGGTATACCCTTTCTTGGCCTTTGTATTGTCAAGTCTGTGCTGTTTGTTTAGTGGACCACATTATTATAAATTAATCCTTGCCAAGCCTTTCAGACCTGTCACTATAGCACTGTTAGCCCAATATTTCCATATTATGTGTGTCAATATTAAACCACTGCTTCCAGTTTGGTGTGGCACTCAACGAACACTGCTATTAACCAAGTTCCCAGGTATTACTTCACCTGGCCATATGATCCCAATAAATTAAAAACTGCTTTTTTTATGGGGCAAACAAAGAGCCATGATCTTGCCTAATGGTAACGGTAAGCCTACTACTATAAATAGCATGAGTATTCTTTTTAATTCTCTCAACTCAGGTACTGAAGTAAACTAGATCTTTGTATGATTGCTGTTTATGCTTCAGTTCACACTACTCCTGTTATGGGGAATTCAACAATAAGTCACAATGGGATTTTCTTCTTCTCTTGTTTAAAATGTCAACAAATTTTGCAGCCAAGCCCTAATGATAGATGTTGTGCAACTCTCTACTTATAGTCATGAAATGGATTAGCATGTGAATAAATTCAGTGTTTTTACATGAAACAACACACTTCTTGAAAATCATTAAATTTATTGTTCGTATTGACCATGGTAATAATTTAATGGCCATCTCTACCTAAGTGGTTCTGCCACAAGTCAAAGCTATATGGCTAAGAGCAAAGTATAATAAACTTTTCTGTCTGTGGTTTGAAATGGAGAATGCAAGTGCTCAAGTCAAATGCTGATACTGCAACTGGGTCTGAAATGGAGGACCACACATGACTAAGTCCAATGATAAGACTACAACTGGGTCTGAACTGGAGGACCAAACATGCCCCAGTCAAAAGAGGAAACTGCAAATGGGTCTGAAAGGGAGAACCACACATGCTCCAGTCCAATGATGAAACTTCAGCTGAGTCTAAAATGGAGAACCACACATGCCCCAGTCCAATGATGAAACTTCAGCTGAGTCTAAAATGGAGAACCACACATGCCCCAGTCAAATGATGAGACTTCAACTGGGTCTGAAATGGAGGACCAAACATGCCTCAGTAGAAAGAGGGAACTGCAAATGGGTCTGAAAGGGAGAACCACACATGCTCCAGTCCAATGATGAAACTTCAGCTGGGTCTAAAATGGAGGACCACACATGCCTTAGTCCAATGGTGAGACTGAAACTGGGTCTGAAATGGAGGACTACACATGCCTCAGTCGAAAGATGAAACTGCAAATGGGTCTGAATTGGAGGACCACACATGCCCTATTCCAATGATGAGACTGCAGCTGGGTCTGAAATAGAGGACTACAAATGCCCCAGTCTAATGGTGAGACTACAACTGGGTCTGAAATGGAGGACCACACATGTCCCAGTAGAAAGATGAAACTGCAAAGGGGTCTGAAATGGAGAACCAAACATGCTCCAGTCCAATGATGAAACTTCAGCTGGGTCTGAAATGGAGGACCACACATGCCTCAGTCCAATGGTGATACTGAAGCTGGGTCTGAAAAGATGGACCCCACATATCCCAGTCAAATGATAAAACTTAAAATAGGTCTGAGTTGGAGGATAACACATGCCCTAGTCCAATGATGAGACTGCAGCTGGGTCTGAAATGGAGGACCGCACATGCTCCAGTCAAAAGATGAAACTGCAAATGGGTCTGAATTGGAGGACCACACGTGCCCTAGTCCAATATTGAGACTGCAGCTGGGTCTGAAATAGACGACCACAAATGCCCCATTCCAATGGTGAGAATGCAACTGGGTCTGAAATAGAGAATCACACATGTCCCAATCAAATGATGAAACTGCAAATGGGTCTGAAATGGAGGACCAAACATGCCCCAATCCAATGATGAGATCACAACTGGGTCTGAAATGTAGGACCACTCATGCAACCAGTCCAATGATGAGACTGCAATTTGGGTCTGAAATGGAGGACCACTCACCTGAGGATTTTTTTAGTTCCATAAAAGTTGTATTGAAATTTTCTGCAAGAAAATACATACATAAGCACTGTACCGAAAACCGTATTGTATGCGAGGAGATTATACAGAACATACATTTACAGACATTTGAAAGCATAGTACCTATTTATGTAAATGCTACTTAAAATCTTGCAGTACAAACATTATAGTAGAAAAATGTTTTAACAGTCAAAATTGCAATGAAAGAATGATTTATTGGTGTTATCCTAACACATAGAAGTGCAATATTCAGAAGAGTACAAGTCTGCAGCCATTGCTGATATCAAACCATCTGTTGTACCGTAATAAAAGTGAGGTCATTGCTCAAATAATAAGAAAAAGTAAAAGTTGGCAATCACCTCATTGCAGGGTCTAGGGAGAAAGCCATCCATTAAATGCAGATAATGTCACTGGGATAGTACTGCATGTAAAAGAACATAGAGGAAGGGAAAATTGGAAGAAAGAAGGCAAGGAAAAGAGAAAGAAAGAAAATGGAAGAAGGGGGTTTGGGGAGGAAATGCATTTGGGGAGTGGAAGGGGTAGAACAAACCTGCACCTCCAGGCAGCCATTGAGTGTTTTTTTTAGTGTGTTTCCCTTCACCAGACTATGGTTAACATGTAGAATCTCCTTGTTTGTAGCTGCACCTGCTCACATTTCAATGCCCAGTCCCTTTATTCCTCATGCCCTACGCGCATAGAAGTAAGCTTTTTTTTTTAGCAATATCAGGTCCCTAGACTTCAATGGGAGCATCTGTAAACATGCAACACACATGTAGTCAAACATTTTTGTGCCTAAAAAATTCTTCTCCTACTCTAGAATTTCTCTCCTCCCCTTGCCAGGCCCAGGGATCAGATACCTGAAGCTTGATACATATGCAAAAATACTTGCGTAAAGTTTGTAAAGCGCTTTAAAAAGTTAAAAAACCCTTTCAAATCGCCAGCAACTCTGCTCTGGGGTGAATGCAGACTCACAGCTTTTCACCGCCATAAGAAAACTATTGAAGAACCTCACTGTGCCTCCCGATGTCAGATGACATCGCAGTGTTCTTCACCATGACACAACTCGGCCTGCTCTGTGTCTACTTCAGGGGTGTCCAACCTTTTGACTTTCCTGGGCCACATTGGAAGAAGAGGAATTGTCTTGGGCCACACATAAAATACACTAACAAGGATAGCTGATGAGCAGAAAAAGTCAGGCAGATCACAAGTTAACAATCACTGATGTAGATAATGTACCTAGGTCCACAGTATACAGAGCTGTCAAGGTCCTACCTTTCCTCAGGGCTTGTGCTGCTCCATGTGCTGGCATCCATCTTAGGTGTCTGCAAAGCATTGTGGGATCCTTTATGCTTTCAGCCCTTTGCGGCTCCTCCCCCAGGAGGTGCGGCTTATCACATTTAAGTTTACTGTTTGTAGCTGTCCATTGCATTCGTGTCCTGTCTCTTGCACAGCAGCAAGCTCCTGTTTAGCTACTCATTGCTTTCCTGGATACCGACTCGGCTTTGGCTAAGACTCCTCCTGGCTTCTGACCCGGGCTCTGGCGACCATTCTTCCTGGCTCCTGATCCCGGCTCTGGTGACCATTCTTCCTGGCTCTTGACCCCGGCTTTGGCTACAATTTCCGCTGTTGAACTTGCATAGACTCTTGTCTTATTTTTATATTAATAAACCTACCTTTAATTGCACCTCCTTGTGTGTCTGGCTTCTCGCTCCCTGACAAGAGGACCCTTGATGTGGGACTGTGGCTTACACATGTATTTGCAAATGTGTGCAAACAAAACTCTTGGTTTTTAATGCAAACTGTTAGACAGGGCCAAATTGGTTGTTTTGCAGGCTGGCTGGTAAGTGTTGCTGGGAAATCCTTTGTTTGTGATGTGCATTGCCCTTCCATGTACACCTTACTGCTAAGGCTGGTTATAGGTTGGGATGGTTGCCATTTTTTTGTGCCGTTGTCTAATTTGTATTCCAGGAATGCACAGGATGCCTTTGCTGTAATTGTGCTATAACTGGGCATGACTTGCGTCCCTGTGTCTTTTAACCTTCCTAGCGGTCTGATTATGTCAATATTTCTGTGCTCAAAGCGGTACATATTTTTGCATGGAAATATGTTTTTTTTTATTGTAGGCCTTTAATTCTTAGGAATAACTCACTGAAATCTGTCCAAACAAGAGTCTAGTAAACATCCCAGGTATGATAAAATTTGAAACACGAAATCATAAATTATAATATAATAAATAATCATAAAAAAATAATATAATAATAATAAATGTAATTTAATAATATAATCAAACCAAAAACACTGAAATTTGAAATAGGGCACCAAGTTCGCACATCACTGAGCTTAGACGCAAAATCGTTTTCAGTGTCTGATGACAAATTTCCCCACAAATCATTATCACTCAATTCTGCAAGTAGTTCTAATTTACTATCGCTGTTCTCTATCTGGTCTAAAACCGCTTTTGACCTAAAGGGATGCTTATTGGACGCCATGGACGTTTCTCAGTTTCAAGGCAGAAAGAACAGTAAAAATGCAGGCAGGGCACAGGACAAAGCACTCGGGACAAAATTTATGTGAAATGGTTTGATACAGTAATGTTATACTATGTGATTTTAGTGTATTTAGTGAATGTCACTTTTTAACATTTTTAAATTTCCCGCCGGTTCTGTCCCCCATATGTCCCGACACTCGCAGGGACTGGAAGATGGATGCCGGCATCGACCAGAGGAGATGGCCGGGGCCACTGCAGGAGGTACATCACGGAAGCGCAGGACAAGGTAAGTGCAAGAGGGAATCCCGGAGCAACGCTGCAGAGTAATCTCGAGTGTAGCTCAGGGTTACCGCTTTTGGTACTGAAAGTTAACCCCGAGCTACACTCGGGAATACCGCCAGGGAGGTTGAGGAGGGATGGGCTCCTCCAGGCATACCTGCCCTCAATCTATCCATTGATATATTTGCTTCTACTATAGAGGCTCTGGAAATTTTAGTGTTAGGTCCACAGTATACAGAGGAACCCTGATGCAGGACTGTGGTTTTTGCATGTATTTGCAAATGTGTGCAAACCAAACCTTCTGTTTTTAATGCAAACTGTTAGACAGGGCCAAATTGGTTGTTTTGCAGGCTAGTAAGTGTTGATGGGAAATCCTTTGTTTGTGATAGATAATGTACCTACCTGAGTAGTAAAACTTTTTTTTCATATTTTTTATTATAAAATTAAAAAAGGGCAACATAAACTAGTGCAATATTTGACACTGTTTTATCTAAGGTATCCATATCTGGTTTGATGGATGTAGTAGCAATTTTCAAAGTGCTTATCAGACATTTTGGTTCTAATTTTGTTCTTTGTATGCTTCATCCTTGGAAATAATTGCTCACAAATATAGGTGCTGCTGAAAACAGATGACATGAAGAAGGCGTGATTGTAAAGAGTGAGATATTTTTCTTTGGGAAGAAAAAACTTATAAAGGACCAGTGAACAGACATTCTCAATTTTAATTTCAGCCTCATCTGTTTACTAAGTGTTAACACATTTTTACAAAAATTCCCCCCCCCCAAAAAAAAATATTTTTAACCCCTTCACGCCTAAGGGAAATAAACTCTTAAACCCTAAGCATAATTTTGCAACTTTTGACATGTGTTAGCAAAACTGTACATATCATCACAACTACTTTGTGCATCCAGGTGAAATATACCATGTTTTTTTCAGAACAAGTTAGGCTTTCATTTGGTGGTAAATGGTAATAGATATCTCCTGATTTTTTTTGTTATCAAAGGAAAACTGACCCAAAATAGTAAACAAAAAACATTTTTTAAATTTAGTTGTATATTTCTTGCTACTACCATAACCAACTACCAAAGAACAACCCAAAATAATTTCTCCTGCTCCTGATGAATCACAGCGATACCAAATATGTGTATGTTAGTTTGCTTTTTTTTTTTTTTTTATCCTGGCACAAACTGACACTGATACTAATTTAAAAATTAAAAAAAATTCCTGACAAAAAAAATACTGACCCTGACCCTTTACCCTGACCTTGACCCAAATACTAACCCTGGCACTGACCTAGATCAAACCTTGATCTAGGTATTTTTATTTATTTATTTATTTTATTATTCTTTATTTATTATTATTATTATTTTTATAAACACTTTTTTTTTCTCTCTCTGAAAGAACAGAGAGATACAATGTATCTCTCTCCTCCATTCAGAGAGAGAAAACAAGGGGGTGGGCTTCACTGTGACTGATTACTGTGATATCCAATGAGAGGCTTTCACAGCGATCATGTGACCTGGAATTGGGAGTACCAGGTCCCGATCGTTAGAATGGGACCAGGGGCTCTCACTGACACCCCGGTCTCTGTGCTGGGAGCGCCCCTTGCAGCGTGCTCCCAGCACAAAGACAGGTACGCAAATTAGCGGCCCCACGGAAAAAAAGTCCAGTCCAGTGGGGCTGCTAATTTGTGTACACACGGCATCAAGGGGTTAAAATACGTTTTTGTTTTTGTGTTGGGCCGCACTCATAGCTGTCTTGGGCTGCATGCAGCCTCTGGGCCAAAGGTAGAACACCCCTGGTCACCCCACACCACTTTTCTTTGCCCTCTACCAATGATCAATGAAGAGTAAAGCAAACAGCTCTAAACATCAAAAGGCCTTCCCAAATTTTCTCTTCTAAACATTTGCATACGAAGGAGAAACTCTGAACTAGATTAGTTTCAATACGCAAATTCTCAAATTCTGTTTGATCTGATCTTTCATCAATCGCAGTTTGAGAAGAGTTTAGCTGGCATTGCACACATATTTTACTGCCTACTATTCACTGCTTAGTCTGTATGCTTGTGTAGCGCTACCCTTGTGAGGGCCGCTTGTATTTTTGCCAAGGTTTCCCCCTTCTGCACCCCACAGCCAGGCACAAGGTATTTTCTACAGCCAGGTACATACACACTTGCTGTCTTTAATGACCAGTCTAAGGGATTTTTTTTGGAGTTTCATTGTAGAACAGGGGATAGGGATAGGGAATTCAGTAGAATACTCCAAAATTAGAACTATTCACATTGAGGACATCTAGCTGATCTCTTAGTCGAGCTCTTTTGTATTTCAATGTTTTTATTAATTTATAAACAGTTTAAGACAGGAGAAAAATAAACACACCCACGCAGGGGCTATCAATTACACATAAATTATAAAAACATTAGTATAACACCTACAGTAACTCAAACTAAAGGCAGCTATCCACTGCCACACCAAAAACAAACAGAAAAAGAAAAGGAAAGAGGAGTACAAAAAAGAAAAAGATAACAAGAGCAGGGGTCTGAGAACGCCAATACCGAGCAACATCACAACCCCAGACTAGGCAGGGGGGAGCGTGGGAAAGGCATATTGCAACCATGGCTCCCATATTTTCAAGAATTTCCGTTGGGAGTCGTTACAGATACTCGACATCTGTTCATTGAGCATCATATTAGTTGAGCACTTTTGAAATCCTGTTTGAGAAAGTAGGTAGCAAACTTCTCTTTGAATTGTAGCAGAAAGTAGTTTAGCAGTGAGCAAAGTCCCTTTTTGCAGTAGTAGTTACATGGCTGAGCTCCTCAGGTACAAGCTGGTTACGACAGACTGCGATAGCCCACAAGTAACATAGCTGAGCAAAGTCCTTTGCAGTAGCAACAGTTGGACATGCTCTTCAGAACACTAGCCAGTGTTCCTGACTATCAAGCACCGGGGGGGAGGGGGGGTATAGTAAGCACACACAGTCCCCAAATTCCTTAATGTCTGTACTCATAATGCCCAAGGACAGAATGGTAGCCTCCTTCCAATCTTCCAAGCAAACCCTCCAGTGATACCAGACAGAGCTTTAACAGACAGCATACTGTAGAACCAGGGTCTCTCTAACTTCAGGCCCTTAGGTCGCCCACCTGAGGCCCGCATGGCAGACAGTGCCAGGTGACCCACATGGAAGAAAAATATATTTTAAAAATGTTCTTCCTAAATATATTGACATATATTTGAAATGCTACAATTTTGGCTATATTCTATATATATATACAGCTGTGTTCAAAATAATAGCAGTCAGACATCACTAACCTGATCAATCACTGTTTTTGGTAGAAATTATATTTCTACATGGCAAATCATTTTCTAGCAGGTGTAGTAGAGTAATAGAAATCCAACAGACCCAACAGTCATGACATGCATGCTGCTGATTCTGTGTAATTGAATCAATAATTGAAAGGGGCATGTTTAAAATAATAGCAGTGTGGAGTTCTATTAGTGAGGTCATTCATTCTTTGAAAAACAGGTGGAAATTATTGCCCTTATTTAAGGAAGGAAGGCATCAAATGTTGTACATGCTGGTTACAGTGTACTTCTCTCTGAAATTCTGAGGAAAATGGGTTGTTCCAGACATTGTTCAGAAGAACAGCGTACCTTGATTAAAAAGTTGATTGGAGAGGGGAAAACATATAAAGAAGTGCAGAAAATGATAGGCTGCTCAGCTAAAATGATCGTAAATGCTTTAAAATGGCAACCAAAACCTGAAAGACGTGGAAGAAAGCGAAAAACTACCATTCGAATGGATAGAAGAATAGCCAAAATGGCAAGGACTCAGCCAACAATCATCTCCAGGAAGATCAAAGAAGGTCTAAAGTTACCTGTGAGTACTGTTACAATTAGAAGACGCCTATGTGAAGCCAAGCTATCTGCAAGAAGCGCCCGCAAAGTCCCACTGTTGAAAAAAAGACATGTGCTGAAGAGGTTACAATTTGCCAAAGAGCACATTGACTGGCCTAAACATTTTGTGGACTGTTGAAAGTAAGATTGTTCTTTTTGGGTCTAGTGGCCGGAGACAGTTTGTCAGACGACCCCCAAACACTGAATTCAAGCCACAGTACACTGTGCAGACAGTGAAGCATGGTTGCGCAAGCATCATGATATGGGGATGTTTCTCATACTACGGTGTTGGGCCTATATATCACATACCAGGGATCATGGATCAGGTTGAATACATCAGAATACTTGAAGAGGTCATGCTGCCTTATGCTGAAGAGGAAATGCCCTTGAAATGGGTGTTCCAACAAGACAACGACCCCAAACACACCAGTAAACGTGCAACATTTTGGTTCCAGACCAACAAGATTGACGTTATGGAGTGGCCAGCCCAATCCCCGGATCTTAATCCAATAGAAAACTTGTGGGGTGACATGGAAAATGCAGTTTCTGAGGCAAAACCAAGAAATAGAGAAGAACTATGGAATGTAGTCCAATCATCCTGGGCTGGAATACCTGTTCACAGGTGCTAGAAGTTGGTTGACTCCATGCAACACAGATGTACAGCAGTTCTCAGAAACAGTGCTTATACAACAAAATATTCATTAAGTGATTCAAAGGAAAGCAAAATCTTCAAACATTTTTCAGTTTATATAGTGAATGTTTGAGTTTGTAAAAAAGAATACAAACACTGCTATTTTTTTGAACAGTCTAATATTCACTTTTCTTCAATTTTTTTAGAGGAACAACACAAATTTGATATATTTTACTTCATGTTTTGATTTGGAATAGAATGTGTAGTGTTCCCAATGCATTTGTGTGTATGGAAATAAAAGCTATTAGAAGGATTTTGAGTGTTATTCACTTTTTTCAACACACTGCTATTATTTTGAACACAACTGTATATATACTGCATGTTGAAATGCGTTTTTATTACAATATATATGAAAAATATTTTTTTTAAATACATTTCAAATATACTGTATGTCTTTTGGAATGCATTTACAAATATATGTAAAAATATATGTTAAAATTACCTTTTTATATGTTAAAAAAAGTCTGAAAAATATATTTAAAAAAATATATTTTTAAAAATATATATTTTTAAAAAATATTCTTCAGTTTATTCTCTTAGAGTTGAGGTTTTGATCTGTTGGGAAAGGGCTTGGTAATGTGCATAAAATCTCATATTGCCTCGTCACACCAGGAAGCCCTCTTGGACTCTATCTCCTCCATGACCTTCATTAGTGCATGAGGATAGTCATACCCATACTCCAGGGCTACTTTCTGCTGCACAATGCATTGAAGACAGGAGATCCTTGGCAGCGTTTGCCTGTCACCTCAGTTTTTGTAGCTGCTGACTTTTTAATTTTTTTTCCAGGTGGAACTCCGCTTTAAGCAGAAAAACACAGCTATGCTTAACCTAACTATACAAACCCTAGCACCTACCTAGGAGGGTGATACTTGTATACACTACCCAGCCCTAGTTCCACAGGGAATACATGTACAGTATTCCATAACAACTACCCTTAGAATTGAATTTAAAAACTTTCAATGGGTTACCTTTATACCACCTGTATTCATCTGTATGCACCTGTCTTGTGTATGATAAGATTTTAATGGGTAACCTCAGGTTGCATGCTGAATTTACTAAAATTATAAAGAGCTATCTAAAAGGATGTGTAAATTTAATCAAACCATTTTCTCTCCCTCTCTCTGTCGGATAAAGGGGAATGTCATAACTAGTAGCAAACTATTTTAAAGCTTGTCCCTACAGTTAAGCTTATAATAAGTCTTACCTGTAGATACGGTGAATATCTCCTAAACTTGCCTTGTTTAGGAGATATTCACATTGGCCCGTAGCCAATGATGTTACTGCTCATGTGCAATGCACTCTGCATTCAGGGCACACTGAGTGCTGTGAATGCAAACCACCATGCTGTTATGATTACTACCACACGCATGCATGGGAGTGATGTCATCGCGACTTGGCCATTTAAAGATCAGCCAAAGATGGGAGCAATGTCGGTGACGATCGGTGACAGTGCTGGACAGCTCCATTTTAATGGCAAATCTGTCATAATATGCTAGTATGCTGTGCATACTAAAAAGGATGTAACTCAGCGCTCACAGTCTGGGAAGTGAAAGAGTCCACAAATCAAAAAGGAAATAAAGTATTGTATAGCTCACAGAACAAATGTCTGTAGGGAAAGTCCTGTGGAAGGACGCCGATCCCACCATGGAGATGTGGTGACATGATTGGATGGATCAAGACCAGGGATCCATAACTGTGATGTTCCAGACCAGTCAGTAGGGGTGGGAAGAATCCAATGGATGGAAAGAAGGATGGATCACTGGGGAAATCAGTGAGGTATAGAGATATATTGGACTCCCCAGCTCCTCAGCGATGACAGATCAGGCAGAGATCCATATCAGCATGCAAGAGAAACAAAGTAGTAAATAACAATTTATTAAAACAAATATCTATGCTTACATTGAGGTTAGGATGGTGCAGCTTGGATGTAGGGAGAAGGATGACAACCTGGCAGGATGGAAACACAAAACCGCTAAACGCTGATACTGAAAGCATGCAGAGCCGGATCTGCTGGATGATAACTCTGGCAGCGGCATTCACAGCCGTCTTCAATGTCCAGGGCAAGCACCGAAGGGTTGGAGTGGTCAGGCACAACGTGTTTCAGAAGTTCTGCCTCCTTTGTCATGTGCCCATGAATTGGAGGTGACCTCTTTTAAGCCGGCAAGTGGAACAAACACAGACCAGGAAATCACAATCAATAAATGCAATGTAATTCTCTTTTAGAATGAGCAGCAGAGTGGGTACCCTGAGGGCCAATTCACACCAGTGCGTTGATCTGCATTTTAGCGCAGATCAATGGAAGGACATTTGAAAAACAATAATTTTCAATGTGCCCTATTCACATCATAATGCACCGTTGACCTGCGTTGTGCTAAAATGCAACATGTATGCATTTTAACACAGCAGATGTAAGCAGATGTCAGTGCAATGCACAGGAAATCCTCTGAAAATGCAGTACGCTTTGATGTGTTGAAATGTATGTGAACGAATGTCAAATATAACAGATGTCAAAATTTATCTCAATCGATGTCAGCACGCAACTAAAATGGATGGAAATGTACTTCCATTTTCCATACATTTTATCACGTCAGTGTGAATTGGCCCTGAAAGGCAACTTTAACCATTAGTTTGCCTTTCAGGGTACATTAGGAACATGGAATTAGTATCAAAAGTATGACTTAAAATGGGTGGATGGTTTTCTGTGGGTTGTGCTGGATTTTAAAGCACTTTTCTCCTCCACAACTCATAAATTATTGCTAATTTCACTTCAGCATGGTCTAAAGTTAGATAATGCTTATTCTTTGGATGTGGCAGTTGGATTTCTGCCTAGGTATAATTTCGTTTTTTTAATAGGGTTTTCTACTTGAAGAGATGCTGAGCTTACATGGGGGCTACATTTTTCTTTTCAATTGCCAACTATTTAATGGATTGGTATGAGGCGCCCCACACCTTCACTGATATGAACACTTTTAGCAGCCATATATTATAGTATATTAATTTTTTGTTAGTTTCATCATAGATTTTGTAAAATGTTGTTTGCTATTTCAATCATAATCAATAAAATTTGCAATGTATTTGTAAGTTTGATTACGTTATCAATACTTTTTAAATTTAAGTTTAAATGGGGACATGCAACTAATAAGGTTTCAACTTCTACCTTTCTTAAATTACAAGAAGCCCTCAATAAAATTAAAGAGTGAGCAACTACATGGAAAATTAGGTTTAATGTTGAAAAATGTAAAGTAATGCACTTGGGGGCTAAAAATATAAGTGCAAGTTATTCGGTTGGGGGTGAAACTCAGGAGGAATCCAGGATGGAAAAAGATCTGGGGTCCTAGTGGATGACAGATTCAGCAACGGCATGCAATGTCAAACTGCAGCAAGCAAAGCTAGCAGAATATTAGCATGCATAAAAAAGGGTATTTACTCAAGAGACAAAACTATAATCCTGCCACTTTACAAAGCTCTGATTCAGCCACATCTGAAGTATGCCCTCCAGTTCTGTTCACCAATCCTCAAGAAGGATGTTCTGGAACTGGAGAGAGTCCAGAGAAGGGCAATACAGTTAATAAGGGGACTGGAGGACCTCAGTTACAAGGAACAACTACAAACACTATACCTATTCACCCAAGATTTGACGGTACATTGCTCCGTCCATCGTCCCTTTGATGCGGTGCAGTTGTCCTCTCCCCTTAGCAGAAAAACACCCACAAAGCAGAATGTTTCCACCACCATGTTTGACAGTTGGGATGGTGTTCTTGGGGTCATAGGCAGCATTCCTCCTCCTCCAAACACGGCAAGTTGCGTTGATGCCAAAGTGGTCTCATCTGACCACAACACTTTCAACCAGTTTTCCTCTGCATCATTCAGATGTTCAGTGGCAAACTTCAGACGGGCCTGGACATGTGCTTTCTTGAGCAGAGGGACCTTGCGGGCACTGCAGGATTTCAATCCTTGTCGGCGTAGTGTTACCAATTGATTTCTTTGTGACTGTGGTCCCAGCTGCCTGGAGATCATTGAGAAGATCCTCACGTGTAGTTCTGGGATGATTCCTCACTGTTCTCATGATCATTGACACTCCACGAGGTGAGATCTTGCATGTTGCACCAGACCTAGGGAGACTGAAAGATGTTTTGTGTTTCTTCCATTTGTGAATGACTGCACCAACTGTTGTCACCTTCTCACCAAGCTGCTTGGCGATAGTTTTGTAGCCCAGTCCAGCCTTGTGTAGGTCTACAGTCTTGTCCCTGACATCCTTGGACAGCTATTTGGTCTTTGCCATGGAGGAGAGTTTGGAATCTGATTGTTTGATTGCTCCTGTGGACAGGTGTCTTTTATACAGGTAACAAAATGAAATTAACAGCACTCCCTTTAGGAGACTGCTTCTAATCTCAGCTTGTTACCTGTATGAAAGACACCTGGTAGCCAGAAATCGTGCTGAATGATAGGGGATCAAATACTTACTTTCCTCATGATCATGCAAATCAGTGCATCATTTGTTAGACATGCATTTCTTTTGAATTTTTTGTTGCTATTCTGTCTCTCAGTGTTACAATACACCTACCATTCGATTTTTAGACTGATCATTTCTTTGTGAGTGCGAAAACATTCAAAATCAGCAGGGGATCAAATACTTATTTCCTTCACTGTATACAGGGATATGGAATATGATCTTAGACATCAGCTCACACCCACATAGGTTGAACTGGATGGATTGGTGTCTTTATTCAACCTTACCAACTATGTAACTATGTAAATTTTGCAACAGAATCTCTTCTTGACACCTCATAAGCAGTTCAGTTTTGGGGACCGATTCACAAAAAGGATATCGAGGAACTGGAAAAAGTACAAAGAAGGGCAACCAAACTGATAAGAGGCAAGGAACTGAATTTATTCTCTCTTGAGAAGAGGGGGGATATGATCAATATGTACAAATATATAGGCGGTCCATATAGAGAACTTGGTATAGAGTTATTCACTTTAAGGTCATCACAGAGGACAAGGGGGCACTCTTTATGTCTGGAGAAAAAGAGATTTAATCTCCAAATACGGAAAGGCTTCTTCACAGAAAGAGTTGTGAAAATGTTGAAGGCTCCATCAAGAGTTGGTTCTGGCCAGTTTAGTAGATTACTTTAAAAAAGGCCTGGATTATTTCCTAAATGCACGTAATATAACCGGATACTAACATTTGTAGGTAAAGTTGATCCAGGGAATATCAAATTGCCTCTTGGGGGATCAGGAAGGATTTTTCTTCCCTGCTGGAGCAAATTGGATCATACTTGGCTGGGGGGGGGGTTATTGCCTTCCTCTGGATCAACTGTGGGTATAGCATTGTGTATATGGGATTGTATATTCTCTTTTCCTATTGGTTGAACTTGATGGACTTGTGCCTTTTTTCAACCAGACTAACTATGTAACTATGTTGAGGACCACCAGTTTTCATCCATCCCACACTATTAATGCTGTTCCTATAAGGAAGTTTACCCTGCGTGGCGTAGTTGTTCAGAGGTGGCTTCTTTCGAGTCTTAGAATGGTGGAGGAGCATCTGAGGCAAAGAGCTTACCCAAGATGATCCATTGATAGAGCAAACGTTTTATCCCTTAATGATGCATATTGTAGAAAAGTATTTCATGATATTACATGTGTACTATGGTAGCTGTTAAATATGTGCAGAACAAA
Organism: Staurois parvus; assembly: GCF_062004578.1. NCBI lineage: Eukaryota > Metazoa > Chordata > Amphibia > Anura > Ranidae > Staurois > Staurois parvus. The sequence goes on from NW_028318393.1 coordinate 2,275,940, forward strand.
AAGAAAAACATTTTGTTTCGATTTGTTATTTAAATAATTTAGTTTTTGTTAAATTTGTTAAATTTGTTTTCGGAATTCATTTAGTTTGGTTTCATTTATTCATTTTCGAATGCAACCAAATTGAAAAGTAATTTATTGACAATCAAATTTGAATTTATTCTATTTGAAATTTCCATTTTAGAAGATGGTTATATTCTTTCTATTCTCTTCTAGTCTTTACTTATTCTATTCTGTTCTATTCTATTCTTTTGTTTTCTATTATTTTCTTTTCTATTCCTTTAGTTTCTATTATATTTTATTTTCTTCTTTTATATTTCATTCTATTCTGTTTTACTCAAAATTTATATTTCAAAATTCATATTTCGGAAGATGGCTATATTCTTTGTTTTATTCTATTCCATTTATATCTGTTATAATTTTTTTTCTATGCTATTCTATTGCTTTATTGTCTATTCTTTTATTGTCTATTCTATTCTTTTCTATTCTGTTTTATTCTATTCTTTTTAAAATTCGAATTTCAGAAGATGGCTATATTCTAACACTACTGCACACAGTTTTTTAAGGAAATCAGCAATATTTAGTAAAATGTTTATAATTCGAATTTGATTATGTTTTTAATTCAATTCAAATTCGAATTTCAGCAGAAATTTTGTTTTGATATTTTGGATTTATTTAAATTTGTTACTATTGTAATATAGAAATTCAGATACATCCGAATTTCCAAATATCAAAAAAATTGTTTGAATTTTGATTTGGAACAAAACGAACTGTACATGTCTAGTAGCTGTATTCAGACTAGTTTGAATATGGGCTAGGGGCCACTTTTGTACTGATGGGAGGCTGTAGCTTCTCAGGTAGAAGAACTCAAACATTAGGAATGCTGCTTTCTCTAAGTTATTTTGAAGATAACAAAAAAGTATATTATCTTCTGTTTGGCTTACAGTGAGTGGACTTTTATAAATATGGTATCAATGTATGAAGTATTCTAAACTAATCAGTCCAGTCTATTCCTACAGTAAAGACAATTCCTATCTAGCAGTACATACTGCAGTACAATTTTAACACTAAAACGTGGTTTATCTTACCACATGCTCCAAGTGTCCTTAAAGCGGAGTTCCACTCACACTGTAAAAAAATAAAAGTCAGCAGCTATAAAAAACTGCTGACTTTTAAAAAACAGCCACTCACCTGTCCCACGATCTTGCAGTGTCCTTCTTGCAGGCCGTTTCACCAGCCGTCTGGTGTTCCAGGCGCCGGCATGTTTAGTGTGGGCACCCAGCTGTGACAGCTTGTGGCTTCACAGCCGGGTGCCCACTGCGCATGCTCGAGTAGCACTGTGCTTCCTGAATAGCCCTGTAGTCTTCTGGGACCTGTCACATGTCCCACAAGACTTCCGGGAGGAAGGGTAGGAGGACAACTTCCGCTTCCGATCGCCTAGTCGATCGCAGCGGAAGTGGGAGTGAGTACTTGTCAATTTCGGGTACCAGCTCCCCCCCACTCCCCAAAGGTGCCAATCCTTAATGGACCTGTCTTTAAAGCGGAACTTCTCCTTTTGGGTGGATCTCCTCTTTAAGTCTAGGTTCACACCTAAGTGTTTTCCACAGCGTTTTGCAGAAAAGCAGTACAGTCCACTTAACATGATTTCCTATGGGACACATCTCCGCATTTTCATCTGGTGCGTTTTTTTGGAAAGGATCAGGGACTTTTTTAAACACGAAATGTTGCATTTATGGTTCTATAGACTTCAATAGAGACGCTGCAGAAAAGCATGTAGTGCTATTTTGCTGTATTTTGTATGTGTTTTTGATGCGTTTTGCATTTTAATCTGCCTAGCAACAAAAAAAGAAAAACACGAAATGCATCAAAAACACAGCAAAAATGTGTTCAAAACGCATGTACAAAAATGCAAAATGCGTTTTGGACACAAACGGATCAAACGCAAACTGCATAGTGAACCTAGCCTTATGGTATGTTTTATGTACAGTGTGTCCAGACTGCAGACCTCTTTAGCTGTCCATCATTCACATGTTTACTGTATATGGGTTTGTTGTAATGGTCTCTCTCAGATTCTTTGGCAGTTTTTTGTTTCGTATATTTTTGTATACAATACATAACCATGTATTTTTGAACCAATATGATTGTTTTTATTGCATTTTATTTCCTGACTTGCAGACTGACTTCACCTCCGTTTGAGTAGAGTATTTTATGGGAGTGTTTCTGTATTGTAGCTAGGTTTGATTAAGATTGGGTTTGATGGACTCTTTGTTGGATAGCTGTACTAACTCTTTAGGTGGAAGTGACTGGTTTAGCTGATGTTTTAACTAGAAGAAAGCAGTGCACATTCTGACTAAAGTGCCAGGAGTGTGGGTTAGACATATGCGATCTATTTCGTTACAAATCAAAATTCAGACACAGTTTTCGGTAATGAATTTCAACTATTCCAAAATAAATTATAACGAAACAACTAATTAATTTGTTTCATGACATGATGCGATAGTTTGGGCATTTTGGACTAACCACTATTCAGTGCTGTGCTATTTCAACTGGTAATTGCGCAGTCATGTAATGCTGTACTCAAACTAAATTTATGTCCATTTTTTCACACAAATAGAGCTTTCTTTTGGTGGTATTTGATCACCACTGGGTTTTTATTTTTTGTGATATAAATTAAAAAATACAGAAAATTTGGGGAAAAAAAACATGTTCTACTTTCTATTATGAAAAATATCCAATAAATAAATCATAAATTTAGGCCAAAATGTATTCTGCTACATGTCTTTGGTAAACAAAATCCCAATAAGTGTATATTCATTGGTTTGTCTGAAAGTTATAGCGTCTACAAACTATGGTATGGATACTGGAATTTACACAGCTTTTACTTTCTGACTGCTCTTCACATTTAAAATGCCAGGGCAGTACAAACACCCTCCAAATGACCCCTTTTTGGAAAGTAGACACCCCACGCTATTTGCTGAGAGTCATGTTGAGTCCATGGAAGATTTATTTTTTTCCACAAGTTTTTGGCAAATGACAAAAAAAACATTTTTTTTTTTACACAAAGTTGTCGCTTAAATTATATATTGCTCACACATGCCATGAGTATATGTGGAATTACACCCCAAATTTATTCTGCTACTTCTTCTGAGTTTGGGGATACCACATGTGTGAGATTTTTTGGCAGCCTAGCCGCATACAGGAGCTCAAAATTGAATGACCCCTTTGCATGCCTGATGATGTGTAAATTTTTGTTTATTAACCGCATGCCGCCCACTGTACATATACGACGGCAGGGCGGCACTCACAGGCAAAACCACGTTTTAAGACGTGTGTTTTGTAAACAAATAGGGGGCGCGCCGCCGCCCTATTTGTCCCGCGGATCACCGCCGCAGATGTCAGTCGCCGGGTCACAGCCGCTCCTTAGCGGCTATGTCCCGGCGATCGGCGGCAAACAGTGACAGAGAGCACAGCTGCAGTAGCTGTGCTGTCTGTCACTTCCTTCTCAGCTCAAGGATGAGCTGATCGAGAAAGAACAGTTTCTCTTTCTCGATCAGCCTTGTCCCGCCCAGTACACACCCCCGCCCCCTAGTAAAACACTCCCCACACTCCTATAACCCTTCCCTGCAAAATAAAGTTAACCCCTTCCTCCCCATTGCCATTAGTACAGTGTCAGTTTTTTTTTTTTTTGCACTTATCACTGTATTAGTGTGATAAGTCAGTACCCCCCAATGTCAAAATGTCCGCCGCAGTCCCGCCATAAGTCGCTGGTTGCTGCCATAAGTCCCTGATCGCCGCCATAATTCGCTGATCGCCGCCATTATTAGTATAAAAAAAACCCTAAAAATCCCAGTATCTTTCCCGCCATTTGTAAACGCTATAACTTTCACGTAAACCAATTAATTTACACGTATTGGGTTTTTTTTAGCAAAGACATGTCGCAGAATGCATTTTGGCAGAAATTTATGACTAAATTTGATTTTTGCATTTTTTTTTACTGGGCATGTTTTATAGCAAAAAGTCCAAAATATTGTTTTTTTTCCCTCAAAATTGTCAGCCATTTTTTTCATAGCGCAAAAAAATAAAAACCGCACAGGCGATCAAATACCACCGAAAGAAAGCTCAATTTGTGGGGAAAAAAGGATGTAAATTTCATTTATGTACCATATTGCATGACCGCGCAATTGTCCGTTAAACTAGCGCAGCGCTGTATAGCAAAAAAATGGCGTAAATTGCAGTATTTATACCATAGTTTGTAGACGCTATAACTTCCACAAAAAGCAATCAATATACACTTATTGGGATTTTTTTACCAAAAACATGTAACAGAATACATTTTGGTCTAAATTTATAACCAACTTTCAGTTTACTATATATTTTTTATAGCTGAAAATAAAAAATATTGTTTTTCTTCAAAATTTTTGGCCTTTTTTTGTTTATAGCGTGAAAAATAAAAAGCGCACAGGTGATCAAATTACACCGAAAGAAAGCTCTATTTGTGTGAAAAAAAGGATGTAAATTTTGTTTGGGTGCAGCATTGCATGACCGCACAATTATCAGTTGAATTAGTGCAGCGCCGAGTAGCAAAAAGAGGCCTGGTCATTAAGGGGGGTAAATCCTCTGGAGCTCAAGTGGTTAAAAATCTTACAAACAACATAATAAAAAACATATTTACATATATACAGAATAAATAAAATATAAATATATATAAAATCAAACAAAAATAGCTTACTTTAGCATAGAAAACAGGAAACTGCTTTTTTTGCCAGGAAAAAATACTAAAAATACTAAAGAACTAATCATATTTTAGCCACTTGCGCTCCTGAAGATTTACCCCCCTTACTGACCAGGCCATTTTTTGCATTATGGCGCTGTGTTACTTTAACTGCCGATTGCGCGGTCATGCAATGCTGCACTCACATGAAATTTACATCCTTTTTTCCCCCATGAATTGAGCTTTCTTTTGGTGGTATTTGATCGCCTGTGCATTTTTTTATTTTTTGCGGTACAAAAAAAAATGACAACAATTTTGAGAAAAAAAACAATATTTTTGACTTTTTGCTATTAAACATGTCCAGTAAAAAAAATATAAAAATCAAATTTAATCATAAATTTATGCCAAAATGTATTCTGCTACATGTCTTTGCTAAAAAAAATCCCAATACTTGTATATTAATTGGTTTACGTGAAAGTTATAGCATTTACAAATGGCGGTATAGATACTGGGATTTTTTCCATATTTTTTATTTTTACTAGTAATGGTGGCGATCAGTGACTTATAGCGGGACTGCAGCGGGCATTCTGACACTGGGGGGAACTGGCTTGGTGTCACTGACATCCCCAGTGACACCAATGCAATGATCAGTGCTAAAAAAAAGCACTGACACTGTACTAATGGCACTGGGCAAGAAGGGGTTAGCATGAGGGGCGATGTAAGGGTCAACTGTGTGCTGGAAGTGTTTAACTAGGGGGCTGTGTCAGTGTACTTCACTGTAATCACACTGTGCACAACCATGCAAAGCAGTGTGCCCGAGCTGACAGGGAGGAGAACTGTTAGTAAACAAAACAGTTCTCCTCCCCGTTGAAGATCCTCGGAATTTACCTGGCGCCAGCGAGTAATCACCGGCCAGGCCCAGTGATTGACAACAGCGGCCACGACTGATAACACAGGAAGGGTGCTCATGCGTGCCCCCTACCCCGAGATGCAAAGTCGACGTGATTTTGCACACCCGTGCTGCCCTGTAGCAGTATCTCTGCTATAGGGTGGTGCAGAAGCGGTTAATATTATTATTATCATCTTTATAATGTATCTCAACAAACCCTAACTTCATACTAAAGTTACACTAAATACACCCTCAGGCTAAGAAGTGATTAAACATTTATCCCATGCATGCAGCCAAAAATCTAATCTTACAAAAATCTAGGGGACGTGAAAGGACAGAAAGAGAAGCTGCACACCCAGAGACTGACAGACAGCCGTTACCTGATAATCCTCCACACCTTTGTACAGACTATATATATACAGGCTTTATCCAGGCTGTATATTGCTCACACATGCCATTAGTATATGTGGAATCACACCCCAAAATAAATTCTGCTACTTCTGAGTATGGGGATACCACATGTGTGAGACTTTTTGGCAGCCTAGCTGCATACAGGAGTGCAAAATCCAATGACCCCTTCGAAAGCCTGAAGTCTTGTAACTTTCTCATTTCACTTCCTCACTACCTATCACAGTTTCAGAGGCCCTGAAATGCCAGGATAGCACAACCCTCCACCAAATGGAAAGTAGACACCCCAAGTAATGTAATAAGAGGCATGGGGAGTATTTATCAGATCTCATTTTTTGTTACAAGGTTTTGAAAAAGAAAAAAGAAAAGCAAAAATAAATTTTTGTTTTCTTTCTTCATTTTCCAAAAACTTGTGGCAACAAATGAGATCTTCAAAATACTCACCATACCTCTTATCAAATACTTTGGAGTGTCTCCTTTCCAAAAATGGGTTATTTGGGGGGGGGGGGGGGTGTTGTACTATTTTGGCATTTCAAGGCCTCTGAAACTGAGAAAGCTAGTCAGGAAGGGAAATAAGGAAATTATGCCGTTTAAAAGCCTGAAGGTGCTTATTGGATTTTATTGTCCTGTATGCGGCTAGAGTGCTGGAAAATCTCTCATGTGTGGTATCCCCATACTCGGGAGAAGTAGCAGAATGTGTTTTGGTGTGTAATTGCACATATACCCATGACATGTGGGAGCAATAAATCATTTAAGTGGTGACTTTGTATAATTGTTTTTGTTTTTTTATTTTCCAACAACTTTTGGTAAAAAATAAATTCTTTTATTGACTCAACATGCCTCTCAGCAAATAGTTTGGGGTGTCTACTTTCCAAAAAAGGGGTCATCTGAGGGGTTTTGTGCTATCCTGGCATTTTATACCCGACATTAGCACACATCACCCACTCTTCCAACCTCTTGAAGACGAGGCCTTTTCTGACACTCTTTGTTCACATGAAAAAAATCAGTATTTTTTGCTAGAAAATTACTTTGCACCCCCAAACATTATATATTTTTAAAGCTGAGGCATTAGAGAATAAAATGGTCAGTGTTGCAATTTTTTATGTCACACAGTATAAACTTTTTTGAATTTGAATGCACAAGAACACAATATATTGCCCAATTGTTTGGTAGTATATAAAAGATGATGTTATGCCAAGTAAATAGATACTAAACATGACATGCTTTAAAGCTGCTTACGTCCCATGCTACGGCAACAAACTACGTACAATTTTAATATTCATAGGCGACACCTTAAAAGCCTTACACAGGAGGTCTAGTGCTAGAATTACTGCCCACAATCTGACATTCGCGGCAATACTTCACATGCATGGTGCAACCGCTGTTTACATACCGACATGGGGCCAACGCTTATGTATGCCTTTGCACGGGGGTGCTTTAATTTTTTTTTATTATTATTTACTTTGCTTTTTTTAGTTTTACATTGTCCCTTTTATTTATTTATTTAGCACTTTTTTTGTTATCAAAGGTAATGTAAATATCCCCTATGATAGCAATAGGCAGTGACAGGCACTCTTTTCTGAGAAATCTGAGGTCTATTAGATTCTAGATCTCTCCTCTGCTCTTACAGCATCAGTTCACACCAAGATTAGTGTGATCAGATGCTTTCCAGTTTTAAAAATGGCACTGTTTATATCCAGCGAAGTGATGAAATGCTCGTAGCTTCCAGTTTCTTAGATCATAGAGATGATTGGAGCCATCCTGGTCTCTGATCAGCTCTATGGTCAGCAGGCAGAACCACTGGCTACATTCTCTGGTTCCCGGGTGTGATGGGAGATCTCGAGAAAGCCATGGAAGGTGGAAGGTACAATCAATCCAATGGTTAATTAGCTACTAGGATTGCTTTTACATGAAACCAGGGGCGGACTGACCATTCGAGCACTCAGGCACTGCCCGGGGGCCCGGGGTCAGTAGGGGCCCCATAAAATGCTCCTGGTACCTTTTATAGGCTTTTTTGGGTGTGTTTTGAGTGTGGGCAAGGACACAGGGGCCCCATGATCCCCAATTGCCCGGGGGCCCCATGAGTTGTATGTCCGCCCCTGCACGAAATCCAACCCCCAGCTGAAAAAATGATATCAGGATGATGAATGTAGCTACAGGAATCATTCTGGTATAACCACTCAAAATCCAGCGACATACCAGTACATCACTGGTCCTTGGTGAGCATATATGTAACATTCTTTTTTTTCATGCAGCCTGAGAAGGTAACAGATTCTTCCATTCACATCTATCGATGTGGATGAAGAAATCTCTGCAAGAAAAAGTATGTGGTATGCCCACCATTAAAATACACCGTCCTGCATCCACCCACTTCTAATGCTGAGCATACATGTAATGTTCTTTTTTTGTGGTGAAGAAATCTCTGCCAAAAAGAAAAAAAATGTATGTCGAAACATAGGAGCTGCAGCGTTCCTGCAAAGCAAACAACAACGGTTAACAATAAAACAGAGTAACAATAGAACATTAACTCAATAAAATGACAACTTTTTTCAATTGAAATCTGTGCCAAAAACTTTAAAAATATATATGCCGTAGCATAGGAGCGATCCGCCCACTGACCACTCCAGGCCCCCATGCTTGGGCATACATGCTCTTATTTGCTGCACGCACCGATGTATATGTTCTGGGCAGCCTGTATTTACAAATACAGGCACAGCTCTGCTTCTCCATTCACTGTTGGAGATGAGCAGAGTCTCAGATAAAAAATCACTGGCTGAGACCTGCTCACATACACCTCCTGCAACAAATGACAGCAGGGGTCAGCGCGCACGTGCGCTCTAAACCTGGAAGAGCAAAACGGCATACTGATATGTTGCTTTGCTTGTAGCTACTGCCCGTCCACAGTACATTGCGTGCAGGTGGTCAGCAAGCGGTTAATGTTTGAAGCATCAGAAATAACGTAATGACATATTAAATGATCCAAACTGATTCGGATTAATTTCATTTTTATTCTGCATTATTATAAATAATGCACTACATATGAAATGGAAACATATTGTAATAAATACAGTAAGATATAAAAGTGAAATAAGATAATGATCCCTACTTATTGTGTTTTGGGTTGGATGGAGGTGAATCCATCAAAATCTCTGAATCATAACATAACGAATGAATCTGAAATTATTTTCGTTCCGTTCGTTATTTCGGATGCACGTGACTCCAGTTGATATCGTCCAATCATCTCATTTAATTTCTCTTTGTAGGTTGGACTAGCAGGGATATCTTAGAGCGCATAAGTAATCACCTGAAATAATGAATTAGCGCATTATGTTTTGGCGGTTTTTCCACCTCACTTATTCACTTGGTGATAAATATGATAACGGATTACAACCTTTTGTCTATACATAAATTTAGCCAATCCTCATGTGGCTTTTACCAATGATGTTAATACCAAATGATAACTACTGTGCAAAAAATAAAGATCTAATTTATTTACAATCAATTATAACAAAATAAAAAGTAGCCGGTATAACTTTAAAAGTAATGATATTACAATGTAAACACAGAATGTTACAAATACATAGAGACAACTACAGGAAAGAAAGTTACAGGAAAGAAACATAGAATAATGATGGTACATTACGCAGACATCCTGATGATTGGGCTTCAAAGGAGAAAAGGGCAGAAGGAGAGCAATGGCTTACTTTTATATCCCTCCCCCCCCCCCCATTCCAGGTCAAGTCACACCCTTCAATAATTTCCAGTATTTTGACATTTCTGTTCAATGGGTGGCTTTGTGACTTGTGAAAGATATCGGCCAACTGTAGCTCATCAGATGGAATTTATGATAGGCCAATGTCCAGCTGAGCATACCGCCTTTGAATTCAGTTCCCACAGGAAGATCTATGACCATACTCCCTAGGAGGTGACGAGTCCAGGGCCTACTTCCATGCATCAGCCAGGTGGCCATACTAACATAAACCTCTAGAGCAGGGGTGTCCAAACTTTTTTCAAAGAGGGCCAGATTGGATAAAGTGAACATGGTGGAGGGCCGAACATTTTTCCGAACATTCTTTGAACCATTACAATTAAATGCAAATACATTATTTTATGCCAAGTTAATTGCAAACAACATACTTTTCATTTCACAACATTAAGATCAACTGACAGCTGAGTTTTCACAATGTATTGAAAATAAATTTAAAAAAAACTTACCTGCACTAATGTGAAGGGTGAAAAAGGTAGCTGGAGCTGAAGTCTCTGCTCGGCAGCCGGGAGGGGAAGAGAAACACACTTCACGCTGAAAGCCCGGCCCTGACGTCACCGCCCTCTGTCGCTCCCAGCGCGGCGCAGTCACGCATGCGCACTGCTCTCAAGCAGAAGACTGTCTGCCACAGAAGGGAGGGCCGTGCGACAGCCGCATTTACACAGACCAGGGAGAACGCGCTGCAGTCAGGCATGCGCACTGCCCTCTGCTCTCAAGCAGAAGACTGTCTGCCATAGAAGGGAGGGCCACATTATCCAGAGCAGGGAGGGCTGTTGGAGGGCCGTATTAAACCGACCCCCGGGCCGTAAATGGCCCGCAGGCCGGACTTTGGACATGCCTGATCTAGAGGAAACCTTCAAGGGAGGGTTTTGAGGTGATGAAACTGATGGTAAATTGCATATACAGTCAATGTCCACTTAGAGCTTCTTGGGAATACAAAAGTTCATAAATAATGATGACTTATCATTTATGATGACCTTTGATTAAGTGCTGTTCCTGTATTTTGCATGAACTGAGACTTGGACGCCTATCAAAAGTTCATAATAATGTTCATGAAGGTAAAAATTATTGTAGGACCAAAATAGCCATTACAGTTAAAACGAATATAGCCAATCTTCCGAAATAACGTCCGAAAATATGAATCAATTTGGAACAGCAAATAAACAAAGCAAATCCAAATATTTTTATTTATTTCAGGTACTTATATAGCACCATCAATTTCTGCATCACTTTACATATATATTGTACATTCACATCTCAAGGGGTGTACAATCCAAGGTCCCTAACTCACATTCATTCATACACATACTAGGGCCAATTTAGACAGGATCCAATTAACCTACCAGCATGTCTTTGGAGTGTGGGAGGAAACTGGAGTACCCAGAGGACACCCACACAGGCACAGGGAGAACATGCAAACTCCAGGCAGGTGGTGCTGTGGTTGGGATTCGAACTAATGACACTAGTACTGCCAGGCGGAAGTTCTACCACTTAGCCACTGTGCTGCCCGTATATAAGAAATGAATCTGAATTTACAAAATGAATTCCAAAAACGAATCTTACTTAACAAATCTGACCAAACAATATGATTTACTTAATGAATGAATTTGAAATGTAACAAATGTTTCCATTTTGCACATCTCTAGTGCGGGGATTTCACAATCCTGTAATTTGTGAGTGGTGGCAGACTACATGTGTTTTTTTGTTTCTGGATCAGATGACCCTTTTTTCATATTATTTATTGGTGTGTTGGCACATTTCAAGAATTGCAGTTGTTTTTTTACCTTCACATCCCCTATTCATGACAAAACCATGGTAAGTTTAGAGACAGACACATCAACCTCTGGCCATTTGGCCCATTAAAGTTCATCAGTTATGAACTGGATAAGACTTTTTTAACCCCTTCCCGCCCGCTTTCAGAAGCCGGGAGGCGGGATGGGCGGGGTTTAGGGAGCATGTGACCGCCATGACGTGTCATCACAGGGATCACATGATCGGGAAAGGTCCCGATCGAAAGAGCAGACCGAGACCTTTCCGTGAGTACCGGACATGTGTGCTGGGAGCGCGCAGGGCGCGTGCTCTCAGCACATATGTTTTTTGATAATTGCACACAAATGTGCGGCTGCTCGGTGTCTAGGCCCAGACACCAGGAGGCCGTACATTTGTGTGCTGCCGGCGTGAAGAGGTTAAACAGTACTTTCTATTGTTCTAATAAGTTCCTTGTGACTGGCTTAGCTGGTTTTCGATTCTGCATATATTCCATATTGAAGTGGAAAGGGTGGCATTTTAATAAGTAGGACATCAGTATCCTCTGGAGGCCAGCTAACATTCTTTTATGAGAAGACTTAGCACCCTCCTCTTTTATGTGTTGTGATTCACCTTCCTCACTATCAAGTTCATCTTGAGACAACAGGCACAACAGGAGCAAAATCGTTCTTTGAAGAAAATTGCCCTCCAGGGAAGGAGGGGATTTCACAAGAACAGAGATGATGCAGATGATTAAGGCAGGCACTAATAAAGGAATACATTCCTTAAGATCTATTTTCCCTAAACTCAGTCTAAAGCTTCTAGTAGCAGTCTGATAAAAGGAAAATTACGTCCATAAAAGTTTCTACTCTTCCCCTTTGGCTAAATTCAAGGAACAAGAATGACGAAAGAGCTCTTTATACGAGAGTGAAGGTTTATGAGCTAGCACAAGCTGTGTAATCATTTTATTTTTCATGTTTTTTAGCCTGGAGAAAAAGAGGCAGAAGAAAACCAGAATGGAATAAAATGTAAAATAGACTGTTATTGATTAAGGTTATCACAAACCATGCCTTCTATAAACCAAGGCCCCGATCTTTGGCACATTGTATCATTGTATCACAGGTAAAAGCTGCGCTGATGAGGGGAGAGGGTGAGAACTTATTTAACCATTTGCCCTACGGAGGATTTACCCTCCTTCCTGACCAGGCCATTTTTTGCACTGCGGCGCAGCGTTAATTTAACTGATAATTGCGCGGTCATGTAACGTTGCACCCAGATGAAATTTAGGTCCTTTTTTTTCTCACAAATATAGCTTTCTTTCTGTGGTATTTGATCACCTGTGCATTTTTTATTGTTTGCGCTATAAACAAAAAGAGACTGACAATTTTGAGAAAAAAATATATATTTGGACTTTTTGCTTTTAAACATGTCCAGTAAAAAAAATCTAATTTTGTCATAAATTTAGGCCAGAAAGTATTCTGCTACATGTCTTTGCTAAAAAAAAATCCCAATACATGTACATTAATTGGTTTACGTGAAAGTTATAGCGTTTACAAATGGTGGTATAGATACTGGAATTTTTTTTTCTTACTAGTAATGGCGGTGATCAGTGACTTATAGAGGAACTGTGGCGGGCATTCTGACACTGAGGGAAACTGACTTGGTGTTACTGACATCCCCAGTGACACCGATACAGTGATCAGTGCTAATAAAAAGCACTGACACTGTACTAATGGCACTGGGCAGGAAGGGGTTAACATCTGGGGCAATCAAAGGGTTAATTGCGTGCTGTTTCACTATGTTAGCTGTGTGTGTGTTTCACTGTAAGCACACTGCTTTGTATGGCTCTGCTATGCAGACTCATTCAAAGCAGTGTGCAGGAGCTGACAGGGGAGAGATCTTTATTGTTTACATACAGGTCTCTCTCCTGTCTGAGATACTCGGTGATCACCGGGTGCCGGCAAGTAATCACCAGCCAGGACCCGGTAATTGTAATTGTGAATGGTGGAGCTCTCCCTACCCGGAACTGCAAAATTACGTATATATACGGGATTTTGCGCATCCGTGCCACCCTGTAGCAGTATTTCTGCTATAAGGCGACGCAGAACCAATGAGCCCAATAGCGCTTATAGTGTTCAATAGACTTTTTTTAATGCTTCCCGAGCAGCATGAAGCTGTGTGCAGGCAGCCTTATCAATGGAGCCACAGCAGAAACATACAGATGTCTAATTTATCTGTGTAAACAAACCAATTTCACTTTTAGGCTCCATTCACATCTTGCATAGTGGGAGCATTTTTTTTTGGCTTGTTTTACCCGAGACACGCATAGGGCAGCCTGTTGATTTCAATGGGCTGTGCTACAAGTGCCCCATGGAACATTTTGGCGTAATGTGGATTGCATGTTTTTTACTATGCATTTTGCTGCATTTGCCACTCGTTTTTCACATGGAAAAATGTGTTTGCTTCTGTGTTTGGTGTGCACAACTAGTTAATTTTAGGTGTATATAGATGGCCATACACAATGGAATCTGATTGTACAATCTCTGTACAATTGCCCTTAGATTTTCCAGAACTATGCAACAGGAGGACCCATCTATCTACCCAATCACTCTGTATCCAATTAGGCAGGCCCTTGCACTACATAGCTGATGGTAGATCTAAAGGAGATTGTACAATCAGATTGTATAGTGCAGTGTTTTTCAACCTTTTTTGTGCAAAGGCACACTTTTTTCATGAAAAAAATCACGAGGCACACCACCATTAGAAAATGTTAAAAAAATTTACCTCTGTGCCTATATTGACTATATATAAAGTAATTCTCTTGAATAGGAATCAAACACAAAGAAATTATTTTATAATTACTTTATTATGAAATAATAAAGTATTTTATAATTGGACCCGGGGGCCGGACCAAGAGTAGATGAATGATGTGTATGTGTCATCCATAGTAAGTATAGTAATATTCCCCCATAGTAAGCATAGTAATTAATCCCCCATATAGTAATTCATCCCCCATAGTAATTAATCCCCCATATAGTAATTCATCCCCCATAGTAATTCATCCTCCATATAGTAATTCATCCCCCATAGTAATTCATCCCCCATAGTAATTAATCCCCCATATAGTAATTCATCCCCCATAGTAATTCATCCCCCATAGTAATTAATCCCCCATATAGTAATTCATCCCCCATAGTAATTAATCCCCCATATAGTAATTCATCCCCCATATAGTAATTCATCCCCCATAGTAATTCATCCCCCATATAGTAATTCATCCCCCATAGTGTAATTCATCCCCCATAGTGTAATTCATCCCCCATAGTAATTCATCCCCCATAGTAATTCATCCCCCATATAGTAATTCATCCCCCATATAGTATTTCATCCCCCCATATAGTATTTCATCCCTCATATAGTAATTCATCCCCCCATATAGTATTTCATCCCCCCATATAGTATTTCATCCCCCCATATAGTATTTCATCCCTCATATAGTAATTCATCCCTGATATAGTAATTCATCCCCCATATAGTATTTCATCCCCCCATATAGTATTTCATCCCTCATAAAGTAATTCATCCCTCATATAGTATTTCATCCCCCACAGTACTATTCCCCCCCCCCCCTTCTAGTAAGCCAAGTCCCCCGTGTCAATTCACTTACCTTTTGCGTTCCTCTCGCTGTCTTCCCGCGCCGTTCGGGTCTTCAGGGCGGACTGTGAGAGGAGCCTAGCTCCCCTCCCCTCACGTTCGGCACGCTGCCCCGCCTACACACATCCTGACAGCCACATCCGCAAGCCGGATTAAAAGGTCCGCGCGGACTTTTGGGGCTGCCAACCGAGAGGAGGCAGGGGAGCGGCCGACCGAGAGGAGGGAGGGGAGCAGGCGCCCGGCACACAGAAGAGCCGCATTAGACTGGGTAAAGAGCCGCATGTGGCTCGCGAGCCGCGGCTTGCCGACCACTGAATCATTAGATTCTAATGATTGGTCTATTTGTGAGCCGAAGCCACATGTTACAGATGAAATTGGAATTTTTCCCACGGCACACCAGACAATATCTCACGGCACACTAGTGTGCCGCGGCACAGTGGTTGAAAAACGCTGGTATAGTGTATGTGCAGTTTACAAAACCTATCATACAATTCGCCTGTTTTCAATACTACAGCTCTATCCACAGGCTGTTATCTGTTCACTCAGCACACTTTGCCAAATGAATGATATATGCAAGATGAAAGTTTAGGTAGAAAAATAAAAATCAATGTCTTTGTATTTAGTGAGAACAGTGATCACTGACTGATTGCTTTTCATTTAATATTCATGCACTTGGAAGTGGGTGGGAGGTAGGAGGGTAGATGATGCAGGGTGCGTGCCGATGAGGTCAGCTGGTCAACTTCTTCCTGTGTCATGACCTAAAGTCTCTCCCAGTAGTAAGGCAGAAGTAATGGAGAAGCTTTTTGGACAGCCATCTGGCCTGACATAAAGGTGGATGGGAAAAAAGGGGAAAGCTTTTGAATTTCGGCAAAAGAAGTCGATTAATACTATATATATATATATATATATATTTTACATTTGAAAATTCAAAGTTGATAATAAATAATATAGTGCAGCGCTGTAATACTGATATAAATAGAGAGATATAAGTAAATAAAAATAAATAAAAGTTCATAGAGTTCTTTATACAGTGAAAAGTGATTGCAAACGAAAGTGTTGTGAAGACCTCCTCAGCATTAAATAAGTGACTGGAACCATATAGATAAAATGCGCACTCACCGAACGCGCATTTAAAATGCGCATGTATGCAATTATTTATCCGGGTAATCGGCCAGGCATATGGATCAGCCAAACATATAGGTCATCCCTCTCAGGTAAAACTTCAGCCTTGGGTGCAGTAATATGCCTCTAGGTCCAGAGAGCCTTCTTGCCCAAAGTGTTAAGGTAGGTTAAGCTCCCTCTCCTGGTTGCAAGGTACCCTAGGAATTGGCTGCTGTAAATCTGGAACCCAATCAGATGTGGTGACAGCTTTAGTTTTCTTTTCTTGGGCTTTTTTCCCTTTGTTTTCACCTGGTGATTTGAACAGTAACACACTTCAGGTATGAGAGGGCCCTGAATCCAGCGGTCTGACAGGCCTGAGTGCTGACATCCGCTCCGTCTCCTGGAGTCAACACCAATTCAAAATTGATACCCTGAGGAAGTCACGTGGTAACGTGACGTAACGCGTGGGACATGGTGACGTAATTTCCGGTCGTGCTGACGCAACTTCTGGCATGGACGCCATCTGGGACTTCAATAAGGATCCATGTAAAGTATACCCATAGCATGTGGTTATGCGCTAAGGCTTATGTTTGAATTGTCAGATGTGAGTGGGACTTGTATTATTTTAACCATTCAGTAAAATAAACTGTATTACACTATGGGAGCATCTTCCTTTCTCTCTTTGGCCGTGTGAGGAGTGACCATTTCCGGGACAATTTTGAGGAGGCTGTTTGTGGTACCTTTGCCCACCAGTGAGGGGGATTGACACTACTTTGGACCTTACATCTGCAGGAGGGGGTCCAGGTTCCTGATCGGTGTGGTATTTTCCTAAAAGGCGTTTTGACCCTGTAGGGTCACTTCATGGAGGTGAGGGGCCATTTCACATAGTGTGGGACTCCCATCAACCAGCTCTGTATACACATATACTAAAGGGACTACAGAACACTTCCACCATTTTAGTGGTTTTGGACTCTTTTTAGTCTATATTTTCTGGAGTTAAATTTATTTATTGATTATTTATTTATGAGTTATTTTGGAGGTTTTGAGCCACTTATTGTGTCACGGTTTCACGTGTACGTTATGTCATATCCCCGCATTTGGGGTCACTTATCACTTCTTTCTTTATAGGCGGTGCAGCCTATAATTTTTTCTCACCTAATTGATTTTGTCACAAGTTCACGTGCTTATCCGCAACATTGGGGTCACACATCAATTAACTTTTTTTCCTTTTCTTTTACAAAGAATTTTATTGTAGATTGAGCAATGATAAACAAACATTCGGAACATAGAATACTTGACCAATACATAGGAAATTGTACTGTATGATTGAGAGATAATGTAAAGCGTACACTGGAATAAAAAAAAAAAAACCCAAAACATCAGCTATAACTTATTACAGAAATGCCCGGTAGAAAAGATACGATTCACAATCTTTGATGGTCAATGATAGTGTAGATTCTGAGAGAGAAAATTGCTACATCGAGAAATATTAGACAAGAGTATAAAAAAGACACAGACCAAGAGGAGAGAGAAGAAGAGATAAAAAAAAAAGGGGAAGGGGGGGGGGAAGTAGGGCTCCGAGAAGATCACAGCAGAATCCAACCTCATATCGACAGAAGGGACTGGTCGAATCTCGATGGTTGGGCTATATCCAGCCAGGGACGCCATATCCGCAGAAATTTTGTATGGGTATCCAATAATATGGCCGTCAGTTTTTCATTAACCATGATGAAGTTCATCCGATTTTTGACAGCCTCAAAGCTGAGAAGAGGAGTCTTCCAAGCCCTCGCAATTGTCAATTTAGTAGCCATAAATAAGTATGATGCCAGCTGCCATTCAGAACGGAGAAGGCCCTCCATTGGTTTAAATAGAAGCGATTCGTACGGGTTACGCTTAATGTCTATGTGAAGCATAGTGCGAAGGAGGGCATACACCCTAATCCATAATCTGCTTACTTTAGGGCAAGTCCACCAGATATGAGCCATGGTACCCAATTGTTGGCATCCCCGAAAACAAACCGAGGAATATGTAGGGATGAAACTAGCTAAACGAGCAGGCGTATAATACCATCGATAAAGAATTTTGTAGGCATTCTCAAGAATAATGACATTCCTAGAACATTTAGATAATGCTTGGGTCATGGTCCGCCAATCCTGTTGGTCTAAAGTCCCCCCTAATTCAGACTGCCAGTGCTGATGATAGGAGCGAACCGGAGGGGTTCTATAAGAAATAATGGAGGAGTAAATCAGGGAAATCAAACCCGAAGCATGGGGTCTGTGTCTGCACTGGCTTTCAAAGGGAGACAGACGATACGGTCCCGAATGCGTGCGTATTAGTGTATTGACAAAGTGACGAAGTTGAAGATATCCAAAGTGTTCCCGCAGAGGAATATTATAAGAAGAGCGCAGAGTTTCAAAGGAAAGTATTCGAGTGGGAGATAGAAGTGAATGTACATCGTAAAAACCATGCGTCTGCCACCAGGCAAACTGTCTGGGGTTGTCCCGGCCTGGAGGGAATAACGGGTTATGCAATAGACGTAACAGCGGCAGGTGAGCAGAAATAAGGCTGGCGGAATATTTGATAGAATCCCAGAGACGGAGCGAAAGCGTCAGCGTCGGGCTAAGGGTAGATGGACGTTTAGAAGTAGGAAGCCATGGCAAGGAGGAGAGCGGTATCGGGTGGGAGTCCATCATATCCATGACAGCCCACAAGGGAAAGTGATGAGAAGCATGGATATGAGCCAAAGGGGCAATATTAGCCGCCAGATAGTAAGACTGGAGATTTGGGACCAATAACCCACCCTCACTCCTATGCGCGAACAAAATATGTTTACTAATTCTGGGCCGGGAAGAACTCCAAATAAAGGACAAAAGTTTTCGCTGATGAATACGCAATATATGCGAAGGTACCGGAACTGGTAAAACCCGAAATAAGTACAGTAGTTTAGGAAGATAGGTCATACGGATCGCATTAATTCTGCCGAACCATGAAAGCGGGAAATGAGACCAATAAGCGGTCAATAATTCGGTCAGCTCCTGAAAAACAGTGGGAAAATTAGCCTGATACAGTCCGTCATATGTCAGGGTGAGCTTAATTCCTAAATATGGTAGGGCCGAATGCCATTGAAAAGGAAACGTTTGCTTCAAAGTCGTCAAAAGTGATGGTGGGAGGGTAATCGACATAGCTTTCGATTTGGCGGGGTTAACGTGAAGACCCTAAAGAATTGCAAAGGAATCGAGAACCGCGAGCAAATTAGGCAGAGTAACCCCCGGATTCGAAATTGACAATAGTATATCCTCTGCAGAGACAATTTATGTTGGGAGCCCGCCACCTCAATCCCCTTGATATCATGGTTCATACGAATGGCTTCCGCCAACTTTTTTTTCCTTTTCTATAGGTGGTGTAGCCTATATTCCTCTTTTTTTCACCATATAAAGTTTTTGCAGTCACCCAGTCATTATATTCTGCTTTATCCCCAATTGAGATCACTATTATATTTACAATTTTTTCTTCAGTTACAACAGTTGGTCTCGGTTGACTTTTATAAATTTTTGGTATATTTGTGGTCTTTCACCTATTACTCACATATGGGACGATGATTGTCCTTTTTTGCTAGTTTTCTGGACTTACCAGGTTGGCACTTCTATAATAATAGTGGATATATTCTCACATCACTTGTCCATTTCTGCTATTTAATTGTGGATTTAATCATTTACTGATTTATATAGTTTATTTATGTTTTTTCTTCTTTCTGAATTTACCAGTTTGGCACATATTATTTGTCATATTATTTTTCCCTTGTGTGTGCAATTTAGCACAGAAGTGGGGAAGTCATTCCCATCATCACCCTTGGGTTTATTGGGAATTATTGTCTCATGATTTAATTTTTTGTGATTTTAATCATGTATAAGCACATTTAGATATTGGTTTTGTATATATGTAGATTTTATTATATGCTATTATTCTTTCTGGTATGTTGTATATATAAGCGTAGCACCACATCATTTTATTCGATTTTTGCAATGCTTTGCATCCTCTAATTAAAAAGAAAATACGTGCATATTTTTTAAATTAATCAATATGGCTGTATTTATTTATTTTTTTAGCAAAGCATGGACTATGGCATTTACATACTGTACGGGCCCTGCCCTGAAGGAGTAATCTAAAACACCTATCTCAAATGCATACACATGATAGTGCCAATTTAGACAGGGGCAAAGTTCATGTTTCACAATGTTACATGTTACACCCATATTCAGAGTGTAACATGTTACTAAATAAGCAGCCCCCCCCCTTCCCCCGGAGTCTCCGTTGTGACAGTGGGTGGGAGATCTTCTCCCTGCACCCGCTGTTACAATTTAAAGAAAGCATGGCTGTGCGGGGCTCTGCCCACCCGACCACATAATTTATTCACAGTGTTCTGTAAATGGATGGACTACAACTATTGTCAACCTTTGTGGCTGACGGCTTGTAGTTCTCAATGAACTACGACGGAGCTGGTGAGCGTTTTAGTAGTTCGTTAATTCTTCCTGCCATTCAGTAACTGCTTGCCCATATGAGCAAACGGCTACCCTGACAGTCTGCAGGGGCCTGGCATTGCATCCATGATCTGCTGACTGCGGGTGCAAACTCTACAGGCTCCTATAATAATAAATGCACATTTTTTTACCTGAAAAGAAAATGTGCAATTATTATTTTTTTAAAAAGGGTGAACTTAGCCTTTAACCTACTAGAAGGTCTTCGGAGTGTAGGAAGAATCCCACACAGACACAACATGCAAACTTCATTCAGATAGTGTCCTTGCCTGGATTCAAGCCACTGTGCTATATATGTGACTTGAGATATATATATATATATTTCATTTACACAGGCACAGGCCGCACACTTTAAAAAGCATACTTTTTGCACCCTTAGAATCACAGGCGTTGAGGTGTTTCAACTGATGAGAAGCTCTGCTGGTGATCCTGCTATGGAAGTCTTTGTTCTGGCACTTCCTGGTATGGGGGTGGCAACTGCCTTCCAATTGGGCTGTCACGTGCCCTCCTGAGGGACACTACAAGCAGCTATGCTCATACATATTGTGCAGACATGTTCCATTGTTGTCACTATTAGAAAGAAATCGAATCCAGAACACTAATGTTCAGCTGAGGCTGGTGTGAGTGCATGTAGACAGAAGCTGCAGTTTACATTCTACCCACTGGCCTATAATGCTTTCATTCCCTTATACTAAACTTGATTTGGAGGCCCAGAGGGTATAGGCACACAAGTAAGATGCTATATGCTGCAAAAGTTTTGGGCAGACTAGGGGTCCCAAACCTCCTAAAATACTATCGTGCAGTCCAATTAACTCATCTATTACAGATTTACACTGACCCCTATAAACCAGATTGGGTAACCCTTGATGCTCAAGTAGGAAGACCGCATCCCATAGATTTTCTAATGTGGATGCATTTTAAGAGCTGCAAGACAATTTTATGCCATGCATTATCCCATTTGTGAGAAATCTCCCGTAAATTGACAGCTCTCAAATCTATACATCAGCCGGCCCATTTTTTGGCAAACTGGTATTTCCACTGAGTCTCCAACCCCAGTGATTTAAATGAAGGACAGATAACAGTCCATATCATATGGACCATTTCCTTGACCATAAGGTCAATTTATGTCCAGATTATTTCCTCTAACAACTTAAGTTAGGCCCCCTCCAAAATGATTAATTTAGGCCAAATTTCACGTTTTCTTCATATGGCTGAAAAAGAATCACGGGAATGTTTTTTGAAAATATTTGTACACAGGACAGGACTCAGAGGGGTAGCATTTTGATATTATATCAGTTATTCTCTACCACGCTGTCAAGGTCCTACCTTTTCCCTGAGGTTATGTTACTCCATGTGCTGGCGTCCATCTTGGATTCTGCTGTGCATGGTGGGAATCCTTTTATGCCTTCAGGTCTCTGAGGTCCATCCCCCAGAGGGGTGTGGCTGATGACATATAAGCCTGTGGTCCGCACATGCTCTTTGCACTTGTGTCTTGTGTCTTTGTGTTGCTATTACTCTGTTCTGACTCTCGTGACTCTCCTGGTATCTGATTCGGCTTGTACTCGACTATTCTTTGTATTCTCCTTTGATCTGACTCTCCGTTGCTGAACCCGGCTCATGACCTGTGATTCTCGTCTGCTGTCCTGTACTGTTTTGTCCTATTGTTGTTGACCCGGCCTGTCTGACTACTCTTTTGTCTCTTCCACCTGCTACACGCCATTGGCGGCGGCCATTACCGCAGCTGGGGTGTCTCGGGGGCTGCGACCTGGTTCCTGGCTGCGTCAAGTCCATCCCCACCATCAGGGGCCCTGGTGAAGGGCAGCCAGGGACTTAGACTCCGCGCCCTGAGGGACTTCGGTCTGTGGGTGGTGGTTGTCGTCAGCCAGTGCGTTACATTGTTAGGCCTGCCTGTCCGTTCCCCGGCCCCTGCCCTGACACACGCTACCCCACAATCTTCCCTGGGAGGCAGACCTGGGTTTGGAGATTTTGGAGGAGGACTGGAATTCTTAAACCAACAAAATACATAAAGGCATAATAAATTTGTCACTAGTAGAAGCCGGTTATAAAGTCCTCTCTTATTGGTACCTGGATCCCACTAGACCTCTCCTCTATGCTCAGAGGATCTGAGCAACAGGTGCTATGTTACATAGTTGGTGGACTGTTCCCCAAATCAGATGCCTTTGGATGGAAATTCATGCAAAGAGCCATTCTGTTACTATGGATCAACATCCCAAATGGCCCTTTCGAACAAGCCAATAGTTATGTCCCTAGACACTCATCTTCTACATATTTCTAGCCACAAAACTGTTAATCCCAAATGCTTGGAAGTCTTTGGTGGTTAATCTTGCAGCCATGAAATACAAGATCACCTGGATCAAGGTTTACAAGAAAATAGTGTGTATCCTGTAAGACAAACAGGTGACGTTTGAGAAGTTCTGGGATCCACAGATATGTCATATAAGTATAACCTCCCAATTAGCCCACATACAGAGAAATGGATGGAGTGGGACTTACGTCTGGGAGACACATGCATTTTCTTAGCTACTCTATCTCACCACTCTTCTTCCTCTTTTTTCCTCCTGCGCAGGATCATTTTTGCATTAAAGGGGAACTTTACTCATAACAGTTGATAAAAAATAATGTTCTTTAGCAAGGAAAATATATTCCATATTAATATTTATGCTACCAAAATTAGTGTGTGCTGTAAATTGCCTTCAGCATTGTTCTTGTTTCTTCTCACTGGAGGCTGCCATTTTGTTGAAGCCCAGAGCCCCTGATCGGCAGTTAAAGGCAAATTTGTCTTCATTAAGTTTTATAACATAGTATACAAAAAAGAAAAAAGGGAACCAGCAATTACATATACATATGAACAATCAATAGGCTCAAACAGGAGATGAGCCAAAGAGATAATATAAGTCAGTGATTTTCACCAGTTAAATTAGGATAAACCTGGATAAATAACATGAAAACCCCTGAGACATATATCATGAGAATCTGTCCCAAAAAAGTACATGAAGAGCAGCAACATATGTCTGGGCGGAATCCACCAAACTGATCGGCAGTTAAAGCAGAACTAAACCCTCCTATCCTTTACAGCCAAGGAAGCTGCCATCTGTCTGATCTGCAACTGCCATGGTGGTGCTGCACATATGATCAGTTATAACAAAGCCATTTGATGATTTGACAGTTTGGTTGAGAACACAAGGAAATGTGACAGTTAGCATTCCTGGCATGTGGGAATGTAACTGTTTTTGGAAACAGTAAATAGGTTTAATTCCGCTTTAATCTTTAGATTGTCAGCAGATCAGCCTCTACAAATTTGGCACAGTGCCTAAAAATGCCCAAAAATTGAGAGCAACTGAGTATGTGCAGAGCAGGGCAAGACTGTATTACTGGATTTTAAACAGTATACACATTTATTTTTAATGTTTTACATAGCTGTACCTGCAAAAGGGGCCAGCCTGAAGTGATCTAGCAAAACTGAATTTTTTGATCAAAGTTCCACTTTAACCTATGTATGTTAGAGTCTGAGACTGAACTAATTCCCTTTCCATGGATGTATGCAATTTTAAAGCGTGACATGTTAGATATCTATTTACTCGGTGTAACATCATCTTTTATATTTTGTAAAAGCCAAAGCGCAGCACCTAAAAGTGAGTCTAATCTCAAAATGGTACTATATCACATAACTCATTATCAGCATGTACCGTGAAAACATAAAGTGAGCAGAAAATGTAAAATGTGTAGAAAAAATAAATGAGACAAGGACATTTTCATTTATGTTTATATACAGTTCTCATTTATTTTTCACATACATTTTACATTTTCTGCTCACTTGTTTTCACCATTCATGCTGTCACATGTTGATATTGAGTTATGTGATATACAGCTGAAACTCGAAAAATTAGAATATCGTGCAAAAGTTCATTTATTGCAGTAATGCAACTTAAAAGGTGAAACTAATATATGAGATAGACTCACTACATGCAAAGCAAGATAGTTCAAGCCGTGATTTGTCATAATTGTGATGATTATGGCTTACAGCTCATGAAAACCCCAAATCCACAATCTCAGAAAATTAGAATATTAAATGAAATCAATAAAACAAGGATTGTACATAGAACAATATCGGACCTCTGAAAAGTATAAGCATGCATATGAACTCAGTACTTGGTTTGGGCCCCTTTTGCAGCAATTACTGCCTCAATGCGGCGTGGCATGAAAGCTATCAGCCTGTGGCACTGCTGAGGTGTTATGGAAGACCAGGATGCTTCAATTGCGGCCTTCAGCTCTTCTGCATTGTTTGGTCTCATGTCTCTCATCTTTCTCTTGGCAATGCCCCATAGGCGAGTTTGCTGGCCAATCATGCACTGTAATCCCACAGTCATTGAACTAGATTTTTGTGCTTTTGGCAGTGTGGGCAGGTGCCAAGTCCTGCTGGAAAATGAAGTCAGCATCCCCATGAAGCTCGTCTGCGGAAGGAAGCATGAAGTGCTCCAAAATCTCCTGGTAGACGGCTGCGTTGACCCTGGACTTAATGAAGCACAGTGGACCAACACCAGCAGATGACATGGCTCCCCAAATCAACACGGACTGTGGAAACTTCACACTGGACTTCAAGCATCCTGCAGTGTGTGCCTCTCCATTCTTCCTCCATACTCTGGGTCCTTGGTTTCCAAATGAGATGCACTTTGAACCACTGAGCAACAGACCAGGTCTGTTTTTCTTTAGCCCAGGTAAGACGCTTCTGACGTTGTTTCTTGATCAGGAGCGGCTTGGCAAGAGGAATACGACATTTGAAGCCCATGTCCACTCCTTGTGAAAGTCCCCAACACTTTTGAATGGCCTTTTCCTGACAATCCTCTCCAGGCTGCGGTCATCCCTGCTGCTTGTGCACCTTTTTCTTCCACACTTTTCCCTTCCACATAACTTTCTATTAATGTGCTTTGATACAGCACTTTGGGAACATCCAACTTCTTTTGCAATTACCTTTTGAGGCTTTCCCTCCTTATGGAGGATGTCAATGATGGTTTTCTGCACAACTGTCAGGTCAGCAGTCTTTCCCATGATTGTGATTCCTACTGAACCAGACTGAGAGACCATTTAAAGGCTCAGGAACCCTTTGCAGGTGTTATGGCTTAATTAGCTGATTAGAGTGGGACACTTTGAGCCTAGAATGTTGCACTTTTTCACAATATTCTAATTTTCTGAAATTGTGGATTTGGGGTTTTCATGAGCTGTAAGCCATAATCATCACAATTATGAAAAATCACGGTTTGAACTATCTTGCTTTGCATGTAATGAGTCTATCTCATATATTAGTTTCACCTTTTAAGTTGCATTACTGAAATAAATGAACTTTTGCACAATATTCAAATTTTTTGAGTTTCACCTGTAGTACCATTTTGAGATTATACTCACTTTTAGGGGCTGGCTTTTACAGATTGGTTTGGGGATTTGTATACTTACCCGCTGCTAGATGCCTTACACAACTTTAACACTGACTTAATATATTGTAATCTTTTATATTTTACCGAAAAAGGGGTATTGTGTTTGTGTGCACTAAAATTCATGAAAGTGCATTTTTTTCAATAAATTTGCATTAAGAAAAAATGCACAAATACCATGTGTAAGGGACCGCCTGGCGGTACCACTAGCACTCCACTGAATAGGCGTCCCCAGCGCACGGAATCTAAGTGCCAGGGTGCTTGTTCACCAGGGCCCCTGATGGTGGGGATGGACTTGGAGCCCCCCGAGACCAGGTCGTGGCTACTGGGTGCATCTGTCAGTGGTAGTGGTATGTGCCAAGGGCTCCCACGGGGAGGAGTCTGGTATGAGGAGGTCAGAAGACCCCACTGCAAGGGATGGATGGATGGATGAGCAAGGTCAGACGGGCCGGGTCGGTAACAGAGAGGACGGCAAGGTACAAGGCAGCGGGCATAGAATGGTCGGGTCACACGCCAGGTCAGCAACAGCAGGTCAAATCCAATAAGGGGCATTCAGGAGAGAGGTCAGGCAAAGCAAGGGTCAGAATAGGAGAAAGCAGCAAGGTCAGGTACAATCCGGGTCAAAAACTTACAGGGTAAAGGCTCACAGGATACAGGATGCAGGGAAGACCAGAAGGCACTGAATGACAGCTCAGGGCCATTTAAATATCCCACCCTGCACTGCCATTGGTGCCCAGCGGGCGGCCGCGGCTCCTACTGCGCATGTGCGAACTCGAACGCCGCGGCTGGCCCGGACCTAGTGCCCGTGTCCCTGCACAGGGCGGTGCACTGCGCCTGCGCCGGGACCATCGCGGTGGGGATCGAGGAGATCCCTGACATTGCCCCCCCCTACGGGCAACCTCCAGATGCCCACCCGATCTCTCCACCACGGGTGATCGCGAAAAAACCTCCGGACAAGTCTGGGTGCATGGACATTATGGGCTGGCTCCCAAGAATTGTCCTCAGGGCCATAGCCCTTCCATTTGATAAGGAATTGGGTCTGGCCTCCCCTCCTTCGACACTTCAGGATTGTTTCTACCTCAAATTCTTCTTCTCCCTTGACCGTTATGGCTTCCGGGGGTCTAGATTCCCGGTCAGGGAAGGCATCTGGGACTACTGGCTTCAGCAGGGACACATGGAAGACTGGGTGGATCTTGAGCATGTCAGGAAGGACGAGTTCGTAGGCCACTTCGTTAACCATCCGTTTAATGCAGAAGGGGCCTATAAATTTGGGTCCCGATTTCTTTGACGGGCAAAGCATCTTTAAATTGGACGTCGCTAGCCAAACCTTCTCCCCAGGTCGCAACACCAGATCTCCCCTCCGTTTCCTGTTGAATGCCTTCCTGTAGTCTTCCTGGGCCCGACTGATGGCCTCTTGAAGCTTCTTATTGTTCGCGGAGAAAAATGTTACCACATCCTGCGTTGCTGGTACTGGGCATTCCGAGACCAAATCCGGGAGGAAGACTGGGTGAAAGCCATAGTTGGCAAAGAACGGGGACTGTCCCGTCGCTGAGTGGCGGGCGTTGTTGTATGCAAATTCCGCTAGTCGGTAGAAGTGGCATCCAGTCATCTTGAGTAAACGAAGTGTAGCACCTTAAGTATTGCTCTAGGGTCTGATTGGTCCTTTTGGTTTGACCGTTAGTTTGAGGGTGGAACGCAGAGGAGAGGGACAATTTGATGTCCAGGGCTTTGCACAGTGCTCTCCAAAATCTTGACGTGAACTGGACCCCCCGGTCCGAGACAATGTCTTCGGGGACCCCATGCAGCCTTACTACCTCACGAATGAAGACTTGCGCAGTCTCGGCCGCCGAGGGGGTTTTCTTCAACGGGATGAAGTGGGCCATCTTGGACAAGCGGTCCACGACCACCAGGATTGCCGTGTGGTCTAGTGATGGCGGAAGCTCGACTATAAAGTCTAACGAAATCTTTTGCCAAGGCCGTTCAGGAATCGGTAAGGGTCGCAGCAGACCTCAAACTTTGTTTCTTGCTGGCTTGTTCTTCTGGCAGGTGATACAGGACCTTACATAGCCCTTACAATCTTTAGCCATGTCCGGCCACCAGAAGGAGCGTCGGAGACGTTCCAGGGTCTTTTCTGGGCCAAAGTGCCCCGCCATCGGGTGGTCATGGCAATGCCCCAAGACCAGGGTTCGGGCTTCCTCCGGCACCACAATTCGATCTTCCCTCCATAGGAGTCCCCCCTTGTTCTGGAGCGGCCCTCCGCCTGGGGTAGAGATGGTTGTGGATGCCTCCATTAGCTTGGAACGAAGGTCCGACTGAAGGGCCAGGAAGTTACCCGAGGACAGGATGGTGTCGGGTACTGGGATCTCCTTGGTGTCCTCGTACATACGTGATAACGCATCTGGCTTAGTGTTCTTTGATCCAGGCCGGTACGTAATGTGGAAGTTGAATCTTGAAAAGAATAGTGCCCATCTTGCCTGTCGCGGGCGTAGACGCTTGGCGGTTCTCAGATATTCCAGGTTTTTGTGGTCAGTAAATATTAAGATGGGGTGCACCGCACCTTCCAGCAGGTACCTCCATTCCTCTAACGCTGTTTTGATCGCCAGTAGCTCTCGATCACCGATATCATAATTCTTCTCCGCTGGGGTAAGCTTCCGTGAGAAGAATGCTACAGGATGGAGCAGTTCCTTGGTGCCTTTCCGCTGGGAGAGGATGGAACCTACCGCATTCTCCGATGCATCCACTTCCAAGATATAGGGCAGGGCGGCGTCTGGGTGACCCAAAATGGGTGCCGAGGTGAACAGCTTCTTCAAGGCTTCAAAAGCTTCCTGCGCCTCTGGTGTCCATCTGAACCGGGTTCCCAGCTTGGTTAGCTGAGTATTGGGGGAGACCAGACTCGAGAAGTTCTTGATGAACTTCCGGTAAAAATTTGCAAAACCGATAAATCGTTGGACGCCTTTCCTATCCGTGGGTTCAGGCCAATCCAGTATTGCAGCGACTTTCTGGGGATCCATCGCGACCCCCGCGGTGGAGATAATCAGGCCCAAGAAGGTAATGCTGCATTGTTCGAAACAACATTTCTCTGCCTTGGCGTACAACCCATGCTGCCGCAATCGCCCCAATACCCTTGCTACATGTATTCTGTGTTCCCCCAAAGAAGGGGAGAAAATCAGAATGTCGTCTAAATAAACGATAACAAAGACATCCAGAAAGTCCCTAAAAATATCATTCACAAAGTGTTGAAACGTGGCCGGAGCATTACACAACCCGAACGGCATGACCAAATATTCAAAATGGCCAAAGCGGGTGCGGAAGGCCGTCTTCCACTCGTCCCTCTCCCTTATGCGAATCAAGTTGTACGCCCCCCTCAAATTCAGCTTTGTAAAAACCACTGCTGTTTTTAAACTTTGGAATAACTCCGGTACTAACGGCAGTGGGTAACGGTTCTTTATCGTGACCCTGTTCAATTCCCTGTAATCGATACACGGCCTTAAGGTTTTGTCTTTCTTTTCAACAAAGAAAATTCCCGCCCCCGCCGGTGAAGTGGAGGGGCGGATGAACCCCTTCTGGAGGCTGTCCTCGATATATTCCTTTAGGGCCCCCAATTCGGGCTCAGAAAGGGGGAAGATTCACCCAAAAGGAATTTCTGAACCGGGTAACAGGTCAACGGGACAGTCATAAGGGCGGTAGGGGGGTAGAGTATCGGCTCCCCGTTTGCTGAACACATCTAGAAACTCATGGTAGGCTGCAGGGATTACTTGTTTTAATTCAGCTTCCCCCTCAGAGCACAGGAGGATTTGGGGGACCCCCGGGCCCGAAGTGCGGCAGTATACCCGACAGTATGGGGAAGGGAACGAGATTACTCCGGTCTCCCAGTCAATCTGGGGGTTATGGGCCCGTAACCATGGGAGCCCCAGAATGACTGGGAAGAGGGGTGAAGCTATAGCATCCAGGCGGAGGAGTTCCTGGTGCTGGCCGGCAATGACAGTGGCGATGGAGGGGGTTTCCTGGTTCACTACCCCCGATTTTAAAAATTTAAAATTAATATCCAAGAAGCAGCTGCATGCCCCCAAATCAACTATGGCCGATACTTCCACGGTCCTTTCTGGAAGCTGAAAGGAAAGGGGCACCACTAAGTATTGGGATGGACCAACATTGCCAATGGATAAGGAAGAAGAGGTGCACTTACTCAGTTTCTGCGGGCAGGATCGTACCATATGACCAGCTTCACCACAGTAGAGGCACAGGTTCTGGGATCGTCTGCGCTGATGTTCCTCTGGAGATAGTTTAGGCCGTGCCAGGCCGAGTTGCATGGGTTCAGGGATATCTCCAGGTGGCCGGTTCTGGATGTTTGGCCTAGGTGCTTGACTGGGACCTTGAAATGACCCCCAGGGATTTCCATGACCCTGGCCGGACCTCTCAAACCTGCGTTCCCGCAGTCTACGGTCAATTTTAATGGTCAGTGCTATTAAGTCCTCTAAAGTCTCAGGCACCTCCACCCGGGCGAGCTCATCTTTCAGGCCTTCTGATAGGCCTATACGGAACTGATGCAGGAGTGCGAACTCGTTCCAACGTGTGTCCCCCATCCAGCGCCTAAACTCAGACGCGTACTCCTCCGCCGCTCGGCGGCCTTGCCGGAGCGTGTACAAAGTAGCTTCAGCAGAAGCTGCCCGCTGTGGGTCATCATATAGGATGGCCATTGCGTCAAAAAAATTGTCAGCCGAACTAAGGTGAGGGTCATTTTTTCCCCGCAATCAGTGGGCCCAGTCTTGGGGTTCACCCTGCAGGAGGGAGATGACAAACCCCACCTTCACGGATTCAGTCACGAAGGTCCGGGGTTGTAACTCAAAATAGAGAAGACAGGACTCACGGAATGACCTGAAGCGTGTGCGGTCCCCGTGAAAATGTTCCGGTAAGGGTACTCGGGGTTCGGCCGCCAGGAGTGGTGCGGACGCCCCAGAAACCGGCACAGGGGCTGCTACAGCCGGGGGTGCGGGGACCGCGGCCTGTGGGGCAGGAACGGATATAGTACAGGTCTGGAATTGGTTTTCAATCTGCTGACATCTATCCTGCAGGGCCGATACGGCCTGTGTCAAATTAGACAGGTGCCTGCAGATCTCCTCAAGCGGTGAGGGCCCTCCTCTAGACTCAGTCATGGCCTTCTGGTACTGTAAGGGACCGCCTGGCGGTACCACTAGCACTCCACTGAATAGGCGTCCCCAGCGCACGGAATCTAAGTCCCAGGGTGCTTGTTCACCAGGGCCCCTGATGGTGGGGATGGACTTGGAGCCCCCCGAGACCAGGTCGTGGCTACTGGGTGCGTCTGTCAGTGGTAGTGGTATGCGCCAAGGGCTCCCACGGGGAGGAGTCTGGTATGAGGAGGTCAGAAGACCCCACTGCAAGGGATGGATGGATGAGCAAGGTCAGACGGGCCGGGTCGGTAACAGAGAGGACGGCAAGGTACAAGGCAGCGGGCGTAGAATGGTCGGGTCACACGCCAGGTCAGCAACAGCAGGTCAAATCCAATAAGGGGCATTCAGGAGAGAGGTCAGGCAAAGCAAGGGTCAGAATAGGAGAAAGCAGCAAGGTCAGGTACAATCCGGGTCAAAAACTTACAGGGTACAGGTTCACAGGATACAGGATGCAGGGAAGACCAGAAGGCACTGAATGACAGCTCAGGGCCATTTAAATATCCCGCCCTGCGCTGCCATTGGTGCCCAGCGGGCTCCTACTGCGCTTGCGCGAACTCGAACGCCGCGGCCGGCCCGGACCTAGTGCCCGTGTCCCTGCACAGGGCGGTGCACTGCGCCTGTGCCGGGACCATCGTGGCGGGGATCAAGGAGATCCCTGACACCATGTGACATAAAAAATTGCAACACCCACCATTGTATTCTCTCGGTCCTCTATTTAACTGCTTCCCAACCGCCCTATAGCAGAAATATTGCTACGGGGAGTCACGGGTGCGCAAAAGCACGTGTATGCAGGTGTGTATTTACCACAAGGCAAACAAGGCATTTGCCTAGGGTGGAATTTTTCAGGGGGGGCAGCACTGCCCCTTGGAAGAAGGGAAGGAAGAAGGGACACACACGGCATGGTGACCTGGTGGGTTCCGAGAGATGCTGTGGGTTTCATGAGGGTATATGCAGAGCCTGACTCTCGTACCTGGGGATGTCCGGAGCTGTGAAGGTAAGTGTCTTTCTCTCTCTCGCCATGGGGGATGGTGTCTGGTGTATGGGGGGAAGTGGTATTTGAAGGCTTGGGTGTATATATATATATATATATATATACACAGTTGTGTTCAAAATAATAGCAGTCAGACATCACTAACCTGATCAATCACTGTTTTTGGTAGAAATGATATTTCTACATGGCAAATAATTTACTAGCAGGTGTAGTAGAGTAATATAAATCCAACAGACCCAACAGTCATGACATGCAGGCTGCTGATTCTGTGTAATTGAATCACTCATTGAAAGGGGCATGTTCAAAATAATAGCAGTGTGGAGTTCTATTAGTGAGGTCGTTCATTCTTTGAAAAACAGGTGGCAATTATTGCTCTTATTTAAGGAAGGAAGGCAGCAAATGTTGTACATGCTGGTTACAGTGCATTTCTCCCTGAAATTCTGAGGAAAATGGGTCGTTCCAGACATTGTTCAGAAGAACAGCGTACCTTGATTAAAAAGTTGATTGGAGAGGGGAAAACATATAAAGATGTGCAGAAAATGATAGGCTGCTCAGCTAAAATGATCACAAATGCTTTAAAATGGCAACCAAAACCTGAAAGACGTGGAAGAAAGTGAAAAACTACCATTCAAATGGATAGAAGAATAGCCAAAACGGCAAGGACTCAGCCAACAATCAGCTCCAGGAAGATCAAAGAAGGTCTAAAGTTACCTGTGAGTACTGTTACAATTAGAAGACGCCTATGTGAAGCCAAGCTATCTGCAAGAAGCCCCCGCAAAGTCCCACTGTTAAAAAAAAGACGTTCTGAAGAGGTTACAATTTGCCAAAGAGCACATTGACTGGCCTAAAGAGAAATGGAGCAACATTTTGTGGACTGATGAAAGTAATATTGTTCTTTTTGGGTCTAGTGGCCGGAGACAGTTTGTCAGACGACCCCCAAACACTGAATTCAAGCCACAGTACACTCTGAAGACAGTGAAGCATGGTTGCGCAAGCATCATGATATGGGGATGTTTCTCATACTACGGTGTTGGGCCTATTTATCGCATACCAGGGATCATGGATCAGTTTGAATACATCAGAATACTTGAAGAGGTCATGCTACCTTATGCTAAAGAGGAAATGCCCTTGAAATAGGTGTTCCAACAAGACAACAACCCCAAACACACCAGTAAACGTGCAACATCTTGGTTCCAGACCAACAAGATTGACGTTATGGAGTGGCCAGCCCAATCCCCGGATCTTAATCCAATAGAAAACTTGTGGGGTGACATCAAAAATGCAGTTTCTGAGGCAAAACCAAGAAATAGAGAAGAACTGTGGAATGTAGTCCAATCATCCTGAGCTGGAATACCTGTTCACAAGTGCCAGAAGTTGGTTGACTCCATGCAACACAGATGTACAGCAGTTCTCAGAAACAGTGGTTATACAACTAAATATTAATTAAGTGATTCAAAGAAAAGCAAAATCTTCAAACATTTTTCAGTTTATATAGTGAATGTTTGAGTTTGTAAAGAAGAATACAAACACTGCTATTTTTTTGAACAGTCTAATATTCACTTTTCTTCAATTTTTTTAGAGGAACAACACAAATTTGATGTATTTTTCTTCATGTTTTGATTTGGAATAGAATGTGTAGTGTTCGCAATGCATTTGTGTGTATGGAAATAAAAGCTAATAGAAGGATTTTGAGCTTTATTCACTTTTTTCAACACACTGCTATTATTTTGAACACAACTGTATATATATGATTTTGCCTTTCCGGGTAGGAGGTGCGCGAGCCCTACCTATGCCACCATTCGTGGCTGTGGCTGTCAATCACCAGGTCCCGGGCAGTGATTACTCACCAGTGCCCGGTGATTGCCGAGCATCTCCAACGCGGAGGAGAACTGTTTGTAAACAATACAGTTCTCCTCCCTGTCAGCTCGTGCACAGTGCTTTGGATGGCTGTCCACAGCACAGCCATCCAAAGCAGTGTCCTTACAGTGCAGCACACAGACACAGCACTATGTAAAACAGCACACAGTTCACCCTTTGATCGCCCCTCATGTTA
The DNA here is from genome assembly GCF_062004578.1 of Staurois parvus. Classification (NCBI taxonomy): domain Eukaryota; kingdom Metazoa; phylum Chordata; class Amphibia; order Anura; family Ranidae; genus Staurois; species Staurois parvus. The sequence continues at coordinate 2,310,427 of NW_028318393.1, forward strand.
ACCCCTTCCTGTCTAGTGCCATTAGTACAGTGTCAGTGCTTTTTTTTTTAGCACTGATCATTGTATTGGTGTCACTGGGGATGTCAGTGACACTAAGTCAGTTTCCTCCAGTATCAGAATGCCCGGCGCAGTCCCGCTATAAGTCGCTGATCGCCACCATTACTAGTAAAAATAAATCCCAGTATATATACCATCATTTGTAAATGCTAGAACTTTCATGTAAACCAATTAATTTACACGTATTGGGATTTTTTTTTAGCAGACATGTAGCAGAATACATTTTGGCATAAATTCATGACAAAATTTGAATTTTTTACTTTTTTTACTGGACATGTTTACTAGCAAAAAGTCAAAAATATTGTTTTTTTCTCAAAATTGAGTCTTTTTTTTTTTGGAGAGCGCAAAAAATAAAAAATGTAGAGGCAAACAAATACCACCAAAAGAAAACTCAATTCATGAGAAAAAAGGATATAAATTTCAGTTGGGTGCAGCGTTGCATGACTGCGCAATTGTCAATTACAGTAATGCAGCGCTATAACGCAAAAAATTACCCGGTCAGGAAGGGAGGGGGGGTAAATCCTCTGGAGGCCAAATGGTTAAATATCTCTCTCTCCATATATATATATATATATATATATATATATATATAAATAATATGTTTGGGGGTTCTAAGTAATTTTCTAGCAGAAAATGCTGCTTTTACATGTAGAGGAATGTCAGAAGTGGCCTGGGTGGGAAGTGATTTAGTCACTTTATAAATTCCCCCAAATTCGCCGTTCTGTAATGTGATGTAGCGAGCTGGCCCTAGATGGAGTGTAAGCTCCTGTGCCCTCTCCCCGGAGTAGAGGAGGATCTGAGGCCGGCCAGTGATGACACACATCTTCCAGCATCAGTGTGCTCAGTGATCCCGCCCCCTCACCCTCCACCAATAAGAGAGCAGACATCGTCATGCGGGGGCGGGGTGGACATAACAGAGGGAGACGTGAGTCAGGACCGGCCATAGAAGGAGGCTGGAGATCCAGGGAAGCATGGCAGGAGACAGCGAGCAGGCTCTGCCCAACCACACGCCGCAGAACGGGCCACCATTCCTCATCGGGGTCAGCGGAGGCACGGCGAGCGGGAAGGTGAATGAGGGGGGCTGTGCAGGGGGAGGGGAGGCTGGGCATGGAGCAGATGGGACCACAACAGATCAATGTGACCGATAACGGGAAGGGAGCGCATGGCTGTGTCCGCCGACAAAGGATGAGCTGGGCTCACAATGAATGACACACGTCTTGTTAGTGGAGGAGGAGGAGCCGCTCCTGGGTCCTCGTACTAGATCCTCCCAGGGGATCCGCTCAGAGATCCTCGTCCTAGAGATCACCGGGTTTCTGCTGGGAAGGTGGCCACGTGACTGGTGTACACTGCGCTCCTGCTAACGTGTGCGACATCCGGGGAGGCTGGGGCCCCATCTGGTCCAGCCTTGTGATATTAGTCATTCTTATGTATGATGATGGAGGGAGATTCCATACTCAGATCCTCAGCCAGGGACTGGAAATCACCAGATTCCAGATGGGAAGTCTGCCATGTGAGTGGACAGTCTACTCTGTACATCGCTCTGCCAACGTGTGCGCCATGCTGTGTCTGGGGGAGGATGGGGTTAACCCTTCCTGGCCTTGTGATTGCTTTCTGCGTGTATAAAAGATGTCACTGCCTCCATGGGACTTCTGATCAGTGTACGTTCCAGCCTTTCCAGGATGATCCTGATTATTTTGTGGTTGGTGATGTCATCTGTGATGAGGACATAGATGGGACCATCAGGAAACGATTGATTCCCTGTGTGACAGATGACGGGAGCCATGTACAGACAGCCACCAATGGCACCTGTGAGCAGACTATGCTGGGGGATTCCCAGAATCCTGTCCTTGTCCCTATAAAACAGCCTGTGCATGATGGGGATCACAGGTTTGGTTACCGGTTCAGGTAGTTCCTAGCTTTCTTCCACTTTAAATTTGAAACTAAACCCTCCTATTGGTTTCAGCCAAGGAAACTGCCACCTTAAAGCAGAGTTCCAGCTGGAAAGACAGCTACATATACTAGCTGCGGACTTTTAAAATACAGCCACTTACCTGTCCTGCGGTGTCCTCACCACCACTGGTTTCACCGGCCGTCTTCACTCCCTGGAGCCGGCACGTTCAGTGTGGGCACCTGGCTGGAACAGCCTGCGGCTTCACAGCCGGGTGCCCACTGTGCATCCGCAAGAAGCGCTGTGCTTTGTGACAGGTCCCAGAAGACTACAGGACCATTCACATGTCACTGAAGACTATGGGGAGGGAGGGGGGGGGAGGACAACCTCTGCTTATGCTCACCTGAGGGCTGTCAACCAGGCGGCCCTCCAGCTGTTGCCAGACTACAAGTCCCATCATGCCTCTGCCTTTGGGAGTCATGCTTGTAACTCTCAATCTTTCAATGCCTCATGGGACTTGTAGTTTGGCAACAGCTGGAGGGCCGACAGCTTGACACTCGTGCCTTAGGCGATTGCAGTGGAAGTAGTAGCAGGTACCTGTCATATTCAGATACCTGCCTCTCCCAGCTCCCCAAAGTTGCCAGTCCTTAATGGGGGGCAGAGGACAAATGCTTAAAGAGAACTTCCCCCTTTTGGGTGGAGCTCTGCTTTAACTTCTGTTTGATCTGCAAGTGCCATTGAGCTGCACATGTGATCAGTTATGACACCAGCCATTTGATAGTTTGACAGTTTAGTTGACAGCCGAAGAAAATGTGATGGGAATGTAACTGTTGTTGTGTGGGTTTTTTTTTTTTTTGTTTCTTTTAAACTGTTAAATTGATGGGTTTAGTTCCACTTTAAGAATGTGTTGCCATGGCTGCTCCAGATTAAATAAAAAAAGATCACTGCCAGTTAGGCTCCTCTCATGCTGTACCCTTTCAAAAACACAGCAAAAAAGGCACATGTGTTTTTTACTTTTTTTTTTTTTTTTTTTTTTGAAAGAGCGGTGCTAAAGTAGTCTAACTGGTGGTAACTGTTTTACTGTGGTTTTACAACTGAAAAAACACAGGTGACTCAAAAAAAAGTGCAACTGTGGGTTCATTTTGTGAATATTTTTTTTTTTCTTCTTTCCACATTGTAATGCCTTTCCATTCATTTCAATGGGGAGGTGTGTGTTTGCTTTTTTGTGCTAAACATGTGGCAAGCAGAACTTTGAAAAACGTAACCAACCAATGTGAAACGTTCCATAGGATTTAATGGTCATGCATTTTTCTTCTTTTAACATAAAAACGGATCCATGTGAATGCAGCCTTTTGTCAGTGCTCAGACGGATCAGTTATCTGTTGTACAGATACACCAGTGCTCAGAGTGAGGCATGTCTGTGCTAGAAGGCCAACAGGTGCATGATGGATTCCCACACAGGGTTTCTTGGTTGCTATGGAGCTGGCTGTCCCCTGGCATCTTGGCAACCAGTGCCTTTTCCCCTGCCCCATTCAGCTGACAGTTAATTGTAAACAAAGGGGAGGCCATGTTGGTGATGTCATTACTCAAATTTGACAGGGACCACTGAGCTGGCAGCTGAATGAGCCTGGAATAAATCATTGGTGGTTATGACGCTGGAGGCTGCACAGCCAACCACCTCTTAAAAACGAATGGGGTTGTACTTTGGAGGGGGGGTGCTGTGAACTTGGGGTTGTGGCTGAGCCTGTTCTGGAAATGGGAGTATCTAGTCTGGACACTCCAGCCTCAATGCTCCACCATTTGTTTCTGACAGCGTCATGAACTCACCCCCCCGACACCCGACACGTTTGCAGGAGGGGTTTTATGTGCTTGGGTGTATCCCCCCCCCCCCCCCCAAGCTAAAAATTTGATATCACGTCAGGGATAAAGCCCCCTGCATTGGTATATTAGAAGGCAGGCTCTCTTTGTGACATCAGGGTAATTAAGCCCCGCCCCCGATATCTCACCTTTCTTTCATTGAAGCAGTGGCGTGAAGATTGCTCCGGAGGTCACAGTAAGCAATCAGGCAGCTGTAAAGTGACTAGATCACTTCCATGAGAAAGCTGACAGTTGGCTCAACTAGTGTACATGCTCCTGGCTGCTACAGTGTGTAACCCCCCCACCCCATCCGTAAGCCTAGTACACACGAACAGAAAATCAGGTGAAAAATGTCACTTTTCATACGATAATGATTGTTGGCACACCTTTCATCAGAAATTATTCGAAGTGACAAACCCGAACATTTTTTGTTTTTGTACGATACCAGATCGCATGATTTTAGTTTAATCACTACAGTATTTGTTTGAAACACATCTGAAGCGCAAGACCGCATGTGCTCAGAAACAAAAGAATACAATACAACACATTACATCTAAAGTGGTGTTCTGTTGTATGAGAATTTCTGTAACTTTAGTTATCTCCATTTTTGATATGAGACTAGCGTGCAAAATAAAGGGCTATCACTCGTCCATTGTAGTTGTGTACAAGGCTTTAGTGGCAGAAAGTTGAAAGGCAGAACATGAATGCAGGACGTGTTCTGGGGGGCATGAAAGTTTATTTGTTCTCGGGTGACTTCTGCTTTTCGGAAAGCTAATCGTAGGAGTACTGGTGTGAATGAGGCCTAAGACATTGTTGTGTTGTATTCTGGAGTGAGGCATGGTTTTCCCCAGTGTGGGTTTGTGACCCATGAATTGCTGTGTACAGATCCTGGTGGCAGTGTGCAGTATTTTAGTTGAGTAATAAGTGGACAAACTTAAATCCTCCTGTACTTGGAGAGTAGGTCCAAAAAGAGTTAGTAGACTGCAGTCAAATCTTGGCCCTCATTGGATGGGCTCTCCTTGCTGCACTCACAAGACTGGGGGAGTCTAGATGCACTGCAATAATAGAGGGCTCACTGGCCTAGTGCATTATCCTTTAACCATTTGCCCTCCAGAGGATTGACACCCCCCCCCCCTTCCTGACCAGGCCATTTTTTTTGCGTTACGGCACTGCATTACTTTGACAATTGCGTGGTCATGCAACACTGCACGCAATTAAAATTTTACTTTTTTTTTTTTTTTTCACGAATCGTGCTTTCTTTTGGTGGTATTTGATCACCTCTGCATTTTTTATTTCTTTGCGCTATAAAAATAAGACTGACAATTTTGAGAAAAAAAAAATGTATTCTGCTACATCTTTGCGGGAAAAAAATAAATGTAAATATATTGGTTTACGTGAAAGTTATAGCGTTTTACAAATGGCGGTGTGTTTATATACTGGGATATTTTTTTTTTTTTTTACTAGTGATGGCGGCGATCAGCGACTTATAGCGGGACTGCGGCGGGCATTCTGACACTGGGGGAACTGACTTGGTGTCACTGGCATCCTCGGCTACAAATGGCGGGTGTGCGCCTTCTACCCTGAAATACAAAATGACATGTGTGTATATACATGATTTAATACACCCCTGCTGCCCTGTAGCAGTATATCTGCTATAGGGTGGCAGGGATGTGGGTTAAAAATTTACTTTAGATTTATAAAATGGTAAGTATTCTACTCCACAAGTGGATACAAATACATGTTCAACTCATGACAGCAGCACAAAGTAATCCGCAAAACATAAAGATGTAACGGAACCATGGAATCTCACCAGGCTAACTCATTTCAAGGACTTATCCTCTTCCTCAGAGCCCACCTTTTGTGGGCTTTTGAGGAAGAGAAGTCCTCAGTGTCAGCCTGTTTAGATTCCATTGTTCCGTTACATCTTGATGTTTTGCGGATTACTTTGTGCTGCTGTCATGAGATGTACATGTATTTTTATCCACTTGTGAGTATAATACTTACCATTTTATATAAGTTAATTTTTAAAGGATAATGCACTAGGCCAGTGTGCCCTGTTTTTATTATTGCGATGAGTAAGAAGTACTGTATCTTGCCTTGGTGGCACATCAGTTATGGCTCTTGCGTCACTACTCGCGTACCACATGCTGACATCTCTGGCTCTTTCTGAGAAAATGTAGTTTTTGTAGATAAGGGTGATGTTTTCTTTGTGGTCTGTCTTGAATATATTTTTCAAAACAAAAGCATGCACAGTGCATGGGAAAGTCTTTTCCTGCTTCCTGTTACTGCGGCTTAGACACTGAACGCTTCAGCTCACCTCTAGTGAAAAATGCTGTATTTTAAGAACTCTTTGGAGGTTAATACCTTTTGATGACTATCCGTCTACCATTACAACCACGCCAAGCTGTCCAGGAAGGTCCATGCACACAGGGCAAAACAAAACGTCTGACAGAAAAGAGAACTATAGCATTTTTGTACAGGAGTGTAGGAGATTTTATTAGCACTCAGCATAATTTTTTTTTTTTTCTTGTGCCAGAAAACTGTGTTTTTTTTTTTTTTTTTTTTTCTTTCCTGTAAATGCTGAGCTTAAAATATGCCTAATGTCATGGACACATAGAACACTGAGCTGCATCTACAGGCAAAACACTATACTCACACAGCCATGTGAAATTATGGCAACTAATACACAGAATCTGGCAGATTCAGAAGATTCAAAACAGAAGTGGCAGCAAGATCCTGTGCAAGGATACACGTACACTGTATTTGATTGCCTTTTTTTTTTTTTTTTCTTTTCTACAGGAGTTTAGCAGCCACAAAAATTGTGGTAAAAAGCCCTATTTATCCATGGACATTCTCACTTCTGGTGTTAATACATTCTATTGCCCATTAGAATGTATTAATGCAGGAATGCGCCTAAACACTCAACGTTTAATAGCCATTTAGTCACTTTTGAGCATTTTTATGCTCAAAAGCTCCTCTCCTGAAGGCATGGTGATGGCCTTTTTTTCTGTCTCTAAATGCATCTGCCTCCAGACTCCTTTGTGTATATAGACACAGGTTAACATGGAAGGGTGTTTAGATGCAGGAAAAAGCTGAAATGCCTGTAAAAGCAGCTTTTTTTTTTAACTCACGTGTACAAGAGGCCTAAAATGTGTTTTGTGCGTCGTTTTAACATATTCATGTCAGTGGCTGCATTCTTGCACAGCTGCTGGTGTGAACAAGCCCTAAAATGTGTCTAAACCCATTAAACAAATCTTTATACATTCAACCTTACCACTGCTTTAGGTGTGGTGGTTGCATCGGTGTATTTTTTTTTTTTTTCTTTCATGCTTTCATACCTTGTTCACCTGGTGATCCTGCCAGTAACTACAATGCTTGCTGCTGAATCTACAGAGAAGCAATATGGTCACCCTAAGGTAGGACTACAGAACACCTCCCCAAAGTAGATATTTGTTTTGTAGTCCACAGAGAATTATGAAAAATGTGAAATATGTAACCACAGGCAGAGAGCACAGTAAGCGCACAAGATTTCTGGCAAGATCAGCAGGTAGTTTCTTGCAATTATCGCACAGTTGGTTAAAGGCACTTTCAGTGGTATATTTAAGGCTGAACTCCAGTAAAACAAAAATCCTACCCTTGCAGTGGGGCAGCACCTTCACTGCAGAGGGGGGAACTTGCTTGTTTAGGTGTAGGGGGATTTATAAAACCACTTTTTACTTACCTGAACTTCCATTTCTGACAGCTAGTTCCTGCAGCCTCTTCTACCCTATGCTTCGATTGTTTACAGTCCTCTGATGTCCTTAAGACCAATGCAGGGTCCATAGCCATGCCATAGATGTGGGGACGCTGAGGAATAGCCTACTGCTGGAACATAGGGGAGCCCTGTCTGCTGGAGAGAGAAGGGAGGGAAAGGGTAAATAAAATGCTTTTACTGTCCTCTTGACATAACTGATCCTTAATCCTTTTAGTAGTGCATGCATCGTCCCATTGCAAGGGAGGAGTTTGTTTTGGCTGGAGTTGGGCTTAAACAGAATTAGAGGTTTGTTATTGGGGTAGCCTCCTGTTTTCTTGATGAGTAAACAAAATTATCAGAAGGAAATGTTTGCCTTACCATGCCCATTTCAGACTGAAAGGGTAAGGGTGGCTATGCCTTCTCTCTCTGCTCGAGGAGAGGCATCTTGGTGTTGACGTCTTATCTGCATTTCTTTCAGTGGAACTACACTGTATCTGATCACCACAAACCAAAAGCGCTATTTAATTCACTTTTAAAGTGTTACTAAACCCAGGACCCTGCATTCACTCCATCTGGTCTGCCACAGTACACACTACATGGGAATGCAATTATTTTACTGCTAAATACTTTTTCTCATCAGCAGTTAGAGCAGTCTTGTGACTTCAGCAGAGCACTGGTTAAAGCTTGTAGTAGTTTCCTTTCTGCTCCAGGAGGATGGAAAACCCCTGACCCTCTGTGTGGACAGTGCTGATTGGCCCTGTGCTGATCACATGCAATCTTTCAATGGAATAAAAAAACTCTTTAGCAATACACACAAAACTGAGTATGTGCAGAATGACTAGGGGTTTAGTCTGTCTTATCAGGTAAATATTTGAAGAGGAGGGGCAGAGAAAACAGGACCAAACAGCCTTTTTACACAATGCAGAGTATTAACCCCTTCGGTTCCACAGTGAGTATAACAAGCATGCTTTACTGCATATACAGACTGATTTTACTATTGTGGGTTTAGTAACACTTTACCATTCAAAGAGAACTCCCCAATCCATGTTTCAGTGCTTTTATATTGTTGAGAAATCACTGTGAAAAACACCCCTAGGATTTCTGGCTGTGGCCATCTTGAACAAGGGTAGATGATTTATGTAGCATTTACTTCCTGTAATCCATCTTCCATTAGCTCAGGCATGCAGACAGGAGGGTGTGCTTAGCTGAGAGCTCCTCCTGAAGATTCCTGGGATGTATGACCTAATTTGCCTAGGCCTGGAAACCAAGAAGTAACTAAAGAAATGTTCTAAATAAAACAAGTAAATCCCATGCTTTACTATTACTAATGCTAGCAGCATAAGGATTAAAAATAGTCTATTGATTTAAGAGTGTGACATTCTGCTTTAAATCTTATGTCTAAAGCTGGTCATACACACATACAGTAGACTTCTTTTTGTTTACCCAGCAAGCTGGGTACATTTACACTTGCCTAGGTGGATGCAGCATTGGTCCGATGCTGCATCTGTGCCCCACCAGCTCTAAGGGTGACAACTATGATTGCGGAGTTCTCGCGCTGGGCTGTGGAGTGGGAGGGAGCAGCTGGCTCAGGCTCTCAGCGGCTTGCTGAGTGGCTGAGCCAGGTGCCACTCCACTCTGGAGTGGATCCCGACTTTAAAGTTGGGATCTTTCCCCAGCCAGCCTGGACCGGCTAAGTGACGTCAGCCAATAGTGGGCTTCAGAACAAACTGTACTCCTGTGATCTACAGAACTACAGCCAAAAGAGCTTTGGCTGTACTTCTTTAACCCCATGGCGCTGGCGCCTCCAGTCCATTTAAAGTTTTCGGGGGGCGGAATTTAAGGTCATGTGACTGCTGTGACACACCGTCACGGCTGTCACATGATCGGGAAAGGTCCCGATCGAAAGAGGCGATCGGGACCTTTCCGTGAGTACCGGACATGTGTGCTGGGAGTGCACAGGGTGCGTGCACTCAGCACGTGGTTTGTGTTTTATTTTCTATAAAAAAAAAAAATGTGCAGCCGCTCCACATCTAGGCCCAGACGCCAGGAGGCCGCACATTTGCGTTCGGCCGGCGCAAAGAGGTAAGCTACCCTGCTGGCTATTGTATTTTGGCAGCCTGCTCCTTTTTGCTGTCAACGCCCAAACAGTGGCAGCATCTGATCGGATGCCGATAGTGTTTGGATGTTGACTTCACTCACTTCCTTCAACAAATGTCTGTTCAAAAACTAGCTCTGGTTAATCAAGTATATCTCCACAGGTTCAACCATGATGTGAATTTTGCCTCAGAAATTGGCCAAAAGTTGCCGTGTAGCCAGCTTCAGAAATTTCCTTCATAAAATGAAGCTGCTGTATCAGGAGAAGCCTCTAATTTGGCTCAGTGCCTTCCAAAGTCTGCACGTAGCTTGAAATCATTCACCCATTCACACAGAGGAAATTACATTTGAGGCTTTCTGTAAACACGCACACTGACATTTTATAGTGTTGTAGATGCTCATTAGAAATCAGTCTTTCAGTCATGTGACATGGTGGCAGTTGTAACAGATTCATATATGTGTAGGTAAGTTGTACATGAGTTTTGATGCAGAATTATTTCACAACTCAAATATTTTACACAATATACAACACAAGGAAGAGCTCCTATGTTCTGCACTTTCCTGATCACAATATGTAGCATTTCTTTATGGATTTCTCACAATAGCAGCGCAGCAAAAGTGTTGCAAATAGGAACTACATAAATTTGTTGCACATGTGGGTACTAACTCTACCAGAAATGTTGCATATGCCTTACTGAATTGTCCTCGCTGTACAGGATGCCCCTGGTTTGCCATATTATGAGACAATGACAAATATGTTGCTTACAATTATGCAGCATAAGTTGGAGATTTCCTTTAAGGCCTATTCACTCTTGTCTGTCTTCCCGTAAAATGCATTTCAATTAATACCATTCTTTCCTAGGTGGCTGGTTTACATCTACAGTGGGGAAAAGATTTATTTGATCCTCTGCAGATTTTTTAAGTTTGCCCACTGACCTAGAAATGAAGGGTCTATAATTTTATCATAGGTGTGATGATTTTAAATGATCGAGACAGAATATCAACCGAATATATGTGGGCAGCACAGTGGCTAAATGGGTAGCACTTCCGCCTGGCAGTACTAGGGCCGTTGGTTCAAATCCCAACCACGGCATCACCTGCCTAGAGTTTGCATGTTCTCCCTGTGCCTGCGTGAGTTTCCTCCGGGTACTCCGGTTTCCTCCCACACTTCAAAGACATGCTGGTCGGTTAATTGGCTCCTGTCTAAATTGTCCCTAGTATGTGTATGTATGAATGGGAGTTGGGGACCTTAGATTGTACACCCTTTGAGGGTTAGGGACTGATGTGAATGTAATATATATGTAAAGCGCTGCGTAAATTGACGGCACTATTTAAGTACCTGAAATAAATATCCAAAAAAAAAAAAAAACACATGATACAAATGTTTTTAAATGGAGTTGCAGTTCAGTGAGTAAAATAAGTTTTTGTTCCCCAAGTAAAACATGACTGTGCTTGCAAACAAGGGTTTCTCCACAAAGTACTTAGGTGATGTTTCTTGTAGTTGGTTACCAGGTTTGCACATCTCAGGAGGGATTTTGGTCCATTTTTTCTTTACAGATCTTCTCTATATCCTTAAGGTTTCTTGGCTGCCACTTGGCAATTCGACGTTTCGGCTTCATCCATACATTTTCCATAGGATTAAGGTCCGGAGGCTGGCTAGGCCACTCCATGACCTTAATGTGCTTCTTGACGAACTCCTTTGTTGCCTTGACTGTATGTTTTGGGCCATTGTAATGCTGGAAGACCTATCTCATCCAAGATTTTACAATACAGGGCCCTGTTCATTGGCCCCTCAATGTGGCAGTCTGCCTGTACCTTTAGCAGAGAAATGGCCCCAAAGCATAATGTTTCCACCTCTACGCTTGACTGTAAGGATGGTGTTCTTGGGGTCGTAGTCGGCATTTTTCTTCCTCCAAACACAGCGAGTCAAGTTAATGCCAAAGAGCTCATTTTTAGTATCGTCTGACCACAACACTTTCTCCCAATCCTTCTCTTTATCATTTTAGATGTTAATTGGCAAACTTCACATGGGGCCTGTACATGTGCCACCTTGATGAGGGGGACCTTGAGGGTGCTGCAGTATTTAAATCCATGACTGCGCATTAGGTTACCAACAGGGTGGATTGAAATCACTAAAAATGATGATTTTAATCGAGCCTTTTCACTAAAGAGCAGCTGTCATCTCTGTCCTGCAGCGGCTCCTCCTCTGACCCGCTGTTGACTCGCCTACAGTCTCATTCACTTTAATGGGAAAGCTGGTGATGCGACAGTGATACAACAAGGTGAGGGGTGTGGTGGCAGCAGTTGAGTGGATGCCCGCTAACAGGCGCTGCCATGATGGATCTAAAATGACAGGTGCTCTTTAAATATAAGGAATACAACTCATTCTTGCTGGTAGTTAGACTCTTTAAAAATGGTTTACTTTTTGAAATAATAAATAAGCTGTCAGGTTAGTAAAACAGCGATATCAGAACAGATTTTAGGTTCACATAGTTGAACTACTCATTATTATTATTTTTTTTTTTTTTTTTCTTATGGTTACTGTGAAATTGCATCAATGCAACGCATGTTAGCTTGCGGAGCTTGGATTCATTGTTTACCAAAAATTTAAATATTGCAGAACATACAGCCTCATGCTACATACAGTGGATATAAAAAGTCTACACACCCCTGTTAAAATGTCAGGTTTCTGTGATGTAAAAAAAGAGACAAGGATAAATTCAGAACGTATACCATCTTTAATGTAACCTATAAACTGTCCAACTGAGTTGAACAACAAACTGAAGAAGTATTTTGGGTGGAGGGAAGTAAAAATAAAACTAAATTATGGTTGCAGAAGTGTGCACACCTGTAAACTAAAACTTTATTGAAGCACCTTTTAAATTGTATTACAGCGCTCAGTCTTGTTAGGTATGAGTATCAGTATGGCACATGTTGACTTGGCAATATTTGCCCACTCTTCCTTGCAAAAATAAATTTGTCAGCTTGCAAGGGCATTTCCTGTGCACAGCCCTCTTCAGATCACCCCACAGATTTTCAGATTCAGGTCTGGGCTCTGGCTTGGCCATTCCAGAACTCTCATCTTCTTCTGGAGAAGCCATTCCTTTGTTGATTTTGATGTATGCTTTGGGTCGTTGTCATGCTGAAATATTAAGTTCCTCTTCATGTTCAGCTTTCTAGCAGAAGCCTGACGGTTTTGTGCCAATATTGACTGGTATTTGGAACTGTTCATAATTCCCTCTACCTTGACTAAGGCCCCAGTTCCAACTGAAGAAAAACAGCCCCAAAGTATGATGCTGCCACCACCATGCTTCACTGTGGGTATGGTGCTTTGGTGAAGTGTAGTGCTTTTAGCGGCAAACTTATCTTTTGGGATTCTGGCAAAAAAGTTCAACCTTGTTTTCATCAGACCATAACACATTTTCCCAAGAAAAGGCTTCTGTCTTGCCACTCTACCATATAGCCCAGACATATGAAGAATATTGGAGATTGTTGTCACATTTACCACACAGCCAGTAGTTGCCAGATATTCCTGCAGCTCCTTTAATGTTTCTGTAGGCCTCTTAGCAGCCTTCCAGACCAGTTTTTTTGTTTTTTTTTTTTTTTGGTTTTTTTTTTTTTTTTTTTTTTTAAATTTTGGAGGGACGTGCAGTTCTTGGTAATATCACTGTTACGCCATATTTTCTCCACTTGATGGTTACTGTGCTACATGGTAAATCTAATGCCTTGGAAATTCTTTTGTACCCTTTTCCTGACCACTTTTAACAGTGAGATCCCTCTGATGATTTGGAAGCTCTCTGCTGACCATGGCTTTTGCTGTAGCATGCAACTAGGAAAATGTCAGGAAAGACCTACTAGAACAGCCGAACTTTATTTGGGGTTAATCAGAGGCACTTTAAATGATGGCAGGTGTGTACTGACTCCTATTTTAACATGCTTCTTGTCTTTTATTAAACACTCCTATTAAACATTCACAGTGCTGGAGGAAAAAGTAAGGGAACAGTTTGAATTAATAGCTGGTCGAATCTTTTTGGCAAGTGACTTTAAGCAGATGCGTTTGGTAGTTCTGGATCAACCTGCGTAATGTTCAGGAGGAAGTTTTCACCCCTCCTTTTTACAAAACTGCTTCAGCTCACATTTTTTTTTTTTTTTTTTTTTTGGATGTCTGGTGTGAATGGCTCTCTTGAGTTAATTCTGCAGAATCTCTATAGGGTTTAGGTCTGTATTCTGACTGGGCCACTCCAAATGGCACATTTTTCTTTCTGAAGCCAGAAAGCTGGAGGGTGTAAAATCAGGTTCACTTCTGCATAGAAACCAATTGGCTTTTGAGGCTTTATTGCCAAAGCTTAACTGAACAAGCAAAACAAGAGGTTAGAAGCTGATTGGTTTTTATGCAGAAGTGAGCCTGATTTTATACTCCTAAGCTTTAGTAAATAAGCCCCCTGCTGCTCAACTTTCACTAAGCTTCAGCTGGCATCCTGTAGGATATTTTGGTAAATTTGGGAATTCATTCATTTTTCCCTCAATGGCAAGTAGTCCTGGCCATGAGGTGGCAAACCAAGCCCAAATTATACTGTTGCCTCCACCATACTTCCCTGTCAGGATGATGTTTTCATGTTGGTAAGATGTACCCTTCCCTTTTTTTTTTTTTCAGTTTTTGAAGAAAATTGGCTAACTGGGATGAGCTTTAACATCCTTCAAACGAATCTCTAACCTGAACTTGTGCTTTTAGGCTCCAGGCTGGGGGGGGGGGTGATTGCCCTGCAGCTTCCATGAGCCGAGTCGGAGGAATGACCTGGTCAACAGCTCATAGAAGTACAAAGAAATTGGATTACAGAATTTCAAAGCATGCCAGAGCTCCTCTATTGGGAAAGCTTTCAACCCACTTCGTACTCTCTCCAGAGATGTGAATGACTAGTAGAGAAACTTTCTCTCTGAACTAATGATAAAAACATTTTTTCCCACAAGAACTTGATATGATTGACAGTTGTTTTGAATGTTTTCTTATATTTTTATTTACCCCTTCCAGTGCTCTGGGCTACTCCCCAAAGCTAGCCCAGGGCTTCTTGAGAAACAAATGAGGAAATTGGCAGTAAAAAAAAAAAAAAAAAAACTTTTAATGTGCATACTAACAGGGAATCTAGTTTAATCAGTGATCCTGATTGAACTGTCAACAGCTCCTGGTGTAATAGTAACAATCTCCATGTTGGGGGGCCATATGAGCAAGTGCACCCCCAGTGCAAAGAAAGCTATGCAGCGGGTAAGTATACAAATCCCCAAACCAATCTGTAAAAGTGAGTATAATCTCAAAATGGTACTACAGGTGAAACTCAAAAAATTAGAATATTGTGCAAAAGTTCATTTATTTCAGTAATGCAACTTAAAAGGTGAAACTAATGAGACTCATTGCATGCAAAGCAAGATAGTTCAAGCCATGTTTTGTCATAGTTGTGATGATTATGGCTTACAGCTCACGAAAACCCCAAATCCACAATTTCAGAAAATTAGAATATTGTGAAAAGGTGCAATATTCTCGGCTCAGTGTCCCACTCTAATCAGCTAATTAAGCCATAACACCTGCAAAGGGTTCCTGAGCCTTTAAATGTTCTATGGTTCAGTAGGAATCACAATCGTGGGAAAGACTGCTGACCTGACAGTTATGCAGAAAACCATCATTGACACCCTCCATAAGGAGTGAAAGCCTCAAAAGGTAATTGATACAGCACTTTGGGAACATCCAACTTCTTTTGCAAAGCACATTAATAGAAAGTTGTGTGGGAGGGAAAAGTGTGGAAGAAAAAGGTGCACAAGCAGCAGGGATGACTGCAGCCTGGAGAGGATTGTCAGGAAAAGGCCATTCAAAAGTGTTGGGGACTTTCACAAGGAGTGCACTGAGGCTGGAGTCAGTGCATCAAGAGCCACCACACACAGACGAACCCTGGACATGGGCTTCAAATGTCGTATTCCTCTTGCCAAGCCGCTCCTGAACAACACTCGTCAGAAGCGTCTTACCTGGGCTAAAGAAAAACGGACCTGGTCTGTTGCTCAGTGGTCCAAAAGTCCTCTTTTCTGATGAGAGCAACTTTTGCATCTCATTTGGAAACCAAGGACCCAGAGTATGGAGGAAGAATGGAGAGGCACACACTGCAAGATGCTTGAAGTCTAGTGTGAAGTTTCCAGTCTGTGTTGATTTGGGGAGCCATGTCATCTGCTGGTGTTGGTCCGCTGTTCTTCATTAAGTCCAGGGTCAATGCAGCCGTCTACCAGGAGATTTTGGAGCACTTCATGCTTCCTTCCGCAGATGAGCTTTATGGGGATGCTGACTTCATTTTCCAGCAGGACTTGGCACCTGCCCACACTACCAAAAGCACCAAAACCTGGTTCAATGACCGTGGGATTACTGTGCTTGATTGGCCAGCAAACTCTCCTGACCTGAACCCCATAGAGAATCTATGGGGCATTGCAAAGAGAAAGATGAGACATGAGACGGAACAATGCAGAAGAGCTGAAGGCCGCTATTGAAGCATCCTGGTCTTCCATAACACCTCAGCAGAGCCACAGGCTGATGGCTTCCATGCCACGCCGCATTGAGGCAGTAATTTCTGCAAAAGGGCTCAAACCAGGTACTGAGTACATATGCATGCTTATACTTTTCAGAGGTCCGATATTATTCTATGTACAATCCTTGTTTTATTGATTGCATGTAATATGCTAATTTTCTGAGATTGCGGATTTGGGGTTTTCATGAGCTGTAAGCCATAATCATCATGGCTTGAACTATCTTGCTTTGCATGTAATGAGTGCATCTCCTATATTAGTTTCACTTTTTAAGTTGCATTACTGAAATAAATGAACTTTTGCACGAAATTCTAATTTTTCGAGTTTCACCTGTATATCTCATACCCTTGGGAAGTGGACAATCGCTGTGCTTGTTGTCTCCACTACAGCAATAGCCATGATCTTTTGGGTCCTGTGCCCAGCAGCTTCCCCTATGCACGCTGACCACAGGGGTTCGCTGTAGTAGTGTTGATTAGTACAGTGATTTTCCTAGCTTCCCCAGTGTACCCTTGGGTATGAGATGGACCAATGTAACTATGCAGTAAAGATCACACCTAGAACTCCGCTTTTGGGGGGGGGGGAGCTTTGGCTTTCTAAAACTGTGCACTGTGTACTTTAGCTTGTTTTGGCTTGTGAGAACTTGCAGCAAGAAGAAAATGAATCGGCTAAATCACTGAATTAGGAGGAATTGAAAGAATCTCAGACTGCGCTCTGGCAATTCTAAGATGTTGCAATACATAACTATAAAAAGTGAACTTGCTAATTCTTCGTGCCTTCTGTTCTCATTTCTAACATATTTAGATCTTGTTTCTTTAAAATGTACACGTGTCCAGACTGTGGACAATATAACGGACCTTTCACGAAGGCTGCATTCACACTTTGTGTTTCCTGATCACACAGGAAAAAGGGAAAGGGAGCCATTGTAATTGTTCCCCACATGTGGTTAGCAGACGCATGGTTTGCCACACTACAAAAACAATGAAAAAATGCTCCATGCCCCAAAACACGTGGGAAATTTTGTAGTGCGTTTGTCGTGCATAAGACAGCCCATTCAAATAAATGCTTTGCCCCATGTGCAAAGCATGGAAATGCTCCCAAAAAAGCGAGCGGAACGATGCATTCCTGCTGCACAAATTGTGAATGGGGCTTAAATTGGTTGTAAAGGTGTCTTTTGTGTTTTTAGCTTAAATGCATAGAATACATTATGGGCAGCAGCCCCCCCAAAGTCTCACCTGATCTTGTGGTCCAGAGCTGTGTATGTCTGCAGAAGCTCTACTCCCCTCCCCTTGCCCATGTCTCTCAGGCTTGGCCGAGAGCAGCAGAAACCATGGACCTCTGCTGCTGTCAGTCAAAACCTGTGAGCAGCCCACCTTCACACCCATTGTAGCTGTGTGCTTGTGTTTGGGGTTATTGATTGATTGATTTTTTTTTTTTTTTTTTTTTAACATTTTATAGAGGTAGATGTCCTTGTGAGCTTCACGGCCTTCCTACTTTGACCAGCTAGTCTTGCCCTTTTTTAGGAGGACTTGGGAATAGCTGTTATTGGCATCATCTGTGAAGAGGGACATCTGACAATGGATACCCCATAGCGAGTCTATGGGTGATGTAGTCTCCCAGGCATTTGCAGCTGTAGGCTTTCTCTCTTGCAAACAGAAGCTGCTGGAGACCAGACTGGAGTGGCTTCAGAATAGGTAGGTATAGGGATCCTATAGGTTTAGATAGAATGGAGGGTGTGAGTAGGTTTAGCCTTAGTATGAGACTGAACTTCCACTTTAAATAAGAACTCCCATTCTCTGTGCAAACACTGCATTGTTCTATGTTGGCCGTCTGTCGCATTTCAGACAGAACTCGATTTTCATCATTGCAACAGAAATTTGCTAATTTTATTTGTTTTTTTTTTTTTTGTTTGTTTTTTTCAGTCATCTGTTTGTTCAAAGATTGTACAGCTTCTGGGACAAAATGAGGTGGACCATCATCAGAAGCAGGTTGTCATGTTGAGTCAGGACAGTTTTTATCAGATACTGACTCCGGAGCAGAAAAGCAAGGCGCTGAAAGGCCAATTTAACTTTGATCACCCAGGTAAGGTGCTCTATATCAGTGTTGACTTGCGTTTCCATTTCATAGCAACTTTTTTTTTTTTTTTCTTTTATTGAAACTTGAAAATTAGACCTAATTGGTAGCAGTATAAATTGGTTTTTAAATGTGAGGGGCTTTGTTTCTAACCATAGTGTAGTGCAAGAATTCTTTATTTCCTGTTCCTAGCAAGAAATGTTTATAATTGTTTCTTTTATGTAATAAAAGTACACCCTTTTTTTATTGCTTAAGTGCTAAACTGGACATGAACTAGACAGCCACAATATGCACTGTACATGGCTTATCTTAGTTTCAACAGTTCAGCAAGTCCTTTGATTATGTGGATGTTTACAATCCAATCCTTGTCCAGCGCTGGCAGCATCAGTGTTGTACAAGTGTTTTATGCTGCAATCTCCGCACCCTGGAAGGAGCTGATTGGCTTCTTACGGCCTTGTTTAAACCAGCTGCAATCTCTACTGCCCCTTTGAAAAGCTATTCTTAGTGACTTGCTTCTCAGAGGGTGGCAGAGCAGGGTCTTCTACTCATGCAGGAAGTGATGCTGCGGAGTTGACATGTCGAATTCGGTTTTGCTTTAGCCGCAAAGCTGTTTTTTACTAATCCCCATCTCTTGCTGCCCTGTGAACAAGGCTGACGTTTTTCAATAGAATTTTATGTTCGCGTTTTGTAAAGTGTTGGTAATTGATCATATCTGGGAAGAGATGCAAGCATTTTTAATTCAAACAACCACTATATATGTTTATATGTACTAATTTACCACAACACTAAGGCATGAGCATTCCTACTTCTGTCAAATGGCTCATTTAACATCTTTTAAGTCTGCCTTATAGCAGGAATACTGCTACAGGGCTGTCTCCCTGCGCAAAATTTGTGTGTTGCTCTTGCCGTGATCGTGTGCCGGGGCACGATTTGGTCTGGACCTGCTGATTGATCCCTGTCCTATCAGACATCTTTCTGTAACTGTTTACATTTACACAGGTACAGGAAATGATGCAATTTTCTCTCTGGGCACTTTCTGTCCCAGAGAGAAAAGCAGATCCACATGAGTAAAAACACCTATAGGTCACATTTAACCCACTGATCGCACCCCCCCAAACCATTCACTGCCCTGTCACCAGTGTCATTAGTACAGTGTACAGTTTGGTGTTTTTTTTTTTTTTTATGAACACTGTATTGGTGTCACCGGCGACTTCAGATGGCGTTAGCGTCAGATTGTCCGCCACTTTACCAGTCATCACATTTAACTCATTGATTTCTAGGAACACGCTTGCATACACCATTAAACCTCCATTGCTAGTATAGTGTCTGAATGGATCAATATCTTTGATCAGATCAGCACTATAAGTGTTCACGTTAGTATAGTGTCCCCAAAAACCTAGCTTTAGTGGGATGAGCCCTAGCGCCTGCGTTTTTTAGCCCCTACGCTGAACCCCCTCCCCCCTTCTCCCCCTGGAAGTGCAGTGTCAGTAGGTCACTGTCACTTGATACATTATAGATTTAGTGGCCAAAATGTCCAGTGAAAGGTACTTCAATGAAGAGGCCTACAGGAGTCTGGCCATGTCAGATGAGGGCGAAGGGGAAGTCTCATTGACAGAATCTGCCTCCAGAATATGAACCTGTAGACAACAGCAGCACCCTGACAGATAGCTCAGATGATGAAGAGGTCCCTGCTAAGGGCAGGCGTAACCGACCCCCGTTCCCAGGTTGCTGAGTTGTTACAATCTCGTGACGATTCTTATATGCAGTAGAGTGCCAATATTAGTGCCGCTCTACCTTTTGGTGAACTGGCTAGCACCAGCGGCCTAGTACATCCTGGTCGTGTGCATACCAGCACGCTTGGTAACATGGCAAATCTCATAAGGTGCAGTACAAGCTGGTGCGGTGGCTAGCACAAGTAGTGTCCCGCAGCCAACAAGAATACTCCTCTTTTTTTTTTTTTTTTTTTTTTTTTTTTTGAGCTGTTTTTCCACACAAGATCTGTATGCATTGATTGTGGATCAAAGCAATTTATATGCACAACCGTTTATCGCCACCAGCCCAAATTCAAACCTTGCCAGACCATTCGCATGGAAACCTATTAGTTTTGGAAAGTAAGTAAAGGTTTTTTGGGGCCTAACCCTCAACGTGGGCAATTCCTAAAAGAATAAACAAAATGAATTGCAGTTGTATTGGATCACAGACCCGATTCATCATATGCCCATGTTCTCTGCTGCCATGGCCAGGCAAAGATATGAGAATATAATGCGATTTTATGCATTTCAACAACAATACTCTGTCGACTTTGGGGTGACTCTGAATTTGACCAGCTCCACAAAATTCGGCCCCTCGGAATTACCTTAACCAAAAATTTGCAGATATCTATACTCCCCAGCAAAACATCTGTGTTGATGAGTCCCATTAGTTTTTCTGGCTGCCTTGCATTCAAACAATTTTTCTCCCCTGCAAGTGTGCCAGATATGGGGTCAAAACGTAGAAGACATGTAATTTTTGGATTTACGAGGAAAAAGAGCCCCCCCCCAGATACCCAGACTACATGGGCAACAGTGGCAAGATAGTTTGGGACTTGGTGTCATCCTTTTTTTCATATGGGGTACCACTTATACGTGGACAATTTCTATAAAAGCATGCCACTATTTAGACGTTTGTACAATCTTGGAATTGGGGCATGTGGCACCATGTGACCTAATTGTCAGGGCTTCCTCCAACAGCTTGTAAATACCCGCTTTAGAAAAGGGGGAAAAAGCCTTCTTGAGAAATGAATTGCTCGCAGTGAAGTGGAAGGTCAAATGAGATGTTTTTGTCCTGTCTTCTATTCACACAAACATGACCATCCAGATTTCCACGGCAGCTGATGTTGAGAAGCCCCTCTGTGTCCACGACTATAACCTTAACGTGAGAGGAGTGTACTTCAGTGACCAGGTGATGAAGCCATACTTGGTTTCCCAAAAAGCCAGACGCTGGCACAAAAAAGTGTTTGTTCCAGTTGGCTCTATATAATGCTTTTTGTGCTTTACAATGCAACTGGACGTAGTGAATCCTTCTGAAAATTCCAGGAAGAGATCATCACAGCCCTTTTGTATCCAGAAGGTGCTGTGGCCCAAACCCCTAACACAGATGCAGCGAGCCGGCTGCATGAGGCATATTTCCAATGCCATTCCTAGTACCCCAACCCAAAGGACACCCCAAAAAATGTCTAGCAGACACAGGATTAGGCATGACGCCCTCCCCTTTTTTTTTTTTCTTTGTCTTTCCTGCCCTGGCTATCCTGGCCTCTGCCTCAAGGACTGCTTCCGTCATTACCACACACTAGTGGACTATTTCATATAGGGTACACAGGGTCTTGAAAGATGTTAGTCAGGAAACTGTCAGGAAACTGGCTATTGCATTTTGAGACCCTACCTACAATCCTGGTTTAAAAAAATTTAAAAACTAAGTGTGTGTTTTACTGTTAACCATTTGATGTTTTCTTTGCTGGAATGCCAGTCAGCTTCAGCACCGACCTGTTTTTGTTCTGACAGCAACAGGGTCTCTGTGTAGCGCTGTTGGATAAAATATATCATATGCCCAAGCAGGGGGCCTGGGGTGGATAGCCCCTATGCTTCGCCATATATTTTTTAAAACCATTTTTTTACAGAGGTGGGGGGGGGGGTTCCTGCCTGTGGACTGAATGACAATGAAAACTTCATGTATGCCCACCATTAGAAGTGGGTGGATGCAGAGCAGTATATTCTAATGGTGGGCATACCACACTTTTTTTTATTTCTGGCAGTTATTTTTTCAGCTGGTGATTGGCATTCATGTAAAAGCAATCCCATTGGCTACAGGATTGCTTTTGAATAAAAAGCAGGCTTTATTTTCAAGAATTAGACACGTAAAAAAAAAAAAATAGACTAAAAAGACAAAGTTGTCTAGTCAAAATGAAGGGCTGTACATCCTGCACACCATGCAATCATACTCATCCACACATGTCAGATAAACATAATTTTAGTTGGCAGAAGGGGACAAACGTCCAAGATTGAACAGGAATCACTTGAAGGCAGTTTAACCTAGCATGAGTGCTGCTTCCGCTATCTGAGAATGTGGGTACTATGTCCATAGTTCTAGGTCCAGACGTGAAATGGTGCTGCTCCATAAAGTGCAACAAAATGTGCAAAAAATCAACAGGGTGGCCAAGGCATGAATGGGGCCTGAGGTTAAATTCAGCCTGGCTTCTTCCTCTTGCAGACGTGGTTTTTTTTTATTTATTTTTTTTTGTTGCACAAATGCTCCAGGTTTTTAGGTAGTAGCATTATTAGGTAATCTAATATCTCTCGCACACACAACCATTATAGTTGATAAATATGACTGTCCTTATTTCAGATGCCTTTGACAATGAACTTATTTTGAAAACTCTTCGAGAGATCATGGAAGGGAAGACTGTACAGATTCCTGTATATGATTTTGTTTCACACTCCAGGTATTTATAACTTTGCTGCCATTGTAGTGGTTATGATGATTTTTTTTTTTTGTTTTGTTTTTTTTAACTGTCTGCAAAATGGTGTCCGGGAATACTTTGCTGATCATATATACATGTTTTGTACGCTACTAGGACAGTGATGTGCTGTCCTTCTTTGCCTCATCAGTAAAGTATGTAAGGGTTTGTTCAGATGGACACTGTCACATCCTGTGTGCAGGTTCCTTTTATGTTGCACCTATATCTGCCACAAGCTGTGTGCTCGCAGCCTGTAGAGGTGGATGCCGATAGCCTCATGTCGGAATTTTGTTCAGATCCATTCACCTGCTCCTAACTGCTTGTCATACAGTCTCCGAATAAGTGTACCCACTTGTCAGATTATGGCATGTGACTGTGACCATGTAGGTGCAATAACAAATGGCCTGCATAAAGTATTGGGGGGTCAACATTCATCTAAACGAAGCCTAAATGGTGATATTTATTCTGGCAGGTTGTAACTGTTCTTCTGGCACTGCATCAAAACTGTGTGTTCTACAAATATGTTTTAACTTTTAACAGACACCCTTATAAGTGCTGGTTTCTTATTTCAATATACTCCACATAAGGCTCAATTTGCCACGACTAGGCTTTACTGAAAGAAGAGAGCATGTTCACTTCACCAAGGCCAGTTTGAGGTGAGGCTAAAGAAAAATTCACTTTGCAAAAATACCTAATATGCAAGGAACAAAAACGGAATTTTTGCTTGCACTTGATTGGATAATTAAAGTGTTTCTAAACC
This sequence comes from Staurois parvus, assembly GCF_062004578.1. NCBI lineage: Eukaryota > Metazoa > Chordata > Amphibia > Anura > Ranidae > Staurois > Staurois parvus. The sequence goes on from NW_028318393.1 coordinate 2,333,936, forward strand.
CACAACAATAAAATCCGTCTGTATATGCAGTAAAGCATGCTTGTTATACTCTCTGTGGAACCTAAGAGGTAATCCTCTGCATTGTGTTAAAAAAAAAAAAAAAGAAAAAAAAATGCTGGCTGATCCTTCAGATCTTTCCCTTCTTCCAGTGTCTCCTGATAAGACATACTTTGTGGAGACACATTGCGCATGCTCAGTTTGGTGTGTATTGCTAGTTTTTTATTTTTCTTGGGAGAGTGCATGTGATCAGCACTGTCCAGACAGAGATCAGGGGTTGTGCATCCTCCTAGAGCAGAAAGAACACTCCTACAAGCTTAAACCTGTACTTGCTGAACATTGATAGATATCTCCAGACTGCTGTAACTGTTGCTGAAAACGTGTGATCAAGTAAATTTTTTGCAGCTTGCATTTTTTTGGTTTTTTTTTTTTTTTAGAAATCCATAACGGCAGCTCGTTTTTTTGTTTGTGCTTTTACTTTTTACTTTTTTTTTTTTTCCTTATTGAACAGCAGAAGGCACATTGACTTGAAGTTATTAATAGAGTCCCAAACACTATATATTTTTTGAAAGAAAGGGCCATGGAATTGTTGGTCAAAGCTGTACTGTATATCCAGTTCAAAATGTACAGTATAAAATAGGTTGAATAGTCTTAAACCCTGGATTCCCCCCCTTTTCCCAACTATACTTCGCTCTGTGAGGCCTTTGCTTCCTTTGCTAGTGTCCTTACCTTGCTTAACTAGTTTAGTTTATTTTCTCTTACAATTCTTTAATGAACTGTTCATGGGCTTCAAATGCAGCAATAGAAGCAGTGCAACCTCCGTAAAACCTTCAGCCATAGAGCCATTGTATCCTGCTTGGGCTTTCACCTTGGCATTTTGTCCTATGTGTTTAGTTGGCCCCAGGGCACTCTACAGGTTCATGGCTGTGGTCCATCCCTATGGAATTCAGACACTGAAGACCCCTCCAAGTGTATGCCCATTGTGATGGGTAAATGCTGGACCCTATACAGGGTCCAAGACCATGGACAGGTAAGACTAAAGATTACCCTGCATCTCCGACCGTTGCTGTATCCCCACAGTCTTGAATAGTATGTGTTCATAAGTTTAAAGGAAACTGTGCCTGTCTGTAATTTTACCTTTTTAAATAGAAACGTTTTTGCAAATGTGGCACTAAAAGTCAATCCTCAGAGTTTGACACAATGTCCAACCAACTGACCATTGAGCAAACCATCTGTAACACAGGATAATGCAGTAACACAAAGCAGAGGCATACAAGAGGCCTGCTATCAAGCCATGTAATTCTCTAATGTCCCTTATCTGACCTGTGGGGACAAGTTCTGTATTTTTTTTTTTTTTTTTTTTTCACCTGAGATATTGTATCCTATGGTCCCATATATTTTCAAAGGCTTTCACTTTCATTTACAATGGCAGTTAATTTTTCATTAGCCATGATAACTTTGTATTACCCAAATCAAATGAGACAGACAGCGACTTCTCTCGACCTACCCATGCTCCTCTCCAGCAGAGCAAGGAATTTCCTAGTTTGGTGGATCACCAATCCAGCCTTGGAAATGGGGAAACAATCCCTGCCATATCACTGGAAAGTGAATAACAAATGCTAGTATTGAGTTGGGTAGTAATATTTAATCCCTCACAGTTCAGAGACTGTTGTCGTCAGTGGAGACCTATCAGCGTTCCCGAGTTTGGAGCGATGAGGATGTTGTGCACCACTGTACCTCCCTCTTCTGTAGGTACAGGAATTTAGGGTGCAGTCAGACAACACCACCGCTGTGACCTATATCGGTCACAAAGGATGCACCAGGAGTCATGCAGCCTTGAAAGAAGCAAGCCAGAACATCTCATGGGAAGAGAACCTGTCCAGTGAATCTCTGCTGTCCACATCCAAGGCACGGACTTCAATATTTCAGCCGTCACCACCTGGACCAAAAGAAATGAACCCATTACCCTGACATCTTAAACCGAATGTGTCAGATGGGGGACCCTGTATGTGGATACCCTGGCCTCCAGATACAACAAATTTGCATCTGTTTGTATCTTGGGCCAAGGATTTCTTAGTACTGGCACCAGATGCTTTGATAATTCTCCGGTCTCTCAGTTCAGAAGAATGTGCCTTTATTCCAGGGTGAATTCTAACTTGCCTGCTCTGCAAAATCGAGCAAAAGAAGCTGGTTCTCGGTGCACCAAACTAACCCTAGAAGAACCTGGTACACAGACATACTTTGATTACTAGGAGACAACCCCTTGCCTCTTCTGAACAAGCAGACCTGCTTGTCTTAGGGCCCACTATTCTATTCAGCTTCACAATCACTGGCTGGCCTGTCATTCCATGTCTACCTTGCTAAAAGCAAGAGGCTACTTCTAAAAAGATCTACTATTGTACCTGGAAATCCATATTTACCTGGTATAAACAGTCACTTCCCTTCAGCTCCATAGATTATTCTGGGCCTCACATTTTAGCCTTCCTAAAGTCAGGATTTGACCAAAAAGCACTCTGAAAGGACAGGTTTTGGCCTTTCCTGAAACCTCTTGCTTTTATGTCTTGATGTTCTGTGTAACCTCGCTTCTTTTTTTTTTTTTGTTTTGTTTGTTTGTTTCCTGATCTAGAAACCTGCTTGGGGACACTGACTCAAGCAGTTAAAATCCCCTAAGAACAGAGGTATACCACTCAGGCAAACAATCCAGATCAATCCACAACAGGTGTAGGCTCTGGCTTGCCACCACACACGACGCAATAGGAAGAGGAGTCAGCTGCAGACTGGAGGATAGATGAATATAGTGTGTGTTTATTGATCCATAGGACACAGAACACCAGGACATGAATACAGGACCTGTTAACACGACCTCGTGCCTTAATCATGATACACTTCACGATACAATAAATATACACTATATTTATCTGTCCCCCTGTGTGTGGCTGACCCTTCCTATTGTTAGCATCACCTAGACAGCAGGCTTTTTCAGGAGGTCTGCAATGGCTCCCTCCCAGCTGAAGGATAGATTTAATACTTTTTGTTGTCCTGACTATTGACAGAATCAGAGATGGCACCTAAACTACCACCCAGCCTGCTATAGCAGCATAGTTTGTCTACTGTAATGCCCGACTCCTGCCTATATTGGGGATTGTTATGCACACTGGGTTCAGAGCTACGTTTTAGGGATGGATAACTATAGGCTTTTTTTAGGTATCTCATATGGACATTTTTTGGGTACTGTAGTTTTGCTGCCTGTTGTGTGCTTTTTAGTATATTTATTACTAAACCTATGCAATGATCAGCCCCAACCTGACAATCCACCATAACCTGTTGAGGCATGTGCTTCACTGGCCCTCTGAAGGTATGCTATAAGATTACCTTTTTATAGGTAATCTTTTAAGGGCAATGAAGCTCAAGGTGTTGATCAGGGAAAATTTTTGTACGTTTTTGGGCATGACCACCAGATAAGAATCATAGATCATTCCTCTAAACAGCCCCTAGAGCATTGAGAAAAGGCTGGTGGAGCAAATTGTGGGAACCAGATACCATCTAAACAGCCTTTTGTATTTCACTTCTACCGAAGATGTGTTTTATGGAAGTTTTTAGAAATAATGGCTGTTCTGATTTGCCTTTATTGCACTTTAAATTAAAATCCATTTCACATTGTGCTATTTAGGGTAAGTTTGTCAAAATCAATGATCGTATTGTGGCTACTAGACATCTGTATTAATTGCAATTGATACCTCATTTCTAGAGCAGAAGCTGTGCTCTTTCAGATTCACTCTAATTGAAAGGTGGTAGAGTGCATGAGCAGAGTGGGGAAGAGTTGCTTTGTCACAGAATACAGAACTTAAATCGGCCAATGTCTTGAAAAATTAGTTTGACTGCAAAACTTGTGTTCAGTAATACACACAAGACCTGTGTGTTGTGTGTGTGTGGTTTTTTTTTTTTTTTTTTTTTTTTTTTTTTTGTTTAATGCATGAATGTTTCTTTCACAAGGAAAGAAGAGCCTGTAACAATATACCCAGCTGATGTGGTGCTTTTTGAAGGTATACTGGCATTTTACGTTCAAGAAATCAGGGACATGTTCCGAATGAAATTGTTTGTGGACACAGACGCAGATACACGGCTATCACGAAGAGGTGAGCCTGAATATTTGTGTGTTGGGGTGGCTTTTTTTTTTTTTTTTTTTTCTTTTCAATCTACATACATAGTATCTTCCATACATACAAATAACATCATATACCCATCCCACACATTGGTTTACCACTCTTGCCCACATGATTAAGTCAATTAGCCGGTTTTCTAAATATGAACATAGAGTAAATTATAAAATGTGGGAAGAAATGAATGTATATTCACACTTTCTCTACCATCTCTCTCATTCGAGGTCAATCACATAGTTTCTTTTGCACAATAATAACAATAGAGCGCTAATGATGACAGACCATAGAGAGGTGCTAATGCAACCAATAATCAAATGCCTTAATCAGTTCTTGTAACTTTTTTACTTCTTACAGTATTTTACTATTTTAACACTTTCTATACTTGTTGAAGGGTCTAATATAAGCCATCTCTGTGCAATTGATTTCTGAGCCTGATATAAACACCTAAACACAATGATTTGTGTATTGTATGGCAAAGTCCCCTCATTCATATAGCCCAATATACATAACTTGGGATCCAGTCCCGTGGCACACCAAACACAGAATTTATGCTACCAAGAATATCTGCCTAAAACCTTTTCAGTTTGGGGCATCTCCAGACCATATGAATGAGGTCACCAGTCTGATTCCCACATCACAGGCATGCAGCATCTCGACTTCTTCCAAATGTAAATCATTTGGGGGGGTACTGTAAGTGCTATGCAATAAAAAGTAAAATTCTCAGGGGGAGCCGGCGCAAGGACACCGACACCAATGGTATTACTTCCAATATATGCAGTGCCTTGAAAGTATTCATACCCCTTGAAACTTTCAACGTTTTTGTCTTAGGTGAACCTCTGCCCCATTCTCAAGTCTTTTGCGGACTAATAGGTTTTCTTCTAAGATTGCCCTGAATTTGGTTCCATCCATCTTCCCATCAACTCTGGCCAGCTTCCCTTTCCCTGCTGAAGAAAAGCCTCCCCACAACATGATGCTGCCACCACCATGTTTCCTGGTGGGGATGGTGTGTTCAGGGTGATGTGAAGTTAGTTTTCCACCACAAATAGGGTTTAGATTTTAGGCCAAAAAGTTCAATTTAGTATAATTGGACCAGAGCACGTTCTTGCATATGTTTTGTCATCTCCCGCACATGGCCTTTCACAGCAAAGGGGACTTTTTCAACAATGGCTTTCTTGCATAAAGACCAGATTTGCGTTGTGCATGATCAATAGTTGTCCTGTGGACCGATTCTCCCACCTGAGCTGTACATCTCTGCAGCTCCTCCATGGGCCTCTTGGCTGCTTCTCTAGTTTTAATGCACTCCTTGCCCTGCCTGTCAGTTTAGGTGAACAGCCATATCTTGGTAGGTTTGCGGTGCCATATTCTTTCCATTTTCGGCTGCTGGTTTGAACAGTGCTCAGTGAGATGTTCAAAGCTTAGGATATTTTTGTTTTAAATCTAACCCTGCTTTAAACATCTCCAACTTTATCCCTGACCTTTTTTTCTGGTGTGTTCCTTGGCTTTCATGATGCTGTTTGTTCACAAATGTTCTCTTAACACACTTCTGAGGGCTTCACAGAACAGCTGTATTTATGCTGAAATTAAATTACACACAGGTGGACTCTGTTTACTAATTGAAGACTTGTAAAGGCAATTGGTTCCACTAGACTTTAGTTAGGGGTATCAGAGTAAACGGGGCTGAATACAAATGCACACCCCACTTTTCAGATTTCTTTGTAAAAAATTTTTAAAACCATTTATCACTTTCCTTCCATTTCAGTTATGTGCAACTTTGTTGGTCTATCACATAAGATGCATTTACGTTTTTGGTTGTAGCATGACAAAATGTGGAGCATTGCAAGGGCTACGAATACTTTTTTTTTTTTTTTTTTTTTTTTTTTTTTTTTTTTTTTGGCACTGTATTTCCACTCCTCTTCAGTAATATCCCCTATATCCTCCACCCATCTTCTACATGGGAGATCAACATTTCCCTCCTCTGCTGCTATACATATTGCAGCAATAAACCTCAGATATAATTCCCTTTTTAAAAGATGATGCAAACATTACTTTGCTTAGCAGGGGTATCCCACTCCACTCTAATACCTTTCCTTGAAACTGCTCCCTCAGAACATGTCTAATCTGTAGAAAGATTGATGCTGAATGGCAAATTCCTTTTTTACTTCTTTAAATGTTTTCAGGGAATACGTCATTTACAACTGGGCCAGGTGTTCTGTCCCACAGTTTTCCCATTCCTTAATTCTTCCTATACTAAACAGCTCCTGCAAGTTTTTGTTATCCCAAATTGGGGAGAATTCTGTGAATCCTAAATACCCTATTAGTGCCTTAACTACCTGCCACAATGTTACGAACAGCGTAGGGCACTTCAAAACAAGACTCTGCTTCTAAAGCCTCCCACCACTAATGCACCGCTAATACAGGTGGTGGCGACCGCAGTGCCTGACCCCTGTCCTCATCAACATGTGACAAAGGACTGGCCAGTCTCGCACCTTGCTGTCACTTGCGTAACAGTACCACACTCGGCTGCACCTAGCACAAAGATTTTCCAGCTAATGGGACCGTAATCTAGGTGCCGCAGCCTGATTGATTTTGTCACTGGGATAAGTTATTTCAAGCAATTTTTTTTTTTTCTTTTTATTAATCAACTCAAAATGCACTGTCACCACAGACAGGTATGTTCAGGGATACTTTTCAATATTAAACCTATTTAGTTTATACAATACCAAAAAAAAAAAAAAAACTTGAAGTAGGGGGGGGGGAGGTCACTGGGTTATGCTGCCTTATGACAAGATGGCATAGGAGACTTGTGACATGACAAAATGGCTGGCTGCTATACACAGCTAATTGTGTGCCCAGTATGCACAACCATTACCAAATTTCTACATGCATTCCCCCCTTCTGTCAATCAACTATTCCTTTAAGTTCTATAACTCTGAAGCAAGTAAACTGCAGAGGTGAGGCAAATCTAAAAATAGTTTCCAATCTCTGAAACCACTGTTTAGGGATCCATATTGGGGAGTTATGTAATACACTGCTAAAATTAAAGGAACACCTTTCAATCACAGTATAGCATCGTCAGTTAAACTCCTGGGATATTGATCTGGTCAGTTAAGTAGCAGAGGGGGTTGTTAATCAGTTTCAGCTGCTTTTGGTGTCTAATTGGTACACTAGATGGGCAACAATAAGACCACCCCCAAAACTGGAATGGTTTTGCAGGTGGAGGCCACTGGCATATTTTCCCCTACTCTTTTCTGTGTGGTTTGTTTGTTTTTGTTTTTTTTGTTTTTGTTCCCCTTTTTTCTCCACTAGTTATGCGTGTTGGCTAGGGTCAGTGTCACTACTGGCTGATCAAGCACAAATTTAATAAATGAAACAAATGTGATGCGCTATCACATCCTAAATAGAACCATAAGCTTTAGAAGCCGTGACAGTCCAAGAAATTTTTTTTCCCAATAATAAACGTCCAATCCAGTATATGTTGTGTTTATCATCCAGCAATAATAAACACCGTGCTTGACTTGTGACCCCACTACCTGCTCACCTTGACCATTGACCTATAGATTATAATAGGCCAAAAACTCGCTTTTATAAGGAAAATGTGTCTCCAAATTTCTGATCCGTGACGTGTTCCTTCCACGTATTATGCTTCTTTAAACTCCAGATCTGTGCAAAATGAAACAAACATACCATAGTACAACACCATTTTTATATAAACAAAAATTAAACGTGTTACCAGTATTAACGTGTTGCCCATATTTAATGTTGTTCTGTAAGTTAACCCCTTGATACTGAGTGTAAACAAAGTAGTGGCCCCAGTGGACTGGGCTTTTTTCCTTCAGGCCGCTAATTTGCGTACCTGCCTTTTGTGCTGGGAGCGTGGCACATGGTGCTCTCCCAACACAAAGCCTGGGGTGTCAGTGAGAGCCCTGGATCCCATTCTAACAATCGGGACCCTGAACTGCCAATTCACATGATCACTGTGAACCTCTGAATATCAGTGATCAGTCACTGTGAATCCCATATCTATAACTCATTTTATTCAGATTTTCAGGGAAGTGCGCTTTTGTCAAACAAGGGCCACCTGTGGTTGTGTGGGTGTTTTTTTTTTTTTTTTTTTTTTTTTTTTCTTCAGACTGACTTTCCTAAATGCTGTTCCTCCATGCTGTTATTTTGAACACACACCATTCAATTACACACCAACATGCATGTCATGACTATTGGGTCTGTTGGTTTTCTGTTACTCTGCTACACCTACTAGTAAATTTGCCACGTAGAAATATAATACCAAAAACAGTGGTTGATAAACCGTATTTTCTGGTGTATACTTTTCATGTTAAAATATAGGGTTTGGGGGCACGATTCCTCCCCACTGACACCAATGATGGGGGCACGATTCCTCCCCACTGACACCAATGATGGGGGCACGATTCCTCCCCACTGACACCAATGATGGGGGCACGATTCCTCCCCACTGACACCAATTATGGGGGCACGATTCCTCCCCACTGACACCAATGATGGGGGCAATTATACATAAAAATGATTATTTGTTAAAAATATTCACTGGCCTATTGTCCAACTCCAAGCTGTATAAACTTAAATGCTTATTGGAATTAAGCATATCAGGTGATGTGTATTTGTATGAGGAAGGGTGTGGCCTAAGGGTGATAAACACACTAGATCAAGGTGTGAATAATGGGCAGCTTCTTTTCCACAGGCAAAATGGGTCAAAAATTTGACTGACTGACTGTTTACAATGTTTGACTTTTCAAAGGGATGCAGCACTCTTGAAATTGCTAAGATATTGGGGCTTGATCACAAAACCATCAAATAGTAACAGGGTTGCAACGTTCACTGCCAAAGATTTGAGAAGAATCAAACGTATAGCTACCAGGAACCCATTATCCTTTTAGTGCTGTCGTATTCTAGAACTGCAGCCTGCCTGGAGTGCCCAGAAGTACAAGGTGTTCAGTGCTCGGACACATGGCCAAGATAAGGAAGGCTGAAACCTGACCACCACTGAACAAGACATGAAGTTGAAATGTCAAGACTGGACCAAGAAATACAGTCAGGTCCATAAGTATTGTGACATCGAATTACAACCATTGCATATCTGCTTCTCACTTGTTAAGGGACCAAAAGTAATGGGACAGAATAATCATAGATCAAACGTTCGCTTTTTAATACTTGGTTGCAAATCCTTTGCAGTCAATTACAGCCTGAAGTCTGGAACGCATAGACCTCACCAGATGCTGGGTTTCATCCCTGGTGATGCTCTGCCAGGCCTCTACTGCATTGGTCTTCAGTTCCTGCTTGTTCTTGGGGCATTTTCCCTTCAGTTTTGTCTTTAGCAAGTGAAGTGCATGTTCAATCGGATTCAGGTCAGGTGATTGACTTGGCCATTGCATAACATTCCACTTCTTTCCCTTAAACTCTTTGGTTGCTTTTGCAGTATGCTTTGGGTCATTGTCCATCTGCACTGTGAAGCGGCGTCCAATGAGTTCTGAAGCATTTGGCTGAATATGAGCAGATATTGCCCGAAACACTTCAGAATTCATCCTGCTGCTTTTGTCAGCAGTCACATCATCAATAAATACAAGAGAACCAGTTCCATTGGCAGCCATACATGCCCACGCCATGACACTACCACCACCATTCTTCACTGATGAGGTGGTATGCTTAGGATCATGAGCAGTTCCTTTCCTTCTCCATACTCTTCTCTTCCCATCACTCTGGTACAAGTTGATCTTGGTCTCATCTGTCCATAGGATGTTGTTCCAGAACTGTGAAGGCTTTTTTAGATGTTTGGCAAACTCTAATCTGGCCTCCCTGTTTTTGAGGCTCACCAATGGTTTACATCTTGTGGTGAACCCTCTGTATTCACTCTGGTGAAGTCTTCTCTTGATTGTTGACTTTGACACACATACACCTACCTCCTGGAGAGTGTTCTTGATCTGGCCAACTGTTGTGAAGGGTGTTTTCTTCACCAGGGAAAGAATTCTCCGGTCATCCACCAGTTGTTTTCCATGGTTTTCTGGGTCTTTTGGTGTTGCTGAGCTCACTGGTGCGTTCCTTCTTTTTAAGAATGTTCCAAACAGTTGTTTTGGCCACGCCTAATTTTTTTGCTATCTCTCTGATGGGTTTGTTTTGTTTTTCAGCCTAATGATGGCTTGCTTCACTGATAGTGACAGCTCTTTGGATCTCATCTTGAGAGTTGACAGCAACAGATTCCAAATGCAAATAGCACACTTGAAATGAACTCTGGACCTTTTTATTTGCTCATTGTAATTGGGATAATGAGGGAATAACACACACCTGGCCATGGAACAGCTGAGAAGCCAATTGTCCCATTACGTTTGGTCCCTTAACAAGTGGGAGGTAGATATGCAAACTGTTGTAATTCCTACACTGTTCACCTGATTTGGATTTAAATATCCTCAAATTAAAGCTGACAGTCTGCAGTTGAAGCACATCTTGTTCGTTTCATTTCAAATCCATTGCGGTGGTGTATAGAGCCAAAAATGTTAGAATTGTGTCGCTGTCCCAATATTTATGGACCTGACTGTATCTGAAGACAGGTTTTATGGACTGATAGGATGAGTGACTCTTGACAGACAAGTTGGATGGGTCTGTGGCTGGATCAGTAACAGGCACAGAGCTCCACTTCAACTCTGACACCAGCGAGGCGGAGGTTGGGTACTGGTATGGTATGGGCTGGTAATATTTAAAGATGATCTAGTTGGAACTTTTTCGGGTTGAAGATAGACTCAGACTCAAAATCAACTCCCAAACCTACTGCCAGTATTTTTTACACTTTCTTCAAGCAGTGGTACAGGAAAGTATGTATCTTTCAAGACCGTGCTAATATTGATGCATGCAATGGGAGCATTATCCTGCATAAAGTACTCCACTGTGTGGCTGGCCAGTGAAGACCTCAAAGATGAAAGAATGACATGTTCCCCCCCCCCCCCCCCCCCTTCCTCTCCCGAGCTAAAGCCTATTAAGCACTTATGGGAGCTTTACTGTGAAGGAAAATGGTACGCCTCTGAACAGTGTCTGGGAAGCTGTGGTTGCTGCTGCACAAAAAGTTGACAATCAACAGACTCCATGAATGGATGGCTTATGACTGTTATTGAAGAGGGTGGCTATATTGGTTACTGATAAATTTTTATTTATTTTTTGAAATGCCCGAATGTTTTTGTATGTTTTGAGGAGTTTAGTTATTCTCACTTTGACAGATGAAAAAGAAAAAAATTCCCATCTCACTTGTTTATTTTCATTTAGTTGTATATTTCTGCGCACTAATAATTGCCTAGTAATTGTGCACACCGATTTTCTCCTAAGAAGAGCCAAAACTTTACTTTTACTTAAATGTTCAGGTTTGAGGATTAACATTTTGAATTGACATAAAGCACTGTAGTTCAATAATAAAACTCTCAAAAATACAACTTGCCTAATGTGCACACAGTGTATTTCCTTAATTTCCCTGGCTTTCCACAATATAGTCACCTCATCCTTTTGTAACATTTTAATAAGTAGAGATCTAGGGTGACCCCCTGTTGGTGAAGTTCTGGAACGCTTCCTGAGAGCTCTTTCTATGGCAAATAGACTTGTAAAGAAGTCTCTCCCAAAAGTATCTGCCAGCCATTTTTCTAAAAATTCAATATTTTAGCCCTCACTTTGTTCAGGAAAGCCCAAAATTTGTATTGCTCCTGCACAGCCTGTTCTCAAAGTCCTCCTACTTTTTTTTTTTTTTTTTTCTCTTTTTTTGCTTTCATCTCCTTTTCCATCGGTTTCACATTTTCCACCATGCTAATCCTGCCCTCCAATACTGTTTGCTCACCTTTTTTGCAAATTTTGTCTAGGGAAGGATACACATATTCTTTAATACCCTTGAACTGGTCAAACCTTTTGAGCAAGGAGGACTTGGTTATTGACTGCTTGAAGGACTTCTCTCAGGGAACGTTTTTGTCCTTGGTCGCTCCATTCACTTCTGAGGAGTTTGCCATTGCTACCTCAGCCCCTGTGGTGTTTGTCCCTCTGGGCTCTGTATGTTCTGATCTTTTGCTGAAGAGGGTCCCACCAGGGACTTGGCTTGTGGTACTGGTGGCTGCTGCCCCTTTGATGGTGTATGTGCAAATTGCCTATTCAGGCTTCATTAGGGACGTAGATGGCCTACACCTATAGAAAGAAAGGGCATCACTGAACTTTTGGGCAAAGCCAGGTCTTGACAAATTTTGCTTTGAATTTAGGAGTCGGCTTAAAGTAGGCAGGGCAAAAAAAACCTGGCTCCTCAGTACAGTACTCGCCCTCTTCCTGCCCCGGCCAATTTTCAGCTTTCATACTTTGACAATTGCGTGGTCATGCAACACTGTATCCATATAAAATGTATTTTGTTTACCCCCACACAAATAGAGCTTTCTTTTGGCAGTATTTAATCACCACCCTTTTTTTTTTTTTTTTTTTTTTTTTGGGCGAGTCTGGAACTCTGGGCTCCAATAAGTGCCCCCCATAGCAAGTCACTTCCTGTCAGGGCACTCGAGTGGGCTTACTTTTGAGCCCTGCTGTGTGTCTATAGAGTACATGACAGTGCTAGACCCTGCTACTGTGAACATAAAGGTAAAAAACACACAGGGTTCTTATGAATGCAGATTGAGGGGCTCCAGAAAGTTTGCGGTGAGAGGAGGGTGGTTTTACTGTTGCCTCTGGGTTTTAGTATACCAAGATGGCTTTCCAGAGTTTGGAGGCTTTAAAGATCTTTATTAGGAAAGAAGCCTCTACTCCTGTGTCCAGGTCTTACCAGAGACTGGCATGCTGTACATACAGGTGTGCACAGCCTTTAAATTCAGACCTGAACAAAGTTCAAGACTCCATCCTTAAGACTGTTTTTTGTGCTTCACCCTTTCCAGGAGTCTGTGAGACTGGAAGCCACTAGTGGTGTGGTGTCTGCACAGTGAGCCCAATGAGTAGCAAGGAGCTAAGGTACAGAGGTGTACATGAGCACATGTCAGAAGGACCAGCAAAAGGTCTTCATTTTGAGGCCTTCCCTACAAGAGGGCCTGGGGGCTTACATCGTTTAAATTTTTTTTATATAAATATAAAAATTTAACTTAATGAGTGAAACCCCCGCAAGGGAAGCTGTTTTGTTTGAACTTTCATTCTTAATAAAAGTGGGCCGACCAAGCACTGAAACTGCATATTCCTTGTTTGTGTGAACTCACCGGAAAACGCTACATCACAAAGTGAGATGCATATACATAGTTTTAATTCACACCAATTTCAAGACTGTTCAACTATCAGAAAAGCTTATTACGTACAGAGATTTCTAACTGGATTGAAAATAAACTTTGAGAATGTGTTAATACAGTCTATGCCACTTTGTCATCCCCAGGGTTCCTAATTAAATATTATGGTGGGACTGATATATTTTAAGGGTAGGCAGACATTTCACTGTCAGGTGGAAGGTTATAAGAATTCACGCTTTTGTTAATACACTATTCTAACTATAGACATAATTGTAAGTACTTTACTTTCTCCCCCCCCCCCCCCCCCCCCCCATGCAGTACTTAGAGACATCAATGAACGAGGTCGTGATTTGGAGCAGATTCTCTCGCAATATATCACTTTTGTGAAGCCAGCATTTGAAGAATTCTGTCTGCCTGTAAGTATCTTTTTATTTTTGCTGCAATTTAAATAAGTGTGTGTAAAACAAATAAAAATGTATACTTTTTCATATTGTATATATTGCCTTATACTATAACATTGTTTTGCATTGTAAAATCTAGATAATTTTGAGCTTCATTTTGGAGTGATTGCGCAGTGTATGGTTTTAGTGTTCGTGTATCAACATTTAATTTGAAGAACTGTGGATTGTGTTTTTTTTTTTTTTTTTTTTTTTAATAAACCACAAATCTTCACTTCCACTTTTTTGTTGAGTTTTCCTTAAAGATGTGTACTTATCATTTTGAGGTATAGGGCAACTCTGTAGTCACTCTGAGGAAAAAAAAATAGCTGATGGTTAAGTGGCAACGAGAGGTACCTGCAGACGGCTTTTCTTGCCCTCCGTTTTGAGGTTTACATACACTTTAATTTAAAAAAGTCATGGTATTCAGGCAAAAGTGAAATATGAACAAAGCACAGTGTTTTATACTGTGTGCTTGTCTCTATTCAAAGCACAGAGTTTAATTCCTCCTCTGCTTCTTCATTTCTCTATCTGCATGAGTCACTTTTGACAGCTTTCCCTCATATTTGGTGACAGAGGAGAGAGCTCCAGCACAATCCTGTGATTGCAGCTACATCTGATGTTTCTCTGCATTGTGAGGAGGGGGTTTTCCTCTCCCTCCAGTCAGGGCTCAGCTTTTTTTTTTTTTTTTTTTTTTTTTTCTTCACCGAGCTCTGCAGTGTGAGTCTTCAAATTCTTGCTTTTTATAGCTGTGAGATGCTGTGTAAAATGTGTTTTTGGAAGGCTGTAGAGAAGAGATGTTGACTGATAAAAGGGTACAACTTAAGCAGGAGAATTTTTCATCCATCACTTGATGCTGATCATATGGTCACTTCTCTGGGTATAGGTAAGGATTTTCAACCACATTAAGCACTTCCTGGTGGTGGCAAGCTTCCCTGCACCATCCAAAATGTACTACTGGTCTTCTAGGCTAGGCCATGATTTTGTGTGTGGTGGTTTTTTTTTTTTTTTTTTTTTTTTTTTTTTCCCTTGCAGGGCTTGGCAAGTGTGCTAGTGAATCTAGGAGCCAGTTTAAAAAGTTAGCCTTAACTAACAAAGCTTTATAACAGGGGTCCGGTTCACGGACCTTCACACTCTTGGAGGGCTGGACTATAGTTCTAACAAAAAAAAAAAAAAATTAACAAATTCCTATGCGCACTGCACATCTTATTTGTAGTGTGAAAAAATACAATATTTTTTAAAATGCACTGGATACCGCCATGCACTGCAATGAATTGGACAACAAAATGCAGTGTACACTAGCACACTGGACTCTAATACACTGGACATGACAATGCACTGTGCCTGATGTGCGCTCCTACTCTCCTGTTGCCCCTCTGGCCACAGCAGGTGAAATCCTGGGCTGCCAGGCTGTCTCAGTGTCCTCTATGGCCGAGGACCCAGCGAGCAGCCTAGCTATTTGCCGGCTGGTGTATTTTATCTGGCCTGCCGAAAAAAGGAAATAAAATAACATCTTTGGCAGGCTATAGTTTCAGGGCCCCTGCTTTATAACCACTATGCGCACAGATTAGCTAATGTCAAAGGGGAGTGTGGGGGAACCTTTCCACACAGCAGCGGATCTACTGGGGGGGAGGGGCGGAGAATACATGGGCCAGTATGTGAAGAAGGAAAAAAAAACTTTAGTTTTTAGATGTTAACCACTTGATCTTTGGAAGATTTACTCCCTTCATGTCCAGGACATTTTTTGCTATACGGCAGTGCGCCACTTTAATGGACTGCATGGTCTGTTTGGGGAAAACACATAAAATTTTAATTTGTGTATAAATGGAGCGTTTTTTTGTTTTTATCCCATAAAAAAATAAAATAATTTTTACATATATCTAGGCCAAATGTATTCTGCTACATGTCTTTTGGTTAAAGTGTATACTAATTGATTTGCTTGAAAATTTAGTGTGTGCTCTCACAGGGTGACTATAGGTAGAAATGATCAGGAAAAGGACATGGGTTTGTGTACATCTGAATGCATTACTGTAAAGCGTTAACTTTGGGTGGAAACATTTTTTATTGCAGATGTCTCCAGATTTTGATATTTCTAGATGGGGCTCCGTAGTTTGGAAACTTCAAAGCTCCTTTTGAGAGGGAATAAACCTCCAACCCAACTATCTGGGCTTTGTAGACAGCCAGCAGGGTGTGTACCCAAATGCACACAGCCTTCTAATGTTGGTTTGCTGAGAGTTGTAGGGGGAGTGGAGGGCAGTTGGAGCAGTGGCTGCCATAGAGTGTGTAGATGCAGTATGTGCGTTTTTTTTTTTTTTTTTTTTTTTTTTAAGGGCTCGAGGATGTGAGTTCAAGAAGCCCAAGGCTGTGCTAGGCTCGGTATTTTATTAATTTGTATTTTGGCTGGAGAAGAGCTCCTGTGTGGTAAAGCTTATGCTGGACTAATTTGTGTGTGTGTGGGGGGGGGGGGGTTGTAAACATGGCCTACCAGGCCTTTTAGAGTTCCTGGCTGACATGAACTCACTTGAACATGCATCCACTGCTAGAGCGAATGATCCCTAATGTCACAAAGTGTGCATGCGTGAATTTTAACTAGTAATGTCAGTGTCTTATAGTGGCACTGTAATAGTAAGGTGGGCATTCTAGCATTGACATCAGTACAGTGAGTGCAGGTTATTGACCATGATCACTGCATTAGTGTCACTAGCAATGGGTAGGAAGGGGTTAACACCTGGAAGTGTAATGTAACAGCACTGTGTACTATTACTAAAGGGTGTGCCTTTTTTTTTTTTTTTTGGTCTTCTTGCTTTGCAGGTCAGTAGATACATCTGTGTTGTAAAAACAGCTTTCATGCCACTTACTCTGACCGGCTGGTCCTGGCCATGAATCATTGGCAGGGACCCTGTGATCACTATGTAAGGAAGCCTGTGAGACCGCAGTAGGGGGTGCCCACACACGTGCATCCCCTACCCCAAAATGCAGAATCTCATGCCTGGTGACAACCGTGCATGGGCTGACAAACCCTGGCGCCAGGATGCAATTTGTTGTTGCCATGGCCACCAAGTGCCTGGGATTTGTCGAGCCCTGCCATATAATAGATATTAGGCATGAATGACCATGTTATGCTATATCTAAACTACTAAGGGGTGACCTTTCCTCAACATAAAATATATTCTACTACATCTAAATTCTGAAACTATTGTAGCAAAACCTTTTGAACTGGCCTCTAGAATCCAGTATGTATCTTGTGTTAATGTAAGGAGCTTTAAAAGGTATAGGCTAATGAAAACAAAGTAGAGCAATACAGAATTTGGCATAACTTACTACAGTAAAGTTTCACAATGTGTTTTTTTTTTTTTCCTCCCTCATTGAATGCAGACCAAAAAATACGCGGATGTGATTATTCCCAGAGGTGCTGATAACCTGGGTAAGTGAATATCAGAATATGATTGGTTTGATATGGTGAAAATAGTTTGTTCCTTTACCACAAATTTGCTATTTTATTACTCAAAGCCTTAGTTTGGTTTAATAGCACTGAAAGTAGCATAGGTTTCTGTCGTGACGTAGACCTCAGCAGGTCTACAAACCCTTCTACTTGAGCTCTGTCTTTGTAGATGAAAGGTGGCTCTATGGGGCCCTTTAGCGGATGAAATTACCCAGAGTTTTCTGGGAATATACATGCAGTTTACTTTTGTCCACTGAAGCTCTGCCATCAAGTCACACCCCTGCTCCTCCCACCAGCTACTGAATGACCATGGCTAGAGCCTGTTCAGTCGCTGCTGTATTGTGCCTGTGAAGGGTACAGGAAGCGTGCGCCACTACGTCCACCTGGAAGTTTGGGGAAGTGGCACAGATAATGGCGGTGGTGGGCAGAGATATGAGAAAAATGTACAGGGTGATTTCAAGCAAAAAATGTAATTCTACTTTTAAGGTTAAGATCACACTTGTTTTGAAAAGCAATCCACTGTGGGTTGTCTTGCAGCATGAACTGCAACTGAGAAGCCACCAGTTTGACAGGCAGTGCCACATTAATTTCACAAGCGAACTGTTGGATTTCAGATGAAAGTGATTGGGCCAATTTTATCCTGACAGTCTTACTGTATATTATTCACACCAATCGTGAGTCTTCTGGTCATGGCACTTTCAGGCATATTTTATGCCATTTACTTATCACTTTGGACAAAGTGACATAAATCACAAATAAACAGTTTAAGGGATGCATGTACATTGTCTCCCCATTTTCTCGTGTGTGTATGTATCTCTCTCTATCACATGTTGTCCCTTTTTTTTTTTTTTTTTTTTTTTTTGTGTATTTCTATTTGTTAGTTTATTTGAGATTTATATTTATGCACTAATTATGTTATTTAAGTGTATTTAGGTACCATGCAGACAAAGTCACTATCCCATCCGGACCCATGCTGTTCTGCCATTTTAGGTGCCTTTTCTTCCCCCAGCCATCTTGCAGTCATCCTCAGAGCTGACAGCTGGAGGCTGGACAGTTCTGGATGGAGGGCGGGAGCTGGCTGAGGTTATCAAGCTAGTGATTGGTTGCTAGGATGAAGGGCAGTCTTGTCTGTTAATCACTCTGTAACGTAGGACAGTGGTGGGGGGGGGGGGGGCGAAGTTAAAGGGGCTGAGGACATTAGTGTGAAGGAGGGCTGATGTGAAAGGAGCTGAGGACTGAATGTGGGGGGGGCTGAGGAAGTACAGTAGCGTGTGTGGGGGGGTCTGAGGACAGTAATGTGGGGTGATGATGTAAAAAGCGGCAGAGGACAGTAATGTTGGGGGGTGGAAGTGTGAGAACACTACTGTGAGGGGGAGCTGAGGACCCTCATCAAGGGGGATCTTGCTGTGAATAAGGAGGGGACTGTGACGTGCAGTGGGGATTGAGGACACCAGCTCAGATCTGTACATGTGCATTTGGTGCACACATCGTGGGTAGGTCAGCCCATTCATTTTAAAGTGTTGCACTACCTGCGAGAAACGCTTAGAAGTCACGACTTTTTTTCAAAATTGCAGCAACACATGGTTTGGTGCACGTGAAAATTCACCACAGGGGAGCCTACGTGAGATTCAGACCTCTGATGTATTAAAATTTTACTGCCCGGACCTCAGTGAATTTTAATTCAATATCCCGGCTCTAAACATATATTTAAGTGTTGCTGCACATTGATGGCTGTAGAGATCTTACTCTCACTGTGCATTTAAGTTAACACTAAACTGATGACCTGTAGAGACCTCTAGAACATTTTGTGTACTGACGTTTGTCAGTTTCATGGGCATGTGCAAAAAAATTGGGTAATATATTGTGTGCAATAAAATAGAAGTGTGTTTTCTGGACATATAGGTTTGATCTTGTTCTGGCTGTATTGATGAAAAAAATTGCAACTATCACCACTTCTCCAGGGCTGGTTTTCAGAAAACCTACAAGTGGGGGTTTTAACTAATGTTAAAAATGTACACTATATAAATTTGAAGATGTGCAAAATGGCTATAGTAGCAGGAGAAATATGCTTGTCTGGTCTCAGAAAGTGGTGGACTTTCTTCCTGCTCTACACACCTTTTTGACACATGCGAAAACAATTTGTGCAGTTTAAGGCCTGAAAGGTAAACCGGTTTCTGAAGCCATGGACACCAAAACAAAAATGAATGGAAATTAGTTTTGACCTCCTATGTAGCATTGCATGCCTAAGCTGGTAGTTCATAGGTAAGTGAGCATCCCAGAGATATGCCAAATATTGTCCCACTTCATGACATCTTTTTTAACATAAATTTTTTTTTTTCTTAACAGTGGCCATCAACTTGATTGTTCAGCACATCCAAGATATCCTAAATGGTGGATTAACAAAGAGGCAGACTAATGGTTATGTGAACGGTTACACGAGCCATCGGAGTAGGCATCCCTCGGAATCCAGCAGCAGCCGACCTCACTAAAGTGCCCTGTGATTATGGAATCTGTATATACTTTACACCAATACAAAGTATTCCACTAAAACCTGGAGAGACAAACCAGCTCTCTTTTTGGAGGAAATAGTTTCCTATGGGCTATATGAGCTCTGGCCTTTATTCTGCAAGAAATTTAACCTGACTACTGCAACAAGAACAAAACATGCTGGAATTTGCTGAGTCATAATTGGGAAGCTGTGGCCTAATATGATGCCTTTTTTTTTTTTTTTCTTTCATTTTTTTCTTCTAATTTTTGAATGGAGAAAAGGAAAGCCTGGACTAAAAAAAAAAAAAAAAAATCTAAACTTGAACAACCATACTGACTACTGAAAAAAAAATGTCCATAAACTACCCTGATATCCCATTAAATATAGATTTGTCATAATGTGAAATCCTGCAGTTATTTGCCACAAAAGTATTTTCATAACTTTGCTATTTGAGTGTTATTTCTAGGGGTAAGATTGGATAAATGTGCAGTAATTGAGGCAGTGTCACAACACCACAAGATAGGTGTGCTATCCACTTGATATTTGTAAGGCTTTCTTTTTTGTTTCTAGATGTTAAACATCTGATGATTTGGTAAGGTGGGTAGCAGGGCATCACCACTTTAAAACAGACTTGCCTTTTTTTCCAGTGCCAAAAAGCATGATTGTGGGTTTTATAATGTTACTAATGGGAGACATTCATATTTGCATTGTTTAAAGTTGGCGAAGTATTTATTTTATTTACTTTCTACCCTGTTACTGCTTTCTTTTTTAAATCTCTACTGTATTGTTCCCTTTCTAAATAATGATCTAATAAAAAGCTGTTATGAACGGCAGAAAAATATATACTTAAAAAAGAAAAAAAACTTGCTCAAGGTGTTTGTACTATTGCATATGTTGCAAGTTATGTTAAATGGTTGATGATATGTTAAATGGTTGATGAAAGTGTTCCCTGTTGGACTGCAATTTCATAGGTTGCCTCATTTTAACCGCATGCCCTTTTCTTTTTTTTTTGCGCACCTAACTGACTGAAGAGGATGTAGTACTTGACTTACTCTACCACTTGGTTACTGACTTGAATGGATTGTTCTTACCCTCCTGAAGGATAGGAAGTCTTGCAGACACAATTGGCTTTATTTCATAGTAATTGCTTTTGTGCAGGGTGTTACACACATTTCTTTCCATATACATTTTTCTATGGGACCTTTTTATTCTGGCTCTTTCAGAGATCAGTTTTAACCCATTAACTCAGACCTTCCACGACGAAATAATATCCCTAGCGTAGTAAAGAGCGTTACACTCCCTAGAGTGTAGCTCGGGGGTAAAGTTTCGGCACCACAAGCGGTAACCCCAACCTATCCTCGGGAATACCCTGCAGCGTTGCTCCGCGATCTCTTCTGCACTCACCTTGTCCTTCGCTCCTGCGTTGTCCCCTCTGCAGCGTCCCTGGCAATGTCCTCCGGCCAATGCCGGCATCTGTCTTTTGGGTTCCGTTCCCTGCGAAGGACGTAACCGGCGGGAAATTTAAAGATTTTAAAAAGTGACATTCACTTAATACACTAAAATCACATGGTAAAACATTACTGGATCAAACCATTTCACATACATTTTTATTCCTAGTGCTTTGTCCTGTGCCCTGCCTGCATTTTTACTGTTCTTTCTGCCTGGAAACTGAGAAGTCCAAAGAGCGTCCCTTTTTTTTTTTTTAGGTCAAAAGCGGTTTTAGACCGGCTAGAGAACAGCAGTAGTAAATTGGAACCACTTGCAGAATTGAGTGATGTTTAGTGGGGAAATTTGTCATCAAACACTGAAAACGATTTTGCAACTAAGCTCAGTGATGTGCGAACTTGGCGCTCTATTTCAAATTTCAGTGTTTTTGTTTGATTACATTATTGATTTTTATATTTTTATGATTATTAAATTAAAATTTGAAACCCGAAATTATAACATACCCGGGATGTTTACTAAATTCTTGTTTGGACAGATTTCAGTGAGTTATTCCTAAGAATTACAAGCCTACAAGAAAGAGACCTATTTCCATGCAAAAAAATTTACTGCTTTGAGCACAGAAATACTGACCTAATCCTACCGCTAGGGAGGTTAAACAAGGACAAGGTTGTCCTGAGGCCTCTTCTCCTTAGGGTGGTTTCCTACCTCAACCGGGACATTGTACTTCTTCCCCCCCCCCCCCTTCCCTTATTCTTTTAAAAAAAAAAAAAAAAAATGTAAACCCAGCCTTTCATATTCCTGATGTGCCTGCTATACCCTTTACATGTATGAAATAGTATCCCATTATTTGTATTGCTTCCTTTTTATGTGAAATCTCTAGTATTCCTGCTAGTCCCTCTGCTTGCCTATAAAAATTGACTACACTAGGCATGAAAGCAAAGTTGTGGTCAGTGTTGTAGCTGGGCCCCTGGGCTCAGACTGCTCTCCTCAACTAATTAGACTTCTGCTAACACCCTCCTTAGCCAATTACTAGGAAGCTCGGTGTACTGAGCTTGTGCTGCTGAGAACAGACAGTATTCAATCACTTCTATTAAAAAGTTATTGATAATGTTTTGCCTTTTTCATTTCTATTTGTAAACTGAATGGGTTGTTTTACAACTGGGCTGTCAAACTCCATTTCATCAGAGGCTGTATCAGCATTATGGTTGCTATAAAGGGCTGGTTGTATTTGTAAGACTAGCCCCCCCCACCCGGAAGTAGAGAGTCTCCCACCCTTACATTACAGTGCACCGTCTTCTTGTGCTGCTGCTGGGAAGAAAGTGCAAGGTCTGCTGAATGCTGAGATGAGGGGCTGATGTGGGTGCACAGAGAAGAGCAAGATCTGACAGCATTTCTGTCCTCTCTGTTGCTGGGATAAGGTGGGGGAAGAGATGATTGGGGTGCTATAGCTGCAGGAGCGGTGCAAGGGCCATGTCTTTTGCCATGTATTTTACAAGGTGAAGGATATATATGGGCTGTTACATTTTACCAAGTGCTTGTCCAGCCCTCTTCTGCTGCCAGTTTTGGGCATAAGCTGCTGCCAGCTACTCTGATTACTTTTAAGCCCTTTCCTTGATCCTTTTGTGATGAGAGCTTATTAGCATTGCTTGTTCTGTTGCATATCCCTTAGTTTTTTTTTGTACAACTATGTGACTGTGCACAACAATATAAATAAATGCCATATGAAACTATGGAACTAGTAGCAGACAATGAACCAGATCTGTCCATCTAAATAGTGCAGTCCTCCAAAACAGCAGCTCTCAGCTGCTCGGTAATTGGTGGGATGATACAGGCATTCTTCTCCTGCCTCAACTGCAGTGGATCAGAAGACGAGGCCCATTGTTGATGATCAGAGAAATACACAGAGGGAGCAGCCAAGTGCAGTTTATTTAAAAAAAAAAAAAAAAAAAAAAAGCACTCAAAGTGATATCAAGTGTATATCCACAGCAACAATTGGAAGTGGGGTGCCCCTTTATGCCAGGAAAAGCCAGGATCATCTTGCTACCTGAGCAGCTCTGACAGGTACAGACTCAGCATTGGCAGAGTGAAGGGGAGCTTGATGGTGTAACCCTTCTTACAAGACTTGGTGGGTATGGCAATGTCTTTGGGAGAACAACTTTCTTTCTCAAGCCTGTCCAAAGGGGTATGTCAGATGGTGTTGAAGTGGAAGGAAAAGGACACATGTAAGACATAGGCTAGAAAAGAGAAAACAGATGAACTACATTGTCAAGCAAGCCAAAAATGTATAACTATTCCAGCTAGTCTTTTTTTTAAATATATATATATTCATTTGGGTAAAAAAAAAGTATTGAACACGTCACCATGTTTCTTAGTAAATCTATTTCTAAAGGGGCTATTGACATGAAATTTTTACCACACATCGGTAACAACCCATGCAATTCATTCATCCAAAGAAACCAAAACAAATTAGTTCAGAAATGAAGTTATGTGTAATAAAATGGAATGTCACAGCAAAAAAGAATTGAACACAAAGAAAGGGAGGTGCAAAGGCATGGAACGCCAAGACACCAGCTGAAATCTATTAGTAATTAGCAATCTGCTCCTTGTCAGAGCAAATTAACGTCCGCTGGTTCAGTCTCAGCTGATGGCCTATAAAAAGGTGTCTCATTACCAAGGTGTGACACAAGAAATATCTCATCTCCCAAGACATTCGCAACCTTATTGCTGAAAAAAAACAAAAAAAAAAAACCATACTGATGGCATTGGTTACAGAAAGATTTCAAAACTTCTGAATGTTCCAGTGACCACTGTTTGGGCCATAATCCAGAAGTGTAAAGAATGTAATTTCACCATAAACTGGCCACAACTAGGTCCTCCTCCCAAGATTTCTGACAGAAGAGTTGTCAAGGACCACTTGGGGAGAGCATCAGAAAGACCTGGAATTTAGCAGGGCTTTCTGAAGCTCACCACGCAAGCCTCCATTGCTGAAAAAAAAAAAAAAAGCATGTTTAAAGTTTGCTACACAACATTTAGACAAGTCTGCAAAATCCTGGGAGAATATAGTCTGGTCAGATGAGACCAAAATTTAACTCTTTGGATGCCATAATACACACCATGTTTGGAGGTCAAAAGGTACTGCACATCACCCCTAAAAATGCCATATCAACAGTGAAGTTTGGAGGTTGGAAAATCATAGTGTGGGGCTCTTTTTCAGCATACTGTGCTGGCAAAATTCATGTCATTGAAGGAAGGATGAATGGAAAAATGTACCACGACATTCTTGATAAAAAAAAAAAAAAAAATCTGCCATCTACCAGGATGATGATGAAACGAGAGTGGACATTTCAGCAAGACCATGATCTCAAATATAAAGCCAAGGAAACTCAATTTTTTTTAATGAAAGAAAATAAAGTTGCTAGACTAGACTGGCCCAGCCAATCGCCTGATTTGAATCCAATAGATAATTTGGGGAAAGAACTAAATATCAGAGTTCATAGAAGAGGCCCACGGTACCTTCAAGATGCGAGACCTTCATGACACCTGTATGGAGAAAATAGTTGCATGCATTGTTCAGGTGTGATTTTGGGCCATTCTTTCACACAAAGGATTTTGTACGAAGTATTACATTTCAGTTAGCGTGTTCAATACTTTTTCCCTTTGTCATTCCATTTTATTATGCATAACTTAATTTCTGAGCATATTTGTTTTGGTTTCTTTGTATATATGGATTGCATGGGTTGTTATAGACCTGGTGAAATATTCATGCCAACAACACCTTTAGAAATCTATTTACTGAGAAAAATGGTGACATGTTCAACACTTGTTTTACCTGCTGTATCACATGTGAACGTATTGAAACCAGCTGGACTTTATATTGTTGATAAGGTATCTCATATAGAGATTTATAACAAATACACTAAAAATTATTAAAGGCCATGTTCACCTTTGGGAACATGTTACACCCGTTTTTAGGGTAGAACATGTAACATGTTCCCGCTCCTACAGCCATTCCTTGATTTCCCATCTCTCCTTGTGACAGCGGGCCAGGGATTTTCTCCCCAATGTCACTTTTTGAAAAGTGTGGCCATGTCATTCATTCATAGAGTTCTGTGAATGAACTACAAGTACCAACAGCCTTTGCAGTTGATGGGTTGTAGTTCTCAATGGTCTGCAAAGATGCTGGCGCGGACTCTAGTAGTGCATTGATTCCTCCTGCCGTGTAACCGCCTGTCTGTATGAGGTACAGGCAGACTGCTTACACTGACAGTCTATAGGAGTCCTACATTGCACCTGCGATCTGATGATGGTGCATTGCTTTTCAGGCTCCTACAAAAAAAAAAGTAAATGTACATTTTGTTTTTTTTAACCTTCACAAAAATGTTCATTTTAATAATTTTTTTTATTACAGGTGAACTTATCCTTCAATATATATGAATGTTAAAAAACAGACATGTCCATATACCAGAGCTATTTGAAAACTAAATTTCATTAATATCAAAAGGAAAGATAAGCCAAAAGTGTCATATAGGCTTCTAATTTTTTATTCAGGCCCCTTGGGCCAGAGTGTTTAATGTGAAAACCTGAACTTTCATACGATATACAATATCTCACAGAAGTGAGTCCACCCCTCACATTTTTGTAAATATTTTATTATACCTTTTCGAGTGACAACACTGAATTAATGACACCTTGCTACAATGTAAAGTAGTGAGTGTACAGCTTGTATCACAGTGTAAATTTGCTGTCCCCTCAAAATAACTCAACACACAGCCATTAATGTCTAAACTGCTGGCAACAAAAGTGAGTACACCCCTAAGTGAAAATGTCCAAACTGGGCCAAATCAGCCATTTTCCCTTCCCGGTGTCATGTGACTTGTTAGTATTACAAGGTCTCAGGTGTTACTGGGGAGCAGGTGTATTAAATTTGGTGTTATCGCTCTCACTCTCTCATACTGGTCACTGGAAGTTCAACACGGCACCTCATGGCACAGAACTCTCTGAGGATCTGAAAAAAAAGAATTGTTGCTCTACATAAAGATGGCCTAGGCTATAAGAAGATTGACAAGACCCTGAAACTGAGCTGCAGCATGATGGCCAAGACCATACAGTGGGATAACAGGACAAGTTCCACTCAGAACAGGTCTCGCAATGGTCGACTAAAGTAGTTGAGTGCATGTGCTTAGCATCATATCCAGAGGTTGTCTTTGGGACATACGTCCAGTATGAGTGCTGCCAGCTTTGCTGCAGAGGTTGAAGGGGTGGGGGTGTCAGCCGGTCAGTGCTCAGACCATATGCTGCACACCACATCAAATTGGTCTGCATGGCTGTCATCCCAGAAGGAAGCCTCTTCTAAAGATGATGCACAAGAAAGCCTGCAAACCATTTGCTGAAGACAAGCAGACTAAGGACATGGATTACTGGAACCATGTCCTGTGGTCTGACTAGACCAAGATAAACTTATTTGGTTCAGATGGTGTCAAGCGTGTGTGGCGGCAACCAGGTGAGGAGTACGAAGACAAGTGTGTCTTGCCTACAGTCAAGCATGGTGGTGGGAGTGTCATGGTCTGGGGCTGCATGAGTGCTGAAGGCACAGAGGAGCTACAGTTCATTGAGGGAACCATGAATGCCAACATGTACTGTGACATACTGAAGCAGAGCATGATCCCCTCGCTTTGGAGACTGGGCTGCAGGGCAGTGTTTTAACATGAGAACGACTCCAAACACACCTCCAAGACGACCACTGCCTTGCTAAAGACGCTGAGGGTAAAGGTGATGGACTGGCCAAGCATGTCTCCAGACCTAAACCCTATTGAGCATCTGTGGGGCATCCTCAAATGGAAGGTGGAGGAGCGCAAGGTCTCTAACATCCACCAGCTCCGTGATGTCATCATGGAGGAGTGGACGAGGACTCCAGTGGCAACCTGTGAAGCTCTGGTGAACTCCATGCGCAAGAGGGTTAAGGCAGTGCTGGAAAATAATGGTGGCCACACAAAATATTGACACTTTTTGGGCCCAATTTGGACATTTTCACTTAGGGGTGTACTCACTTTTGTTGCTTACTGTATATAGCGCCAACAGTTTGCGCAGCTCTTTACAATGTGAATCATAGGATAGTTTCTATAACCCAAACGGCAAGGCCCTCTGTGGACTTATGTTTTAGGGTGAAATGCCTAGGAACACTGGTCCATGTCTCCTACACGGAGCCCCCTTTTCTCACCAGACCTGTAGCGCACAATAGGAATGGTGCATCTCACAAAAAGGAAGCCACAGGGGCATGAGAGGCATTTGGCCACACATTCTGTAAAGCACATTAAAAAGGATTTAAGGGCTCGTTCACACTTGACTTATTTCTAACTCTTGCCAAACGCCCCTATAGCGTTAGACAGGCGTTTGGGAAGCATTTTTAATGCTCCTCAAACGCACCCCAAACGCCCTATGCGTGTTTTTGAGACATTAAAACTGCACCAAAAATGCCTAAAATGAAGTTAAATGGTATTAACACTCCGCAAACGCCCCACAAATGCCTGCCAGGCATTTGAGAAGCTTCACAATAGACTTGAATGGGAGGCTTCAACTCCTCCTGACATGAGGGGGTTTATTTACTAAAGCTGGAGAGTGCAAAATCAGACTCACTTCTGCATAGAAACCAATCAGCTTCCAGGTTTCATTGCCAAAGCTTCATTGAACAAGCTGAGGTTAGAAGCTGATTGGTTTCTATGCAGAAGGGAGTCTGATTTTGGACTCTCCAGCTTTAGTAAATAAACCCCAAGGTGTCAGTTTTGCCACGACGCTAACGCTTCAGTGTGAACAGCACTGTGTGCTGCCATGTGCAGAATTTTCATAGGCGTTTCAGAAGTGTTAAAAACGCTTCCCAAACGCCTGTCTGACGCCTGCTGACAAAGCTAGTGTGAACGTAGCCCAAGAGTGTATGTAGTACCATTGTCATTGTGAAAGATTTTCTGTTTGTGGTGAACAAAGGGACACATCTTGCACTTTCTTTTCTTGGATTAATACATGCTTGTCAATTTTACAGAAAGTAGCTAACAGGTGGAGTATGGGGGTCTCTAAGGAATGTATCTTAGTGGGGGCTATCTTCCCTCTAATATTAAGTGCCTTTCTGAAGATAAATCCCAGCTTATTGCCAATCACAAGGCCTAGTTTGGGATCTTCCAATAGAATACCCCAATGGCACTTGATGATATTCTCCATTTATTTACATCGGCAATGAAAATGGGTAGGGGGTGCAAGCGTCACCCTATCCGCGCCGCTATTGGCTGCTGGACAGGTCAATGACCAGGTCCCAGCCGGTGATTCTTGGCCGGGTGAATGTTGGCAGAGCTGACGGGAGAGATCTGTGTGTAAACAATACAGGTCTCTCTCCTGTCAGCAAGGACATGCTGCTTTGTATTTTTCTGCACAGCAGAGAAATACAAAGCAGCATGTTTTCGTAGTAAACCACAACACAGCACATAATGTAAAACACACACAGCACACAGTTAACCCTTTGATCACCCCAGATGTTAACCCCTTCCTGCCCAGTGTGATTAGTACAGTGTCAGTGCTTTTTATTAGCACTGATCACTGTATTGGTGTCACTGGGGATGTCAGTGGCAGTTAGTTCCCAGCCAGTGTCAGAATGCCCGCCGCATTCCCGCTTTAAGTCGCTGATTGCTGCCATTACTAGTATAAAAAATTTTTAAATAAAAGTTCTAATATATATACCACCATTTGTAGGTACTATAACTTTCATGTAAACTAATTATACACTTATTGGGATTTCTTTTTTTTTTTTTAGCAAAGACATGTAGCAGAATACATTTTGGCCTAAATTTAAAAAGAAATGGTATTTTTAAAATTTTTGTGCTGGATATACCACCAAAAGAAAACTCTATTTGTGGGGCAAAATGAAAAATTGAATTTATGTACAGCGTTGCATGACCACACAATTGTCATGTACTAGGAGAACCATCCCATATGATGATAATATATTGATAAAGCATCTGAAAAATAAAATGGGCAGAGAAAGATTATTTCTGCAGATGCAGGACTCTTTCCAGTGACCCATGGCCAAGTTAGCAAAACTGGGTGCAAAGCTGGTGTCTCTCTGGCAGTGCCCTGCAGGTGGAATCTTTATTGAATAAAAATAATTGTGTTCAAGGCAAAAGCTAGTACCTTCCAAAATAAACTGGCATGATGGAGACTGAAGTGTGTAGTTAGAAAGTAACTGAGGGCAAAAAGTACAATCTTATAGGGGATGGAGGTATATAAAGAATTGACATCCATGGCTAACCATTGGCAGGACGGGTCCCAAGTGTAACTAGGGCTTCTAATAACTGCAGTGAGTCCCTAATGTAGGCAAGAGGCAAAAGGAAAACAGAATTTTAGGGGGGGGGGGATTTTTAGTTTGATGCAATTTTACCCAAGGAAGTATTGAGAATTCTCTTTTTAGGTTTAAAGTATGCACCCAATAGGAACTTTAATAAATTCAAAACTATATTCTATCCCTGCCACACATTTCATTGTGTGTAACTCAACATGCAGCTAAACCCTCCTATTATGCAATAAGACTGAATGTAATTTTGAAGCTTTTTTGACAAAACAGGGTGGGTGAAACCCTTGGTAAAAACAGATGAGAAATACAATCAATGTATGATACATACAAAACACAATAAAATCATTAGATTGCTGATGGCAAAAAGTCCATGCTCAACAGCTATGCTGCCTGTAGAGGATGTAAATTTAATCCAAGATGTGTGGCAGAGAATTGTGGTTATACGAAAATCCATAATCCATATGAAGATATGAAGAGAAAGACAAGTTTAATAACGAAAGGTTTAGGTGTATTGGTTGTGAACAGCGCAGGAGGGAAGGGCCTGAGCATGGCGGCGATGGAGAGTGCGGTGTGAGCACTCTCCGACAGCCACCCTTCCTACCTTCCCTGGTGCCCACGTGAGCTGTGGACGATGCTTGTCTACTTTCCTGAGAGCTGCCCATGAGAGGGGTGGTCCCGGAGGAAGGAATAGAGGCCTGGTCGGGTGAAGAGGTGACAAGGCAAGGCACCCTGTGATGATCGCTGTCGGACAGCGGCGGTCTCTAGATGGAGTGCCGCGGAGGAGCGCTGGGAGGTGGGGAAGCCAGCCGGCGTCCCAGGAAGGGAGAGAGACACTGGTTTACCCCCGGCTCGTTTTGGGTGGACATAGAGGCATGAGACCCAGAGGAATCCCCCCCAAAGAGAGGACACATTCAAGGGGAAGCTAAGCCCCAGAAGGAGTGCCTGAAGAAATAAGAAGAAAAGGGAAGGTGAGTGAGAGCGGCTGGGCTAGAAGGATGTCTAATGTGTGCTGTGTAATGTAGAGGGGGGTGATTCCCAGGGAGTCTGAAGGAGGAGAAGATAAAGTGGGAAGTAATTGGCCCTAGAAGATATAAAATTCATGGAAAAGGATATAGAAAAAGGAGCAGTGGGTCAATAAAAAATTCTAAATTATCCCAGCGCTTAAATAAATAAATGAGAGAAGCAAGTCTCACCGGTGGCATGAAAAATAAAAGTGTTAAAGGAAGTGGGCCTAAGGGTTCCCAAACAGGAACGATTACTAAATATACTTCACAGGGGAATGTGACCCCAGAAAGATCTCAGGCAGCAAGTGAAAGGAGCGAAATGGAAATCAGTATGGAAAATAGTCCTAGGCTATCCCCTAGCAGCCAACAAACGATAGAGCGAATGGAGGTGAAAGAACATGAAGAGGAACTACAAATGCCAAATAAAAAAGAAATGACAGAAATGTTTAAAAAACTGGAGAAATCAATAAAGCAAGAGATGGGGATAATTCAGAGAGATCTGGGGCAATTTTTAACTAGAGTGGAAGAAACGGAAGAAAAAGTTAAAAATCATGCCCAAATTATCTCGAAAATGGAAAAGTGGACATTAGAAATCAGGAAAGAGCAAAGAAAGCTGCTTTATAAGATGGAGGATCAAGAAAATAGGGATAGGAGATGTAAACTAAGGATACAAGGAGTACCAGAGATTTCACAAGGGGAAGATTTAAAGGAAATAACACGTAAAATGTTAAATACTATAATGGACATATCTGTTTCTGAGACTTTTAAATTGGATGGTGTTTATAGAATAGGAAAGTTTCAACAAGAAAGAAGTAAAGTAAAATAGAGAGATATAATTGTACAATTTCATACTTATGGAGACAAAGAAGAGATATGGAAAAAGATCAAAGGAAAAACAAGTATTAAGTATGGAGAAATAAAAATTCAGATTTTTGCAGATTTAGCAGTTTGGACACTGCTGAGAAGGAGATCTTTGAAACCAGTATTAGAACAGATGAAAAAACGAAATGTTCAATATAGATGGGGCTTCCCGGCGTGTTTAATCGGATGGAAAAATGGAGTTACAGCAATTTTGAGATTTCCTGAAGATATGAGAGACTTTTGTGACAAACTTGAATTGAAGAGAATGGAGATACCTGGATGGGAAGAAGAAGGAGAGACATGGGCTATGGAAAAAGAGGACTATCAGCTAATTAGAAGGAAAATTAGAAGAGCAAAGGGGGTGGCAATAGGGTTTGCAAAGAATATAAGGTTTGAGTTGGAGGATAGAGTGACAGACCCTGAAGAAAGATTTCTGTTTTTAAAGGCTAAATTACAAGAAATAGAGTGTACAGTAGCAAATATTTATTGCCCAAATAAGAAACCGGAGGTATTTTTGAAACATGTCCTGAAAAAATTGATGGATTTCAAAAAAGGTGGTTTGATTGTAGCAGGAGATTTAAATTTTTGTATGGATCTGCAGATGGATGCAAAGGGAGGAGAGTAGGTCTCTGAGATCATTAAAGAGAATGAGGTATGAATGTCAATTGGTGGACATATGGAGAATTAAGCATATGAAGGATAGAGACTATACTTTTTTCTCACATGCACATGAGATGTATTCGAGACTGGATTATATATTGCTGGAACATTGACTTATAGAGTCCTTGGTCAAAGTAAAAATTGAAGTAATGTCAATATCGGATCATGCTCCTGTTACAATGAAATTAATATGGGGAAAAGAGTTGAAAGGAGGAATAGTATGGAGGTTGAATGAGACACTTCTCCTGGATCAGGAGACCGATCGAAAAATAAAGGAAGAAACAGAGCGATTTTTTAAGGAAAATGATACAGGAGATGTGTCAGTGGCAACTGTATGGGAGGCTCATAAGGCTTATATCAGAGGTATCCTTATTGCAATTGGGGCAAAAAAGAAGAGGGAAAGGAGAGAAAAAATTAAGGGGCTCCTCAAGGAACTCTCTGAACTTGAACAAATGCATAAGAGTAGAATAACAAAAGAGATAATGCAGAGGGTAACAAATAAGAAAGAAGAACTAAATAATTTGTTGGAGGAAGAAAAGAGAAGAGTCTTTAATAAAATGATAAGCGAGAGGTATAGATGGGGAGATAGACCTGGAAAGTATTTAATGAGGGCGCAGAGAAAAAAAGGCTAGGAATTATATAGAGAAAATAAGAGATCCCAAGGGAGAATTGGTACATTCAACCAAAGATATTGCTAGGGTGTTTAAAGAATATTACAGTAAGCTATATAATATTAACCCCCCTAATTCTATACATAGTGATGGAACAGGGAAAATCGAAAAAAGACGGACATATTTTAAAAACGCAGGATTATCAAAATTAAGTGAAGTGCAAATGAATTCCCTAGAATCAGAAATAACCCAGGAGGAAATACAACTAGCATTAAAAAGTACCATGGTTGGGAAAAGTCCAGGACCAGATGGATACGCTGTAAGGTATTATAAAAAATATAAAGAACTATTAGTACCCAAATTGAAGATATATATGTACAGTATGCATTGGGGGGAGAGATGGAAATGAGGTGAGAATCCCTACAGGCACATGTGGTTCTTATCCATAAAGAAGGAAAGGATGTTACTCAATGTTCAAGCTATAGACTGATTTCCTTACTGAACACAGATACTAAATTATATGCAAAGGTTTTAGTAAATAGGTTGAAAGATTTAATGCCTGAGTGGATACATATGGATCAGGTGGGTTTTGTCCCAGGGAGGGAGGGTAGAGACAATGGGTTGAGATCTTTGCTCCTCATACAGAAAAGTAGGAAAGAGAAAACCCCAGTGGTGGTGCTCTCAATTGATGCCGAAAAGGCATTTGATAGAGTAGATTGGGGATATATGATGGACACTTTGGAAGTATTGGGGTTGGGAGTTAGAATGAGAGAGTGGATAAGGAAGTTATATAGTGTGCCCTCCGCAGCAATCATGGTTAATGTGGATTTGTCAGAGTATTTTGGGAACAAGGCAGGGATGCCCTCTGTCTCCATTATTGTATGTTTTGTCATTGGAATTTTTGCTGTCTACAATAAGGAATAATATAGACATAAAGGGAATATGGATAGGAGACACAGAGCATAAGGTGGCAGCTTATGCGGATGATTTGCTGTTTTATGTGGGGAACCCCAGGATAACATTGCCAAACTTAATGAGGACACTGAAGGAATATGGGGAGTTGTCAAATCTAAAAATTAACCCAACAAAAACTGAGATTTTAAATATAAATATCCCAAATAGAGAGAAAATTAAGATACAAGACGAATTTCCCTTCATCTGGAGAGAAAAAGAATTAAAATACTTAGGAATAAAATTAGCTGTCTCTTATAAGAACTTATATAAATTAAATTATATTCCATTGTTGAATGAGATTAAGGAGGAACTAAGGAAATTAGGAGGAGGAAACCCGTCATGGATAGGTTGTATAAACTTGATAAAAATGGTAATTGTTCCTAAAATCTTATATAAATTTCAAATGATACCAATAAGCTCCCAGAAGTATATTTTAAAACAATCAAAAAAATGATAACAAGATATATTTGGAGGAATAAAAAACCTAGAATAGGTTATAAAATATTATGTAGAAATAAAGAGAAGGGTGGATTGGGAGTCCCAGATCTTTAAAGATATTACAATTCAGTAATAATGGCAAGAAATTTTGATTGGACGCATAATCCAAAAGGGAAAAGCTGGGTTAAAATTGAAAATGTACTTAGCAAAGTTAATTTAAGTAGGATCATATGGGTGCCCACACAATATCGAGGATTAGTAGATAGCACAAGTTTATACACTTTAAATGTTTTATGAGTTTGGGATGTGTTGCATAGACAGAAGGGATGGGAATTTAATTCACAGTTAATGCCATTAGGGGATACAGAGTTTTTCCCGCCAGGTAAAAAGGGTATCAAAGGAAAGTGGATTAAGAAGGAGGATGCACAGTTAAGGGATGTAATGGAGGGGGAGGAAATGGGTTCTTTTAAGGAATTGAAAAAGAAAAAGGGAGAAGTTTTCACAAGAAAGGATGAGTGGCGGTATAATCAATTGAAACACTTTGTAGGGAAGTTTCCGAAACCCTTAAGAACTAGAAAGGATTGGAACCCTTTTGAACGGTTGTTGGAAACACGGGGAGATGGGAAAAAATATATAAATATGGGTAAAATATATAAGATTTTCACTGAAATAGACACAGATATTAGGCCCATATAGAAAAATGGGAAAGGGATATGGGAGTGGTAATAGATGAGGAAAAACAGAAGAAAATGTATAGATTGATCCATGAAAATGTAAATATGCAGGAAGTAGAAATGAACTATACATTTTTAGGAAGATGGTATATCACACCAAGTGTGGCGCATAGGTTAAATGTAGAGAATTCACCAATGTGTTGGAGGTGATGTGGTGGTAGAGTCACCATGTATCATATATGGTAGGAGTGTTAAAAAATACAGGAATTTTGGGAGAAAATAGTGCACCTGATTCGGGAAATGAATGAAGTTGATATTATATTAGACCTGGAGACTTGCCTTTTTCATAGTACAGAGTTATCAGTTAACAAATATAAAAAATCTGGTATATGGTATTATTTGAATGCAGCAAAGGGTTTGATACCCAAGTTTTGGAGGAGATGTGAGGTGCCTAGGGTAGAGGACTGGGTCAACCGAGTGGATCAAATATGTAAGATGGAGAAACTTTGCCATATGTATGAAGATAAAATGGAGAGATATTATGTGAGATGGAATAGATGGGAAGAATTTCAAAATATAAAAAGCCAAAATTAAATGTGGAATATAGAGGGGCATAATGTAATGTAAAATAATCTCTTCAATTTAGAGGTGGTGGAGTCCCAAGAAGAGGGGGGGGGGGGGATAAGAGGATTAGGGGGGAGAGTTTTTTGGAGGGGTAGGAGTATAAGTTAAAGTGAAGTGATAATTGTATTATAAGTGTGTCAATGATTTTTTAAAGTATGAGTACTGTATAATTTATTTGAAAATTAATAAATATTTAAATTTAAAAAAAAAATAACGAAAGGTTTAAAGAAAAAGATCCTGAATACAACAGAAGCCAGATACTTGGTCCCTAATGCACTGAAAATACCAGTCATATATCAATTATCAAAGACAAGAACTCCCCCAGAAAGATCGATCGTAAGTGGTGTAAACTCATGTTTTCCTGACTGGGGGAATATATATATATGTATATAGCAGGTAAAATAAGTATTGAACACGTCATCATTTTTCTCAGTAAATATATTTCTAAAGGTGCTATTGACATGTTATTTTCACCACATGTCGGTAACAATCTATGCAATCCATATATACAAAGAAACCAAAACAATTAAGTTCAGAAACTAAGATATGTATAATAAAATGGAATGACACAGGGAAAAAGTATTGAACACGATAACAGAAATTTTATTTAATACTTGGTACAAAAAGCTTAGTTGGTAATGACAGCTTC
Source organism: Staurois parvus (assembly GCF_062004578.1). Lineage (NCBI taxonomy): Eukaryota > Metazoa > Chordata > Amphibia > Anura > Ranidae > Staurois > Staurois parvus. The sequence goes on from NW_028318393.1 coordinate 2,369,955, forward strand.
AAGATGCCTCCTGTGTGGAGAAACTAGTCGCATGCATTGCTCAGGTGTGATTTTGGCCCATTCTTCCACACAGTTTTCAATTCTTGAAGGTTCCGTGGGCCTCTTCTATGAACTCTAATCTTTAGTTCTTTCCAAAGATTTTCTATTGGATACAATTCAGGTGATTGTTGGGCGTTCCTAGCAGCTTTATTTTCTTTCTTTGAAACCAGATGAGAGTTTCTTTGGCTTTGTGTTTGGGATCATTGTCTTGCTGAAATTTCCACCCTCATTTCATCTTCACCATTCTGGTAGATGGCAGCAGATTTTTATCAAGAATGTCTTGGTACATTTTTCCATTCATCCTTCCTTCAATGATATGAAGTTTGCCAGTACTGTATGCTGAAAAACAGCCCCACACCATGATGTTCCCACTTCCAAACTTCACTGTTGGTATGGTGTTTTTGGGGTGATGTGCAGTGCCATTTGACCTCCAAACATGGTGTGTATAATTTATTGACAGGTGGAAACAGTGTCATATATATGGTTTAAATCCAATCCATTTGCATCCATCATATGCAAAACCATTCAGAAAAATTCAAGGCATATCAACGAATGTTAGCGATATCAACGAAATAGCGATAGGTTCATTATCTATATCAGTGATCATTAACTAATGATCTGCCCGATTTCTTCTTATCAATAGCTATCTTTAGTGTTAGTGTTTTTTATGTGTGGCCCAAGACAATTTCTCTTCTTCCAATGAGGCCCAGCAAGGTTAAAAGCTTGGACAACCTTGATCTAGATGCAGTTAAGTGGACACTAGTAAATCAGTCTAATTTGAAAGTAGCACAGATCGCCTTTATTTTAGAAGCCTAGGATTGGCAATAGAGAATATTTAATTTTGTTATAATAATCAGTACTATAATCAAATTAGGACATGGTCATGATTGCTAAATATGCAACTAGTGTTGCCAACCTATTTATGAATAAATGGGAACATGAAATTTATTGCAAACAATGGCAGAGTTTGAGGATGTACAACCACTTTATTGATGACATCATAATAGTGTGTCCCATAGAAACATTGTAAAATTTCATCAAGCATATGAATGAGAATAAATATGGTATATGGTTTACTGGGAATTGGAATACAGAACAAGTAAACTTTCTTGATTTAGTAGGATAAGCTGTAATACATTTTTTAGGGACACTGACTGGAATAGTTTTATTCTGGTAAAGAGTTGTCATCATTCATTATGGCTAAAAAGTATACATAAAAGCTAATTTGTAAGAATTAGAGCTGATTTACACATGTGCGGTGCAGATTTAAGCTCAAGTTTCAAAGCTAATTTACGAAGTAGTTGTTCAGCGGTTCATGCCACGTTTACATCAGGTGCAGGATAGGATTAGGTCAGGATTTTATCCTGTTCACATATATGTGGTTTAGAAACGGTTCCCATAGAAGTCAATAGCATGTAATCCTCACCTGAACCTGAAGGCACTGCTCAGAAATCGTACATTCAGTGCGGAATCGTGGATTCAGTGCGGTTTTCCAAACCGCACTGAATCCACAAAGCCAGTGCACTGGACAGATTTGAACAGGCACCATAGGAAACAATGTTATTTCACATGTCATGTGGATTGGCTGCGGTTCAAACCCCATCCAATCCAATTTAATGTGAAATGGCACAGTTATGATGAAGTGAAGTACTCATCAAGAGGTTTAGAGAGAAAGGTTGTGATAGAGGATTAGAGAGTACTAGAAGAATGCGTAAATTAATGAATATAGAAAAATTAATACAACCCAGTCATCGTAACAACCAATAACATGAGGTGGCGTTCATCACATGCTTCAATAGGCAATATATATAAATAGAGCTTATTGTTAGGAAGCATTGGTCAATTCTTTTGAGAGGTAGGACTTTGATGAAGTTTAAAAAAAAATAAATAATTTTGTTTATAGGAGGGCCCCAGCATTAAGGACTAAAATAGTCTATAATATCTCAGACCCCCCAAGAAAGACAGTTATGTTTCTTGACCAAGAGGGTTTGTACAGATGCCAGCCATGTAAATGGTATTTAATAAAAAAAAGAATAGAATTCAGATCAAAATCCATGCGTACAAATAAAACTGATACATTTATATCTTGTGATAATGTTATCTAGGTACTGGAATGCCCTTGTGGCCTCCAGTACATGGGTAGGACCATCATTTTTATTGTCAAACAGTATAAATGAACATATCAATACTATAAAAAATGGCTTTAAGAAACCTAGTGTGTGCATTTTAGCCCATATTAAAGACCCTGGAGGTCTATTTTTTTATGTAGAAAGAATTACAAACTGCTGGAGAAGATTGAATTTATCCACTTCCATACGGGGCACTTTTACCCCCTTCCTGCCCAGGCCATTTTTCAGGTTTCATCGCTCTCACACTTTGAATGACAATCACGCGGTCATACAACACTGTACCCAAACTAAATTTATCATTTTCTTCACACAACTAGAGCTTTCTTTTGGTGGTATTTAATCAACACTGGGGTTTTTATTTTTTGCTAAATTAACAACAAAAGACGAAAAATTTTGAAAAAAAAACCCACGTTTTTCTTTGTTTCTGTTATAAAAATTTGCAAATAATTGTTCTTCATAAATTTAGGCCAAGATGTATTCTACTACATGTCTTTGGTGAAAATAAACCAAATTAGGATGTATTATTTAGTTTGTAGAAAAGTTATAGAGTTCACAAACTATGGTATATATCTGAATATTGATCAATCCTGAAGTACTGACAGCCAATCTAATTTCTTGAGACCCAAAAATGTCAGAACAGTACAGATATCCCCCAAATGACCCCTTTTTGCAAAGTAGACAGTCCAACGTATTTTATAAGAGGCATGGCGAGTTTTTTGAAGTTGTAATTTTTTTGTCATACTTTTTCAGAAAATTAAAAAATTTTTTTCACTATTTTTTTTTTTACATACTGTCACCAGTGCAGTACAGCATTATCGTATAACTGGCATGGGGGTGATCAGGGACACTGATTGGTGAAAAAAAAATTATAATTTAAAAAAAAAAGTTTTATTAGTTTTAAATATTTATTACATTTTTGTATCTTTTTTTTAAGATTTTTTTTTCATATTTCACAAAGACCAAAGTAGTATAATGTTACCATAGTAACATTGTACTACTTTGGGGAAGTGATCAGTATTTTTTTTTTTTTTACTCAATTTGCTTATAGCAAAGAATTACTTTGCTATAAGCAAGCATTTACCTGAATGACCGATGGGATGGGATACTTCCTGCTAGAGGTACAGATACAGAATCTGTTCACCATGATCATATTCTGCAAACACAAATATTCCTGCACTTGGGGATGGACTCAACAGAGGCTACAGCTCCATCTCGATTGTCCTGGATAGTGCATGCCTTGCTGCCCTCAAAGGACCGGGGAAGTCCAAAAACACTGAATGCAAAGAAAACAAACAGAGGGCACACTGGCCTAGTGCATTACCTTAAAACACATTTATTAATAAAAAGGTGATAAGTAATATACTCACAAATGAAAAATATGTCAAAGGCACATCATAAAAGAACAGCACTGTCCAGTCCACATTACATGACTGTGCACAATAGGAACCCTGGACCTCCAACAAGCTAATGCGTTTTTTGAGGAATTGCCTCTTCCTCAGAGCCCGCACAAGCAACGCCTGTACCCCCTCTTAAATGGTCTGGTAAGTAAGCCTCTTTCCATTCAGCCTTCCTACCTCCAAGTCTCAGAAACACAGTCAGCTCATGTTGTTCTTCCTGTTTCATTGCAGGTGGCTGGAAAGGAAAACGTATCAAGCCATCGTTGATTCTGGGGCCTATATTGTTTTCATGGACATTAATCTTACAAGGGACTTGTAAGAATTCCTCTGGTTCCCAAGAGGCCACCATTTAATATCCACCTGGTGAACAGTACATATCCAAAATTTGGGCCCATTACCCAAGAGACTATCCCTGTCTTGACTACCACTAGCTCTGGGCACCAAGAACTGTTACATTTTAGTGTTCTAAGTTCCCTCATGTTCCCAATCCTTCTCGGAATGCCATGGCTACAAGCACACAACCCCTTGGTGGGTTGGGGTAAGGGAACTTTAACCTTTCAATCACCCTATTGTCAGCAACACTGCCTCAACACCAGTCCTACAAATCCAACATTAGTTCTCAGCAGCCAAAATTACTCAAATCTTTGCTTTCTTGTACCCCCAATATACCATGACTTTCTCAATGTCTTTGACAAGAAAGGTGCTTGAAACCCTTTCTCCATTGAATTGCTTCCGTAGGCAGAGATTCTGTTCGAACACACCTTTCCTTTATCTGAACTGGAACTAGAGGCACTTCGGCAATACAACGACAAAAACTTGCAAAAAAGTTTCATTCACCGTTCATCTTCACAAGCTGGAGCTGGCATATTCTTTGTGGAAAACAAGACCACTCTCTCCGACCTTGTGTGTAAATAAAATTACAGTTAAAAAACGTTACCCACTCCCCTTAATTCCTGAACTCTTCTAAAGATTCCAGGGTGGCCTGGATATTCACTAAGCTTGACTTGCGGGGGGCCTATAACTTGGTAAGCATCAGAGAAGGGGACGAGTGGAAGACAGAATTTTGAACTTGCTTTGTGCATTTCGAGTACCTGGTGCTACCTTTTGGCCTATGCAATGCCCCTGCCACATTTCAACCTTTTTGTAAATAACATCTTCCGAGAGTATCTAGACCTCTTTCTAGTCATATACCTTGACAACATCCTGATCTTTTCTCCATCTCTGGAAGTGCATCGCATTCATGTATAGAAAGTTTTAACTATCTTGAAAGTGCATGGACAGTACGCAAAAGTGGAAAAATGCAAGTTTGAAAGACAATCTATTCAATTTCTGGAGTTAGTGATCTCCTTAGAAGGAATCGCTATGGACCCTCAAAAAGTGTCCTTCATCCTTGAAGGACCAACACCCAAGGGCATGAAGAGACTTCAGAGATTAATGGGATTTGCTAACTTTTATCGCAAATTCATAAAAGGTTTCTCTGCCATCGTTGCTTCTGTCACACAACTTACCCACCAACATGCACGGTTCCAGTGGATCCTGGAGGCTCAAACTGCCTTTGACAAACTAAATACCCTCTTCACTTCAGCTCCAGTTCTCCATCATACTAATTCAGCAAAAGCCATACTTCATCCTGTTGCCTTTTTCTCTTGGAAGCTGTGCCAATCTTAGAGGAACTATGACGTGGGTGACAGGGAATTGCTGGCGATGAAATCGGCATTTGAGGAGTGGAGATACCTGCTGAAAGGATCTGCACACCCTGTTCTAATTTTCACTGACCACAAAAACCTTGAATAGCTTAGGACCGCTAATTGTCTGAGGCCTCAACAAGCCAGGTGGGTCCTGTTCTTTTCAAGATTTTCTTTTCATATCACGTATCGTCCAGGAACCAAGAATCGCAATGCAGATGCCTTATCTCGCATTTTTCCAGATAATTCTTAATCATCTTCATCAGATACCATTCATGCTTTCATCTCAGAACTTTCTTTTGTTACAGCCTGATCTGATGTCCTCCATTAAACAAGCTTCGGCACTCTGTCCGAAGCCTGAGAACTCCACTTGTCAGAAACAAGAGAGAGTGTGGTGATAATAAAATCTTCATTCCTCAGGAAGTTTCGGACACAAGTGCTTGGCACCTTACCATGACCACCCTCTAGCTGGTCACTTTGGTACTTTCAAAACATTAAGGCTGGTCCAACGTTCTTTCTGGTGGCTGAACCTTAGTCGAGATTGCAAAGACTATATAAGATCATGCACGACTTGTATTTGCAATAAGGATAACCAATCTAAATCGTGTGGTCTTTTAAGACGATTGGTTATTCCCAAATATCCCTGGAAAATTATCTCTATGGACTTCATCGTTGACCTTCCCCCTTCCATTTTTGTGGTTGTGGACCATTTGTCCAATATGGCCCACTTTATTCCCATGATCGGCTCTCCCACAGCTTCAGAGTCAGCACATGCTTTCAATAAGGAAGTGGTAAGGCTATATGGGGTACCTAGGGATATTGTATCTGACAGGGGAGTTCAATTCACTTCCAGATTCTGGAAATCAGGCTGCAAGGCCTTGAAGATCGAGGTTACTTTGTCCTCTGCCTACCATCCTCAGAGTAATGGTCAGACAGAGCATACTAATCAAACCCTGGAACAGTACCTTAGTTGCTTCTTGTCTTTCTCACAGGATGACTGGGCGTCTTTGCTACCACTTGCAGAATTCGCATACAACTCACCATTCCACAAACCAAGCTCTGTTCTGGGCCAATTATGACTTTCATCCTACCTTCCTACCAGATATCATGCCATAAACAGAGTTGCCCGCTGTCCAAGATAAGCTAGCCTTCCTTTAGTCTAACTCTCAGTTATTCCAAGAAGTCATGCAGAAATCTCAGGAAGACAGCAAAAGAGAGCATATACTGTAGACCAACAGGACCCTTGTATTAAAGTGTTATTAAACCCAGGACTCTGCATTCACTGGTCTCCCATAGTACACAGAACATGGAAGTGCAATTAATTTAGTAAATATAAACTGCTAAATACCTTTTCTTATCAGCAGTTAGAGCAGTCTTGTGACTTCTATCGGGGTCCAGCAGAGCACTGGTTAAAGCTTGTAGGAGGAGTTTTCATTTTGTTCTAGAAGGATGCAGAACCCCTGACCTCTGTCTGGACAGTGCTGATTGGCCCTGTGCTGATCACATGCAGTCTCCCAAGAAAAAAAACCTTGCTAGCAATACACAGCCAAACTGAACACGTGCAGACTGACTCCACACCTTATTAGGAGATAAGAGAGGGACACTAGAAGAAGGGGAGGATCAGAGAAATCAGGATTGAACAGTGTTTTTCTACACAATGCAGAGGATTAACCCCTTAGGTTCCACATAGAGTATAACAAGCATGATTTACTGCATATACAGACTGATTTTACTGTTGTGGGTTTCGTAACACTTTAAGGGAGTAACAGGTCATTTGAAATCAGTTATATTCAAGTAAATGTCTGGCAAACTGGTCATTAGTGTTAAATATGTTGAAAATAAAAGCATGAGGCTGGGGATGGCTTAGGTTAGTTATCTGGGATCAGGAATGTATACACAAAGATGTGTCTGAGCTTTTTTTGGGGCTAGGCATGAAAATAATGCACATTGGTATTCTCTACTGTTTCATTTCCAATGTACAAGTTGACTGCATATACTGCCTATGCCTGTTGTCTATGAACCAACCATTTGATATTTTTTTGTACTGTGTTCTTTCATAGTTACTCTGTATTGCAGTGCATTTACAATTATCATTGCCTGTTTAACTGAAATGTTTGTCTTTGTATTGCTTTGTGCCTACTGGCTGAAAATAAAATCTGATTTAAAAAAAAAGCATAATAAGATAAAACAAAATAGATATATCTGGATGGCAAAACACAGAAACCAGATTGATGTTTTAGTGATAGAAAGCATGTAACAGTTATAATAAATGTTTCACATGTAAGAGAAGCAGATGCTGGTTCCAACAATTTTTATTAAAGAGAAAATATAATGCACGAAGATTAGCAAATGAAAAAGATTTGATGTTAATGACGTGATGCAGATACAGTCAGGTCCATAAATATTGGGACATCGACACAATTCTAACAGTTTTGGCTCTATACACCACCACAATGGATCTGAAATGAAACAAACAAGATGTGCTTTAACTGCAGACTGTCGGCTTTAATTTGAGGGTATTTACATCCAAATCAGGTGAACGGTGTAGAAATTACAACAGTTTGCATATGTGCGTCCCACTTGGTAAGGGACCAAAAGTAATGGGACAATTGGCTTCTCAGCTGTTCCATGGCCAGGTAAGTGTTATTCCCTCATTATCCCAATTACAATGAGCAGATAAAAGGTCCAGAGTTCATTTCACGTGTGCTATTTGCATTTGGAATCTGTTGCTGTCAACTCTCAAGATGAGATCCAAAGAGCTGTCACTATCAGTGAAGCAAGCCATCATTAGGCTGAAAAAACAAAACAAACCCATCAGAGAGATAGCAAAAACATTTGGCGTGGCCAAAACAACAGTTTGGAACATTCTTAAAAAGAAGGAACGCACTGGTGAGCTCAGCAACACCAAAAGACCCGGAAGACCACAGAAAACAACTGTGGTGGATGACCGAAGAATTCTTTCCCTGGTGAAGAAAACACCCTTCACAACAGTTGGCCAGATCAAGAACACTCTCCAGGAGGTAGGTGTATGTGTGTCAAAGTCAACAATCAAGAGAAGACTTCACCAGAGTGAATACAGAGGGTTCACCACAAGATGTAAACCAGTGGTGAGCCTCAAAAACAGGAAGGCCAGATTAGAGTTTGCCAAACGACATCTAAAAAAGCCTTCACAGTTCTGGAACAACATCCTATGGACAGATGAGACCAAGATCAACTTGTACCAGAGTGATGGGAAGAGAAGAGTATGGAGAAGGAAAGGAACTGCTCATGATCCTAAGCATACCACCTCATCAGTGAAGCATGGTGGTGGTAGTGTCATGGCGTGGGCATGTATGGCTGCCAATGGAACTGGTTCTCTTGTATTTATTGATGATGTGACTGCTGACAAAAGCAGCAGGATGAATTCTGAAGTGTTTCAGGCAATATTATCTGCTCATATTCAGCCAAATGCTTCAGAACTCATTGGACGCCGCTTCACAGTGCAGATGGACAATGACCCAAAGCATACTGCAAAAGCAACCAAAGAGTTTTTTAAGGGAAAGAAGTGGAATGTTATGCAATGGCCAAATCAATCACCTGACCTGAATCCGATTGAGCATGCATTTCACTTGCTGAAGACAAAACTGAAGGAAAATGCCCCAAGAACAAGCAGGAACTGAAGACAGTTGCAGTAAAGGCCTGGCAGAGCATCACCAGGGATGAAACCCAGCGTCTGGTAATGTCTATGCGGTCCAGACTTCAGGCTGTAATTGACTGCAAAGGATTTGCAAACAAGTATTAAAAAGTGAAAGTTTGATTTATGATTATTATTCTGTCCCATTACTTTTGGTCTCTTAACAAGTGGGAGGCACATATGCAAACTGTTGTAACTCCTACACCGTTCACCTGATTTGGATGTAAATACCCTCAAATTAAAGCTGACAGTCTGCAGTTAAAGCACATCTTGTTTGTTTCATTTCAAATCCATTGTGGTGGTGTATAGAGCCAAAAATGTTAGAATTGTGTCAATGTCCCAATATTTATGGACCTGACTGTATAAAGTAGGCATCTTTAAGACATAATTAAGAATATAGAAAGTATAGAGAAAACAAAAAATAGATAAAAGATGGCAGAAAATAAGAAAAGGAGTTGAAATATTGTACATCTGGCTATGAAACTACAAAGAAATGAAGATTGGTTTCATGAGAAATTAAGAAAGGCAACATGGGAAAGAATCAAGGCACAGCCTAAATCGCACAAGAGCAAAAAGAAATTAATTTGCTTTGAAACATTTTAAAATACGTTGGAATAAAGAGCCTAGTGTAGTAATGATAGAGTTTAAGTTGAGACATGATAAGTAGAATTAAAAATGAAATCTTAATTGGTAAATGAAGAGAAAACTATAATGTTGATCTAAAAATTACCTGTTAAACAAATATATGTTCATACAGGAAAGAAAAATGTAAAAAGTCTTATTTTATAGCTTAGAAAATGACTCAGAAGCGCCATCATTTTGTATCCGCCACCCCTCTCTGCCAATCCCTCCACTAGCTCCCAGTTGCCCAACGGATAAAATTCAGAACTCAAACAATGACATAAAAAGCCATTCACAACACTGTGCCAATTTACATAACCGATCGTATCTCTAAATATCACCCAAACCGCACATTCCGCTCCTTGCAAGACCTCTTACTCTCTAGCTCCCTTATCTCCTCCTCCCATGCTCGTCTCCAAGACTTCTCCAGAGCTTCTCCCATCCTCTGGAACTCCCTACCCCAATCTATCAGACTATCACCTACTCTACTTGCCTTTCGGCACTCACTGAAAACCTTTCTCTTCAGGGAAGCCTATCCCGCCCTCTGCTAATTCTGGAATCCTCTACTCTTCCAACCACTCCATCCCCCACAGTGACTACCTACTGTACCATTCACCCCTCCCTCCTAGATTGTAAGCTCCAAGGAGCAGGGCCCTCAAATCCCTCTTGTATTGAACTGTATTGTTACTGTATTGTCTCCCACTATAATGTAAAGCGCTGAGCAAACTGTTGGCGCTATATAAATCCTGTATAATAATATAATAATAATCATAAAAAATAGAAATAGCCATCTAAGATCTGTAATAATAAAGTGACAAGAGAGAAGTTCAAAATATATAAAGCAAGGAGGGCTGGTTATAAAATCTTATAGCTGAGCTTTGGAATGAGGAAGAAATGCTATTCCTCACAACCCTGGGGAATTCTACCCCCCATTCCCAAATTTGTGCATTTCTTTTCCTACTCTTTGGGGGAGATTTACTAAAACTGAAGCATGCAAAATCTGATGCAGCTTTGCATAGAAACCAAGCAGGTTCCAGGTTATATTGTCAAAGCATAATCACTTCCAATCCAGACACTTTCACCCTCTTCCAGTCCAGACCAATTTTCAGCTTTCAATACTATCACACTTTGAGTGACAAATACTCAGTCATGCAACACTGTACCCATATGAAATTTATATAATTTCTTTGAGACAGATATAGCTTTCTTTTGGTGGTATTTAATCACTGCTGGGTTTTTAATTTTTTGCTATATAAATGAAAAGATAACAAAAATGTTGAAAAAAAAATCATATTTTGCTTAGTGTTTGTTATAAAATTTTACAAATAAATAATTTCTTCAGAAATGTAGGCCAAAATGAATTCTGCTACATTTTCTTGGTAAAAATAACCCAAAACAGTTTATAATATTTAATCTGTGTGAAAGCTATAGAGTCTGTAAACTATGGGATATATATGAAAATAAATCAGTTGAGACCCTAAAATGCAGTATCCTGGTATGGAAGTGATCAAAATGCTGGTATTATGCGGTATGATGGTGATCAGGATGTTAGCATGAGGTATGGTGATGATCAGGACACTGGTATGGCTCTGATCAGGATGGTGGTATTGCATATGGGGTGATCAGAACACTGGTATGGGATATGGTGGTGTTTAGAACACTGGTAAGGGTTATGGTGGTGATCATAATGTTGGTATGAAGTTTGTTGCTGATCAGGATGCTGGTATGGCATATGGGGTGATCAGGATGCTGCATGGGGCATGGCAGTGATCAGGATGCTTATATGGCATATGGGATGATCAGGATGCTGGTATGGGGTATGGAGGTGATCAGCTTGTTAGCATGAGGTATGGAAGTGATCAGGATGCTGGCATGGCCTATGGGGTGATAAGGGTGCTGGTATGGGGTATGATGGTGATCAGGATGCTATTATGAGGTACAGTAGTGATCAGAACGCTGGTATGTGGTATGGCGGATATCAGAATGCTGGTATGGAGTTTGCTGGTGATCAGGATGCTGGTATGGGGCATGACGGTAATCATAATGCTGATATGGTGGTGATCAAAACGCTGGTATGGGGTATGGCGGTGATCAGAACACTGGTATGGAGTTTGGTGGTGATCAGGACGCTGGTTTGGGGTATGGTGGTGATAATGGTGCTGATATAGTGGTCATCATGACATTGGTATGGTGTATGGTGGTATTATTGTGAGTGCTGGGACAGGTAACAAGGGCTGGTTCCTTTATTTATTAGGACTACAATGGGCAGTGATCATGTACACTGGGGTGTCTGGCACTGCACTCTGTGAGTGTACATGCAGCCTGATAGGTTGCTGTACACTCACAGGCTGCTGCATCTCTGTGAGAGCAGAGTGAACCGATCTTTACTTTCACTTTCTAGTGTTTATTCTGTGATCGCTGTGATTGAACACAACAATCACATGGTAAAACACCATGTGACTGCCCGAACACAGAGGAGCCAACAATGTGGGCTAATGTACAGGTATGTTAGCCGGCATCGGCATAGCTTCCCATCCGCCGTTTATAGACTATGAAGTGGTTAATTGAACAAGCTGAAGTTAGAAGCTGAGTGCTCCAGTTTTAGTAAATCTCCCCTCAATGTTGCTTGATCTGCTGACTCAGCTTGCATTGTTTCTCCTACACCCCAGTACAAGGACACCTGCCTAACTTCTTTATTTGCATTACATGTACATGTCCCATTGTCCTGTCTACTAGCTGTCTACTGCACATGTGTGCCATTAACGCCGTACCTCTCTGCTGCTTATAAACAATATTGCTGCATCTTCACTCTCTGCTTTGTATTTTCTTGCTCCATGGCTCCAGGGCCTTTTGCTGCTACCCATATTGTCCCATTGTTTCAATGGCCACTGTGAAATGTATTGATTTATTAATATGCCCTAGGTCTCTCATCACATTTTGGAAAGAAGATCTCTAGACTCTGAAACCTTTAGAACTATTGTCCGTTAGTGACTAGCTCATGCTCTAAACCAAATTTGATAAATGCGTTATGGTTTGCTTAATGATTAGAAACAGTAGTGGTGTACTGTCTTGTGAGAGAGTGGTATGCAGTAATAAGCACACCACTTAGACTCTTTGGTTTAGGCTGGCCTGTGACTTACTGCTTTGGCATGAATGAGGCTGTATTTGTGGGGTGAACTCTGGATTGAGGTTTATAGGCAGTGGGGAGAATTGCAGATAAGGGCACACACAGATGTTTTGAAAAGGCAGAATAATTAGTGTGTGTTCTGCAGACCTTTAAATGTTCTGTATATAATAAATTCATAAGGTGACTAATATTTAATAAGAGAGATCTACTAAAATAATGTATTTGTATGACCTCAAAACCAGTTGTTTGCAAAATATATGCTGGAATTAGAACAACTTTTGGTACATAGTATGATACATCTAGGAAACAAGCTCATAAAACATAAACCATTATCCTATGTAAACACTGACTCGGATACACGTTTTTGTATTAATTCATTTTTTTGGGTTTTTCAAAATTAAACACATATACAAGATAAAACTATTATCCCATGTTTCTTTGCCCCCAGGTGTTACAGGTACATGACCAACGAAAGGTATTACAGCAGGTTTTACAATACAAATCAACACAGCATATCACGCAGCACAATATAAAGACAGTACTAGGAGGCTATGTATCTTTCTGCCATGTATATTAAGTAATATCAGCATGATTTTACAAACAGAATTTATATATTCAGATAATGGAATACATTAACTTAACAGCCTGACAGCACTTCAAACAGCTCCTGTCAATTTTAGTGCAAAGGATTGGATTGAAGTGCATGAGTTTGAGAAATGTCTTATGCAATTGCAATAGCTCCACTAGGCTTAACTAAAAAACAAATGGACTAGTGTGTTTTATTGGAACAGTCTATTAGTAATAAATGCAATGGGCACTACACCAGGTACTAGTAACTAAGGATCCCAAAGCTTAGTAATTGTATGCAAACATCCTCTGTGCCAGAAAACTAGCTTTACCCTAGACAACATAAGGGTAATTTCGTTCCTTTACGCTGCAAAGTTTGGTGGGTTAGAGGACAGCCATTTTTGCATGCCATGAATAGAAGTCTAATTACTAGGATGAATACCTTGAAGGGGCTAAGTATAAACAGGTCTAGAGGAATCAAGGCATGGAAAGTGCAGTCAATAGTGCCCAGTAGCGGAAAAGTTTAGGACATCTCCATATCAAATGAGTAAGGTTAACACGGTTTGGCTCCTAGGACAGACTAGAGTGTTCCTCCAGCTTCACTGAAACAATTTGTTAGACAATGGTTTATATGAAGAGTTTACTTAGCCTCTGGGTAGGAGAGACACCCCATGGAAATTGTTGACTTTTCAACATATTTGAACAGACAAACATTAGGTGTTCATTTGAAAGGTGATGTACTTGAATAAAAACACAAGGAATATTTGCTTTTTCAAGCAATAATTCAACCAAAAAAATCATTAGATAACTGTTTTTCAGGTTTGTTGACATTCGTTACTATGTCCATTCGGAGATTCGTATACATCCAAATCTCCGAAAATTACATCTTCGCCCAAAATACAAATCATAACGAAATGAAATGCACATGTCTAATGTTACTCCAGTAAGCTACATTTTCCATTTGGGATGCTATTAAGTAGGTTTTATCATATGGAACAGCAATACACACTAACCTTGCATAATTTAATGGTAATTTAAACATAATGGGTAATTTAAAATTAGAAAGTTTGATGTGAGGATGCTGCTTCTTCCACAAAAAGTGAATCTAGCATTTAAAACACTTCTGTGATATTCGTAGCAGAAAATGTACAATATACAGCAGTTGTGCCCTAACAATAACAGCAAATGGCAATTTGCACCAACTTTTACTTTTGTCCCTAATTATTTCCAGGGCAGGAGAGAGATCAAGTTTAAGAAAGTTTGTTGGGGTGTCAGAAATGTTGATGCTCAAACTACCTTGATTTGAGAAGCACAGACAAGGGATTTCCTGGCTAATATGGTCAATTTACAATGACTTGTCCAAATTAATGATAAACCCTTAGAAGGAGCCACATTGTGTAAAAAGGGACATCAAATAGGATTAGGAATGTGTAGTGTCTCCCAGAAAAAATAATGCAATCTTGATCTCCCTCCCCATCAGTTAAATCCTACTATAAAGTCTGTCTAATAGCCGTGGTGCCACTGCCACACATTGTGAATGGTCCTATAGTCTTCTGGGACCTGTGACGTGTCCCAGAAGGCTGCAGGGAGGGAGGGGGAGAGGAGAACTCTGCCAAAATCAGGTACATGCCCCCCCACAACAAAAAAAAATGCCATTTGGTGTAGAGAAGGGGGGAGGAAGCATTAAAGCAGAACATCCACTTTTGGATGGAGCTACGCTTTAAGAACCAATGAAGAGGAACTATATATCATCACCTGCAACACATGTCATAGATTAAACCCTTCACGCCAACTGTAGGCAAATATGTGGCCCCACTGAACTGAGATTTTTTACCTCTAAATTGCATATCTGTCTTTGTGCTGGGGGGCGTGCCTCACAGCCTGCTCCCAGCACAGAGACCGAGGTCTCACTGAAAGCCCTGGGTCCCATTCTGACGATCGGGGGTCATCTGATTGCTATGATAGCCTCTGACTGGCTATCACAGTGATTATTCACTGTGAAGCCTGCCCCCCTTGTTTTTCCTCTCTGAATACAGGGGAGAGATACATTGTATCTCTCTCTGTCCTTTCAGAGAGAAAAACAAATGCGCGTGTAAAAATAAATAAATAAATAAATAATAATAATAATGTAGCGCTCTTAAGGGCTGACATGTTACTGGTTAGCAGTTGCTCACCACATCCACAAAGAACAGTCTCCAGGGGTTATCTCCTTGAAGTGATGATGACTGGGGCTCTGTCTCTCTGCTAGTTTTTTTTGTTGTCAATTGCCGGTGCTGCACAATCTCTTAGGTGCCTCACCTGGGATGGTCACACGCCTCAGTGACGATCGCGGCGTCAGACCCCAGCCCTTCTCACCAAACTCGTGACCGAAGGACTAGCCAATCTAAAACCGCGCTGTCATGTGTGTAGCAATGCCACACCCAGCTGCACCCTGCACACAGATTTTCCAGCTAATGGACCACAACCTGTGCACTTGCAGCCTGAGAGCGATTGTTACTGGGTCAGGTTAATTACACGATTAACCCTTCACACTGCCACCACCTCCTTTTTGTACAGAGAAAGAGGAAACTCGGCAATATTAGCAATACACTATGATGTTTGAATAATCATTTGTATACACAATTTCACCGCAGACAGATGTATGCAGACGTTTAAAACACACAGTAGCGTTCTTCAGAGGCAGGGATTCTTAGTTGCATTAAGGAGCTTTAGAAACAGTTCAACACTTTCAGAAAATAAGATTTATTACTAAAAGGTCAAAGGGGTGCAATAAAAATATTTACAGAAAAGATGTAGCCAATATATATATATAAATATACGGAGAACAATAGCACAGCAAAGAGATAACAGAGAGAAGTTAGAGGGTTAAAGTACTTGCCAATTGTCCTGGGTTAAGCAGATCAGTTTTCAGAGCAAAAGGATTTCTTATCTCCCACTGTCAGCTTCAGTGTTAAAGCAGGGAGATTCTTCAACTCTTACACACAGCTCAGCTTTTTCTAGCAATTCCACAGGGTGTCTGGAGCAGTAAACCAATCGCCTCATTTGGGGAGGGAGGTGTAGGTGGAGACCTAAGCTTTGACGAAAAACTCTCCTAGCTTCTATTATGATTCATAATTTATTCTCGGTGCATTTAGCAGCCTTGCCACTAGTATATTAATATGCAGACGCATTTGTGGAACGGTTAGATATGAAATATGAAATATTCGCTTGAATGGTTCAGGAGATATAATTTTCTGCTCTCCGTTATATGTCAGATAGGGGGTGTAATATACCAGGGAATTTGTATTAACGTCAGCCATCCGAATATGTGCTCCATGTTTGTGTAATTACATCCTATTTGAAGATATGACTTATATGAAAAAGTGAGTTTTTAAATGTAAGTCTGTTTTTACGACCCCTTGGAAGGTCTTTTGAACTCCGTGAAGGACTTGGTTTAAGCTTTTACGATATCCCAGATTGCACAGCTAACAGACAGCTAGGCACCAGCTAGGCTGGGGTTTTTATAGCTCTGGAGCTTTCCTGCTGTGCCTTGATTGCCTGTGACCTCTGTCATCACCCAGACCACATGTCACTCAACAGAGAGGGAGGGGGATGAGGGAAGCTGCTTTGGGAGTGAGGGATGCAAGAGGGAGGGGTTTGGAGCAAAATGGAAGACCGCAACCATCTCCGTATACCCAGTTGCTACAGCCTCCTCTGCAATTTCCAACACTCTGACCTCTCTCTGCGTTGGGAGATGTCGTTGCTGTTGATAACTGCAGGTAACTGGTACCAATAATCACAGCTGCTGCTGACTTCAGCTGCTGTAGATAACCGTTGCCCTTAACAACCTCTGCTGTTCTGGAAACAGTCAGTGTACTTCAACAGTAGGGGCTGCAGACTAGCTCCCACATGTCCTCTGCTAAGGCACACGTGGCTCACCCACCCCCTTTCTTCTTGCAAAGCATCCTGGTCCTGTAGTCCTGTGCAGTATAAAGTTACATTATCTGCCTCTGTGGTGAAACTGCAACTCCCACAAACACTCCAGTACTGCAGAGAACTGAGCCAATCAAACCTTTTCTGACAACATGCAGTCTTAAAAGGGAAACAGTTCCTTAACCTCTTCCATAGCGGGCACTTTTACCCCCTTCCTGCCCAGGCCATTTTTCAGGTTTCAGCGCTCTCACACTTTGAATGGCAATTGCACGGTCATATAACATTGTATCCAAACTAAAATGTTATCATTTTCTTCACACAACTAGAGCTTTCTTTTGGTGGTATTTAATCACCACTGTTGTTTTTATTTTTTGCTAAATTAACAAAAAAAGGCCGAAAATTTTGAAAAACAAACACGTTTTTCTTTGTTTCTGTTATAAACATTTGCAAATATATAATTGTTCTTCATAAATTTAGGCCAATATGTATTCTACAACATGTCTTTGGTGAAAATAACCCAAATTAGGATGTATTTTTTAGTTTGTAGGAAAGTTATAGAGTTCACAAACTATGGTATAGATCTGAATATTGATCAATCCTGAAGTACTGACAGCCAATCTAATTTCTTGAGGTCCAAGAATGTCAGAATAGTACAGATATCCCCCAAATGACCCCTTTTTGCAAAGTAGACAGTCTGACATACTTCATAAGAGGCATGGCGAGTTTTTTGAAGTTGTATTTTTTTTGTCATAATTTTTCAGAAAATGAAAAAATGAAAACATTATTTTCACAATTTATTTATTTACATACTGTCACCAGTGCAGTACAGCGTCATCATATAACTGGCATGGCGGTGATCAGGGACACTGACTGGTGACAGTATGAAAAAAAAAATATCATTTTTTTTATTAAATTTTTTTCTTTTTTTTTTTTCATATTTCACTATGACCAAAGTAGTACAATGTTACCATAGTAACATTGTACTACTTTGGGGAAGTGATCAGCATTTTTTTTTTTTTTTTTACACAATCCGCTTATAGCAAAGAATTACTTTGCTATAAGCAAGCATTTACCTGAATGACATCGATTCATTCAGGGTTTTTTTTTGATTTTGTTTTTTTTTGTGCTTAGCTGTGATTTGGCCACAGCTAATCACATGACACAGCTGGGCTATGATTAGCCCAGCTTGTGCATGTGATCGCTGTGACCAATCACAGCTACACACACTAGTATACAATGGATGGCATGAATGAAGCCATCCATTGTATACAACTGTCATGTGACCTGCTGTGATTGGTCACAGCAGGTCACATGGTATCGTCAACGGGGCCGGTACTCAGATCTGTCATCGGCCGTGTCCGAGGTACACGGTCGGTGACAGATTGTGCCGCTGCGCGGCTCTGCAGGTGCGCAAACTGCGCATTCCGGGGTGGCGTCCACCCGGAACGGCTAATGCTTAAAAGGGAAACAGCACTGGCCCCTCTACAATAATAAAAAAAATAACACAAAAAATAACTAGATCAAGATTTGATCTAGGTCAATGCCATGGTCAGTGTTTGGGTCAAGGTTTTGTTTTTGGTCAGGATTTAATTTTTAAATTAGTATCAGTGTCAGTTAATGGCAGGATTAAAAAAAAAGCAAAATGCGCACTATTGTTCCTGGGCTGTACTATGGGTACAAACAACAACTAACATACACATATGTGGTATTGCTGCAATTAGCAGGAGCAATTATTTTGGGTTGTTCTTTGGTAGTAGGTTAGTAGCAAGAAAAATACAGCTAAACTTTTTTACAAGATGATCTTTTTCTACTATTTTGGATCAGTTTTCCTTTGATAATAAAAAAAAATCAGCAGATATCCATTACCATTTTTCACCAAATGAAAGCCCAATTTGTCCTGAAAAAAAAACAAGTTATAATCCTCCTGGATGTACAAAGTAGTTGTGATGATATGTACAGTTTTGCTAACACGTGTCAAAGTTGCAAAAATTGTTGCTTAGGCGTTAAGATTTGTTTTACTCTTAGGCAAGAAGGTATTAAACTTTCATCCCATAGAGGCAGATTCTCTGGTAAAGAGAATTATTAGCCATTTGCAGCCTAGTTATTTCATTATGTTTCTACAATATATGTTTCATACATTGATTGTATGTACTTAATTGTTTTATCCAATTGTTTCACCTCACCCTGTTTTGTTAATAAAGCTTCAAGGTTACATTCAATCTGGCTTATTGCAGAATAGGAGGGTTTAGCTGCATGTTGAGCTAAACACAGAGAAACGTGCAGTGAGGACAGAATAGATACAATGAGAATAGGATATGTTCCATACAAGTACACTGCTCAAAAAGATTAAAGGAACACTTTTTAATCAGAGTATAACATCAAGTCAATTAAACTCCTGGGATATTGATCTGGCCAGTTAAGTAGCAGAGGGGGCTGTTAATCAGTTTCATCTGCTTTGGTATTAATGAAATTAACAACAGGTGCACTAAATGGGCAACAATGAGAAGACTCCTAAAACAGGAATGGTTTTACAGGTGGAGGCCACTGACATTTTTTTCCATACTTGTCTTTTCTGACTGTTTTTCACTAGTTTAGCATTTGGCTAGGGTCAGTGTCACTACTGGTAGCATGAGGCGGTATCTGGACCCTACAGAGGTTGCACAGGCAGTCCAACTCCTCCAGGATGGCACATCAATACGTGCCATTGACAGAAGGTTTGCTGTGTCTCCCAGCAAGTCTCAAGAGCATGGAGGAGATTCCAGGAGACAGGCAGTTACTCTAGGAGAGCTGGACAGGGCAGTAGAAGGTCCTTAACCCATCAGCAGGACTGGTATCTGCTCCTTTGTGCAAGGAGGAACAGGATGAGCACTGCCAGAGCCCTACAAAATGACCTCCAGAGGGTCACTGGTGTGAATGTCTCTGACCAAACAATCAGAAACAGAGTTCATGAGGGTGGCCTGAGGGCCTGATGTCCTCTAGTGGTCCCTGCGTTCACTGCCCGGCACCATAGAGCTCGATTGACATTTGCCATTGAACACCAGAATTGGCAGGTCAGCCACTGGCACCCTGTGCTTTTCACAGATAAGAGCAGGTTCACCCTGAGCACATGTGACAGATGTGAAAGGGTCTGGAGAAGCCATGGAGAACGTTATGCTGCCTGCAACATCGTTCAGCATGACCATATTGGTGGTGGGTCAGTGATGGTCTGGTGAGGCATATCCTTGGAGGGATACACAGACCTCTACAGGCTAGACAATGGCAAAAAAAAAATGCCAAAAAGGTGGGCAAAAAGTTGTTACTATGGTGACAGTTAACATATACATTGAAAAATTCAGAAAAATCAGTCTTTAGTACCAGGTATCCTAAAACATAAATTTTTATTACTTTGTTTATAAGTGAGACTTCAGTGTGGATTTGGACATCTTATACCACAAATTCAATTCATGAAGACAACACGGGTACAGAAAACAAACATTACATTCATTAGTGAATAAAAAAATATCCACGTCAGGCCTCACTGTCGAACATAGGACCAGGCCCATATTGGAATTTACACTTGCAATTCTATGCTTATTTTTGAGCTCATGATGCATTACAATGTGTATTGATGTTTCAGGGCCTTATGGGATCCCAGACTCAGACATGAGGGCTACCTTCATTTGTGTTTGATACATTGCTGGGCAGCATATTGCTGCGGTATGCCACTTGTATGTGAGCCTAAACAGGCGTCCGAACGTGGATATTTTTAATTCAATACACATTGTGATGCGTTCCAGTGCGTTTTTGATGCATTTTACCACTTTACAGTTCTGTGCAGGAAAAATGCAGCCTGTTCTACTTTTGTTTCTGCATTTGGAACACAGTGGAACTGCAAGCACTGATGTGAACTATGACATTAACAAAAATATAACCTACTTTCTGTGCATTTTTGATGCAGAAAAAAAGCACAGTGAAACACATGTAGTGTGAACTGGCCCTTAAGGCACAATGCTACATTATGGTAAAATATGATATAATTGTAAATCATAACAAATTCCTGTTTTTGAAAGAATGATCAGTATGTACAGTATGTTAAACTTCTATGTCACTGTAGTTTTAAAATACTCTGTAAATCAGAAAAGTTAAAAATGTAAACAAAGGGAGGTTTTTTTTTTTTGCAACAGGGATCTGAAAAGCCTGCTAACATGATGGTATGATTGGAATTATTGTACAACAATGCAGCAATCTAATGTCCCAGGGGCATGTTACAGCATTTAATGAAACCTGTTTTCAAGCTTTAACCCTTTCACTGCCAGGTCCATACAGCACTGCTTCTAGCTGGCCAGGTCTGTACACTGTATGGACCCGCATTCCTCCTCTACTATAAGCTCATGGTCACTTAAGTGACCATGAACGTATAGTAGAATTGTTCAGCAGCCCATGCTAACAGTTAAAATGCCTATTAATAAATGTGATTCTTGTGAGCTACTATGGTGTATACTTTAGGTGAATATATGTATAAAAAATCTAACAGATTATTTAATATATCACCGTGTGTTTGATATACAGGTGTAACTCAAAAAATTAGAATATCGTGCAAAGGTTCATTCATTTCAGTAATGCAACTTAAAAGGTGAAACTAATATATGAGACTGATTACATGCAAAGCAAGATAGTTCAAGCCGTGATTTGTCAGAATTGTGATGATTATGGCTTACAGCTCAAAAAAACCCCAAATCCACAATCTCAGAAAATTTGAATATTGTGAAAAGGTGCAATATTCTAGGCTCAAAGTGTCCCACTCTAATCAGCTAATTAAGCCATAACACCTGCAAAGGGTTCCTGAGCCTTTAAATGGTCTCTCAGTCTGGTTCAGTAGGAATCACAATCATGGGAAAGACTGCTGACCTGACAGTTGTGCAGAAAACCATCATTGACACCCTCCATAAGGAGGGAAAGCCTCAAGAGGTAATTGCAAAAGAAGTTGGATGTTCCCAAAGTGCTCTATCAAAGCACATTAATAGAAAGTTGTGTGGAAGGGAAAGGTGTGGAAGAAAAAGGTGCACAAGTAGCAGGGATGACCGCAGCCTGGAGACGATTGTCAGGAAAAGGCCGTTCAAAAGTGTTGGGAACTTTCACAAGGAGTGGACTGAGGCTGGAGTCAGTGCATCAAGAGCCACCACACACATACGGATCCTGGACATGGGCTTCAAATGTCGTAATCCTCTTGTCAAGCCACTCCTGAACAAGAAACAATGTCAGAAGTATCTTACCTGGGCTAAAGAAAAACAGACCTGGTCTGTTGCTCAGTGGTCCAAAGTCCTCTTTTCTGATGAGAGCAACTTTTGCATCTCATTTGGAAACCAAGGACCCAGAGTATGGAGGAAGAATGGAGAGGCACACACTGCAAGATGCTTGAAGTCCACTGTGAAGTTTCCACAGTCTGTGTTAATTTGGGGAGCCATGTCATCTGCTGGTGTTGGTCCACTGTGTTTCATTAAGTCCAGGGTCAACGCAGCCGTCCACCAGGAGATTTTGGAGCACTTCATGCTTCCTTCCACAGACGAGCTTTATGGGGATGCTGACTTCAGTTTCCAGCAGGACTTGGCACCTGCCCACACTGCCAAAAGCACCAAAACCTGGTTCAACGACCGTGCTTGATTGGCCAGCAAACTCGCCTGACTTGAACCCCATAGAGAATCTATGGGGCATTGCCAAGAGAAAGATGAGAGACATGAGACCGAACAATGCAGAAGAGCTGAAGACCGCTATTGAAGCATCCTGGTCTTCCATAACACCTCAGCAGTGCCACAGGCTGATAGCTTCCATGCCACACTGCATTGAAGCAGTAATTGCTGCAAAAGGGGCCCAAACCAAGTACTGAGTACATATGCATGCTTATACTTTTCAGAGGTCCGATATTGTTCTATGTACAATCCTTGTTTTATTGATTGCATGTAATATTCTAATTTTCTGAGATTGTGGATTTGGGGTTTTCATGAGCTGTAAGCCCTAATCATCACAATTATGACAAATCACGGCTTGAACTATCTTGCTTTGCATGTAATGAGTCTATCTCATATATTAGTTTCACCTTTTAAGTTGCATTACTGAAATAAATGAACTTTTGCACGATATTCAAATTTTTCGAGTTTCACCTGTATGTGCAATAAATTATATCAATTAAACTAGTATACAAATAATTGAGTAAATAAATAAACAAATAAAAAAATAATTAAATAAATGAGTGGGTCACCTACACTGAGGGAAAATGTCACCAGCACACCGAGGATCACAAATATGGGTCCAAAAGTTTTAATGAACAATCACATAGTTACAGCAAGGCAACCATGCTAACCAATCCTTATAATTAAAAACTCCATATATATACCTATGTGCCAATTGATCAATATATTTAATATACAAACAATGTGCAACATTGTATATTGAATATATTGATCAATTGGCACATAGGTATATATATGGAGTTTTTACTTATAAGGATTGCTTAGCACAGTTTATTTCAATTTGTCAGTAGGTGGAGCACGACACTCATTGGATTTATTATTAATCAATTTGACACAGTTTTATGGGTATGTGTATTAGTGTTGATACACCACTGCATTAGGTGTTAGTAATTTTTTATTTAATTATATATTTAAAATACCATGTAGTAGCTCACAAGTATTTATTCATATTATACAGCAAGGCAACATTTGAGAGTCTTGCAGGATCCCTTCATCAGGCACATACACTATACATATACTCATACCAGTGTGTCTAAACAAATCAAAACCCGTGGTGTTGCGCTCCACTATCAGTACATTTAAATATACATATAAATATATACATAATATAAATTATATTAGATTAATAATTAAATAAATTGCAACAGATTATATCAAATGACTGAGTCCTGATATATTTCCACGGTGTGATATTGCAATCACGCTAGTGCTTATCTTTGAAAAGTCCATGATCCTATGGTGTCTTCTAATGGTGTATTACAAAACAAATATAGTCCACCAATTCATATATAATTTGCTCCTTTACCAGTTGTGCTCTCACCTGACGTATATTACCAAACCGTTAAGTGAGGTCATACAAGCTTGTGTACCTTTAATTGGGCTCAGAGGTGGACAAATGGATAAATCCCTGTATTCCAGATGGATGGATGGATGAATGGAGTTTCTCCTTTTTTCCCAGCAGGGTGTCTCGCCATTTCCTAGGGATCTTTTTCCTGGAGGTGGATGGATGGATGGAGTTATCCCTCTTCCCTCTAGGGGGTCTCTTGACTCCTTTCAAACTTTTTCCTCCATGTGTATATATATCATGTAATTAAAGAGAGAATATAGTGCCTTATCTTCTTTTTTTAAAAAAAAATGATTAAATAAATGTAGTGCACTCACATAATATAAAGATAAAAAACACCTTTAGTACAATTTTTTACGATCCTTAATATGTTTGCCACACTTGCATATACTTGCCGTGTGGTTGCCTTTAAGTGTCGTGACGTCAGAGCCCCTCCCCTACACGTTACGCCACCAGGTCACGTGGCTTCATCAGCTGAAATGTCCCCCCCACCCCCTCTAACTGCCCCTTACACTGCCTTATCTTGTCTGCACTGATTACTTCCCCTAGCTCCAATCCCCCCCCCTCTCAAACCCTGATCCCTCTGTAGCTGCCCTGCAGCTGTTGACTACCCTCCTCTGCCTCTCCTGACAACTTTCAGTGCTGCAGGGCAGCCACAGAGGTATCCAATTGCAAGAACAGATGTCCCCCTGCTGCTACAACCCCTCCTTTAGTGCCCCTCCACCTCTCTTGTGTCCGGGTGCCTCTCCCTGCAGCTGCCAGCCGGCTCTCTCTCCTCCCCCTCCTGCCAGCTGCAGCCGCTGACAGATTTCTGCCAGCATAAAGAGCAGGGGGGCTGGTAAACGTGTGTTTACCAGCCCTCTTCCTTTCCTGAGAGCGGGGAGGGCAGTACAGATCGCTTCTGTATTAATTAATCACTGACAGATAAACCGTTACTATGTGTTAATTTGTGAATGAAACATAGTAACAGACTCCTATCTCATTCACCTACAGTGCAGCTCAGGCTGCAGAGAAAGGGACTGTTTTAGCCCCTTTCTCTGTTGCAAAAAAGAGACATTAGAGGTCTGTTTAGACCCCTGATGTCTCTCCAAAGCCCCCCCCCAAAAAAAAATGATTTAACAAATATTAAACGTATACAAAAATGTATTTAGTTAACAAAGATAAATCAAGTAAACTGTAAAAAAAGAAAAAGAAAAAGAATAGTAAAGCTAGGTTCACATTAGTGTGGCCCATATTTGCAGGGGCACGGCAGCTCATTCATTTGAATGGGCTGCTGTACCGAGGTTTCACACAAAAAAAGGTGCATGCGCCTTTTTCAAAATGCATCCGCAGGAAAACCGCATGCTCTTTTTCACCATGCGGTTCACGCACTTGCAATCTCACTGTGAACTGAGATGTGGGGCGGTACCATTTAGAATGAATGGCAGCCCCGCATGTCTCGCAAGAGCAGCTGTCTACAGTCCCTTTCCCTGTTTCAAGAATGAGACATTAGAGGCCTGTTTATACCCCTGATGTCTCTCCAAAACCCCCCCAAAAAAAATCAATGTAGAAAATATAAAAATGTGGGGGGGGGGCACTGGACACATCGGCCGATCTGCCGGCCCTCGGGGGGGGGGGGAGTTCACCACCTTCCATCCAGCTTTCCCCAGATTGCTGTCATCCACCGCCCCGATGGGCAAGAAAACGGAAATTGTGGCCTACCCACCAGAGGCCGCATCCTAAGCCCCGTTCTCAATTTCAGGGCCGCCGCCGCCGCTACTCGCTGGTGCACTGGATCCCACCAGCGAAGAGGACCTGGCATCAGAGGCATCCCTGCAGTCACCCACTCCGACTCTGAGGGATGCTGAGCTCCTGTGTCACTTTAGGTCCATGCTGCAGTCAGAATTACCTCCAAGTTGGCAGACCGTCTCTCGAGAGAAATTCGGGAGTCGGGCAATCGGACGAATGATCTCAAAAATAAAATGAACGCTGCAGCCACGGTCATTGAAAGCCAAAAACAGGATCTGTGTGAAACAATTGTCGGATGCGCTGCTCCAGCTTGAGGATTTCGAGAACCGCTCCCACCGCTGCAATTTACGCTTAAGGGGTATCCTAGAAACCATTACAGATCTCACCTCAACAGCTACTGCCCTGTTTCAGGAGCTGACGCTCACCATTCCCATTGACCGGCTCGAATTTGACCGCATACACCATGCATTGAGTCCCAGACGACTGGATGGGCCCCCAAGAGACATTATTATCAAATATACTTATTATCGTCTTCTTGGCGGCCAGAAACAACCCAGACCTCAGTTTCCAGGAGCATCGCTAACAGCTCTTCGTGGACCTCTCCCAGATCACTCTTCAGAAGCGCCGCCAGTTGAAGCCCTTCCCTTTGGTCCTGGTGAATCACTGAATTAAATACGCATGGGGCTTTCCATTCCGCCTCACCATCGCCTACCAGGACTGCAGCCACTCTCTCCTGGAATCCCTACACCGTCTTCCGCCGGGAGGTGCTGTGCAGAGTCCGGAGCATTCATCTGGATCTCCAGCGGGGCAGCTTCCTCTGGGCTGCCTCTGGAAGACGACATTTAACAGGAAGAGGGCCCTACCTCGGACCCCTCTACGATCCATTTCATCCTGCTCTTTCCCAATCTGAAGTCCTATCCAGGACTTCCTCCGTTGTGTTTCACCATTGGATCCTTTTGACGGGACCGTAAGTTTGGCCTTTTAGGCTTTCCCAGTTTGCTAGCGTTTCATGATTGGGCTCCACCCGGGTGGCTCCCTTGGGTTCCATCCTTGAGTGGGGGGGTCACCTCCTGGACTTGAGGTCTCTAACTTTTGGCCACTGAAGAATGTTACGGGTCCCGGTGACATTGTTTGGGTTCCTGTTAGTGGACCGGCCTGATAGTTCCCTCGGGCTCCAGGAGGAGCGATTGGCTCAGGGGGGGCTCTACTCGGTGCTGGGATGACAGCCCTGCTGGGACGCTGGGGTGGGGTAACACCTGGGCTATGTTGTTTAGGTTTCATTATGGCCTGTAGTCATCCCCCCAGAGGGGTTGGGCCCCCAAGCCTAGCTGGGTTTCCAACAGGGAGGCTTCCGTGGATGTGACCTGCTTCTGGGGACTCATGTATCTGAAAATGTGGGACTTCGTTATGTTATGTTTGTTGCCATTTGCCCTCTGAGGGCTTATGTTTCTAATGTATCCATTTGCAGCCATGTGTCTGGTGGTAGAGCCACCCCCAACTGGTATGCTTTGAGTGTAGGATGTACTTCACCATTGGTGTGATACGATTGTGCTATTGTACATTTCTTCTGTGTTCTTTTCCTCCTCTCTTTTCTTTTCTTTCCTGGTTTACTTGTTTTTGTTTTAGGCAGGATTTCGGGACGCCATGGTCCGACCATCCTTGGGAATGGCAGTTATTGGCCGACTTATACCTTTTCTGCTGAGTGGATTATGGCGATCCCGCCATGGCTTTACCCCTTGTAAAAATACATTCACAAACTATCCAAGGTGTTAATTTACCTCAGAAGCAGTCTAAAGTTTTCCATCACCTCAAATCGCAACAAATTGACGTGGTATGCTTGCAGGAAACCAGGTTTTTCTAGTCCTCTTCCCCACAGTATCTTTCACCTCATTATCCCACCTTTTATACAGCCTTGACTCCTGAGAAACAGCAGGGTGTTCTGACAGCTCTTAAATGTAATCTTCCCTTCGTCTGCGCTCAGAATATAGCGGGCCCCACGGGCAGGTACTTGCTCCTGCAGGGCACCCTTTGGGACCAGGAGGTTACTTTTGTCTCTTACTATGCCCCCAATCACTTTCAGCATAAATTTTTTTCCAATATCTGCACTATCATTTCCCAACATTCCAAGGGTCTTCTTCTTCTTTTGAGAGATTTGAATGTTACCTTGGATTCTGTTTTAGATTGGTGCTATGCCCGGGGGACGGCCCCTTCTCACGACTTAGTGTTAGAGGGACGTATGCTCTCTCTTTTGCAGACTGCAGGACTGGCGGACGTTTGGAGGGAACTTCACCCAGTTGAGTGCGACTTCACATTCTGCTCAAATCCCGAAAACAGTTTCTGCAGAATTGACCACATATTTATGTATGTCCAACAGCTTCTCTTAGTCAGGCGGATATCTATCCCTTCCTTGTCCTGGTCAGTTCATGATCCCCTGGTTCTACTCCTTGCCCTATTGGGGTCAGCACGGTGCCCTTTTCACTGGCGCATTAACAAATCTTTATTGACTACTCAGGTCACCTGCCAACAAAATAGAATCTTTCATACGTACATATTTCACGGAGAACTCGGGATCTGTCTCTTCAGCAGTACCTCTATGGGAGGCGCATAAAGCCATGTTGCGTGGCCACATGATAGAGCTGGCTGCGGCTTGGAAGAGGGAGCATCGTCTTTCAGACTTCCACTCTTTACTAGCCTCTGCGGATGCTCATTGGAAGTTGCACCCATCTACATCCCATAAACGAACGTGGGACGCTCTGGCTGCAGAATTAGACTTGCTTGCTTCTTTGGAGGCTGAACAGGTCCTGTGTTGGACATAGATTTTATACCTGTGCTAAATTTAAAATTTACAAATATTTGTTAATTATTAACTCAATACAGGTTAAGCTTTTATATTAGGAATTTAGCAGGAATTTCATAAAATTTGCTATGTTTCTATCTGCTAATAATGATTTAGTGTATTTTTAGCAAAAATACTGTTTTGATAAACATTTGCGCAAATATTGTGGGACCTTAAAAATCAGTAGCACCTTTTTTTTATTCTACTGATCATGTGCTTTCAGAAAATATATGGTTTGGGGAGTCTTTTACAAATTCTGAAAGCTATAAGTGAAAAATGAAAACCTTCAGATATTTAGAGAGATTTGGTTATTTACATTTCTGCATACGTTCAATTTGCACCATTTTGCAAAAAGGCACAATAGAAAATTGACATATATTTGTATTTATTAACTCAATACAGGTTAAGTTTTTATATTTAGTAGGAATTTAGCAGGCATTTTGTAAAATTTGATGTGTTTGTTTCTGCTAATAATGATTTTAGTGTATTTTTAGCAAAAATATTGTTTTGATAAACATTTATGCAAATATTGCGGGGCATTAAAAGTAGCACCTTCTTTTTATGCTACTGGGCATGTGCTTTCAGAAAATACATGGTTTAGGGGATCTTCAACAAACTTTGAAAGCTGTGAGTGAAAAATTAAAACCTTCAGATTTTTAGAGATTTAGTTATTTACATTTTTGCATACGTTTGATTTTCACCATTTTGCAAAAAGGTGCAATTTAAAATTGACAAATATCTGTTATTTATTAACTCAGTACAGGTTAAACGTTTATATTTAGCAGGAATTTTTTATCTGCTAATAATGATTTTATAATCTGCTAAATGGTGTATTTTCAACAAAAATATTGCTTTGATAAACTGATTTGTGCAAATTGCGCAATTTGATTTGCTTTGCGAAGCCTTAAAAATCAATAGCACCTTCTTTATATTCTACTGGTCAAGTGCATTCACAAAATATATGGTTTGGGGGGTCTTTTACAAACTCTGAAAGCTGTGTGGTAAATATAAAAAATGGAAAAATTGCAAAAATAGTCTGGCCAGCTGGGCTTAAAAGTGGAGCACAGCAGCAACAAAGGGGTTAAAAGGAAAATTTTGCTCAAAAAATAGATAACCTGTATAATTGCTACAGTTTTGAGTAGTAAAATTAATAAAAATTAGCTTTCTATTTCAGTCTGTAACATCTGTAATCTTCTGAAAATCTCCCCTCTCCAATATGACAACCCGCAGGCATACAGAATGCCCCAGACATATAATTTCCTGCTTTGTGTGATGGCTTAAGGATTTTCCCAGAAGTCTGCACTGAGATACAGGTTGACTTTGGTTCACATCAGGTCTGCTGCATAATCATATTTTTTTCAGTGCATTTTTGTAACAAGTTTTTATGTGTGTATTTGATACCCTTTCATGCTTCATGCATTTTTTGGAGGGGGAGATTGGTTGTTAAGCACAAAAGCCTGCTAATAACGCACTAGAAATGCATGTACATGTGCTTTTCAAGCGCTCTTTATTGAAATCTGTGGGGTCAAAAATGCAGTAACCTGCACCAAAAGAAATCACACTGCATCATGTTGCATTAAGGTGAACAGGCACCATAACGAATAATATTATTTCCATTTTTGCGCACTACAGTTTAACCGCAAAAACAAGAGAAATTGCACTTGTGTGAACAGGGCCTTTGAAATCCCTTGCAACAGGAGTTTAATTTTTGAAGGGATGCTCCCTAGAGCTTGCCTACTGCTAAAGCAGGGGTGTCAGACTCAATTTCATTGTAGGCCACATCAGCATTATGGTTGCTCTCAAAGGGCCGGTTGTATCTGTAAGACTATATAAATGTATCTACTCTTTATAATGTTAAATGCTAGCCTCTGCATTCGGTTATTACCAGTTTTAGTAATAACTTAAAGTGGTTGTACACGCTTACATATACCCAGTGAAGTGACTGGCCTTAGGTGATACACAGAGATGAAACAAATCCTCCTGCATAAGTTGTAGCTGTGTATCTGCAGTCCTCTCTTCTGTAAATTGTTCTGCAAGCTCAAAGAAGAAAGGGTATTTACTTGATCTGGGAGCAGGGGGCGGGGATCTGAAGTCTTCAAGCAGCCAACAGCTCTGAGCCCTGATTGGAGAAAAAACACTTCCCCCTTCATATAGTACAGAAAACAAGCACAGCTGTGGATATGAGTCACAGGCTGAGTCATGCAGCTGCCTCCCCATAACCTTTTTAAAACCTTGATATCGGGAAAAGCTGCCAGAAGTGACTTATGCTGATAACAGAGGAACCAGGCAGAAGAGAGAAATGACACTCAGTGTTTTGGAGAGAGACAAGTACACAGTATAGAAGGATATGCTTTTCATATTTCATGTTTGAGGTTTACAACCACTTTAAGACTTAAAGTGGTACTAAAGTCCACTTTTTAAGTTATGTGTACAGGTAAGCCTATATTAACCGTTTCAATACCGTGCAATTTTACACCTTCCTGCCCAGGCCATTTTTCAGGTTTCAGCGCTCTCACACTTTGAATGACAATTGCGCGGTCATACAACACTGTACCCAAACTAAAATTTTATTATTTTCTTCACACAACTAGAGCTTTCTTTTGGTGGTATTTAATCACCGCCGGAGTTTTTATTTTTTGCTAAATTAACAAAAAAAGACCAAAAATTTTGAAAAAAAAACACATTTTCTTTGTTTCTGTTATAAAAGTTTACAAATACCGTATTTTCCGGCGTATAAGACGACTGGGCGTATAAGACGACCCCCCTACTTTTCCTGTTAAAATATAGGGTTTGAGCTATACTCGCCGTATAAGACTACCCCTCTTCCAACGCACACCAAATAAAAATGAAAAAACATAAGATTTGATTTCAATATGGTATGCTATTTCAGTATGGTATTCCAATGATGGGACACTATTCCTCCCACTGACACCAATGATGGGACACGATTCCTCCCACTGATACCAATGATGAGGCACTACTCCTCCCACTGACACCAATGATGGGGCACTATTTCATCCACTGACACCAATGATGGGGCACTATTCCTCCCACTGACTAATGATGGGGCACTATTCCTCCCACTGACACCAATGATGGTGCCCCATCATTAGTGTCAGTGTGTGAGGAATAGTGTCCCATCATTAGTGTCAGTGGGAGGAATAGTACCCCATCATTAGTCAGTGGGAGGAATAGTGTCCCATCATTGGTGTCAGTGGGAAGAATCGTGCCCCATCATTGGTGTCAGTGGGAGGAATAGTGCCCCATTAGTGTCAGTGGGAGGAATAGTGATCCATCATTGGTATCAGTGGGAGGAATAGCACCCCATCATTGGTGTCAGTGGGAGGAATAGCGTCCCATCATTGGTGTCAGTGGGAGGAATAGTGCCCCATCATTGGTGTCAGTGGGAGGAATAGCACCCCATCATTGGTATCAGTGGAAGGAATAGTGCCCCATCATTGGTGTCAGTGGGGGGAATAGTGCCCCATCATTGGTGTTAGTGGGAGGAATAGCACCCCATCATTGGTATCAGTGGAAGGAATAGTGCCCCATCATTGGTGTCAGTGGGAGGAATAGTGCTCCATCATTGGTAACAGTGGCAGGAATAGTGCCCCATCATTGGTGTCAGTGGGAGGAATAGTGCCCCATCATTGGTATCAGTGGAAGGAATAGTGCCCCAGCATTGGTATCAGTGGGGAGAATAGTGCCCCATCATTGGTGTCAGTGGGGAGAATAGTGCCCCAGCATTGGTGTCAGTGGGGAGGAGGAATAGTGCCCCATCGTTGGTGTCAGTGGGGGAGAGCAGCGGCTGCTCCTTCTTTCAGATTTTCGCGGGGCCGCTCGGCTCCGCCTCCTGGCCGGTGATTGGTCGCCTGTGTGCCTTTCCAGTGCTGGCACCCAATCACCGGTGAGGAGGCGGAGCCGAGCGGCCGCGCGACCATCGAGCGGCCGAACTGAAAGAAGGAGCAGCTGCGCTTCCTGGACCGGATCGTCGTGGGACCTGGACCGGAGCCAGGTAAGGTACAGCAGCCCCTCTGCCCACCCCTGTACTTACTGTCCGTGGAAGGAGAAGGGGGGGCGGCGCCGCGCCGCTCCTCGAAAAAGTGCCGCCCTGACACCGGCTCGCCGTATACCGGCGTATAAGACGACCCCCGACTTTTCAGAAGTTTTTCTTGTGTTGAAAAGTCGTCTTATACGCCAGAAAATACGGTAAATAATTGTTCTTCATAAATTTAGGCCGAGATGTATTCTGCTACATGTCTTTGGTGAAAATAACCCAAATTAGGATGTATTTTTTAGTTTGTAGGAAAGTTATAGAGTTCACAAACTATGGTATAGATCTGAAAATTGATCAATCCTGAAGTACTGACAGCCAATCTAATTTCTTGAGGTCCAAGAATGTCAGAATAGTACAGATATCCCCAAATGACCCCTTTTTGCAGAGTAGACAGTCCAACGTACTTCATAAGAGGCATGGCAAGTTTTTTGAAGTTGTATTTTTTTGTCATAATTTTTCGGAAAATGAAAAAATTAAAAAAATGATTTTCACTATTTTTTTTTTTACATACTGTCACCAGTGCAGTACAGCGTCATCATATAACTGGCATGGCGGTGAACAGGGACACTGACTGGTGACAGTATGAAAAAAAAAAAATATATATATTTTTTAATTTTTTTTATTTTTTTATTATATTTAATTTTTTATTACATTTTTTAAAATTTTTTTTAAGATTTTTTTTCATATTTTACTATGACCAAAATAGTACAATGTTACCATAGTAACATTGTACTACTTTGGGGAAGTGATCAGTATTTTATTTTTTTTTTTTACACAATTTGCTTATAGCAAAGAATTACTTTGCTATAAGCAAGCATTTACCTGAATGAAATCGATTCATTCAGCTTTTTTTTTTTTTTTTTTTTTTTTTTTTGTGCTTAGCTGTGATTTGGTCACAGCTAATCACATGACATGTGCATGTGATTAGCTCTGACCATTCACAGCTAGGCACTAGTATACAATGGATGGCATCATGAATGAAGCCATCCATGTATACAACTGTCATGTGACCTGCTGTGATTGGTCACAGCAGGTCACATGGTACCAGCAATGGGAGCCTGTACACGGATCTGTCATCGGCCGTGTCCGAGGTGCACGGCCGGTGACAGATAGCACTGCTGCGCCGCTCTGCATTCGCGCAAACGGCACATGTGCGGGAGCACGCCAAATGGCGTGCACCCGGAATGGAGAGACACATCTGAAGCCGCCAAACGGCCATTGGCCGGGCTGCTAATGGTTAAGGCTTACCTGCAGGTACAGTGTATATCTTGTAAACGTACACCGTTTAGGAGATATTCACACAGCATGCATGTCAGGAATGGACTCACCACTGGTGGTGCTGTGGCTTACTTGCTCTGTGGGCTGCAGTACCAGCTCCTACCAGAGGGTGCTTTCAGCAGCCAAGGTCTCACTCCTGCAATCAAGCCATCACCTGAGGCTGATTGCAGGAGGTCTATTTAAGCACGACCAGGCC
This sequence comes from Staurois parvus, assembly GCF_062004578.1. Classification (NCBI taxonomy): domain Eukaryota; kingdom Metazoa; phylum Chordata; class Amphibia; order Anura; family Ranidae; genus Staurois; species Staurois parvus. Next base: position 2,404,271 of record NW_028318393.1, read on the forward strand.
TGCAATCAGTGCCTTGGTGCTTGTTTCCCACGAGGCCCTGTACCTGGTATCCTGTGAATCTTCTGTTGCCGAACTCTGCATTGTTCCTGACCCTGCTGACAATCTCCTGTTTAAACCCTGGCTTGCCTGACCATCCTTCTGCCTGATCTTCTGTACCACGCTGCCTGTGAGTTACTGAACCCGGCTTGTGACCCTGACCATTCTCTGCCTGCTCCTCCAGTACCTCGCTGCCCGCACGTTGCTGACCTGGCCTGCCTGACTACGCCTTACTCAACCCAGACGATCCATCTATCCTGCACGGATCTGTCCCTGTTACCAGGTCTGTCAGCCTCTTCACGTCAGGCTCCTTTCCCCGCACACCTCTGACGGCGCTCTCTACTAGAGATGAGCGAATCGAAGTATCCGAAGTGGAATTCGAGTCGAATATCGGAAAAATTTCGATTCGTGCCGAATCCGAAAAACAGCCTAATTCGGACGCGCGAATCGAAATTTTTCCGAAAATGGCGGCTGACGTGCGGCGACGGAGCGGGGATGTCGGGGAAGGCGCGCAGACAAGGCGCGCTGCCCCATAATGCATTCCTTAACGACATGTGATCGCATCAGCCAATCAGCAGCCAGCCAGCCAGCACTGTGTAATGGTCGAGGTATATATAGCGGCCATTTTGGAAATCTTCATTTGCCTGCAGTCATTGAACAGAGGCAGACCGCTCTGTACTAGGGACAGGGACAGAGTTAGGGCCACAGAAACGAGAATTGGGGACAGAGAGAAGTTACTTAGGGACAGAGAACCATTACTCAGGGACACAGACTTGTTAATGAGGGCCACAGAATCGTTATTTAGGGACAAAGAAACGCTAGTTAGGGCCACAGAATTCATACTCAGGGACAGACAGAATTTTCACTCAGTGCCAGAGAATTGTTACTTAGGGCCACAGAAACGTTATTAGGGCCACAGAATTTTTACTCAGGGACAGACAGAATTGTTACTGAGTGCCAGAGAATTGTTACTCAGGGACAGACAGAATTGTTACTGAGTGCCAGAGAATTCTTACTCAGGGCCACAGAATTCATACTCAGGGACAGACAGAATTGTTACTCAGGGACAGACAGAATTGTTACTGAGTGCCAGAGAATTGTTACTCAGGGACAGACAGAATTGTTACTGAGTGCCAGAGAATTGTTACTCAGGGACAGACAGAATTGTTACTGAGTGCCAGAGAATTGTTACTCAGGGACAGACAGAATTGTTACTGAGTGCCAGAGAATTGTTACTCGCACAGACACAAAATTGTTACTTGCACAGACACAGAATTGTTACTCGCACAGACAGAATTGTTACTCAGGGCCACAGAATTCATACTCAGGGACAGACAGAATTGTTACTGAGTGCCAGAGAATTGTTACTCAGGGACAGACAGAATTGTTACTGAGTGCCAGAGAATTGTTACTCAGGGACAGACAGAATTGTTACTGAGTGCCAGAGAATTGTTACTCAGGGACAGACAGAATTGTTACTGAGTGCCAGAGAATTGTTACTCGCACAGACACAAAATTGTTACTTGCACAGACACAGAATTGTTACTCGCACAGACACAGAATTGTTACTCAGGGCCACAGAATTCATACTCAGGGACAGACAGAATTGTTACTGAGTGCCAGAGAATTGTTACTCAGGGACAGACAGAATTGTTACTGAGTGCCAGAGAATTGTTACTCAGGGACAGACAGAATTGTTACTGAGTGCCAGAGAATTGTTACTCGCACAGACACAAAATTGTTACTTGCACAGACACAGAATTGTTACTCGCACAGACAGAATTGTTACTCAGGGCCACAGAATTCATACTCAGGGACAGACAGAATTGTTACTGAGTGCCAGAGAATTGTTACTCAGGGACAGACAGAATTGTTACTGAGTGCCAGAGAATTGTTACTCAGGGACAGACAGAATTGTTACTGAGTGCCAGAGAATTGTTACTCAGGGACAGACAGAATTGTTACTGAGTGCCAGAGAATTGTTACTCGCACAGACACAAAATTGTTACTTGCACAGACACAGAATTGTTACTCGCACAGACACAGAATTGTTACTCAGGGCCACAGAATTCATACTCAGGGACAGACAGAATTGTTACTGAGTGCCAGAGAATTGTTACTCAGGGACAGACAGAATTGTTACTGAGTGCCAGAGAATTGTTACTCAGGGACAGACAGAATTGTTACTGAGTGCCAGAGAATTGTTACTCGCACAGACACAAAATTGTTACTTGCACAGACACAGAATTGTTACTCGCACAGACACAGAATTGTTACTCAGGGCCACAGAATTCATACTCAGGGACAGACAGAATTGTTACTGAGTGCCAGAGAATTGTTACTCAGGGACAGACAGAATTGTTACTGAGTGCCAGAGAATTGTTACTCAGGGACAGACAGAATTGTTACTGAGTGCCAGAGAATTGTTACTCGCACAGACACAAAATTGTTACTTGCACAGACACAGAATTGTTACTCGCACAGACACAGAATTGTTACTGAGTGCCAGAGAATTGTTACTCAGGGACAGACAGAATTGTTACTGAGTGCCAGAGAATTGTTACTCAGGGACAGACAGAATTGTTACTGAGTGCCAGAGAATTGTTACTCAGGGACAGACAGAATTGTTACTGAGTGCCAGAGAATTGTTACTCGCACAGACACAAAATTGTTACTTGCACAGACACAGAATTGTTACTCGCACAGACACAGAATTGTTACTCAGGGCCACAGAATTCATACTCAGGGACAGACATAATTGTTACTGAGTGCCAGAGAATTGTTACTCAGGGACAGACAGAATTGTTACTGAGTGCCAGAGAATTGTTACTCAGGGACAGACAGAATTGTTACTGAGTGCCAGAGAATTGTTACTCGCACAGACACAAAATTGTTACTTGCACAGACACAGAATTGTTACTCGCACAGACACAGAATTGTTACTCAGGGCCACAGAATTCATACTCAGGGACAGACAGAATTGTTACTGAGTGCCAGAGAATTGTTACTCAGGGACAGACAGAATTGTTACTGAGTGCCAGAGAATTGTTACTCGCACAGACACAAAATTGTTACTTGCACAGACACAGAATTGTTACTCGCACAGACAGAATTGTTACTCAGGGCCACAGAATTCATACTCAGGGACAGACAGAATTGTTACTGAGTGCCAGAGAATTGTTACTCAGGGACAGACAGAATTGTTACTGAGTGCCAGAGAATTGTTACTCAGGGACAGACAGAATTGTTACTGAGTGCCAGAGAATTGTTACTCAGGGACAGACAGAATTGTTACTGAGTGCCAGAGAATTGTTACTCGCACAGACACAAAATTGTTACTTGCACAGACACAGAATTGTTACTCGCACAGACACAGAATTGTTACTCAGGGCCACAGAATTCATACTCAGGGACAGACAGAATTGTTACTGAGTGCCAGAGAATTGTTACTCAGGGACAGACAGAATTGTTACTGAGTGCCAGAGAATTGTTACTCAGGGACAGACAGAATTGTTACTGAGTGCCAGAGAATTGTTACTCGCACAGACACAAAATTGTTACTTGCACAGACACAGAATTGTTACTCGCACAGACACAGAATTGTTACTCAGGGCCACAGAATTCATACTCAGGGACAGACAGAATTGTTACTGAGTGCCAGAGAATTGTTACTCAGGGACAGACAGAATTGTTACTGAGTGCCAGAGAATTGTTACTCAGGGACAGACAGAATTGTTACTGAGTGCCAGAGAATTGTTACTCGCACAGACACAAAATTGTTACTTGCACAGACACAGAATTGTTACTCGCACAGACACAGAATTGTTACTGAGTGCCAGAGAATTGTTACTCAGAGACAGACAGAATTGTTACTGAGTGCCAGAGAATTGTTACTCAGGGACAGACAGAATTGTTACTGAGTGCCAGAGAATTGTTACTCAGGGACAGACAGAATTGTTACTGAGTGCCAGAGAATTGTTACTCGCACAGACACAAAATTGTTACTTGCACAGACACAGAATTGTTACTCGCACAGACACAGAATTGTTACTCAGGGCCACAGAATTCATACTCAGGGACAGACAGAATTGTTACTGAGTGCCAGAGAATTGTTACTCAGGGACAGACAGAATTGTTACTGAGTGCCAGAGAATTGTTACTCAGGGACAGACAGAATTGTTACTGAGTGCCAGAGAATTGTTACTCAGGGACAGACAGAATTGTTACTGAGTGCCAGAGAATTGTTACTCAGGGACAGACAGAATTGTTACTGAGTGCCAGAGAATTGTTACTCGCACAGACACAAAATTGTTACTTGCACAGACACAGAATTGTTACTCGCACAGACACAGAATTGTTACTCGCACAGACACAGAATTGTTACTCAGGGCCACAGAATTCATACTCAGGGACAGACAGAATTGTTACTGAGTGCCAGAGAATTGTTACTCAGGGACACCTAATCGTTGAATTAAATAGTATGTCAGACAACATGCAGAGGAGTGGCAGAGGAGGCAATGTTTTAGGAGCGAGCAGACGTGGCAGCAGAGGAAGGGGTCGAGGCAGCAGTATTCGCAGCCAGAGGCCAGTGCTCCCGGTGTCATCCAGCGGTCGTGTCTCCACCGACAACCCTGCCGTCATTGATTGGTTGGCTCGGTCGTCTTCCTCTTCCCAGGTCACCTCTGACACCTACAGCCAACGGTCGGTGGGTACGTCAGACACAACCGTTAGTTGGCATGGCCCGGGAGCAAGCCCACTGAAATCACGTGTCCTCTACCTGCCCCTGTCCTTTGCTGTTCCCTCACCAAGCGAAGTATCGCATGCTGTGGGCTCAGCCCCACTGTACAGTGAGGAAGAGCTAACAGAGGGCGGTCAGGAACGGGGGGAGACATCGGCCTTTTCAGCAGCCAAGCGAACAAGTACTGGCGAGGAGAGTGGCTCGGTAGCCGGTCTAGAGACAGGTCTGTCTCCTGACCCAGACGCAGCCGAGGGGGCTAGTAGTGAGGCGGAGACCCTACTTGATGATGAGGAGGTTGATCGCACTTGGCAGCCTCGTCGTCATCAGGCAATTTCTTCCGCATCATCAGGAGAAGAGGGTGGCAGCTTGGCAGCGAGCAAAACAGTCGGTGGGTTGCCCAGGAGACAGCAGCAGGGTCGCATCAGTGTCAGTGGAGCCAAACGTCCACGGAGTAGAGCACCAGCTCCACTGCAGCCTACCACCACGGCCAGTAGTGGTGCCGGTGCGCACGGAGGAAGTAGCAGTCAGCCAGTGAAGAGTAGCGGGGGCAAAGTTTCCTAATCGGTGGTGTGGCAATTTTTCCTCAAGCCGCCCGAGGAAGTAAACGTAGCCGTATGTCGACTATGTGGCCAGAAATGCAAGCGTGGCCAGGGGGCCCATGTTGGGACTACAGCGTTGCGTCAGCATATGCAGCGTCACCATTCGGTGGCCTGGGAAAACCGTGATAAACATACGGCGGTTCTGCCTGCCCCAGCCCCCGCTCAATCACCCGATCCGTTACTTGCTCCGTCACCCGACGTCGTCAATCGCCCTCTATCAGCCAGTCAAGGCTCCAACACCTCTGCTGAGGGGAGTTGTCGCTCGTTGGCATCTTCCGCTCGTTCAGATGCTCCTTCTCCTGCTACTCCTCTTCTCGGATTCCGTCAACAGTCTTTCTTGGAATCCGTATCCAAGAGACAACAGTTTGCGAGCACGCACCCGACGGTGCAAAAGCTGAACGTCCTCCTGTCCAAGTTGCTGGTGCTGCAGTCCCTCCCTTTCCAACTGGTGGACTCAGCACCTTTCCGAGAAATGATGGCTTGTGCCGCGCCGCGGTGGAGAGTGCCAAGCCGTCATTTCTTTGCCCAAAAGGCAGTGCCAGCCCTGCATTCACATGTAGAAGAGATGGTGGGCCAGTCTTTGAGCATGTCGGTCTCTGCCAAAGTGCACGGCAGCGCCGACGTGTGGAGCTGTAACTACGGTCAGGGACAGTACATGTCATTTACGGCCCACTGGGTGAACGTGGTGCCGGCACAGCCGCACCAGCAACTTGGACAGGTCACGACGCTTTTGCCTCCACGTTTGCACGTCCTTGGTCCAGCAAGCATGTCCGCCTCTACCACCTCTTTTTCCGCCGTGTCCTCAGCCGCCACCCCCGTGCCAAGTCCCATTACCCGACCGGCATATCACATGTGCAGGGCGCAACGGTGTCACGCTGTGCTGCACCTGGTATGCCTTGGCGAACGTAGTCACACAGGGGAGGAACTGCTGAGTGTAATGAACAGAGAAATCGACAGATGGCTGTCTCCGCACAAACTAAAAATCGGAACCATGTTGACTGACAACGGAAAGAACATGGTGTCTGCTCTGCGTCAAGGAAGGTTGTGCCATGCGCCATGCATGGCTCACGTGTTCAATCTGGTTGTCAAGCGGTTCCTAAAATCCACCATCCCACTGCAAGACATCCTTAAAATGTCACGTAAACTGTGCATGCATTTCAGCCATTCCTACACCGCAAAGAACACCCTCATTGAGCTGCAGCGGCAGAACGGAATTCCACAGCATCGCCTGATCTGCGACGTTGCAACAAGGTGGAATTCAACCCTACACATGTTAGACCGCCTTTACGAGCAGCGAAAGGCCATCACCGATTTCCTGATGTTACAAGCGGATAAAGGTACTCCCCTGTGTAACTTAGATGTCAGCCATTGGCAGCTCATGCGTGACACCTGCCGCTTGCTCAGGCCCTTTGAGGAGGCCACGCTATTCGTGAGTCGGCAGGACTATGGGATGAACGACGTCATTCCTCTGTTGCACGTCCTGGAACAAATGCTGTTAACAATGGCTGGTCAGGGTGCGGTAGACGTGGCGCACAGATCTCAACGCCACATGACCCCTGTGGGGGCAGGACAGGAAGAAGAGGAGGAGGTAGAGGAGGACATTTGTGCTCAGGAATTATTGAGTGAAATGGGTGGTTTTTCCACTCAGCGGACAGGAGTGGAGGAGCAGGAGCATCTGGTAGAGGAGGAGGAGGAGGAGACAGAGGACCCAGACGCACCGTGGCAGTATGCTGTGGAGATGGAGGCAGGGAGTCCCTCGCATTCCTTGGCACAAATGGCCCATAGCATGCTCGGTTGCTTGCGTAGCAACAGCCGAATAATAACCATCAGACAGAGGGATGACTTTTGGCTGTCCACCTTGTTGGACCCTCGCTACCGGTCCAAAATGGTGGCCTTTTTCACACCTGCTGAGAGGGAGGCCAAAATTACGTACTATAAAAACCACCTATGTAGTCAGTTGGTCTCTGCCTTTGTGCGCCAACGTCCATCCTCAGACACTGTGGGCCCTGTGCGCTCGCGTTCCGCTGGCATGGCAGCAGGGGAGGGGTGGGGTGGTAGGAGCAGTGGCAGCTCCACCAGCAGCGGCTGCCTCAGTCTGCAGTCGATGATGAGTAGCTTTCTTCACCAGCGCAGTGAGGAAACTACTAACCAGCCGCAGCAGCAGCAGCAGCATCAGGTGGACCTGGAGCAGGAGCTCAAACAACAGGCTTGGGCCTACTTGGACAGCACCCTGCCAACCGAGGTAGACAATCCCCTTGACTACTGGGCAACGAAACTTGACCTTTGGCCCCAACTAGCTGAATTTGCCCTTGAAAGGCTGTCATGCCCGGCCAGTAGCGTGGCATCGGAGCGCGTGTTTAGTGCGGCAGGAGGTATTGTAACTCCGCGGAGGACACGACTGTCCACCCAAAGTGTGGAGAGACTCACGTTTGTGAAAATGAATCAGGCGTGGATTAGTCTGGATTTCAAACCACCAGTTCCTGACACAACTGACTAAATCCGCCATGAATCATGCCTCAAACATGTGCCACTTTCAGGTCTCCTCACACTGCTGGTGTGTTTAATTTTTTGACATAGGGTGCTGGCAGATTACGGGCCTCCTATAGCTGCTGCCAGGCCCCTAATCTGCCATAGGCCCCTATATACCGCCTCCTCATGCTGCTGCTAGGTCCAGAGTCTCTCATGGGTCCCTGTACGGCCTCCCATTGCTGCTGTCTCCATCGCCACACTCTGCTGCCATGTGCCACTTTCAGGTCTCTTCACACTGCTGGGGTGTTTAATTTTTGGACATAGGGTGCAGGCAGATTACGGGCCTCACATAGCTGCTGCCAGGCCCCTAATCTGCCATGGGCCCCTATATACCGCCTCCTCATGCTGCTGCCAAGTCCAGAGTCTCTCATGGGTCCCTGTACGGCCTCCCATTGCTGCTGTCTCCATCGCCACACTCTGCTGCCATGTGCCACTTTCAGGTCTCTTCACACTGCTGGTGTGTTTAATTTTTTGACATAGGGTGCAGGCAGATTACGGGCCTCACATAGCTGCTGCCAGGCCCCTAATCTGCCATGGGCCCCTATATACCGCCTCCTCATGCTGCTGCCAAGTCCAGAGTCTCTCATGGGTCCCTGTACGGCCTCCCATTGCTGCTGTCTCCATCGCCACACTCTGCTGCCATGTGCCACTTTCAGGTCTCTTCACACTGCTGGTGTGTTTAATTTTTTGACATAGGGTGCAGGCAGATTACGGGCCTCACATAGCTGCTGCCAGGCCCCTAATCTGCCATGGGCCCCTATATACCGCCTCCTCATGCTGCTGCCAAGTCCAGAGTCTCTCATGGGTCCCTGTACGGCCTCCCATTGCTGCTGTCTCCATCGCCACACTCTGCTGCCATGTGCCACTTTCAGGTCTCTTCACACTGCTGGTGTGTTTAATTTTTTGACATAGGGTGCAGGCAGATTACGGGCCTCACATAGCTGCTGCCAGGCCCCTAATCTGCCATGGGCCCCTATATACCGCCTCCTCATGCTGCTGCCAAGTCCAGAGTCTCTCATGGGTCCCTGTACGGCCTCCCATTGCTGCTGTCTCCATCGCCACACTCTGCTGCCATGTGCCACTTTCAGGTCTCTTCACACTGCTGGTGTGTTTAATTTTTTGACATAGGGTGCAGGCAGATTACGGGCCTCACATAGCTGCTGCCAGGCCCCTAATCTGCCATGGGCCCCTATATACCGCCTCCTCATGCTGCTGCCAAGTCCAGAGTCTCTCATGGGTCCCTGTACGGCCTCCCATTGCTGCTGTCTCCATCGCCACACTCTGCTGCCATGTGCCACTTTCAGGTCTCTTCACACTGCTGGTGTGTTTAATTTTTTGACATAGGGTGCAGGCAGATTACGGGCCTCACATAGCTGCTGCCAGGCCCCTAATCTGCCATGGGCCCCTATATACCGCCTCCTCATGCTGCTGCCAAGTCTAGAGTCTCTCATGGGTCCCTGTACGGCCTCCCATTGCTGCTGTCTCCATCGCCACACTCTGCTGCCATGTGCCACTTTCAGGTCTCTTCACACTGCTGGTGTGTTTAATTTTTTGACATAGGGTGCAGGCAGATTACGGGCCTCACATAGCTGCTGCCAGGCCCCTAATCTGCCATGGGCCCCTATATACCGCCTCCTCATGCTGCTGCCAAGTCCAGAGTCTCTCATGGGTCCCTGTACGGCCTCCCATTGCTGCTGTCTCCATCGCCACACTCTGCTGCCATGTGCCACTTTCAGGTCTCTTCACACTGCTGGTGTGTTTAATTTTTTGACATAGGGTGCAGGCAGATTACGGGCCTCACATAGCTGCTGCCAGGCCCCTAATCTGCCATGGGCCCCTATATACCGCCTCCTCATGCTGCTGCCAAGTCTAGAGTCTCTCATGGGTCCCTGTACGGCCTCCCATTGCTGCTGTCTCCATCGCCACACTCTGCTGCCATGTGCCACTTTCAGGTCTCTTCACACTGCTGGTGTGTTTAATTTTTTGACATAGGGTGCAGGCAGATTACGGGCCTCACATAGCTGCTGCCAGGCCCCTAATCTGCCATGGGCCCCTATATACCGCCTCCTCATGCTGCTGCCAAGTCCAGAGTCTCTCATGGGTCCCTGTACGGCCTCCCATTGCTGCTGTCTCCATCGCCACACTCTGCTGCCATGTGCCACTTTCAGGTCTCTTCACACTGCTGGTGTGTTTAATTTTTTGACATAGGGTGCAGGCAGATTACGGGCCTCACATAGCTGCTGCCAGGCCCCTAATCTGCCATGGGCCCCTATATACCGCCTCCTCATGCTGCTGCCAAGTCTAGAGTCTCTCATGGGTCCCTGTACGGCCTCCCATTGCTGCTGTCTCCATCGCCACACTCTGCTGCCATGTGCCACTTTCAGGTCTCTTCACACTGCTGGTGTGTTTAATTTTTTGACATAGGGTGCAGGCAGATTACGGGCCTCACATAGCTGCTGCCAGGCCCCTAATCTGCCATGGGCCCCTATATACCGCCTCCTCATGCTGCTGCCAAGTCCAGAGTCTCTCATGGGTCCCTGTACGGCCTCCCATTGCTGCTGTCTCCATCGCCACACTCTGCTGCCATGTGCCACTTTCAGGTCTCTTCACACTGCTGGTGTGTTTAATTTTTTGACATAGGGTGCAGGCAGATTACGGGCCTCACATAGCTGCTGCCAGGCCCCTAATCTGCCATGGGCCCCTATATACCGCCTCCTCATGCTGCTGCCAAGTCTAGAGTCTCTCATGGGTCCCTGTACGGCCTCCCATTGCTGCTGTCTCCATCGCCACACTCTGCTGCCATGTGCCACTTTCAGGTCTCTTCACACTGCTGGTGTGTTTAATTTTTTGACATAGGGTGCAGGCAGATTACGGGCCTCACATAGCTGCTGCCAGGCCCCTAATCTGCCATGGGCCCCTATATACCGCCTCCTCATGCTGCTGCCAAGTCCAGAGTCTCTCATGGGTCCCTGTACGGCCTCCCATTGCTGCTGTCTCCATCGCCACACTCTGCTGCCATGTGCCACTTTCAGGTCTCTTCACACTGCTGGTGTGTTTAATTTTTTGACATAGGGTGCAGGCAGATTACGGGCCTCACATAGCTGCTGCCAGGCCCCTAATCTGCCATGGGCCCCTATATACCGCCTCCTCATGCTGCTGCCAAGTCCAGAGTCTCTCATGGGTCCCTGTACGGCCTCCCATTGCTGCTGTCTCCATCGCCACACTCTGCTGCCATGTGCCACTTTCAGGTCTCTTCACACTGCTGGTGTGTTTAATTTTTTGACATAGGGTGCAGGCAGATTACGGGCCTCACATAGCTGCTGCCAGGCCCCTAATCTGCCATGGGCCCCTATATACCGCCTCCTCATGCTGCTGCCAAGTCTAGAGTCTCTCATGGGTCCCTGTACGGCCTCCCATTGCTGCTGTCTCCATCGCCACACTCTGCTGCCATGTGCCACTTTCAGGTCTCTTCACACTGCTGGTGTGTTTAATTTTTTGACATAGGGTGCAGGCAGATTACGGGCCTCACATAGCTGCTGCCAGGCCCCTAATCTGCCATGGGCCCCTATATACCGCCTCCTCATGCTGCTGCCAAGTCCAGAGTCTCTCATGGGTCCCTGTACGGCCTCCCATTGCTGCTGTCTCCATCGCCACACTCTGCTGCCATGTGCCACTTTCAGGTCTCTTCACACTGCTGGTGTGTTTAATTTTTTGACATAGGGTGCAGGCAGATTACGGGCCTCACATAGCTGCTGCCAGGCCCCTAATCTGCCATGGGCCCCTATATACCGCCTCCTCATGCTGCTGCCAAGTCCAGAGTCTCTCATGGGTCCCTGTACGGCCTCCCATTGCTGCTGTCTCCATCGCCACACTCTGCTGCCATGTGCCACTTTCAGGTCTCTTCACACTGCTGGTGTGTTTAATTTTTTGACATAGGGTGCAGGCAGATTATGGGCCTCACATAGCTGCTGCCAGGCCCCTAATCTGCCATGGGCCCCTATATACCGCCTCCTCATGCTGCTGCCAAGTCTAGAGTCTCTCATGGGTCCCTGTACGGCCTCCCATTGCTGCTGTCTCCATCGCCACACTCTGCTGCCATGTGCCACTTTCAGGTCTCTTCACACTGCTGGTGTGTTTAATTTTTTGACATAGGGTGCAGGCAGATTACGGGCCTCCCATAGCTGCTGCCAGGCCCCTAATCTGCCATGGGCCCCTATATACCGCCTTCTCATGCTGCTGCCAAGTCCAGAGTCTCTCATGGGTCCCTGTACGGCCTCCCATTGCTGCTGTCTCCATCGCCACACTCTGCTGCCATGTGCCACTTTCAGGTCTCTTCACACTGCTGGTGTGTTTAATTTTTTGACATAGGGTGCAGGCAGATTACGGGCATCACATAGCTGCTGCCAGGCCCCTAATCTGCCATGGGCCCCTATATACCGCCTCCTCATGCTGCTGCCAAGTCTAGAGTCTCTCATGGGTCCCTGTACGGCCTCCCATTGCTGCTGTCTCCATCGCCACACTCTGCTGCCATGTGCCACTTTCAGGTCTCTTCACACTGCTGGTGTGTTTAATTTTTTGACATAGGGTGCAGGCAGATTACGGGCCTCACATAGCTGCTGCCAGGCCCCTAATCTGCCATGGGCCCCTATATACCGCCTCCTCATGCTGCTGCCAAGTCCAGAGTCTCTCATGGGTCCCTGTACGGCCTCCCATTGCTGCTGTCTCCATCGCCACACTCTGCTGCCATGTGCCACTTTCAGGTCTCTTCACACTGCTGGTGTGTTTAATTTTTTGACATAGGGTGCAGGCAGATTACGGGCCTCACATAGCTGCTGCCAGGCCCCTAATCTGCCATGGGCCCCTATATACCGCCTCCTCATGCTGCTGCCAAGTCTAGAGTCTCTCATGGGTCCCTGTACGGCCTCCCATTGCTGCTGTCTCCATCGCCACACTCTGCTGCCATGTGCCACTTTCAGGTCTCTTCACACTGCTGGTGTGTTTAATTTTTTGACATAGGGTGCAGGCAGATTACGGGCCTCCCATTGCTGCTGCCAGACATGTAATCTGCCATGGGCCCCCGTACCGACTCCTCATGCTGTGACGTTGCAACAAGGTGTAATTCAACCCTACATATGTTAGACCGCCTTTACGAACAGCTAAAGGCCATCACAGATTTCCTGATGTTAAAAGCGGATAAAGGTACTCCCTGTGTAACTTAGATGTCAGCCATTGTCAGCTCATGTGTGACACCTGCGCTTGCTCAGGCCCTTTGAGGAGGCCACGCTATTCGAGAGTCGGCAGGACTATGGGATGAATGAGGTCAAATCGGCCATGGGCCCCCGTACCGCCTGTTCACGCTGATGCTGGTCCCACAGTGTGACCTGGGTCCCTGTACGGCCTCCCATTGCTTCCACTCTGCCATGTACCTCTTTGAAATCTCCTCACACTCCTGCGGTTGTCCATTTTGTCATAGGTTGCTGGCAGATTAGCGGCCTTCCATAGGTGCCGCCAGGCCCCATATCGACCATGGGCCCCCGTACCTCCTGGTCACGCTGCTGCTGAGCCCACAGTGTGACCTGGGTCCCTGTACGGCCTCCCATTGCTTCCACTCTGCCATGTGCCACTTTGAAATCTCCTCACACTCCTGCGGTTGTCCATTTTGTCATAGGTTGCTGGCAGATTACAGGCCTTCCATAGGTGCCACCAAGCCCCATATCGGCCATGGGCCCCCGTACCGCCTGGTCACGCTGCTGCTGGGCCCACAGTGTGACCTGGGTCCCTGTACCGCCTCCCATTGCTCCCACTCTGCCATGTGCCACTTTCAGGTCTCCTTACGCTCCTGCTGGTTTCCATTTTGTCATAGGTTGCTGTATGGCCTCCCATTGCTGCTGCCTCCACCGCCACACTGTGGCTCCAAACACTGGTTTTGGCCCCGTGACTGGCCAAAGGAGTGAAGTGTGCAGTGATTCTAAGATCGACGGCACTCATCTGCATGTCATACTGACAGACAGTATTATTTCTCTTCCCCAGCAGACTCCAAGGGCATTTAAATTAAAGGTACAGTGTTCTGCACTAATATTAAGTCTCTCTGAAGCCTAGAAACACCCTTTTTTAAGTTAAATTCACAGCGAATTTATTCGACTCGAATCGAATATTGTCCACGAATTCGCCGAATCAGTCGAATCGAATTTTTCATTTCTTCGCTCATCTCTACTCTCTACCATTGCTGGACGTACTCAGGGGTCGTGACCTGGTCTCAGTCTGCTCCAAGTCCATCCCCACCATCAGGGGCCCTGGTGAAAAGGCAGATTGGGACTTAGACCCCGCGCCCCTGAGAAACCCCGTGCTGTGGGCTGCTAGAGACGCCGCCAGGTGGTGCTTAACAGTACCAAACGGCCTGCCTGACCATTCCACCTCTCCAGCCCTGACTACACCTGTGTTCCCACACATTTCCGGTCATACCCGGATCCCTAACAATGCAGCCAGTAATGTCACCAGCACATGCGCTCTGAACGGACGGCACAGTCACACTACTGACTGTTCCAAGGTGGAGTACATGATTTCACTCCTTTCTGATGATGCTCTGGCTTGGGCTTCTCCACTGTGGGAGCATCAAGAACCTACTAGTCTCTCTGCCTTACAGCAAGCGTTCCATAAAATCTTCAATGTGCCTGTAACGGACCACCTGACAGCACCTCTATCAGTCCCCTGATAGAGCCTCCCCAGAGTGCGGAGTCTAAGTACCGGAACACTTGTTCACCAGGGCCCTGATGGTGGGGATGGACTTGGATCGCTCCGGGACCAGGTCGCAGCTACCGGGTATCTCTACCAGAGGTAAAGGAGTCTGCCAGAGGCTCCTGTGGGTTAAGAGTCTGATGTGAGGGAGCCCGGGGATCCTTGAGGGATGGATGAGCAAGATCAGAGTCAAACAGGCCGTGTCGGTAACTAGCGGGTCGGTGCGGTACAAGACGGTAGGCAAGGGATAGTCGGGTCACACGCAGGGTCAATACCAGAAGATCAGATCTATAAGGGAGCATCCAGGAGCAGAGTCAGGCAAGCCAAGGGGTCAGGACAGGAGAAGGCAACAAGGTCAGACAATCCAGATCAGAGTACTCACAACACAGGCAACAGGATACGCAAAGACCATTCGGCAACAAGTGTCTGTGCAGGGCTGGTTTAAGTAGCCCGCCCTGCACCTGAGAGGCGCAGCCTAGGTCCTATTGCCTGCCCAGTACTGTCATAGACGATGGGTGCGCCTGGGTCCTAGTGCCCTGCTGCCTGCATGTCTTGACAGACACCTACGCATGTGTAGACCCATGCGTCACGATGGTCCCTAACAGTGCCTGGCAGGACTTCATCCGCTGGGGGAGCTCTTCTTCGCAAGTTTCTGCATATGTGGACTCTAGAACTTCATAGAGCAGTCATTGGCCTCTGAATTGGGCACTATTCTCGTTCTCTTGGCAATGCCCCTATCAGTATCAGCAGTTGATGGCTCTACCTTGGCCTTAGGATCCCTACGGTTCCGAACTACCTCCATAACTATGCATGTTGGTGTTCTTCATTGTGAGGAAATCTCCTTCCTGATCCTTCCTAAGGGCTCGTTCACACTTGGCTGTTTTACCAACGCTTGCCAACGCCCCTATAGCGTTTGGCAAGTGTTGGTCCGGCGTTTGCGGAGCGTTTTTTAACGCTCGGCAAACGCTCCCCAAACGCTGCATGCGCGGTTTATTGGCGGTTGCTAGGCATTTGCCGAGCGTTAATAACGCCCCACAAATGCCTATAATGCAGTTTGAGTGGTGTTACCGCTCCGCAAACGCAACCGCACCGCAAACGCCGGCCGGGCGTTTGCGGAGCGGCATCATAGACGAGAATAGGAGGCTTCAACGCCTCCTGACTCGACCAGAGGCGTCCGTTTTGCTGCGATGCGACGCAAACGCTCCCGTTAGAACAGCACCATGTGCAGAATTGGCAGAGGCATTTGGGAAGCGGTAAAAACGCTTCCCAAACGCCTCTCTGCCGCCTGCACACAGCGCTAGTGTGAACGTAGCCTAAGTCTTCTAGTCTCATCATTCTTGGACTTCCGTGGTTGCAGAGACACTCACTCTATCTAGACTGGAACTCTGGCCAAGTGTTGTCATAGGAGTCGCAATGTCACTCCAAGGTGTTCTCACTTCTATGTGTACCTGTGGCTGACGTCACCACCTGTCAGATGCTCCTTCTGCATTAACAGGCCTTCCAAGACATCTTTTGTAAAAAAATCTGCTGACAGTTTGCCTCCTCACTGTCCTTGTGCAATTGCACAATTGACCTCCAACCTACTTCAGCTCAAGGTAAAGTCTACCCTCTCTCCATCTCTGAAACTCAAGCCATGTCTAGGTATGTCCAGGAAAATCTACAGAAAGGATTTATCCATAAGTCCAGCTCTCCTGCTGGGGCTGGCTTCTTCTTTGTGGAGAAAAAGCATGGTATGCTCCAGCCCTGAATTGATTATAGAGATCTCAATGCCATTGCCATTAAGAATTGGTACCCGCTACCTTTGGTTTCTGAACTTTTTGACAGGCTTCGGGATACTCGAATTTTCACAAAGCTAGATCTCTATGGAACATACAATCTGATGAGGATCCAACTGGCAGATGAGTGGAAAACAACAAAAGAGTAAAATTCCCAGCTCAGCTTGCCAACCAGCCTGCAAACAAACCGAATTAACCTGTCTAACAGTATGCGTTAAAAACAATGCATGAGTGGAAAACAACTCTCAATACCAGAGATGGGCATTATGAATATCTTGTAATGCCCTGGCTTATGACTTTCTTTCTGATCTCCTATACATTTGTGTCATTTAAAAAACCAATGTTGGTGAAGCGCTTTACATAAAGAACTAAATATATAAAGTACAATGATATGAAAATATAAAATATATATAAAGTGACCACGCTGTATTGAAAGATACAAATGACTAGTGCTAAGTATTCCCCCCCCCAAAAAAATTATATATAAGTGCCAAGTGCTGTCAGTGCAAGACAGGTCATGCGTTTGCTGACTAGATCGTGCCAAAATACAATATATGCAAAGTAAAAGTAATACACAATAACATTGCGCACTCTAACTGAAAGTGACAGGTGCTCAGTATGAATATAAATGTTGGTTAAAGATACAAATCCACAATAAAGTGCAATAACAAGTGCTTGACATTTCATGTGCAAACAAACACCGCGATGTCAGTGCTTCAATTCTTCACTCCAAACATGATGCGTGTTAGCATGCCACACGTGTATATCGTAATCCAAAAGTGGCTAAAGTGCCTCCTCACCTTAACCATGCGACCCCTAAGGGCCACAATGCTTTAAGTAATAATGCTCCACCAGACTGGGGATCTCTGTTATAATGATCCTGTAGTACCACTCAGTCTCCTCTGCCAGGTCACTTATGCCCTCAGATATTAATACCCCCAGGATAATCACAAGGCCATAGAGAGGTAGACAAAGAGAGCCTCCATAGTGAAATACCGTTTATTCCATATAGCAGATGAAAACAAGCCAAAAGAGAACACTCACAGTATTGCAGATCTCATACAGCTGGTCTCCCATGTGCTGTGGGTGTACTGCAAGGTGCTGGGTGTCCAAAGATGGCGTCTGCCGGATGTGCGTAACTGGAAGTACGTCACTGCGCTCTATGCCTTACTCCACGATGTCACGTGGAAAGAAGAAGAATCTCTGGAAGCACAGAAACAAAAAATCAAGAGTTTGGGAGAACTGTAGTCATGGGATTGCAGGAACGCATGAAGAAATGACTGTAAGAGTCTCTGCTAGCACTGAGATGCAGGAAGCACAGGAACACAGGATTGAGGGTCTCTGGGAGAACAGGAATACAAGTGCAAAAGTCTCTGGGAGCACTAGTGTGCTAGGAGCATGGGGCACATTTTCAATGGGTTTTGAGAAAAGTGAAATGGAAAAGGACAATTAGAAGGAAGACATTAAATACTGTAATCCTTACTAGATATAATGGCCCATCTACGCTTTCCAAATGTTTTTGAATTAACATTTTTCATGAGCATAATAAACACTTTGTATGTACAGTGTTTTGCTGGTATTTTTATTATATTAATAGCCATGGACAGTAATGCTTCCAATTAGGGTTCGTTTTTTGCTAATATGTGAATATTTGCTAAAATCCACATAGATGGAATTGCATTTTTGTCAACAAAAGCCCCCCTCCTTATACTTTACCAGTGCCCGATCTCCATCCTGTGCTGGTCACAAGAGTAGCGTCTCTCTCCACTTTCTTCCTCCTCATAGGCTCAGAGACAGCAGTGGGATCCATTGGTTCCTGCTGCTGTCAATCACAACCAGTGAACAGAGAGTGGGCGGCAGGGCTGAGCCATGCTTTGTATGTCAATAGACACACAGTGTGGCTCGGGTGTGAGCCCACATGAGTGCCCCCATAGCAAGTGCCATGGGGGCACTTTAAAGGGGGGAGGAGCCAGAAGCCCCAGCAGGGGACCCCAGAAGAGAAGGATTGGGGCTGCTGTGTGCAAAACAATTGCACAGAACAGGTAAGTATAACATGTTTGTTATTTTAGTTAAATAAAATGTAAACCTTTACAATCACTTTAACTCATTGGGACATATTTAGAAATGTAACATTCACCCCCATATGATAATTTACACATGCACCAAGTAGATACACTTGCAGTGAATGGTTAACATTTTTTAAAGCATTTTATGGAGATTTTCAAGTACTATAGTTTGGCGCCATTCCACAAGTGTGTGCAATTTTAAAGCGTGACATGTTAGATATCTATTTACTTGGCGTAACATCATCTTTTATATTTTACAAAAAAATTGGGTTATATATTGTGTTTTTTTTTTATTAATTAAAGTGTAGTTTTTCAAAAAAATTGCGTTTGCGCAGCAATTTTCAATGTGTGACATAAAAAATTGCGAATATATAATGTTTGGGAGTTGTTTAGCAAATAAATGATGGTTTTTATATGTAGGAGAGAAATGCAAGAGTTGGCCTTGGTGAAAAGTAGTTAATAGAGGTCCTAATGATAAATACATGTACAGAGGTGTTTTTGGCTCTGATAGCATGATGTATTGTTTTCTTTGACCTGCTGCTTTAGTTGGTGCATTCTTGGTACATTGCTTGGCAAACTAATCAAATTAGTTTGTTAATTTTTTTTAATACAATGTTGACATTCGCATTCCTTAGTGTACTTTATAACAGCAGAAGGTGCAAAAGCAACATTATTTATTCAATGTGCACAGCTAGGTATACCTGCACAGTACGCAGTAAACAGTATTCAATTTGCTAGATGGGTTCAGGGATCGGTTTGCTATGCACAAGTTTATTCACATGCTTATGTAAACCTACGATACAAGCGCATCATAGTTATTTATCCCTGCTCCTGTTCTTTACTTAATACATAAGGCATGCAATATGAAAAAATTCAACCATGTTTTACAGTGCAAAGTAATAAGCAAATGTAATGAGCTAATTTAGCTGCCCCATATGCATATACTGTACTGTAAAGTCACACATTTTATGAAACCCTGTCTTGGTTGGGCTCATATGAGATGACCCTCTCCTAGAAGCTTACATCCACTTTCTCTGCAAACCAAATGATTTTCGCTTCCCCATAAATGGGAGCTAGGGGACTTTCCTGAATTCTCTCTAACATAGCACCTCCCATTTTTAGGGTTTTATTTTAGAACTCGAAAGAAAGTGAGAAAGTAGAATACCCAAAATGCTGGTTACTCACTTCTCCTGGAAACAAGGTTTCAAAACACACTGATTATTTATTCTAATCTGATCTCTTTTACAAGTATATCTAAGGCCTCTTGCACTTTGCTGCCTGAAAATGCTTAGTTTTCAGGCATATGGGTGTTTTTTTTACTGATCTAAATGCAGCCCATTGTTTTCAATATGCCTGTACACACAGACCTGTAAGTATGCTCTGTATATTGATCAGTAAAAAAAAAAATACAGAAATTTGAGCTGCCGGTCAGTATTTTTGCATGTATAATCGCAATTATGTGCAACAACTCACAAATATGAGAAAATGCCACACTTCCTACTTGAGTGTTCATACTTGCAAACACTCGAAAGTGATATACAGCCCATTCTCATGTTTTTTCTGCCAGCAATGTCCGATGCTCATAAATCAGTACAGTGTGCAAAAACCCTAAACTACTAAAAAGACTACACTTTCCTTTTAATAAAAAAAATCCACCTCACAAGGTGCTAAAATGAGAAATGACTGTAGTCCATATTAGTCATATATTCTTGGCAGACATGTGAGGCAAATTATACAGCTCTTAAAAATCTAAAAGGAACTAAATGGCAGATGAGCGATATTCTAAATGATGCTGTCATTGTTGGTACTATAAATTCATAGTGTGGTAATGATGTTGATGACTCTCTAACAGATGCCAGAATAGCTATTGATTCATCCCGTACTTTAAAGTAAGATTTTATTATCTTAAACACATAATCCTCAATTTACTTCACGTGGATACTGATCAATGCTATACTACCATAATAAATATTTAACTGTGCAAATCAAGCACTCTGAAAAGTATATCAAATGTAAATGTACTGTATGGGCTATTGTGGCATCATTTTAAAATATAAATTTTTTTGGTTGAATGTTTCTTTTTAGAAAGCTGCATACTGTGGTTTAACAGTAAATATTTCTTTCTTTATAGGAAATTATTAAATTTAATTGTCCTTACTTTCCTTATTATATAAGTGTACTGGTTTTCACTGGGTATGTGATTATTCGGCAAGTAATGTGATACTGACTGTATATATATTTTTTTTATTTAAATGTATTACATTTTCCAGTACAAAACAAAGAAAGAAACAACCTTCACATGTACTTAAAATTCCATTTTATAGCGCCTTACCCCCTCCCCCCACCCTCCCCTCCTCCGTTTATCCCAGTCCACGTCCTATAACCAATTTCCAGCTTCTTGTTATAGTTGTCTATCAATATCCATATCTCTTATTATTATTATTATTATTATATTATTATACAGGATTTATATAGCGCCAACAGTTTGCTCAGCGCTTTACAATACAGAGACAATACAGTAACAATACAGTTCAATACAAGAGGGATTTGAGGGCCCTGCTCCTTGGAGCTTACAATCTAGGAGGGAGGGGCTAGTGGTACAAAAGGTAGTAACTGTGGGGGATGGACTGGTTGGAAGAGTAGAAGATTCCAGTATTAGCTGAGGGCAGGATCTTCCCTGAAGAGATAAGTTTTCAGAGATCGCCTAAAAGTGAGCAGAGTAGGCGATAGTCTGATAAATTGGGGTAGAGAGTTCCAAAGGATGGGGGAAGCTCTGGAGAAGTCCTGGAGACGAGCATGGGAGGAGGAGATAAGGGAGCTAGAGAGTAGCAGGTCTTGCGAGGAGCGGAGAGTACAGTTTGGGTGATATTTAGAGACAAGATCGGTGATGTAATTTGGGGCAGAGTTATAAATGGCTTTATACGTTATTGTTAATGTTTTGAATTTTATCCATTGGGCAACAGGAAGCCAGTGGAGGGATTGACAGAGAGGGGT
Organism: Staurois parvus; assembly: GCF_062004578.1. NCBI lineage: Eukaryota > Metazoa > Chordata > Amphibia > Anura > Ranidae > Staurois > Staurois parvus. The sequence continues at coordinate 2,425,743 of NW_028318393.1, forward strand.
GGCCAACCTCCACTCACTCTTTAGGGTACTCTGTTGAGCCCTCTCTAGATATCCACCTAGACTCCGACCAATTCCAGATATCTTTTAGATGTTTTAAAATCCAACCAACTACTCCACGTTTTCCCAACTTTTTCTGTTTTATTCTCCTCTATGTGATATAGCTCCTCCATCCTATAAATATTTTCCACTCTATTTATTCAATCATTTATTCGTGACGGCTCTAGCGCTTGCCTGAACTTGGGAATCAAGCTCTTGGCCTCACTAATTAGATGGGTCCCTCTGTACAGTAATCCCACATATTTCCTGAATATATTGGGTAATTCCCTTCCAGTAATCCTGTGTTTTTGGGCAATCCCACCATATAAGTGCTATTGTTCCCTTTTCCCCACAACCTCTCCAACACAGTGGTGATACCTCTACTTGTTGTTTATGTGCCATACTCGGTGTAATATACCGTATCGCCAAACATTTATAGTTCGTTTCAATTGTTCTCATGTTTGTCACCTTGTGTGTTAAATTAAATATTTTATTCCTTTGTTGCTCGTTCGATTCCGTTCAAAGTTCCTTTTCCCATTTTACCCAGAACTGGGGAGGATCAGCTCTTTCCATATCCAAAAGGATCTTACAAATCCTAGAGGTGGATTGTTTTGGATTTGTAGTTACATTCAACAATTTTTCAAATAGATACTGATCTTCTGATGTCCTCAGTGGTTGTGGGAGCATTGAAACAAAATGAACTAATTGACCATACCACCACTCATCTAATGTAAAAACTAAATATTTTTTCCTCGTTAAATCTAAAAAGTGCGCAATTTCTCTTTATTCAAAATACCCTTTAAACGTGCATTTTTATCTTTAACCTCCCTGGCGGTATTCCCGAGTGTAGCTCGGGGTAGAGTTTCAGTACCAAAAGCCGTAACCCCGAGCTACACTCGGGCTTACCATGCAGCGTTGCACAGGGATTCCCTGCAGCGCTTACCTTGTCCTTCGCTCCCGCGCTGCGTCCCCTGCAGCGTCCCCGACCATCTCTTCCGGCCGATGCCAGCATCCGGCTTCCGTGTTCCGGTCCCTGGGACGTCAGGGACATACGGGCGCCAGAACCGGCTGCAAATTTGAAAATTTAAAAAATGACATTTTTTTTTAAAACGATTATTTCATAGCAAAACATTGCTGTTTCAAAGCATTTCACATACATTTTGTCCCTACTGCTTTGTCCTGTGCCCTGCCTGCATTTTGACTGTTCTTTCTGCCTGGAAACTTAGAAAAGTCCATGGCATCCAAAAAGCGTCCCTTTGTGTCAAAATCGGTTTTAGACCGGCTAGAGAACAGCGTTAGTAAATCAGAACCACTTCTAGAATTGAGTGATAATGATTTGTGGGGAAATTCATCATCAAACACTGAAAACGATTCTGCGACTTTGCTCAGTGATGTGCGAACTTGGCTCTATATTTAAAATTTCAGTGTTTTTGGTTTGATTATATTATTGAAATAAATTTATTATTATATTATTATTTTTTATGAGTATTTAATAAATTATAATTTATGATTTCGTGTTTCAAGTTTTATCATATCCGGAATGTTTACTAGACTCTTGTTCGTACAGATTTCAGTGAGTTATTCCTAAATTACAGGTCTACAATAAAAAAACTACATATTTCCATGCAAAAAAATGGTACCGCTTTCAGCACCAAAAATCTGAAATAATCATACCGCTAGGGAGGTTAATCAATTTCCCTGAGATATTATCCTTCCCTGGGGAAAATACTCCGTTCCCACAAAGGGAGTCAATACTGAATTGTATTTTTATCCTTTTTGCTTAACCACTTGCCCTCCTGAGGATTTACCCCCCTTAATGACCAGGCCTCTTTTTGCTACTCGGCGCTGCACTAATTCAACTGATAATTGCGCGGTCATGCAATGCTGCACCCAAACGAAATTTACGTCCTTTTTTTCACACAAATAGAGCTTTCTTTCGGTGGTATTTGATCATCTGTGTGCTTTTTATTTTACACGCTATAAACAAAAAAAGGCCAAAAATTTTTAAGAAAAACAATATTTTTTACTTTCAGCTATAAAAAATATATAGTAAACTCAAAGTTGGTTATAAATTTAGGCCAAAATGTATTCTGCTACATGTTTTTGGTAAAAAAAATCCCAATGAGTGTATATTGATTGCTTTGTGTGGAAGTTATAGCGTCTACAAACTATGGTATAAATACTGCAATTTACGCCATTTTTCTGCTATACAGCGCTGCGCTAGTTTAACGGACAATTGTACGGTCATGCAATACGGTACATAAATGAAATTTACATTCTTTTTTTCCCCAGAAATTGAGCTTTCTTTTGGTGGTATTTGATTGCCTGTGCGGTTTTTATTTTTTACGCTATAAAAAAAAAGGCTGACAATTTTGAGGAATAAAAAAACAATATTTTGGACTTTTTGCTATAAAACATGTCCAGTAAAAAAAAATGCAAAAATCAAATTTAGTCATAAATTTCTGCCAAAATGCATTCTGTGACATGTCTTTGCTAAAAAAAAAAAACAGTGCGTGTAAATTAATTGGTTTACGTGAAAGTTATAGCGTTTACAAATGGCGGGAAATATACTGGGATTTTTAGTTTTTTTTTTATACTAATAATGTCGGCGATCAGTGACTTATGGCAGCGACCAGCGACGTATGGCGGGACTGCGGGACTGCGGCGGACTTTCTGACATTGGGGGGTACTGACTTGGGGTCACTGACATCCCCAAAAACACTAATACAGTGATCAGTGCAAAAAAAAACACTGACACTGTACTAATGGCACTGGGGAGGAAGGGGTTAACTTTATTTTGCAGGGAAGGGTTATCTGTGTGAGGGGGAGTGTTTTACTAGGGGGCGGGGGTGTGTGCTGCACGGGACACCGCTGATCGAGAGAGAGAAACTCTTCTTTCTCGATCAGCTCGTCCTCGAGCTGTCAGGGAAGTGACAGACAGCACAGCTACTGCAGCTGTGCTGTCTGTCACTGTTTGCCGCCGATCGCCGGGAAACAGCCAGTAAGGACTGGCTGTGACCCGGCGACTGACATCCGCGGCGGTGATCGGCGGGACAGATAGGGCGGCAGCACCGTATTTCTACAGTGGCAGGGCGGCAAGTAGTTAAACATTCTATCCCAAACACTTAAAACTTTCTTTCTCAATGGATTAGTATTCACATCCAATATGTGAAATGTATGTGGAATCCAAAAAAATCTTCTCTGACTGTGCCTTACTTAAAATCCCTTCCATGTTAACCCAACCTTTCCTATGTGAATTAAATATCCAATCTACTATTCATGATAATAACACCCCTAAATCATATTTCCTAACATTAGGTAAACCCAATCTCCCCTTCCCTTTTGCCCTACATAATACCTCATACCTAATTCTCGTTTTCTTATTAGCCCATATAAACCTGAGTGTTATCTTCTTTATTATCCCAAAGAAAGTCCTGGTAGATGTATTGGAAGCATGTGAAACTTATACAGGATTTTTTGTGCTATCATCATCTTTACCAGACTTATACGACCTATCTAGGAAGCTCTTCCTTTTAAAAGTCTCCTCAGCTGCTCCTTTATTTTATTTATTAATGGGATGAAATTTGCCTGGTATAGGCCCTTTATTGAAGGTGTTAGTTTTATTTCTAGATAGCCTATTTCCTTTTCCCGCCACGTAAATGGAAAGTCTTTTTGTGTATTGATATTTAAAATTTCTGACTTTGCAGAGTTTAGGTTTCAGGTTTGATAGCTCCCCCAACACCTCCATCCCTCCCACCTGTATTCTCGACCAAGGAGGAAGGGACCAAGGGCGAAGGAGCCATGGTGCGGCCGGTGGAGGACCGGGGGGCAGGGAGGAGCTTCAAAAAAAAAAAAAACCCTCTCTCCAAACTTTCCCCCCATCCCCCCCCAAACTACACCGCTCTACTTCTTCTTCTTGGATACCCGCTGCCATTCTCCTGACCCCTGCCCACCACTCTCTTTAGGCCCCTCTGACCGCCCTTCAAGGTCCATTTTCTATAAATCTAATTTCTCACAAAAGTCACTGAGATCTTCTGGGAACCTCAGCCTTGCCGATTTCCTATCTTTCCATTTGATCAGGCATGCAAGAAATCCCCAATTATATTAAGATTTTTTCTCTCTCATATGCTGCAGAAGGGATTTCAGAAATCTTCTAGCCATTGTCTCTGGAGCAATGTCAGCAAAAATATGCAACTTTGTTTCCTCATATTTTATTTTAGTAATGTCACGCAAACTTTTCCATATTTTTTCTATGTCTTCGTAATGATGAAATCAAACTATCACATCTCTAGAGATTTCTGCCGAAACTCCTTTTGGCCATCTAATCCTATGTACTCTCTCAATTTTCAGATTTTCTGTCGCTGGTATTTCAATGATTGGGTTACACAGTCTCTTTAGTTTCTCCCTTAGATCCTCTTCCTGTTCTTCTGGTAGACCAAAAATCTTTAGGTTCTTTCTTCTATCACAGTTTTCCTGGTCTTCCAATTTAAATGAAAACTTTCTCTGTTCTCTATGCATCTCCTCCACTTGCGTTTCTAATTTATTGATTAATTGAGCGTGTGCTTCCATTCTCCCCTCTACTTCTTCCACTCGCGTTAGAATTTGACCCAAGTCATTGCGTAGTACCCCCATCTCATTTTTCAAGAACGTCTCCAGTTTCGCAAACATTTCCACCATATCGGTTTTTGTAGGTATTTGTGACATGGCTCCTTGTTGTTCCGTGACACTTTGTTCCATGACACTGTCCAAACTTATCAATCCGATAGTCTGGTTCCTTCCCTGGACCCAGATGACAATCTAGATTGATCTCTGTCATATTTTCTAACTTCTTTTTGTTGTTTTTCCTGAGTTTGATTCTCTGAGCTTTTCTCCTGGGGGGGCATGAATTTTTTTATTGGAATAGCTTTTGCACTCAGTTGGGGGTTTTTTGAGCCCCCACCTTTAGCTGATTTGCCCTTCATTCCTGATTCAACTTTCCTGTTACTTTTCTATTATCTCAGGTTTCCAGTAACTGTCACATTGGTAATCACCTGAGCATCTGTCAGGAATGGAGATTTTTTATTATGTATTGATGTCATACATATCCATCAGACTTATGCATAAAAGTAGAAATATAAATAAATAAATACAAAACTCAACAGAAAGGAAACTAAAATGTCCCAACAGTCCCTGGGGAAAAAAAACAAAAAAACCCCCAAAAAAACAGAAAAAAAAAAACAAAAACAAAACTCAAACATAGCCTGAACGGCTCATAAATAAAAGTCCATAACCTGAAAGGAAAAAAACGGAAACTATATACAATATTTACAGTACAAGGCCTTTATGGCCGAGACCACATGACTAAGAGCCTTTATGGCTCAGACAAAAACATAAACCATATGCAATTTCCATATTCAAACCTGCTGCTTACGGCCTATATGGCCTAAACTATATACAAAGGACCTAACCATACTATTATATACACCACAGGGGAGGGCTAAGGAACCCGCAAATCTTCCACGTCTGACCCCTACAACCTACCATGCAAAAGGCTACCAAAAAGATCCGAACGCAAAAATCTAGGGAGTGCTGAAGGCAGAAACTAGGGACAGATCCCACCACCCGAGATCAACAGACCGCAGCAACAGGCTTGATGTTCCTCCACGCCTCCATCCAAGCTCTGCGTCGCAGCCTGTCTTTCTCAAGACCCCGAATTTTCCCCACCTCACCAAGGATGTCACTCGCCACCACCTGAACAGGGAGGACCTTCTGCCGAATGGAGACCTGACACCGTGCCATCCAAGTGTAATAATGGACAACTAAGCTGACTAAAAACAGGGTGTCCAAATTAAAACCCATGCGACTCTCGAATGCTCCGTACACCCACTCCGCATACGACATGCGATGGAGGAAAGGAACACCCAGAGCCCCTCCCACCTGTTTATACACCTCTACGTTAAAGGGGCACTGAAGCAAGAAGTGGTCCATAGTCTCCACTTCACCCCCACACTCCGACCTCGGACAACCACGGTCATCCGCAGGACGGTACTTCAGGTTACCCCTCACGTAGAGCCTGCCATGGAAGGCGAGCCAGGCCTGGTCCCGCAACTTCAGGGGGATCCGCTCCAGATTTATCAACCGCAAACCCTCCCTCATAACATGGCCCGGGTAATCTCTCAAGGCCAGCGGCGCATGGAAAGCAGATGCCACAATCCTCTCACCCAGGAGCCTCCTGGGGAGGGACCGGACCTCCTCCGCAGTCACATGCCACCGCCGGAGTAACTTCAGGCACGGGGCCACATAAGCCGGGAGCTTACCATGCTTGACCCACAGGCTTCTCACTGGCCCGCCACTCTCCCAACTGTGCAGAAAGGGTCCAAACCAGATCCGGAACAGTCCTACCCATGCAGGCGGTCTCTCTGCCAGCATATTACCAAAGTTATGTTTCAAGAACATCAGAGAGAAAAAGACCACCGGGTTGACCATACCTAGGCCACCCTCCCGCCTGGATGAGTAAGTCACGTCCCTCTTGACGAGGTTCAGCCGATTCCCCCATAACATCTGGAAGAAACAGCTATAGATCCTCGTATAGAGCGATTCTGGCAAGAGGCAAACGAAGCTGACGTACAAAAAGACTGGGAGCAGGAAAGTCTTGATCAAATCAACCCTTTCCCTCAAGGAGAGCCGCCACCCCTTCCAACATCTCACTATGACCTCGGCATCAACAGCTTGGATTCCCAATTTTGCTTGCTGTAATCAGCAGAGCCAAAATTAATGCCCAACACTTTGATGTTCGGCTGAGGCACCGGGAAGGCGTCCGGGAGTGAGAAGCTCTCACCCTCCCTACCCATCCAGAGAACTTCACATTTGTCCTGATTGACCTTGGAACCTGATGCCTCGGCATACTGATCCATTACTGAAACCACCTCCTGCGCCTCCTCCGGTCCAGAAATGAAAACAGAAACGTCATCAGCATAAGCCACAACTCTCAAAGGCGGATCTCCAGTGGCACCCACCAGCACCCCACTCACCGCCCCGCCATCTAGCCTCCTGACGAAGGGGTCAATGGCAAAGGCATAGAGCAAGGGACTCAGCGGGCACCCCTGGCGCACCCCAGATCCAACCTCAAAGGGCTGCCCAACCCAACCATTCACCAACATGAAGCTCTCCGCCCCCTGGTACAATGTCTTCAACCAGCCGATGAACCTCCCCTCCAAACCATACCGGTCCAGGAGATGCCAGAGGTACTTGTGATCAACTCGATCAAAGGCCTTTGCCTGATCCACCGCCAGCAAGTACTTTCCCCATCCTTCAGCCTTACATCGCTCCAGAGCCTCCCGGACAGCTAACACCGCTGTGAAGGTACTCCTGCCCTGGACCGAGCAATGCTGCTGACGAGAAAGCAAACTGTCTGCCACTGACGACAAGCGCCAGAACAAGATCTTCGCCAGAACCTTTCTATCGACATTGAGGAGGCTGATGGGGCGCCAGTTCTCAATAGCCGAAGGATCTTTACCCTTTGACAGGAGAATAACTGCAGACTGTCTCATGGAAGGAGGGAGAGATCCCTCATCCAGACAGCTGTTATACACTTCCGCGAGACGAGGTGCCAGGCGGGATTTAAAAGCCTTAAAAAATTCGGCAGTCAGACCGTCTGGCCCAGGAGTCTTTTTAATGGCCAGACTATCAATCGCTCTGGACACCTCTTCTGCAGTAATCTCCCCAGTCAAACTCGCCAGAGGGACATCACTGTCCAGACCAGGCGTGGATTCCAAAAAGCTCGACATCCCTGTCCGGTCAAGGTGTTTCTCACTCAGTAAATCCGCATAAAAGGACCTGGAGACCTCCAGAATCCCTGACCTGGATTTAGCCAGGGACCCTGTACTATCCCTCAGAGCAGAGATCGTCTTAACTGCTGCACTCTGTTTGCAATTCTGGAAAGGGTCAGGCGAGTGGTATTTCCCATAATCCCTCTCCAGAACCAAAGAGGCACGCCGATCATACTGGAGTTCCCTAAGGAGAAGCTTCACCTCCGAGATTGCCCCCGAATCTCCACCGCTAGAAACAAGGCGGTCGAGCTTCCTCCGCAACCGCTGGTAGGCGTTATACTGTTTAAACTGCCGTCTCTTACCAATGGCCTTGAAAAACCTGCTGATCCGCACTTTGGTGAGCTCCCACCACTCAGACTTACTGCCGCAGAAATCCAGCACCGTCTCCTGCGCCTGAAAGAACTCCTCGAAAGATCGTCTCACCTCCTCGTCCTCCAGCAGAGACGAATTCATCCTCCAGATGCCCTTTCCTCTCAGCGGCGTGTCTGAAATATTCAAGGTGACAGATAGCATAAGGTGATCGGAAAACTCCACCGCCTGACACTCAGGTGCCGAGAAGGCAGAGTTCTCCTTCAAAAAAAACCTGTCTATCCTACTCTGGCTATTACCTCTCCTAAAGGTGAAACCCGTGCCGTCTGGGACACTTTGAATCCAAGCGTCAACCAGACCTGCCTCCCTGACTATAGCATTTAGAAAATTGCTATCATATCCCAGCCCGTCAGTGAAGCCTCTCCTGTCCTTGGGCCTAGTAATGGTGTTAAAATCACCTCCAAAGACTACCAGCCGGGATGTAAAGAGGTAAGGTTTAATCCTCGCAAAGAGGTTCTTCCTGTCCCACTTGGACTGTGGGCCATAGATATTAATGAGACGGAGCTCATGCCCCCTTACGAGAACATCCAGAATCAGACATCTTCCGATCTCTACCTTAATTATCCGCCGACACGTTACCATGCCGTTAAAAAGAACCGCAACTCCCCTGTAAAGCTCAGCCGCAAGAGACCAGTAGGAGGGCCCACGCCTCCACTCACGCTTGGCCAGATGGACATCAGCCAAGGTGGGCAACCTGGTCTCCTGCAAAAAGAAAATATCAGCTTCCATCCCACTGATCAAAAATAAGGCTGTTTCTCTAGCACTTACAGACTTTATGCTGGCAACATCAATGGTTGCCACCTTTATCGGAGCGGGAACTGCCATTAAGATAATTGAGAGGGACGTTTCTTAATCCTCCTCTTGACTTTCTTGGCAGGGTCCCTCACTCTCTTAAGAGACCCCCCAGCATCCTCGTCCTCCATCGGGGAAGCGGGATCACTTGACCCCTCCTCCTCCCCCGACAAAGCCCCAAACCTATTCCCCAGGGCCACCTCCCCCGCCTCTAAAGAGGACACCGACCCTGCTGAGGACAAAACTGGCTTACTCCGCCTACCCACCAGGGACCACCCCTCCTCCACCCGAGCCCCTACCGGAGCAGAACCTTGGGACTCACGGGAGTCCCTACCGGGCCTCCTACTCCGCCGCAGCGGCAAGAGCAAGGGGGGAGCAGACACCGAGGGACTAGACCTAGCCTCAACCATCCCGGCCCCTTCAGCAGCCTCCCTCAGCTGTTTCTTAGTCCTGGGAGGAGGAACCGGCACACAAGGGGGAACAACAGGGGACTCCAAAGGGGTAGACGAAACAGGGGGGACAGAGACAGGAGGGGCCACAGAAACCTCCCCTTCCCTCACAAGGGCCGCCACAGCAACCGAAGCCGCTCTCTCCAATGCCGCCTCCGCCTCTTCAGCATCTACCCGATCCAACTCTGCTTCAAGCTCCCCCACCGGAAGGTTGTGGAGGGCCTCCGGGCACTGGTTGTATGAATGCCCAAGCTCCCCGCAGAGATTGCATCGGACAACATTGCAGTCCCTGGCCAGGTGTCCTATTTCCTGACACAGGGAACATCTAATGACGGGGCAGGTGGCCGCAAAATGCCCCTTGCCCCCACACCAGTGGCAGACCCTCGGCTGACCCGCATAAAAAATTATCAGGCGGTCCTTCCCTAGAAAAGCGGAAGAGGAAATGTGCTGGAGCACATTTCCAACCACCTTTAAGCGGACGGTGGTCGTCCACCCACCTGTCCATATTCCCCTCTCATCCTTGATCTTCCCAAGGGGCCCCATCACATCCCCATATCTGCTTAGCCAGACCACAATATCTGATGCAGGGATGGATTCATTTCTCACCAGCACCGTTATTTTTTTAATCAGGGACTGGCGAGAGACGAGCCTCGGGGTTAGGCCCACCCACCTATGGCTGGTGACAAAGGTGGCCTCATACCTCTGCCAAAAGAGGTCCAACAATTCTGGCCGCATGAAGGACACGTCATATTCTCCAGTACCAACTGGAGCAATAAACGCAAAAATATCTGCGGCATGGAAGCCCATTTCTAATATGCGGTCTATGACCTCTCTCCTGCTAAGGGGGGGGCCCTCCCCTGACCATTTCAGCTGAACAACATTTCGCCTTGCGGCGGAAGTTGGTAGGTTACCTGCCCTTGCCCGGGCCGATCCCACTGACCCCTGACCTCCCCTAACTGCAGCAGAGTAACTGAGCCCCGATCCAGCCCCAGGGGCACTCAACATCAAGGGGGCATGACCAGGGGAAGCCGCCACACCAGCAGCAGCAACTGAAGGGGCAGATGCTGATGAGCCATGACCTGGGGGAGCCCGGGGCTGGGGACCACCCATACCAGCAGGAGAACCCACCTGAGCCGGACCCGCAGGAGCCTGGACCTGAGAACCTGGAGCCCCCTGAGGAGAAACCGGGGGACCTGCTGGTTGCACACCAGAGGCCACCATGCCCCCCAAAGGGGCGGGGCCCAGTGGGACCACCACCGGAGGGGAAACACCCTTAGCCAGGACTGTAGGGCTAACCTGCAGCTCAGACAATTTTGCAGGCATTATACCCGCTACCCCAGTGTCCAGAACCATCTCACCAACACAATCAGCAGAGTCCTTCTCCCCTTCCAGTGGCTCCCCTGCCTTTGCCAACACGTCCTTGGGGATGCGTTGCAGCATGACAAAGGCAGCATGCTCTTTCACCACCGGCTTAGCCGGCTTGCGGGGGATGACATCACTTTCAGCTTCTTCCTCTGAGTCCTCGGACGTAAACCTGAAGTCGGCTCCACGCAGCTCTGCAACCGCCTCTGCCAGGAACTGCAATCCGCCCACTATCTCCTCCTCCTCCACCTGGGTCCCCCAATCCACAGGCAGCTGCCCAGGGGGGAGGGACTCTGATGATCCTGCCACCACGCTGTCTTCCATGATAGACGCCATTTCCTCTGAGGGTGCTGTGGGCTCAACCTGCCCCTGCTCGCCTTCCACCAGCAACTCCCCCGACAATTCCTCCACCGAAGAGGCCTCCTCCACCGGACCCCGCATCGCCGCAACACTGCGGCTTCTTGCAGCCTTAAATCTCGCTTCATTCAGATACTTCTCGCTTAGGACGCCGCTCTGGCGCTGCAGCGCCGCCACATACCTCCCCTGCTGTGACACACGAAGTTCCAGTGCCTCCAGGTCCGGTTTCATGGCCTGCCGCTTAGTAGACCATACACGGTCGTAGGATGACCGGAGCTTCTTTAGCTCCAGAGTCAGCTTCTGGAGCTTGGCTTCCTCCTTCTCTATTAACCTGGCCCGAGCGGCCACACGGTCCCGGTAGGCAGAATAAACTTCCCCCTTCCTAGGGGCCATTCCCAGGTCCTCTACTGGTGGAAAAGAGAGGCCGGTACTAGGCCCCTCCAGGGCCTTCTCCCCGCTGGACCCAGGCCCAGGATCCGCCATCCTGCCTGGGCTGGGCAGGGCACTTTAGCCCCAGGCTTCTCAGGCCTTTCTGGAGCTCAGCAGACAAGTGCAACACACCCTCTCTCAGGAATGAATTCACCAATAATGGTGGGACTCAGCTGCCTTGTGATCTGCAGTACCAGGGCTGGCCAGCGGGTGCTCCCAGCAATCAGAGACTCAACCTTGCAGCCAGCCAAACACCTGAAACTGCTTATACTGATGTATTTAAGGGATGGCCAGACCTGCAGACTCTGCCTTGGTGTGTGTTTCTCCTGGGCCCTGTATCCTGTTCCCTGTTCCTGTCTGATTCGTTGCTGACCCTGCTCTGATCCCTGGCTTTGTCTGACCATTCTCCTGCTCCTGATCCCTGGCTTTGTCTGACCATTCTCCTGCTCCTGATCCCTGGCTTTGTCTGACCATTCTCCTGCTCCTGATCCCTGGCTTTGTCTGACCATTCTCCTGCTCCTGATCCCTGGCTTTGTCTGACCATTCTCCTGCTTAACCCCATACGTTCTGACCTCCTGTTACTAATCCCAGCCTGCCTGACGACGCTTGCATTGTATGTACTGTTATCTGTGGGTGGTTTGGTTAGGTTCGTTTGCACTGTGTTATGTTTTAGTATTGCACTGCGTTTATGTATTGTTAGTGTTAATAAATTATATTGTTTATATCATATCTGGAGTCTGCGTTTCCCTGCGTCAGTCACATACCTCTGGTCACACCCTGGAGCCCTGACATTACACCAAGGCCAATCCTGACCAGAAGTGGCTGCACAGGGAAGCCATCTTGGTTTGTTGATGGGAAGGATGGATCTTGATGAGGTTGTGTATTTATATCTGCTAGTGTTTGATGACAGAGAGTATGCTTATCAAACTCTGAAGGAGTATCCCAGGGATGAACTGCTAGAATGTATACGGCTCGCTCATGTTCTAGTAGATCAGGGCACAGAATTCTCTGAGGTGCAGCCATTGATTCAGGTTTGTGCGGAGTTGGTTTCATCTGGTGCCCCCGAATGCAGGGATGAATTTTTGCCGCCATTTAGTGCCGACCAGGTAGAGTCCCTGGTATGGTTATTAGAGGATGATGTGGATTGCTTCTTGGAGCATTATGCTGCATGTTCACCACAGATACTAAGAGATTGTATAAACGCAGTGCAGTCTTTGGTCAGACAGGCTTTGTGTAAGCTCAGCTTTGTTCAACCCATACTGCAGACATGGACAGATTTGTTGCACCCAGCCTCAGTCAGCCTACAAAAACCCAGTCCTGCTTCTAATCTATTTCCTCAAAGCTCTATTCCTGCATTCCCAACAGCTCCTCCTGCCCTGCTATCTACCGCATGTCAGTACCCTGTTCCCACTCGCTGCACCTATCCTGCCTTTAACCCTGTAAAAAAGCCCTCTGTAGCAACTGTTCCCTCCCCTGTTCCATCCTCCAGCTCTTCTCTGTCTCCAGCTGCTCCATTCGTTTGCAGACCTGCGTTTACTTGCAGTGCTCCAGTAGTTAAAACCAGAAAAAAGCGAAAATTCTTTCGTGTAGGGAACTGTTATTTTATACACTAGTTGTGGTTTGTTTACATCCATATACAGCCACTACCATAGAGGTACCATTACAGACAAGTCCCTGGGTGTGCTTCCTGCCCCTACAAGGAGGTCAGGAAACCCCAGGATGTTATATAGTTGTTTTCCAGGAAGTATCAGGCAGAGGGTTCCAGCCTGCCATGTGCTGTGTATCTGGGGAGAACTGTGTGGTAATTCTGTGAGTAATGATCCAGATTAACAAGGCTGTTATCTATGTAGTTGTTACTGAAGCAGATTAGGTCTGCCTCTGTTATATTTCAACTTCTGTATAGGAACCCTAATAACTCTGTAAGAGAGAGATTTGTGGTTCATTATCATTATTCTATTTACACACTGCAGAATCCTTATAGTTGTCTATATATATATATATATATATCAGTGTTTTCACCTGCATAAGACTGTCAGGTGAACTTTCTATTCATTGCAGTGTATCTTTGCAGCCTCTTTGCTTGAAGAGCCTTATTGGTCTGGATCTCTCTTTAGCTAGGATTAGCATAGGGAGTGTTGGATAGATTAGGCTAGAGGTAGGTTAGGCATCCGACGGCCACTTAGACAGATAGAGGCCCAGTTGCAGTGACAGCCCAGTTTAGGGATAGGGACTAAGAGTGAGGATAGATAGAGCATTTTATCCTTTTAGGTGATGCATCGCTGATCTTCAGACAAGCAGTGCAATCATCCGCATGTTACTTGGACGCCATCACAGCATCTAAAGTGGAAGCGTGCATCTTATTGACTCTCACCTCTCCAGGGGCCCCTGCAACCGGACTGCGCTATAACCCATGGTTGGAGGTATTCCGTATACTACATGCACATATACCCGGGTATAATTGCAACCTCCCAATTTATGCTAAATTGTAATTCCTGAATGTTATTCTTATGCATCCTGTTTTATGTGGCTGCTTTATATAAACTTTGCATTAATCTCATACCAGGTGTGGTGACATGTTTATCATGCTAGAAATATAAGCTGGGTGCATTGATACTGCTATGTATAGTTACTTTAAGTTGTCTACCTGTTACATTCCTAGAAAGGGGTGAGTCTCCTCAATTGCAGGATCCCTATTCTAGGTGGAGGCACTGCCATTTGTATTATCACAACCCCCTCTTCCATATAGCGAAGGCTCAGGATTGCCTACTCATATACAGGTTAGCGCCATAGCTTGTTTGGTGTGGGCCATTTCACATAACCCCCCCCAAAACAGGGCTACATTTGGAGGCACTGCTGAGATCGAAGTGGGTTTAATAGTCAGTCATGGAGGAGCAACACGAAGAAAAGTGGCGCCCTCAACCTACTCCTAGAAGGAGGTACCTTCCCTCTGTCCCACAAAACGTCAGTGTAAAAGAAGAACAAATGCCAGTTAACTATTCTTATCAGGAAGATGTCAATATTCCACAATCTAGTGAGAATGCTGTTGGCACTTTAAATCAACTGACTGAGATGCTAGCACAAGGGTTACAGGCGGCACATTATAGAAAGCTAAAAGTGTTCTCTGGTAATGTTCCTGTACCACAAGGAGAAGAAGCTTTCGAAGTTTGGAAAGAGCACACCCTTCAATGCTTGAAAGAATGGTCCTGCTCAGAGGAAGGCAAGCGTGTTATGGAAAGTCTGCGATCTCCAGCAGCAGAACTAATCCGCTTGTATCGAGATACCCATGAGGGGGTAAGTGCAACAGACTATATACAAGTACTGTCTGACCATTTTGAACCATACTATGACCTTGTACAGATGGTTGCTGACTATCGTATGACCCGTCAGAAAGAAGGAGAGAGTGTTTCCACTTTTATTAATCGATTGCAGTTACTGTTGTCACGTCTAGTGTATCACACTGCTATACATCCTGATGCAGTGAATTCAATGAGAACTAGTCAATTAGTACGGGGGTTGTTACCTCATCATCCTCTCGCACAGCTCCTCAAAGTGAAGTTATCTGATGATGATCTTCCTCTTCATGGACTAATGAAGTTAGTGAAGAAATTGGAAGCTGACATTCAGTTTAGCACCCCTAAGAAAGTGAAACAACCTTTTAAAGAGGACCTCCCTTCTCGTCCTGTTCAAACTGATCAACCTGAATTCACTTGGTCCAAGTCTTCCATTAACAAGCCTGTTGCATTACACAGAGGGAGAGACTCTAGAAAGTGCTTCAGGTGTGGTCAGACGGGCCATTCAGCTAGACAATGTCATGAGGATTATGAGGGAATGGTGCAAAGTGTGTCATTCCCTGTACAAAAGCACAAAGGACGACTGAAATATTCAAAGTCAGGATCAAAACAGCCTATCATAGGCTCCAAGTCCATTGTTAACGTTACTGTCAACGGACTTAAAACTTCAGCTTTGTTTGACACTGGGTCTCAAGTTACCCTTATCTATCGTTCCTTCTATCAGAAGCATTTGAGCAACACACCACTTCAATCTACTGGACAGATGAAGTTGTGGGGGTTGAACTCTAAGTCATACCCTGTTGATGGAAGCCTGCGCATAATTGTTACTGTACCTGGTTTAGAGGACAAAGGGGCTCCTCCCATGGAGATCACTGCACTTGTGTGTCCTGACACTGGGGACTCCAATGCCGCTCCTGTGATAGCACCCAGATGAAGTCACGAGCAGACGGTGACGTACCGCGTAGGTACGCGAGTCCGTAGTTCCGGTGCGTGGTGACGCATTTCCGGCGTGAGACGCCATCTTGCTACACCCAAGAGGTCCCATTCGCATGCAGTACACCCACACATCAGTGAGGAGGGAAGATTGTCTGCAATGTGAGTGTTATCCTTTTTTACTCTTTGAAAATAAAACAAGTGGATTTAATACTACACTTAGAGAGTATTTCTTTGGCTCACTGGATTGGTGAGCTATTACTCTTCAGGACTGCCCTGACTGAATAGGGGCTCTTTGGAACCCTGCTGAGGAGATCCAGGGAAGGAAGGAAGCTGCTGGCCTTGACAAAATAAGGATCCAGGTGATCCTGCAAGCCTGTTGGCCCTTCGGGGTCAGTAGGAGGAGGTGAGGGGGCAATTTAGCCATTTACGGAAGGAGTTTGGCACAGTCACGGTTTTATTCATTATCACAGCTGCACGCCGCATGAATATATATATTTTTCTTTTCACCGAAAGGACATTGTTCTTTATTTATACACATATGTGGTTTTATTTGTGTGGCACTTTGTGAGCACTGCTAAAGTTTTTTTCCTTATTGGACAATTTTTTTGAAGCAATATTTATTAAATGTATGCACATTATGTTTATGGTCATGGTTTGGCACTTAATTTTTTATTTTTTAAGGGTTGGCACTAATATATATCACTGTTGATTTTTTTGTCATTTGTATTATTCTTGAGTTGTAGTTGTTTTGAGCGCTGCACTACTTTTTTACAAATTATTCACACTGCTTTTGGTATCAGTTTTGAGTGCTGGCAGCTAGAGAAGAGGTTTAGTAGTTCCATTTGTATAGCGCAGGAGGATTTCGGATTATTTACGTCCTTATGGAAACACCTGAAGAGATGATCAACAAAGAGGGGTGGCAGGTGATTCCTGAAAGGAAAGACTGGAGGGCCAGAGTGGACCTATCTATAGTTGTGACTGTGAGAAACTGTTCACCTTACCACGTTGTAATTGATCCTTACCAAAAGGTAGCCCATTGCTATCCTGTGTTTGGTGTTAATCCCTATGCTGAAGTGTGCAAAGTGCAAGTTGAAGGTACCGCTCCTACTGTTGAATTTGATCTGACTGATCCAAATTTATCAGAGCTTTGGGTTCACAGATTGACACAGCAGTTATCAGGATTACCAGAAGTATTTTCTATGGATGAAATGGATGTAGGCTGTGCCAAAAGTGCTCAACACACTTTCAGGCTAACAGATGCCACTCCCTCCCGGGAAAGGCCCAGAAGGATAGCTCCAAAGGATGTTGATGAGCTCAGACAGACCTTACATCAGATGAAAGATCAGGGGATCATTGCGGATAGTAAAAGTCCCTATGCTTCACCTATTGTTGTGGTAAGAAAGAAGTGTGGATCTATTCGCCTATGTGTGGACTATCGAACCCTGAATCGAAGGACAATACCTGATCAGTATACACTACCCAGGATAGAAGAGGCTTTGGAAGCTCTGAATGGAAATCAGTGGTTCACAGTTCTTGATTTGCGGTCAGGGTACTATCAGGTTTCAATGGCTCCTGAAGACCAAGAGAAAACAGCCTTCATATGTCCTTTGGGCTTCTATCAGTTTACCCGCATGCCACAAGGCATAAGGGGTGCACCAGCAACATTTCAAAGATTAATGGAATGCGTTTTGGGTGATTTAGTGCCACGAGAGTGTCTTGTGTACCTCGATGACATTATTGTATTTGGAGCTTCATTGGAGGAACATGAAGAACGTCTCATGTGAGTGTTGCATCGTCTAAAGGAGGAAGGGCTGAAGTTGTCTGCAGACAAGTGTAAGTTCTGCCGTTCATCTGTTACCTATGTAGGCCACATTGTTTCGGCTGAAGGAGTGGCCACAGATCCTGCCAAAGTTGAAGCAGTTGTGAATTGGCCACGACCTCAGAATATCACAGAGTTACGTTCATACCTTGGATTCTGTGGTTATTACCGCAGATTTGTAGAAGGATATTCCAAAGCGGCCAAGTCCCTACATGACTTGTTGAAGACTGATTCGAGCGGTCAAGAAAAACAGAAGAAATGCACCAAAAATCCTTTTGGCGATAAGTGGACTTCAGCCTGTGAGGATGCCTTCATTCAGTTAAAGAAGAAGTTAACAGAGGCACCCGTTCTGGCCTATGCTAATGCTCGAAAGCCGTATGTTCTCCATGTAGATGCTAGCTTTGAAGGACTGGGTGGAGTGTTGCACCAGGAGTATCCAGCTGGGTTGCGACCCGTCGCCTTCATCAGCCGAAGCCTCACAGTTAGCGAGCACAATTACCCAGTTCACAAGTTGGAATTCTTAGCTCTCAAATGGGCTATTGTCGATAAGTTACATGATTATCTTTATGGAGCAGCTTTCAAAGTAAGAACGGATAACAATCCTTTGACATATGTCTTAACCACAGCAAAACTAGATGCCACTGGACATCGCTGGTTGGCTGCTCTATCAAATTATCAATTCACCTTGAAATACAAACCTGGTCCAAAGAACATCAGTGCAGATGCGTTATCCAGACGCCCTGGGTTAACGCCTGTCTCTGAAGACAATGAATGGGAGGAAGTCCCTGGTCCTGGTGTTGGAGCATTATGTTCTATGGCTGCAGTTGTGGACGATAACGTGGCTTTCTCAGAGATGCGGCTCATAGACTCCATAGGAAGTGGACCTGATGCTGTACCAGACATGTTTGCTTACCCAGCAGCCCTAGGCTTATTTGAGAACTGTTCTATATCTCCTCAGCGGATGATTAAGAGTCAAAAGGCTGACCCTTTGATTGGACCTTTATATAGAGCAGTTAGTGTTAATGATCCAGAGATATTGAAGAAAACCTTGCCTGCTGAATGTAGCTCATTTCTGAGAGACTGGGATAAATTCAGGATTGAAAAGGGCCTACTCTACCGTGTGACTCTGTATCATGACCACCCAGGAAGACGCCAACTGGTTCTCCCTTATTGTTTTCGAAAGATGGTTTTCAGAAGTCTACATGATCATCATGGTCATTTGGGGCCTGAGAAGACCTTTGGCTTGATTCAGGACCGCTTTTATTGGCTCAGAATGAGAGAAACTGTGACTAGCCTTTGTAGAAGGTGCCTCCGTTGTCTGAGACGAAAAACCCTCCCAGTTTGAGCTGCCCCAATGGGACATTTACAGAGTTCAGGCCCCATGGATTTGGTCTGTATCGATTTTCTATGCATTGACAATGATTCAAGAGGAATTGGGAACGTGTTGGTAGTGACTGCTCACTACACCCGGTATGCACAAGCTTTTCCTACCAAGGATCAAAAGGCAGTGACAGTCGCCAGAGTGCTTTGGGAGAAGTATTTCATCCACTATGGCTTACCCCACAGATTGCATTCGGATCAGGGAAGAGACTTTGAGAGCAGACTAGTTAAGGAATTACTTCAACTGCTCAACATCCATAAAAGCCGGACTACCCCTTATCACCTGAAGGTGATGCTCTCCCTGAGAGATTTAACAGAACTTTGCTTGATATGTTAGGTACTCCACAGGTTGATGATAAACGTACTTGGAGTCGTAAAGTTGAAGCCATGGTTCATGCTTACAATAGCACAAGACATGAGACTACGGGATTCTCCCCTTATTTCTTAATGTTTGGAAGGGAGCCTAGACTGCCAATAGACCTCTTGCTAGGGGTCTCCACTGATGGTGTCGATCATCAAAGTCACTATCAGTATGTAGCTCGTCTGAAAGATACCCTTAAGTCAGCTTATCGTTTGGCGGAAGAAAATGCTGCCAAGATAAATGAAGGGAACAAAAGGCGGTTTGATCATCGTGTGAGATACAGAGAATTGAAACCTGGTGACCAGGTATTGCTTAGAAACTTGGGCCCTTCTGGGAAGCATAAATTAGCTGACCGATGGAGGAATGAGATTTTTACAGTGGTGAGCAAATTACCTGGAATTCCTGTGTACAAAATAAAGGGACCAGAAGGTAGAGTGAAAGCTTGGCATCAAAACCATTTGCTCCCTATTCCTCAAGTCACTGATGATGATGACTCAGAAGATACCGTGGGTAGGGACTCCCCACAACCTCAGGCTAACATTACAACTGACCCTCCTGACTCTAATGAGAGTGACTGGACTGTAGTTCCTGAGATTCAGAGCCCAACAGCTTCTCCTCTTCCAAGAGAGTCACTGAACCCTAGATCTCCAGAGTTTGTGCCTGAGTCAGTGAGTACGCCTAACCAAGGATCTAGTTCTACTCCACAATCAGTGCCATCTCTTCCCATGACACAAAGCCCTCATTCAGTACCTGAAAATCAGGGATTACCTCATAGGGAAGTGCGTAGAGGAGGAAGGGTTAGACATCCACCACCTGTTTTGACTTATTATACTTTGGGAGATCCCAGCATCATTCCTCAGCCCCATCTATACCATGCCTGGGTAGGGGCAGTATCTAATCTGGTCAATATGCTACCTGTATTTGCATCACCTGGCATGTATTTATACTAATCTGTTGTTTTCTTTAGCAAACCATTGTAATGGAGAGAGGACAACGTTGTGTATTTGAAATTGAATTTCATTATTGTATATAATGTGAGCTTCCTTTGACGGGACGTAAAGGTTTCACCAGGGGGAGAGTGTAGGGAACTGTTATTTTATACACTAGTTGTGGTTTGTTTACATCCATATACAGCCACTACCATAGAGGTCCCATTACAGACAAGTCCCTGGGTGTGCTTCCTGCCCCTACAAGGAGGTCAGGAAACCCCAGGATGTTATATAGTTGTTTTCCAGGAAGTATCAGGCAGAGGGTTCCAGCCTGCCATGTATCTGGGGAGAACTGTATGGTGATTCTGTGAGTAATGATCCAGATTAACAAGGCTGTTATCTATGTAGTTGTTACTGAAGCAGATTAGGTCTGCCTCTGTTATATTTCAACTTCTGTATAGGAACCCTAATAACTCTGTAAGAGAGAGGGATTTGTGGTTCATTATCATTATTCTATTTACACACTGCAGAATCCTTATAGTTGTCTATATATATATATATATATAGATCAGTGTTTTAACCTGCATAAGACTGTCAGGTGAACTTTCTATTAATTGCAGTGTATCTTTGCAGCTTGAAGAGCCTTATTGGTCTGGATCTCTCTTTAGCTAGGATTAGCATAGGGAGTGTTGGATAGATTAGGCTAGAGGTAGGTTAGGCATCCGACGGCCACTTAGACAGATAGAGGCCCGGTTGCAGTGACAGCCCAGTTTAGGGATAGGGACTAAGAGTGAGGATAGATAGAGCATTTTATCCTTTTAGGTGATGCATCGCTGATTTTCAGACAAGCAGTGCAATCATCCGCATGTTACTTGGACGCCATCACAGCATCTAAAGTGGAAGCGTGCATCTTATTGACTCTCACCTCTCCAGGGGCCCCTGCAACCGGACTGCGCTATAACCCATGGTTGGAGGTATTCCGTATACTACATGCACATATACCCGGGTATAATTGCAACCTCCCAATTTATGCTAAATTGTAATTCCTGAATGTTATTCTTATGCATCCTGTTTTATGTGGCTGCTTTATATAAACTTTGCATTAATCTCATACAGGTGTGGTGACATGTTTATCATGCTAGAAATATAAGCTGGGTGCATTAATACTGCTATGTATAGTTACTTTAAGTTGTCTACCTGTTACATTCCTAGAAAGGGGTGAGTCTCCTCAATTGCAGGATCCCTATTCTAGGTGGAGGCACTGCCATTTGTATTATCACAACCCCCTCTTCCATATAGCGAAGGCTCAGGATTGCCTACTCATACAGGTTAGCGCCATAGCTTGTTTGGTGTGGGCCATTTCACATAACCCCCCCCAAAACAGGGCTACACAACCAATACCATCCTGCCAGTATCCAAACCGGTGAGCCTGCCGTCTGAGAACCTGCCTTCCGTGGTTCAGCCTGGTGCCTCGGCACCCGCACTTCAGCCTGAGGTCTGTACCCAGCCTGATGCCTCTCTTCAGCCTGATGCCTCTCTTCAGCCTGATGCCTCTCTTCAGCCTGATGCCTCTCTTCAGCCTGATGCCTCTCTTCAGCCTGATGCCTCTCTTCAGCCTGATGCCTCTCTTCAGCCTGATGCCTCTCTTCAGCCTGATGCCTCTCTTCAGCCTGATGCCTCTCTTCAGCCTGATGCCTCTCTTCAGCCTGATGCCTCTCTTCAGCCTGATGCCTCTCTTCAGCCTGATGCCTCTCTTCAGCCTGATGCCTCCACTCAGCCTGATGCCTCTACCCAGCATGATGAACTGATCCAGCCTGATGATCCTATTAGGCCAGTTGACTCGATGCCCGCTGTTGATCCAGATGATCCGGTACCTGACCCGTGCCCGCTGTCGTGCCAATTGACTCAGAGCCCGCTGTCGTACCTGGTGACTCGGTACCCACTGCCTTGCCAGATGACGCGGTGCCCACTGGCGAGCCAAATGACCTGATGCCTGGTGACCCAGTGCCCGCTGTCATACCTGGTGACCCGATGCCCGCTGTCGAGCCAGACGATCCAATGCCTGGAGACCCGGTGCCCACTGCCTTGCCAGATGACGCGGTGCCCGCTGGCAAGCCAAATGACCTGATGCCTGGTGACCCAGTGCCCGCTGTCATACCTGGTGACCCGATGCCCGCTGTCGAGCCAGACAATCCGGTACCTGATGACCCGGTGCCCGCTGTCGTGCCAATTGACTCAGAGCCCACTGTCGTGCCTGGTGACTTGGTGCCCACTGTCTTGCCAGATGACGCGGTGCCCGCTGTTGAGCCAAATGACCTGATGCCTGGTGACCCGATGCCCGCTGTCCAGCCAGACGATCCAATGTCTGACCCAGTGCCCGCAGTCATGCCAGTTGACTCGGAGCCCACTGCCTTGCCAGATGACGCGGTGCCCGCTGTCGAGCCAAATGACCTGATGCCTGGTGACCCGATGCCCGCTGTCCAGCCAGACGATCCAATGTCTGACCCAGTGCCCGCGGTCATGCCAGTTGACTCGGAGCCCACTGCCTTGCCAGATGACGCAGTGCCCGCTGTCGAGCCAAATGACCTGATGCCTGGTGACCCGATGCCGCTGTCCAGCCAGACGATCCATTGTCTGACCCAGTGCCAGCGGTCATGCCAGTTGACTCGGAGCCCACTGTCGTGCCTGGTGACCCGGTGCCTGTCGCTCCGCCTGGGGGTCCGGCGCCCGCCGCTCCGCCTGGGGGCTCGAGACCTGTTGCTCCGCCTGGGGGTCCGGCGCCCGCTGCTCCGCCTGGGGGCCCGAGACCTGTCGCTCCGCCTGGGGGTCAGGCGCCCGCCGCTCCGCCTGGGGGCCCGAGACCTGTCGCTCCGCCTGGGGGTCCGGCGCCCGCCGCTCCGCCTGGGGGTCCGGCGCCCGCCGCTCCGCCTGGGGGCCCGATGCCTGTCGCCCCGCCTGGGGGCCCGATGCCTGTCGCCCCGCCTGGGGGCCCGATGCCTGTCTCCCCGCCTGGGGGCCCAGCACCCGCCGCTCCGTCTGGGGGCCCGAAGCCTGTCGCCGCGCCTGGGGGCCCCGATGCCTGTCGCCCCGCCTGGGGGCCCGATGGCTGTCGCCCCGCCTGGGGGCCCGATGGCTGTCGCCCCCCCTGGGGGCCCGATGGCTGTCGCCCCGCCTGGGGGCCCGGTGCCTGTCGCCCCGCCTGGGGGCCCGATGCCTGTCGCCCCGCCTGGGGGCCCGATGCCTGCCGCCCCGCCTGGGGGCCCGATGCCTGCCGCCCCGCCTGGGGGCCCGATGCCTGCCGCCCCGCCTGGGGGCCCGGTGCCTGCCGCCCCGCCTGGGGGCCCGGTGCCTGCCGCTTCGCCTGGTGATCCGATGTGCCTCTGCCCGGAGTCCAGCCCGATGTGCCTCTGCCCGGAGTCCAGCCCGATGTGCCTCTGCCCGGAGTCCAGCCCGATGTGCCTCTGCCCGGAGTCCAGCCCGATGTGCCGCTGCCCAGAGTCCAGCCCGGTGTGCCGCTGCCCGGTGTGCCGCTGCCCGGAGTCCTGCCCGGTGTGCCGCTGCCCGGAGTCCTGCCCGGTGTGCCAGTCTTTGATATCCCGCCAGTTACCAGACCCGGGCGGTGGAACATTTTGCCCAGCTAGGACTGTTTGGAGCGTCCTGAGGCCGCTCCTTGAGGGGGGGGTACTGTCAGGAATGGACTGGCCAGCAATGGTGAGACTCACCTGCCTTATGGACTGCAGTACCAGGGCTGGCCAGCGGGTGCTCCCAGCAATCAGAGACTCAACCTTGCAGCCAGCCAAACACCTGAAACTGCTTATACTGATGTATTTAAGGGATGGCCAGACCTGCAGACTCTGCCTTGGTGTGTGTTTCTCCTGGGCCCTGTATCCTGTTCCTGCTCCCTGTTCCTGTTCCTGTCTGATTCGTTGCTGACCCTGCTCCTGATCCCTGGCTTTGTCTGACCATTCTCCTGCTCCTGATCCCTGGCTTTGTCTGACCATTCTCCTGCTCCTGATCCCTGGCTTTGTCTGACCATTCTCCTTCTCCTGATCCCTGGCTTTGTCTGACCATTCTCCTTCTCCTGATCCCTGGCTTTGTCTGACCATTCTCCTGCTCCTGATCCCTGGCTTTGTCTGACCATTCTCCTGCTCCTGATCCCTGGCTTTGTCTGACCATTCTCCTACTTAACCCCCTATACGTTCTGACCTCCTGTTGATAATCCCGGCCTGCCTGACGACGCTTGCATTGTATGTACTGTTATCTGTGGGTGGTTTGGTTAGGTTCGTTTGCACTGTGTTATGTTTTAGTATTGCACTGCGTTTATGTATTGTGTTAATAAATTATATTGTTTATATCATATCTGGAGTCTGCGTTTCCCTGCGTCAGTCACATACCTCTGGTCACACCCTGGAGCCCTGACAGCATCCCTGCACCAGGTTTTCTGTTGTACTGTATTAATATCATCCCCAGGAAAAGGCCCTTTTTCTTTTACTTCTAGTGACTTTTGCCACCCCTGGTCTATTACTTTGGGGGCCAAAATAAGTTCAACAGTTCCATTAACCTAAGAGAACCCCCCCCCCCCCGCAGTATAGTCCTCTGTCTCCCCCAGTGCTCATGTATGTTTGACTTTGATTTGTCACATATGCATCAGGTACAATAGAAGTTTAAATGTCCTGCCGTTGCCCATGGCAACTCAACATCACCCTCTGCACCAACATTTCAGGACTGATCAGTCCCTGTTCACTCCTCGGCTCCCGTCATGGCCTCCGTGTCAGGCTTCCAAACACACCTGTGGGGGGGACTCTTGAACATTAGTGATGGCCTGGGGGGATCTCTAGGTCTCCTGAGGATAGTGTCTCAGCACAGGGGGGATCCCTCCAAATCCCTGTTTCTTCTTTGTTCGCAGAGCCTCCTTGCTCTCCCCAAACTTTAAGATATCCCTGTGGACTGGGCAGTCCTCTAATGCCAGGGCACTCCCAGCAGCCGCCTCCCACTCCCGTCCCACCGGGAACCCAGGACTCTTGTATGCCTCACAGCTGCTGCTGACCACAAGCCATCCGGCCGCTCTGAGAGTCGGCACCAGGAGGGTCCCCCGCACTCGCCAACCACCACCGGAACCGCCCTGCTACCGCTGGATACTCCTTGTCAACCGGGACCTCCCTCAGGTCATTTCAGGGCAGTCAAGTACAAGGCAGACAGGCACACATAGCTGGCAGGAGCCTGGAGCATCTCGTTGCTCATGGCGACATGTTCAGGCCCCTCCCCTAACTGGATATTTTTTTTTTTAAATATCTTTTTTATCTACTGAACATTTACAGTATATGTTTAAAATAAACTATTGGCATAACATATACAGTATATCCAATATCGTATTACAGAACTCAAACATGAGTATCATTCTTTTACAACTTTAACTATTTACTTACTTTTTTTTTTTACCTTTCTTATCTACTGAGCATTTACAGTATATGTTTAAAATAAACTCTTAGTGTATATATATATCTCCAATATTTTATTACAGAACTCAAACATGAGTATCATTCTTTTACAAATTTAATTACGTTTGACGTTGAAAAAGTAAATATATGGGGGCAAATGACCTCCCTTTAAGATATAGGTTTTACAGGTACCACATCTTCCACTATATGTCATACAAACATTATAAATAAATTCTTACACTAAAAAAAATAAAACTCCAAATATTGTTAAAACATACAGATGCTGTACATAATTTTTCATAGAGTTTATAAACATGCATAAAGTTTCTAAGCCCCCAGTATAGTTATCCAAGTGGGGTCATCTGCTTGTTCAACGTTTCTTCAAAAACAACCACATTCAACAACTGCAAAAAGGACAATAAGACATGTGTAACCAATTTAAAAACGTATTGAATAGAAAACCTTGATGAGGGATGAAACTGGAGGACCTGGATCCAGCAGTTGTAAGAAGAAATTGATATTACTGGTCCTTATTGATTCTCAACTGGTTAGTAATGCAGTATGCAGAAAATAAGCACCAGTTTCCAGCATTTATTACATACTCTCTATTACCAAATGTAATCAGTGGTAAGATCATAAAGAAGCCATCAGGTCCCTCTATCTAGGTCAAATTCTTTTGATCTAGATGGAAGGACCTGGTGGCCACTTTATTATCTTACTTTATCTAATGGATGCTGGAATCTGGTATTTATTTTCCAGATACTGCATTACTAACCACTTGAGAATTATTAACGACCAGTGATATAATTTTCTTCTTACAACTGCCAGAGCTGGGTCCTCATGTTTCATCTCTCATTGAGGATTTCCTTCCAATATATTTTTAAATTGGTTACACATGTCTTTTTATCCTTTATGTTGAGTGTTGTTCTTTATGTTGAGTGTTGTTGTTTCTTAAGAAACAGGCTTTGACCTCTGAAATGCATTGAACAGACAAGGTTACTCACGTGGATGACTATATTGGTAACTTTATGCATATTTGTAAACTCTATGAAAAGTTATGTACAACATCTGTATGTTTTATCATTATGTGCAACATTTGAGGTTTTAACTTTTATATGATGTAATAAAATTTTATATATTTTTACTATAATAGTGTGTTTCGTTAAAAGTCCTGTGTAGCAAATCCTCTAGGGGTTTATAATGTTTTTGTACGATACTTCTGACGTTTGTCTCCTCGGCCTTCACTATGTTGTGGTTGCAAAATATTACAACCTGGTACTTAGTATTAGCCCCTTGTTGTCCCTGTACAGAAAAGCTTAGACTGGGTGAGGGAGTAGATGCACAAGGAGCCAATCAGTTTGTTTCTGTAGAGCAAACTGATTGCTGATTGGACAAGTGGGTAAAGTGAGTGAGGATCTCCTAACTTTGCTGTTTCCCTTTTTACTGCCCAGTCACAGGCTGAGGGGTGGGACAAGACCTGTTTGTGTTACTGAACTGCAGCAATGAAAAATTGAGTCTTCTCCTCTACTAGGCAGGGCAGGGCTGGGTGGTATGGCAGAACAGTGTTAATCTGAAAATTAAATGGACAGAAATACAAATGCTTTGGTGTGTAAATTAGCTCTCTTATATGTATTTTATCCATGTATTCAACAATTAGCCTGCAATTCTGCTTTAACAAATAGACAGCACCAAACTCTTGTACAGGTGCACACTGCTTTATGCTTTATAAATATAAAATATAAAAATGCTGGTGTGGCTGAGTTGGTGAATTCTTATGGTCTTTTTGACAGGGATTGCTGTGAGTAATAAAATACCAATTTTTGTGGAGAAAGACAAAGTACATCAACCTGGTCTTCTTTCTTCATTTCCTTACTTAAGGCCATGTTCACATAGTTTACTGTCTATGAAATGCAGTGCGTCAAAAACAGTGAACTGAATTTAGTAGACAGCACATCTTCATTATCCAACACAATGACAAATACAAAGACAAATACCATAACAGTCTTTGAGTAAAGGTGAACTGGAAAAAAAGGCGCTGTGGAAAATGCTCTCAGACAAGCACCTTAGTGGAGGTGCATCTTTATTGGGTGAGATAAAGTAGCAAGTATAATAAAATTAACCAGCCTGAAGTGGACAGTGTGATTCCAATGGACGGCCCGTCCGCTCTGAGGGGAGCTGAGATCAAAGAATGCTCCTGTCGACTTCAAATCACGTGGTGTCAGCGTACCAGCGTCCTGGGTGGTGTCACCATGGCAAACGAAGGCAGTGTCCGGCGTTGGCTTCAGCTGGGAGCATATGTGGGGTTACCAAGACGACATGTTTCGCGCAGTTGCGCTTTGTCAAGTCACTTGACAAGGTGACTTGACAAAGCGCAACTGCGCGAAACATGTCGTCTTGGTAACCCCACATATGCTCCCAGCTGAAGCCAACGCCGGACACTGCCTTCGTTTGCCATGGTGACACCACCCAGGACGCTGGTACGCTGACACCACGTGATTTGAAGTCGACAGGAGCATTCTTTGATCTCAGCTCCCCTCAGAGCGGACGGGCCGTCCATTGGAATCACACTGTCCACTTCAGGCTGGTTAATTTTATTATACTTGCTACTTTATCTCACCCAATAAAGATGCACCTCCACTAAGGTGCTTGTCTGAGAGCATTTTCCACAGCGCCTTTTTTTCCAGTTCTCTTTATCATGCATATGATTAACAAGGCAGCAGTGGTGAGCTCATGATTAACTGTTCACATGTTTCCACCTGGAGTGGCCTCTCTGCGCTCATTTGTATGAGTTTTCCTTTGAGTAAAGGTGCCCACTGGCTTTAGTAGGCAATCTCCTCTTATTTTAGAAATTGTTACAGCTGAAGCTTCCTTACTTTACAAACATACATTTCAAGTGAACCTGTGCCAAGAGGTGTAAGTAAAGAGGGAACATAGATAATGTGTTATCTGTATCTGTTATAGCCAAAGAAGCTGATAATTTGTTTTGTCTAGTACTTTAAAGGGAATCCAGCACTAACATGCAAAATTTGTACAAAAATATTAAAACCCAATGGAACTATCAGATTAAATAGGTAGATACATCAAAACAAAAGGTGTTCAAAAACTTACACTTCATTTCCTTTAATAATTAAAGTGTTACTAAACCCACAACAGTAAAATCAGTCTGTATATGCAGTAAAGCATGCTTGTTATACTCACTGTGGAACCTAAGGGGCTAACAGGGGCGGACTGACCATTTGGAAACTCGGGCACTGGGGGCTAATCCTCTGCATTGTGTAAAAAGGCTGTTTTGATCCTTTCTTCTCTGCCTCTCCTCTTGTTGAAATGACCACCTGATACAGACTGAATCAATAGTCATATGCACATGCTCAGTTTGGTGTGCATTGCTAGAGAGGTTTTTATTTTATCTTGGGAGAGTGTATGTGATCAGCACAGGGCCAATCAGCACAGTCCAGACAGAGGGTCAAGGGTTTCACATCCTCCTAGAGCAGAAAGAAAACTCATCCTAAAAACTTTAACCAGTGCTCTGCTGAAGTCACAAGATTGCTCTAACCGCTGATGAGAAAAGGTATTTAGCAGTTTATATTTACTAAAAAACTGCATTTCCATGTTTTGTGTACTGTGGGAGACCAGATATAGTGAATGCGGGGTCCTGGGTTTAGTATCACTTTAACCACAGCTTGGGCCAAAAAGCCTGTCCCCTGCTGAGTCAGACATATTGCTGTGCTGTCAGCAAAATTCATGTTACCTGCTGTTTAGAGAACTATAGGTTTGACTTAGTAGGGGGTTATATTTTGGGGCACTTGCCATTTCTGTTTAGCTTAATGGAATTGGTACAGGGACAAATTGGATGCCTTAAGTTGCCATTGTGCTCTGTTGGGCTTCTGGTATGTCACTACAGGCTACCTCCAGGCATACCACCTAATACCCTTAATGTTTCCATTGCTACATATGCTCCAAAATGGAGGCTCTTATAGGCTAGAGTTAGGACCGCACTTTACAGAGGGGCCTTGACAAGTCAGAGTGGCTTCCACATATGGTTTTAAATGTTGTGCAACTAAAACCTCTGATTTAACTGATTGCCGCCCACCCTCCCGCAATGTACTGTGGATGGGCGGCAGCCACAGGCAAAGTGACGTACGGGTATGTCGCTCTGGCTGTACTAACACAGGGGGGTGCTGCGCAGTGCTCCCCACCTTCGACCACTGTGTTCATTGGAAACAGCAGAATGAAGATCCCGGTGATTTATAACAGCTCTTCTTCTCTTCCTGGTGAGCTGTGATTGGCCCCCAGCTCTCACATGGTACATGGGGCCAATCACAGCACCATATACCATATGATCAGCTTTAGCTGATC
This sequence comes from Staurois parvus, assembly GCF_062004578.1. NCBI lineage: Eukaryota > Metazoa > Chordata > Amphibia > Anura > Ranidae > Staurois > Staurois parvus. Next base: position 2,455,854 of record NW_028318393.1, read on the forward strand.
AGCTCACTATTATTTTGAACTGTAATGAACTCACCTCATTCATGACAGTTCAAAGCAAGATTTGCATTGCAGGAACAATAATTTTTATTGCCCCTGTAAAGCAAATTGTAAATAAAAAAAAATTGTACTACACTGATAAAAGGATTTAAAAAAAATAAAAAAAATGTAAAACAAAAAATAAAAATACTGTATTGAGAATGTTTTGAACAATAATTTTAGGGTTTTTTTTTTAACTACTTGCTGACTGGCCGCATTGTGTAGGCAAGTGGCAGCTCTAGGCAAAGTGGCTTACCCTTACGTCTATTTTGGGGTGTGAATGCGCCTGCGCTGCTCTCCCAGTCAGTTGAGGGAGAGAAGGGAGAACGATACTTGACCAGTAGATCAGCAGTTTTAGAAATACTACTTATGCCACCAAAAAAAAAAAGTACAAATGTTTAAAATACAGTAGAAAATAAAAAAATCAACAAAACATGAAACTGCTAATTTTTTGTAATTTGCAAAAATAAGCACCAGCACCAATTTTAAAGACAAAATCAATGTCACGAATGGACTCTATCTGTGGCAGGGTGACAGTAGCAGTGAGTGGAGGGGGATAAATCCACACTCTGACAGATCCCAGGCTGGAATTCCTCAGGCAATGGGGGGAGATAAAACACTGACATCAGGCAGCCCAGCCCGCACACACAGAGAAAACCTGAACTGAGCGATCCCACATAGTGACAGATCCGACACAGCACAGCACCAACAACACTGACACAGATCAGCAGGCACTGGAAGAGCAGGCTGTGGGATCGTGATGATGTCACCACTCGCTGACACATTGCACATGTGATGGATGCCCGGTCACACTCACACAGACACAAGACATTCCCTGATGAATGAGAAGATAAGGGCTGGAACTCCACAGTGATCAACAGCCTCCAGCCGGCTTTCAGTAAGGGACTGAGTTTGAGAGGAACACTGGAAGGAGTGGCAGCACAGCTGCTACACTGGCCTCCAGCTGAGGCTTCCAATGATCCTCCAGCTGAGGGAAGGGGTGGCAGAGGGGAGGAAGAAAGGACAAAGGAAGATTCCTGGTGTCTGGACACCCATTATCTTCCTCTGTCCTTTCTTCCTCCCCTCTGCCGCCCCTTCCCGCAGCTGGAGGATCATTGATGATGTGGCGGTGTCTCACACAGAGAGAAAGTGCCAGCCTGTGCTGCGCTGAGGCACCCCTAGTTGGCAGTGTGCCATAGGTGGCCCCCTAATTTGTCTAGTGGATGCACCAGCCCTGCTTAGACCAGCCCATCTGGTACCAACAACCATGCCATGTTCAAAGTCACTTAAATCCCATTTCTTCCCCATTCTGATGCTCTGTTTCAACTTCAGCAAGTCGCCTTCACCATGTTTAGATGCGTAATACATTGTGTTGCTGCCATGTGATTGGCTGATTAGTAATTTGTGTTACCAAGCAATTGAACAGGTGCACCTAATAAAGTGGCCAGTGAGTGTTTGTGTATGTATATAAGGAGGTGCCCCTAACCATTGCTAGCACACCTTTATGGACAGCCGGCGGCCATCTTGGAATCCCAAATGTAAGTTCATATTCACTTGCTTTTGATGTCATTTCTTCTAATAAATTACTACACCATTGGAGCTTTTATCTCGTGGGCCTGTTTGTTCCTGCGAGCCCCCTTTTTGAAGGTGTTTCCTGACCTGACATATGCACATACAGTGGGGCAAAAAAGTATTTAGTCAGCCACCAATTGTGCAAGTTCTCCCACTTAAAGAGATGAGAGAGGCCTGTAATTGGCATCATAGGTAGACCTCAACTATGAGAGACAAAATGAGAAAAAAAATCCAGACAATCACATTGTCTGATTTGGAAAGAATTTATTTACAAATTATGGTGGAAAATAAGTATTTGGTCAATATCAAAAGTTCATCTCAATACTTTGTTATATATCCTTTGTTGGCAATGAAAGAGGTCAAACGTTTCCTGTAAGTCTTCACAAGGTTGGCACACACTGTTGCTGGTATGTTGGCCCATTCCTCCATGCAGATCACCTCTAGAGCAGTGATGTTTTGGGGCTGTCGCTGGGCAACACGGACTTTCAACTCCCTCCAAAGGTTTTCTATGGGGTTGAGATCTGGAGACTGGCTAGGCCACTCCAGGACCTTGAAATGCTTCTTATGAAGCCACTCCTTCATTGCCCGGGCAGTATGTTTGGGATCATTGTCATGTTGGAAGACCCAGCCACATTTCATCTTCATTGCCCTTGCTGATGGAAGGAGGTTTGCACTCAAAATCTCACGATACATGGCCCTATTCATTCTGTCCTGTACATGGATCAGTCATCCTGGTCCCTTTACGGAGAAACAGCCCCAAAGCATGATGTTGCCACCCCCATGCTTCACAGTAGGTATGGTGTTCTTTGGATGTAACTCAGCATTCTCTCTCCTCCAAACACGACGAGTTGTGTTTCTACCAAACAGTTCTATTTTGGTTTCATCTGACCATATGACATTCTCCCAATCCTCTTCTGGATCATCCAAATGCTCTCTAGAAAACTTCAGACGGGCCCAGACATGTACGGGCTTAAGCAGGGGGACATGTCTGGCACTGCACGATCTGAGTCCCTGGCGGCGTAGTGTGTTACTGATGGTAGCCTTTGTTACGTTGGTCCCGGCTCTCTGCAGGTCATTCACTAGGTCCCCCCGTGTGGTCCTGGGATTTTTGCTCACCGTTCTTTGGATCATTTTGACCCCACGGGGTGAGATCTTGCATGGAGCCCCAGATCGAGGGAGATTATCAGTGGTCTTGTATGTCTTCCATTTTCTAATTATTGCTCCCACAGTTGATTTGTTCACACCAAGTTGCTTGCCTATTGCAGATTCAGTCTTCCCAGTCTGGTGCAGGTCTACAATTTTGTTTCTGGTGTCCTTCGACAGCTCTTTGGTTTTCACCATAGTGGAGTTTGGAGTGTGACTGTTTGAGGTTGTGGACAGGTGTCTTTTATACTGATAACAAGTTCAAACAGGTGCCATTGATACAGGTAATGAGTGCAGGACAGTGGAGCCTCTTAAAGAAGAAGGTACAGGTCTGTGAGAGCCAGAATTCTTGCTTGTTTGTAGGAGACCAAATACTTATTTTCCACCATAATTTGCAAATAAATTCTTTCCAAATCAGCCAATGTGATTGTCTGGATTTTTTTTCTCATTTTGTCTCTCATAGTTGAGGTCTAGCTATGATGCCAATTACAGGCCTCTCTCATCTTTTTAAGTGGGAGAACTTGCACAATTGGTGGCTGACTAAATACTTTTTTGCCCCACTGTATGTATGATCCCCTGGTGGCTGAGACCTGCATAGCTCGAGACTGGTAACCTGCCCTGGATGTATGACACCTGGTGGTTGCTGCTGCCCTGATGACTTCATCCGCTTGCAGTGTTCGAGATCCTGAGCACCTAGGAGTAGGTCTTATATACTCCAGTGCGCAAGTGTTTGCGCTATCTGGTTAGTGCAATATATATCCATTTGTCACAGCCACAGGAGTCACAGATGTTCACACCATTTGATCCTATCGACTTTATCACAATTGTCACTTTATGCACCTTCTAGGATTTGCAAGAGACTGTTTTATATGCTCCTTAGTGTCTCTGAACGCCATTGAAACTTTGTTTTATACGCCCATTTTCATCATTACGCTAATTTGTGATTATACATTGTCTTTTAGCGCTGCATATTTATATCTATATGTATGTATGTATATATATATATATATATATATATATATATATATATATACAGTGAGGAACAGAAGTATTTGAACACCCCGCGATTTTGCAAGTTCTCCCACTTAGAAATCATGGAGGGGTCTGAAATTCACATTGTAGGTGCATTCCCACTCCGAGAGACAGAATTAAAAAAAAAATTCAGGAAATCACATTGCATGATTTTTAAAGAATTTATTTGTCTTGCACTGCTGAACATAAGTATTTGAACACCTGAGAAAATCAGTGTTAATATTTGGTACAGAAGCCTTTGTTTGCAATTACAGAGGTCAAACGTTTCCTGTAGTTCTTGACCAGGTTTGCACACACTGCAACAGGGATTTTGGCCCACTCCTCCACACAGATCTTCTCTAGATCTGTCAGGTTTCGGGGCTGTCGCTGAGCAACACGGAGTTTCAGCTCCCTCCAAAGATGTTCTATTAGATTTAGGTCTGGAGACTGGCTAGGCCACTCCAGAACCTTGATATGCTTCTTACGGAGCTACTCATTGGTTATCCTGGCTGTGTGCTTCGGGTCGTTGTCATGTTGGAAGACCCAGCCAGGACCCATCTTCAATGCTCTGACTGAGGGAAGAAGGTTGTTGCTCAAAATCTCACAATAAATATCCCCATTCATCCTCTCCTTAATACAGTGCAGTCATCCTGTCCCCTTCGCAGAAAAGCACCCCCAAAGCATGATGTTACCACCCCCATGCTTCACAGTAGGGATGGTGTTCTTGGGATGCAACTCATCCTTCTTTTTCCTCCAAACACGACAAGTAAAGTATAGACCAAAAAGTTCTACTTTGGTCTCATCTGACCACATGACTTTCTCCCATGCCTCCTCTGGATCATCCAGATGGTCATTGGCAAACTTCAGACGGGCCTGGACATGTGATGACTTGAGCAGGGGAACCTTCTGTGCAATGCATGATTTGAAACCATGACGACCTAGTGTTCTACCGACAGTGACCTTTGAAACTGTGGTCCCAGCTCTTTTCATGTCATTGACCAGCTCCTCCCTCGTAGTTCTGGGCTGATTCCTTACCTTTCTTATCATCAGTGATACCCACCGAGGTGAGATCTTGCATGGAGCCCCAGTCCGAGGGACACTGACAGTCGTCTTTAGCCTCTTCCATTTTCTAACAATTGCTCCAACAGTTGATCTATTTTCACCAAGCTGCTTGGCAATTGCCTCGTAGCCCTTTCCAGCCTTGTGGAGGTCCACAATTGTGTCTCTGGTGTCTTTTGACAGCTCTTTGGTCTTGCCCATGGTAGTAGTTGGCGTCTGACTGACTGTGGGGGGGACAGGTGTCTTTAAAGAGCTCAGACAGGTGCTACTAAGTTAGATTAATGAGTGGAGTAGAGGTGGACTTTTTAAAGGCACAGTAACAGGTCTTTGAGAGCGAGAATTCTTGCTGTTTCTTAGGTGTTCAAATACTTGTGTTCAGCAGTGCAAGACAAATAAATTATTTAGAAATCATACAATGTGATTTCCTGAATTTTTTTTTAAATTCTGTCTCTCAGAGTGGGAATGCACCTACAATGTGAATTTCAGACCCCTCCATGGTTTCGCAGGGTGTTCAAATACTTCTGTTCCTCTCTGTATATATATAGTATATTGAAACATGGAATTATGGAATTCAGTGTAAAACTTGGAGAAATTAATCTCATTTTTAATTATTTGGCAATATTTGTTACAATATGATTGGGATGTTTTTGATTAATTTTAAGGGGGATCGCCATCCTTTAAAAGTATCTGCTATACACTAGAAGACCTGAGTGTTTGCCTTATTGTGGGAAGCCCAATTCCCCTCACCAGGATTAAAACAGCAAAACCATTTTATGCTTACAATATGTGTATTATATATTATAGTATAACAATATATTATTGACAATGCATAATTTACTTTTCAGTTATATTTGGAACATCTTTTAATTTATTAACAGAACATACTCTTTATCATTAATTCATATATAAAAGTATTCTCTTGTATGTATTTATTTTTTTAAATAACTTTTAGAAATACAGTACTTGCATGGTTTCCACTGTGTTCAGAAATATTGGTGCTTTAATTATTTACCACTAGAGGGACCTGCTCCCTAATTTTTATTAGACCATACTAAAGACTTTTCCTTAGCAACTAGGCAAGTATAAAATGTCATCTGTTTCAATATTACATCTTTTTCATATTTATTTATTATAGGTACAGTATATATCACTGCAGTATGTTACATACTGTATATATGTTGTATATTGTACATTCACATCAGTCCCTGCCCTCTAGGAGCTTACAATTTAATGTCCCTAACTCACATTCATACATACATATACTAGGGCCAATGTAAACAGTAGTATATATATGCTTTTTTTAATTTTAGTACATTTTCCTATAATACTTTGTATTTGAATTAAACTGACAATAATAGTATAATAAGAACTTGACATTAATACCATATTCTATTCTTATACTCTTCACATGTTCCATCATTTTATTTTCTTTACATCCTATAAAATGTTCTAAATATATTATTAGGGATATGTTTATAACAACGTATGTCATCTAGAAGAGAAGGACTGGAGGGATTTGGGGGGATTTTTTTTGTCCAGGACAGCTCATTCAGATATAAAATGCTTCTTCACCTCTCAACACTTGAACCCCATTCCCTCTATGGAGCCATCACATACGCAACTCAACACACCAGATACGGATTCCAGGCTGGAAGTGATGGCAGCTGACTCTAATTCTAACAGGAAGAAGGGTCAGCCGCACACCGGAGGATTGATGAATATAGTGTATATTTATTGATCCATAGGACACACCAAACACCAGGACATAAATACAGGACCTGTTAACACATTTCACATGATCTCGTGCTTATAGACTTAATTAAGCATGAGATTGTGTGAAACGCGTTAACAGGTCCTGTATTCATGTCCTGGTGTTTTGTGTGTCCTATGGATCAATAAATATGCACTATCTTCATCAATCCTCCGGTGTGCGGCTGACTCTTTTTCCTGTTGCTTCGTGTGTGGTGGCGAGCCAGAGTCTGCACCTGTCGTGGATTGATCTGGATTGTTTGCCTGAGCGGTATACCTCTGTTCTTTTGACTCTAATTCTATCAAGCATCTCAGTGATGACAAGCGGGAACATTCCAGATTCCCTCTACCCTTCTCATCTCCTAATTGGCTCACCCACCACCTCTTGCTTAATGGGAGATCGATCACCTTTACAGGTCCAAAAACTGGTCTCACTGGTTCTGTCTCTCCTCACAAAAACAGAAATGGATGACCTAGTCATCAGGAATATTTAAGGTCTTTTGGTATTAATGAGATGGCATGTTACCTGGATAGGAAAGGGGTGGTGAATAATGTCATAATTTCTGAATGATCTAAACATGTGAGTGGGTTGACCCAAGGCCCAGCCTTGCGACCAATACTGTTTAACTTGCTAATAAACGAGGTACAGGTTAAACTAAATAGTTAATTCAGTGTTTGCTGACAATACAAAGCTAAGCAGGGCAATTACTTCACAACAGGATATAGCAACTTCACAAGAAGACTTTGATAAAATAAAGGGGTGGGCAGCTATATGTCAGATATAAATGTAGGCCTTCTTTGGGGGATGCACAGGCAGGGATAGCATTGGCAACTATCATATTGGATAAAGTATTAATCTTGGATTAAACATTGAGTATTGCACTTCGGCTCATCATCACCTCTAACTGAAGCTCTTTCATTACTATCAATATTTTTATTGGTTATCTATGTTGCTTTCAAAATCTTTAGCTCTGCCCATATTACTCTGATATTTATTTTGCTCTCATCATCTAGCCAAAATTATTCAGCTGATCAGAATCCTTACAATTCTGCCCTCCTGCCCTCTTGTTGTCTCTTGTAGTCCTCCTCTGGTGTGAGAAGTTTGTCCTGCTAGCCAAGTGTTTCTCTTATGCATTCCTAATTGATTAATTGGCAAAACCCCTACCCAATTCAGTATAAATTTAGGCCTTCCTTAGGGGAGGCATAGGCAGGAATAGCATTGGCAACTATCATCTTGGATAAAGTATTTATCTTGGATTAAGTATAGAGTATTGCACTTCGGCTCTGTACTTCAGTGAATGCACAAAGCGAGAATCCACAGCAGACAACTGCAATTAACACTAAACAGACTGCAGGCCAATTTTCAGCTTTCAGCGCTGTCACACTTTGAATGACAATTGCGCGGTCATGCAATATTGCACCCATATGACATTTTTGTAAATATTTTCACACAAATAGAGCTTTCTTTTGGTGGTATTTAACCACCTTCTGCCCGCTATATAAGGTGATGATGGGAGCGCGGCGGTTCTCTTGTTCTGGGAGGACGTAATATGACATCCTCCCACTCTAATGGCGCGGCGATTGGCGGTGTGCTGTGTCCCTGGGAAACAGCAGATCACTGTAAAGAGCCAATGACGTCGGCTCTGTCATGTGATCAGCTGTGTCCAATCACAGCTGATCACATGGAAATAGGAAATGCCGATTTTTGGCAGTCCTCTCCTCCCGCTGGCAGCTCGTGAGGAGAGGAGAGCCGATATCCAGCATTACTCAGAGCAGACATCTACACTGATCATCAGGGCAATGATGATCAGTGCCCTGATGATCAGTGTAGTCTCATCAGTGTCACCTGTCAGTGCCCATCAATGCCACCTGTAAGTGCCCATAAATGCCACATACCAGTGCCCATCAATGCCACATACCAGTGCCTACCAGTGCACATCAATGCCACATATCAGTGCCCATCAGAGCTGCCTTTCAGTGCTGCCTATCAGTGCCGGTCAGTGCCGTGAATCAGTGCTGCCTATCAGTGCCAGTCAGTGTCGCCTATCAGTGCCGCCAATCAGTGCCACCTATCAGTGTCAGTCAGTGCTGCCTATCAGTGCATGTCAGTGCTACCTATCAGTGCCCATCAGTGCCACCTATCAGTGCCTGTCAGTGCCGCCTAATGTTCCAATCAGTGCCGCCTAACAGCTCCAATCAGTGCCATCTATTAGTGCCAGTCAGTGCCACATAGTGCCACCTATCAGTGCCGCCTACCAGTGCCACATATGAGTGCTGCCTTTCAGTGCCCATCAGTGATGCCTGTCATACGACACAGCGGTCCCGGAGATTGCTGGGTGCGCGCTGGGGGGGAGGGAGCGCGCGGGAGGGCACACTCTGGGAGGATGTCATATGATGCCCTCCCAGAACTAGACAACCGCGCTGTAGCAGTCATTCAGCTATAGCGCGGTTGACAAGTGGTTAATCTCCCCACTCTGCAACATGCACTTCCTGCTTTTCCTTCTCACAGTTGCATCCTCTCTTCTCAAATTCCTTCACCCCTCTTCTCCGCTCACCAGCTTATATATATCACCCTCATTCCTGTCTTCACCTTACTACTCCACTCAACATTGGCTGCTAATTCTGAACCCACATATAATAAAACCTCCAGGACACTGGGACATATCTCTCCAAAAAAGTCATACTCCCATATTACCTCTCTCCCCCTTCTGCTTCTCCTAACATGGAGACATTTCCCCAAATTTTGGGCCTCCATCATTTTCCTTTGACCAACACACCCAGCACCCCCAATCCTCTTACAATGGCTGCAATCCACACAATCTGGTTTCTATTCCTCAAACCACCCTTCCCTTTTCTTGTGCCCTTTGGAATTCCTGCTCAGTCTGTAACAAACTCACTTCTGTTCATGACCTTTTTATCATTAATTCCTTTAACCTACTTGCAATTACTGAAATCTAGCTTCACGAATTTGACTTTCCTTCTCCTGCTGCCCTCTCCCATGGTGGCCTCCTCTGGACTCACTATCCAAGGCATAGTGGACAGAAAGGAGGTGGAGTTGGAATCCTCCTATACCCACAAAGCACTTTTCAGGTCCTTCAGTCACTTCCCTCTCAGTTCCTCTCCTCTTTTGAAGCTCACTGTATTCGTCTTTTCTCTCCAGTTTCTTTGAGAATTGCTGTTATTTATTGGCCTCCTGGAGCGGTATTGGGCTTCCATGACGACTTCTCTGCCTGGCTGCAGCAACTTTCTCTCTTCTGAAACTCCCACAATCATTCTCAGTGACTTTAACATCCCTGTTAATCTCAATACTCCTGCAACTTCTAAACCTCTGAGCCTAACCTTCTCTTTTGACCTAAAACAATGGACACACACAGGAGTGTATTTAGAATTGTGCTGCCCTAGGCAACACAAAAAATCTGCCGCCCACCCCCCTGGCATCCACCACCTTCTACCCAGCAGCCCCCCCACCTGCAACCCTCCTCACACATCAGGGCCCCCGCAACTTCCCTCTTCCCCAGGAAGAGACTCACCATCACAGTGGCTCCCTTCCCGGGGAGCCCAGGAGAAGCTGCATCCCTTATTCCAGGGGGCAGCGCCAACCCCTTTAAAAACGGCCAAACCAAACACCTTGTTTGCCTTGCTGCACATACGCCCCTGGACACATGCTTTTACTAACCCTGATGGCAACTGCCTTGATATTCTAATCTCCTACCTATGCACTCCTTGCAACATATCCAGCATTCCTTTTTCTCTCTCTGATCACTACCTTATTAGCTTCACTCTCTCCTTGTCTCCTCCTCCTTGCCTTCCAGCTAACAGTTACCGTAGAAACCTTCGCCATCATAACCCTTCTTTTATTTTTCTGCAACAGATTGTCTCTATGACAAAATCTCAGCCCTGTCTTGCCCCAACCTGGCAACTTCTGTCTACAACAGTTCACTGTCATCCACCCTAGACACATTGGCCCCCTTCACTACACACACCGCTACAACCCTGCCAAACAGACAATACCAAAAGCCTCAAAAAACGTAGCTCTTGAGCGTCTGTGACGTAAGACTAAGTCCCAGCAAAACTTCAACCAATATAAATCTGCCCTCCAAAAATACAATTCCTGCCTCCACACTGCCAAACAGACCTATTTTATCATTCTCATTAACACCTTCTCACCCAGTTTCTGTCAACCCTTTTCTACCTTTAACTCTCTACTTTGTCCTTCCTTGGATATTCATTGTACAGATATCCCTCTCACCTTACACTTCTTGTCCAACTGCATGATCAATACTTCCCTTGTTTAACCAAGCTACTATAGAGGAAGTCACTTTACTTTTTTCTAATGCTGACCTAACCCCTGGACCCTGTTCTCTCCCAAATACTACAGTCACCCTCTGACTCTATCCTACACTCTTTAACTCGTATCTTCAATCTCTCCCTTTCTACTGGCATCTTCCCCAACATCCTAAAACATGTACTAATCACCCCCATACTTAAAAAGGCCTCACTGCACACCACCAATCTTAACAATCTAAAACCCATCTCCTTACTCCCTTTTGCATCCAAACTCCTTGAACATCTAATCTACAGCTGCCTGAGCTGCCACCTCATTGATAATTACCTTTTTGATCCCCTTCAGTCTGGATTTCACAGAAACTGCTCTCCTAAAACTCACAAATGACTTACTAACAGCTAAAACCAACAGTCACTATTCCGGAACCTTACTCTTGGACCTCTTTGCTACCTTTGATACAGTTGTCCACTCCCTCCACCTCAAAAAACTCAATTTCCTTGGACTCTGTGACTATACTCTCCATCGGTTCACATCTTACCTTTCGCAGCGCACCTTCATTGTCACTTACAACTCTACTTATTCCTCTCCTATTCTTCTTACCATCCAGATCATGCCGCCTCAACCTCTGCAACATCTCCAGAATATGCCCCTTTTTAAGCAATGACATCACAGATCTTCTAATTCACTCCCTGGTTATCTCTCGCCTCGAGTACTGCAACTCCCTTCTCATTGGATTGTCTTTACATAGACTATCCCCCTTCAGTATAGAGAGAAAACAGGTGGCGCACACACCTAGTGCATTATCCAAGGTTTATTGTAGGAATTAAATCATAAAAATATACTCACAGACGAAGCATGTATCTAAAAAGCATAGAAAAATGACAATGGCCACAATGGCGGGCATCAACAGCAGGCGGGGATGCCTCAGAGGCATCAACAGCAGGGCTCTTACTTCACTTTCCATTCATCGTGCATCAGCATCAGAGGTTGGTCATCAGCTCTGAGGAAAGGGATTCGTCCCCGAAACACGTCTGACAGTGAGAACACCTTGCCCGCCATTGTGGCCATTGTCATTTTTCTATGCTTTTTAGATACATGCTTCATCTGTGAGTATATTTTTATGATGTAATTCCTACAATAAACCTTGGATAATGCACTAGGTGTGTGCGCCACCTGTTTTCTCTCTATCCAGTGGCTGATTTCCCCGTCTGAGGAGGGCTGCACCCCTGGAACATTTCCTTTTGGTTGTCACTGTCCTGGTACCCTTGGCTTCCCTTTTGGCTGTGCATATCCTGAGGCGCTGGAGAGTACATACGCTATCCCCCTTCAGTCCATCATGAATGCTGCTGCCAGACTTATCCACCTCATCAACTGTTCAGTGTCTAGTACCCCTCTCTGCCAATCCCTCCACTGGCTTCCATTCACCCAATTAATAAAATTCAAAGTAATAACAACAACTTACAAACCCATTCAAAACTCTGCCCTTAACTACATCATTAACCTGGTCTCAGAATATCAAACAAACTGCTCTCTTCAGTCCTCCCAAGACCTCCTGCTCTCTAGTTCCCGTGTCATCTCCTCCCATGGTCACCTCCAGGATTTCTCCTGAGCTTCTCCCATCCTATGGAACTCCCCGCCCCAATCTGTCCAACTATCTCCTAGTCTGTCCACCTTTTAGACGATCCCTGAAAAACCTTCTCTTTAAAGATCCTGCTTTTTTTCTTCCTCCATCAGCTCATCCCTCACAGCTATTACCTTTTGTATCACTTGACCCTCCTTCTTAGATTGCATGCTCTAACAAGCAGGGCCCTCGAACATTTCTTTTGCACATCTCTCGCAATGTTTGTTTTATTTATGTTTTTATCCATTTGTATTTGCGGGGATCTCTTAAAGCATGTTCTTCACTGCAGTACAGTTTCAGTTATTACCTAGTATTTTGGTATTTGTGACTCCCTGATTCACTATTTGGGGATGTGGGGGACCCCGTAGTTGTACCACTGATTCTGGAGGACATAATATGTATGTCTAGTAATCCCACAGCAGTTACACCACATGATATCCAGTAGTATCAAGCCTATCGTGATTCTATTTCAGCTATGAATGCCAAAGAACCTTATACAGTAGAGCAAAAGGAGCTCTTGGATCCGAGGTGCTCCTGAATAATATCCCAGTGGAGTTAACCCCTAAGTGGGGAAGGCATGCAGTGATCTGTTTTGTAGGTCAGATATGGAGGTGAGCGTTTGATACTGCTTGTGAAGGATATCATGTGATGCAAATGTGCATATAACTCAAGATAGCATTAAGTGGATTGTTTGTTATGGACTTATTAATGCACTGGACTTTATTATTTTATTTAGTAGATTTGCACCACTATTCATTGTATTAATGTAATTATCTTATTTAGGTTTCCAAAACTATTAACTATATGCTCTATATGTTGTTGAAATATTTGAATAACTATATTAATATTCAGGTATTGCAGGTTATTTTGAAGCATAAAAACACAATCACAAGGTGCATGGTACAGGAATTTATTGTATTTATATTTTATTTTTTACTTACTTTTCATCTATTTTGGTTCAATATATCATTGTAAATGAGTGGTAAGCTGATAATTTGTATAGGAGGTTTCCACCACTATTCACACATAAGTAAATTAGTTACTTATCATTAGGAGTTCTACCACTAGTCACACATATTGGAAAAATCGAGGTAGCACTACACTTTTTTGTACACACACATCAGTGTTTAGCAGCAGTAAACACAACATAACATAACATAACATAACATAGACAGTCTGATACATTGCAAGATTACATTTATCGGAGTAGCACGGTGGTACTTGTACATATATTTATTACAGAACCCCATCGGTAATCTCCCGCATCCTTGCAGATACTGAGGACAAATGCTGAAAAGGCGGAATTCATATCTTAATCATATCTTCTGGGTCTGCCCCAAGAGTAAACAGTTCTAGTCACAAGTTATTCAAAAACTCACAGACATTGATATTAGTCACAACCCAGCCTCTTGTTTGCTTCACCTCATTTAAATTCCAAAATTCAGATACAAAATCCATATTTACAATATATATGTAAAGCGATGTGTAAATTGATGGTGCTACATAAGTACCTGTAATAAATAAATAAATTAGTCTATCTGCTTAATGTGGTTAAATCCTGCATTCTGTGCACATGGATACAGACCTCCCCTTCCACTGTTTCCCAATAGTTTGCCATGGTCAATGAATAACTCTACACAAAATTATATTGTTACATACAATAGTTACATAGTTGGTAAAGCTGAATAAAGACACTGGTCAATCTAGTTCAACGTGTGTGTGTGTTAATGTCAATACCATTTTCCCTATCCCTGTATTTTTAGAATTTTTCTGTACTCCCTGCTGACACCACCAACTGCAGAATGGAGTTCCACATACACACTGCTATAACAGTAAAGAACCCTTTACACAGTTTGAGATTGAACTGCATCTTGTCCAACTTCATTGTTTGGCCATGTCTTTCCTCCCAATGTTAAAGTCTCCATTTAACGAATTGTATATTGCAATCAGATCCTCTCTTACGCGCATGTTCTTCAGAGAGAATAGAATTAATATTTGTAGTCCGAACAGGTTAAACAAAATTGGTCCCAGCAAAGAGCCCTGGGGCACACTGCTCACAACTCTAGACCATTCAGAAAATATGCCATTAATCACCAACCTTTGCACTTTGTCCTGAAAGTAGTTTTATATCCAGGTACATACGATATCATCAAAGACAAATGATCTCCATTTGTAAATTAATCATTTATGTGGTAGTATATCAAATTCCCTGGAGAAATCTAAATATACTATGTCCACAGGCCTTTCTTTATTCAAACCTCCTCACAGAATGTTGAAAGGTTGGTATGGCAAGAATGGTCCTTCATAAATCCATGTTGGTTACCACTAATGATACTATTCTCATTAGCTAATTATTGGATGTGGTTTCATATAATTTCTTCCGATAGTTTACTATTGATATTAGGCTGATTGGTCTGTCGTTTTCAGGTATATATCTTGGCACATACACATTTGTATTGTGTATTTTTTCTGGATTTTTGGTTGATATTCTGTCTCTATTATTTAAAATACACCTATGATTAAAATTATAGACCCTTTATTTCTTTGTAAGTGGGCAAACTTACAAAATTTGCAGGGGATCATATAATTATTTCCCCCACTGTACTTAAGTCCATACTCATGATTTTTTTCAGTGTTAAAACAGCTCATTGTCAAAATTAGAAATTTTAATTTAAAAATGTTACAGTTTTTTTTTATTTATCTTTGCTATCACCAAGAGTACTGAAGATCCTTGCCATGGCAAAGTGCAGTGGGAGGATCTTATGTCATGTCACATGTCACTTTCAATGTAGTTCTGTGCATACAGTAAAGCAGTGACAGGCTTACTCCTATCTACACTGCTCAAAAAAATTAAAGGAATACTTTTTAATCAGAGTCAAGTCAATTAAACTCCTGGGATATTGATCTGGCCAGTTAAGTAGCAGAGGGGGTTGTTAACCTCCCTGGCAGTATTCCCGAGTTTAGCACAGAGTTAACTATCAGTGCCAAAAGCGGTAACCCCGAGCTACACTCAGGATTACCCTGCAGCGTTGCTCTGGAATTCCCTCGATCACTTACCTTGTCCTGCGCTCCCGCGATGTGGCCCCTGCAGCATCCCAGGCCATCTCCTCCGGCCGATGCTGGCAACCGTCTTGGTCCCTGTGAGTGGCGGGACGTAAGGGGGCCGGAACCGGCGGGAAATTTAAAAAGTGACATTCACTAATACACTAAAATCACATAGTAAAACATTTCAAAGCATTTCACATACATTTTATCCCTACTGCTTTGTCCTGTGCCCTGCCTGCATTTTTACTGTTCTTTCTGACTGGAAACTGAGAAAAGTCCATGGTGTCCAAAAAGCGGCCCTTTATGTCAAAAGCGGTTTTAGACCAGCTAGAATACAGCGATAGTAAATCAGAGCCACTTGCAGAATTGAGTGATAATGATTTGTGGGGAAATTCGTCATCAGACACTGAAAATGATTTTGCGACTAAGCTCAGTGATGTGCGAACTTGATGCTATATTTCAAATTTCAGTGTTTTTGGTTTGATTATATTATTGAATTAAATTTATTATTATTATAATATTTTTTATGATTATTTATTTTTTTATAATTTATGATTTCGTGTTTCAAATTTTATCATACCCAGGATGTTTACTAGACTCTTGTCTGGACAGATTTCGGTGAGTTATTCCTAAAAATTACAGGCCTACAATAAAAAATGACATATTTCCATGCAAAAAAATGTACCGATTTCAGTACAGAAATATGGACATAATCGTACCACTAGGGAGGTTAATCAGTTTCAGCTGCTTTAGTGTTAATGAAATTAACAACAGGTGCACTAGATGGGCAACAATGAGATGACCCCCAAAACAGGACTGGTTTTACAGGTGGAGGCCGCTGACATTTTTTTCCTACTCATCTTTTCTGACTGTTTTTCACTAGTTTTGCATTTGGCTAGGGTCAGTGTCACTACTGGTAGCTTGAGGCGATACCTGGACCCTACAGAGGCTCAGGCCGTCCAACTCCTCCAGGATGGCACATCAATATGTGCCATTGCCAGAAGGTTTGCTGTGTCTCCCAGCACCATCTCAAGAGCATGGAGGAGATTCCAGGAGACAGGCAGTCACTCTAGGAGACCTGGACAGGGCTGTAGAAGGTCCTTAACCCATCAGCAGGACCGGTATCTGGTCCTTTATGCAAGGATGAACAGGATGAGCACTGCTAGAACCCTACAAAATGATACCCAGCAGGTCACTGGTGTGAATGTCTCTAACCAAACAATCAGAAACAGACTTCAGGAGGGTGGCCTAAGGGCCCGATGTCCTCTAGTGGGCCCTGTGCTCACTGCCTGGCACCATAGAGCCTAATTGGCATTTGCCATTGAACACCAGAATTGGCAGGTCCACCACTGGCACCCTGTGCTTTTCACAGATGAGAGCAGGTTCACCCTGAGCACATGTGACAGATGTGAAAGGGTCTGGAGAAGCCGTGGAGAACATTATGCTGCCTGCAATATCATTCAGCATGACCATTTTGGTGATGGGACAGAGATGTTCTGGGGAGGCATATCCATGGAGGGATGCACAGACCTACGCTGGTGCAGTGGGTCCTGGGTTCATCCTGGTGCACGACAATGCCTGGCCTTATGTTGCAAGAGTATGAAGGCAGTTCCTAGAGGATGAAGGAATTGATACCATTGAATGGCCCTCATGCTTGCCTGACCAAAATCCAATAGAACGCCTCTGGGATATCATGTCTTGGTCCACCCGATGCCACCAGGTCACACCTCAGACTGTCCAGGAGCTCAGTGATGCCCTGGTCCAGATCTGAGAGGAAATACCCCAGGACACCATCCATTATCTCATTAGGATCATGCGTTGTCAAGCATGCATACAAGCACGTGGGGGCCATACAAACTACTGAGTACCATTTTGAGTTGCTACAATTAAATTTCAGCAAAATGGACTAGCCTACTGCATCATTTTTTCACTTTGATTTTTGCGGTGTCTTTGAATTCAGTCCTCTGTAGGTTGATAATTTTCATTTCCACCAAACTATGGGGCATTCTTATGTTCCTTTTTTTTTTTCCATATATATTTAGTAACCATTCGCTTGATTGTCCTAAAATACACCCCTGGAAGATTAATGGGAATCATCTGGAATTTATACAGTATCTTAGGGAGAATTACCATTTTTATCAGATTAATACGGCCCAGCCAGGAGGGATTTCCTCCACCCATTTTCCTCAATTCCTCTCTGATTTCATTTAACATTGGGATATAATTAGCTTTATAGAGATTCTTCTGTGAGGGAGTGAGTTTTACTCCCAGGTACTTTATTTCTCTATTTTTCCATATAAAGGGAAACTCTCTCTGTATATTTTCTTTTTCACTTTTTGGAAGATTTATATTTAATATCTCTGTTTTGCTCGGGTTGATTTTTAAATTTGACATTTCCCCATATTCCTTCAGTGTTTTCATTAAGTTAGGAAGTGTTATCCTTGGGTTTCCAACATAGAATAATAAATCGTCCGCAAATGCGGCTATCTTATGTTCTATCTTTCCAACATTTATTCCCTTTATATCTATATTTTTCCTAATTGTTGATAACAGGGGTTCCAGTGATAAAACAAACAACAGTGGGGACAGTGGGCATCCCTGTCTGGTTCCATTTGACATTGAAAAGGTCTCTGATCTCTCTCCGTTTACCATTACCATCGCAGACGGTCCTTCATACAATCTTCCAATCCACTTTCTCATCCTACTACCCAATCCCAGGACCTCCAGTGTATCCATCATAAAACTCCAGTTAACCCTATCGAACGCCTTCTCCGCATCTATCGAGAGCAGCACTACTGGATTTTTTTCCATTTTACTCTTCTGTATAAGCATCAGGGACCTCAACCCATTATCTCGACCCTCTCTTCCTCTAACAAAGCCCACCTGGTCTCCATGAATCCAATCTGGCATCAGATCCCTTAACCTATTCGCCAATACTTTTGCATACAGCTTCGTATCTACGTTCAATAGCGATATCGGTCTATAACTTGCACAATGGGTGATATCTTTACCTTCCTTATGTATTAGGACCACCTGTGCCAGAAGGGATTCCTCTCTTATTTCCATCTCTCCCCCCAACGCCTCCATATATCTCTTTAATTTGGGTAGCAGTAAATTACTGTATTTTTTATAATACCTCACAGTATATCCATCTGGGCCTGGGCTTTTTCCCGTCTTAAAGCTTTTTAATGCTATTTTTAGTTCTTCCTGCGTGATTTCGGATTCTAAGGAGTTTAATAGTTCTTCACTCAATTTTGGTAATCCTGCATTTCTTAAATAATCCCTTCTTTTATCAATATTTGTCATTTTATCTTTATTTATAACATCCTTAGGGGCAATATTATATAATTTACTGTAGTAATTTTTAAATACCTTTGCAATATCTTTAGTTGGATGGACTAACTCTCCCTTGGAGTTTTTTATTTTATCTATATAATTCCTATTCTTCTTTCTCCTCAAGGCTCTCATCAGATATTTTCCTGGTCTGTCTCCCCATCTATATCTTTCACCAATGATCTTATTAAAAGTTCTCATTTTTTCTTCCTCCATTACTTTCTCTAGTTCTTCTCTCTTTTTTATCACTCTTTGCTCTATCTCTCTCCTTATGTTATTTTTATGTAGGAGTTCCATCTCAGCTATTTCCTTCAAAAGCCCACTGATCTTCTCGCGTCTTTCCCTTTTTTTCTTTGCCCCAATCGCAATAAGGATTCCTCTTACATATGCTTTATGTGCCTCCCACACTGTAGCTAGTGATACATCCTCTGTTTCATTTTCCTCAAAGAACCTCTCTATCTCCTCCCTGATCTTCCGGTCAGTATCTGGATCTGTGAGGAGTGTCTCATTCAACCTCCATGATAAGCCACCTGACCTTTTCCCTCCCCATTTTAATTCCATTACTACAGGTGCATGGTCCGAGATAGTTTTTGCTTCTATTTCTGCTTTAACCAAATCCTCAACAAGTCGATGGTCCACCAAAATATAGTCCAATCTAGAGTATGTCCTATGTACACTAGAGAAGAAAGTGTAATCTCTCTCTCTCATGTGGACAATTCTCCAGCTATCCACCAGTTGGCACTCTTTCATCACCCTTTTCAATGATCCCATGGACCTATTTCCCCCTCTCTGTACTCCAGATGTTGTATCTATTTGTGGATCCATACATATATTAAAGTCACCCGCCACTATTAGATATCCCTTTCCAAAATCCATCAATCTTCTCATAACCCCTTTCAAAAACATCTCTGGCTTCCTATTAGGGCAATATATGTTAACAAGCGTACATTCTATGTCATGTAATTTACCCTTCAAAAACAAATACCTCCCCTCCGGGTCTGTCTTTCTCTCTTCCAGTTCAAACCTGATGTTTTTTGCAAATCCTATAGCTACTCCCTTAGCTCTCTTATCTGGGGAATCTGCATAATACCATGTCGGGTGTTGTCTAGAGTATAACTTAATATTTTTTTTTAACTCTAGATGTGTTTCCTGCAAAAAAACAACTGAGGCCTCTCTATGTTGTAGTTCTCTATATAGTCGAAATCTTTTACCTGGGCAATTTAATCCATTTACATTATGGGTTACGAAGCGTATTTCCTCCATATTTTATTTACCTTCTTCCTATTTTACCATTTCCTTTCCTCTTTCCCTTCCCTATACCTCTTCTCTCGTACCAGATGTCAGTTTTAAAACTCCCTATCCCCAGTCCCCCCCCTCTTCTCTCCCTCCCCTTCTCCCCCCCCCTCCATCCCCCCCACCTCCCTCTCCCCCCCTCCCCTCCAACACCACGAACCCCTCCCCCCTTCCCCCTCCCCCCTAATAGGTTTTTTATTTGCCTATAAATCATCTGTGGAAAGAGTCCCACTTTTGATTCCTATCTGGGGGCTCAGCTCCGTCCATGTGCCGCTCACCTTCCCCCCCTCCTCCCCGTTGTCCCTCTATCTATTTGCTCTCTGTTTTCTCTTCTAACTAGCTGCCATTCTTCTTTTCCCAACATAAATAACTCTCTCTCCTCCTCTTCCCATCCCGGTATCTCTATTCTCTGCAGTTCAAATTTATTACAAAAGTCTTTCATATCTTCAGAGGATCGCAAAAAAGCTGTGACTCCATCTTTCCATCCAATTAAGCATGCTGATCGACCCCATCTATATTGCACATTCTGTTTCTTCAACAGTTCCAATAATGGTTTCAACGATCTCTTTCTTCTCAATGTCTCAGCTGCTATGTCTGCAAAAATTTGAATATTTTTCCCTCCATAATTGATATTCGTTCTTCCTTTAATCTTCCTCCATATCTCGTCCTTATCTCTATAATTATGGAACCGAACGATTATATCTCTTGATTTTTCTGGGCCTTTTTCTTGTTGAAGCTTTCCTATCCTGTACATACCGTCTAATTTATACATTTCCGCACCAGATCTGTCCATTATGGCATTCAAGATTTTTCCTGTGATCTCCTTTAGATCTTCCCCCTGTTGCAGCTCTGGGACTCCTCTTATTCTAATGTTATTTCTCCTGTCCCTATTTTCTTGATCCTCCATCATATAAAGCAGTCTTTTTTGTTCCTTCCGAGTATCTATTATCAGTTTTTCTAATTTTGGGATAATTTGGGTATGGGATTTAACTGTTTCCTCCGTTTCTTCCACTCTAGATAGCAACTGTCCCATTTCTTTCCGAATTATCCCCATCTCTTGCTTTATAGATTTTTCTAAATTTCCAAACATCTCCGCCATTTCCTTTTTATTTGGTATTTGCAGTTCTTTTTCAGTTTCTCCCAACTCCATACTTTCCAGTGTTTGTTGGCTATTGTTAGCTGGTCCCAGGGAAGATCTTAAGCTATTGTCTAAGCTTATTTCCAGTTCACTTCTATCACTTATTTCCTGGATTTTTACTGGAGTTAGTTTCCCCTGCGACGTGTATTTTTTTATTGTTCCAGTTTGGGAGTTCTTAGGCATATTTCCTTTACTATTTTTCCCTTTCATGTCGCATATAGGATTATTAGAGCTTTTTCAAGATTCTGGGGTATATACTTAAAACTGTCACTGCTTTCTTCAGACCCTCTCTGGGAATTCCCTTCTTATTCTTTATGTTGGATGTCAGTTGGTCAGTAGCACAGCTTGAAAAACTAACACTTGGGGGAGACCCACAGCTCTCACTCACCCTTCTGGAGTAGCTTCCGAGTTGCAGTCCTGGGATGCCCTTTCTCCTGCTGCCTTGTCCTCCTCTTCCAGGGAATTCCCTTGGGTCTCTTTGTCCTCCTCTGCATATACCCCGAGATATCCCTGGAGACAGCTCTGCTGTGAATGTCGGCTCTTCCCCTGCCTCCTAAGACGCCGGCCGGTCTCTTTCTCTCCCAGCTGTACACCTCGGCAGCCCACGTGGTATCGCCACTCCTCCTTGTCTCCCGGCAACCTCACACTCTCTCACCAGGATCACCGCATGCAGAGTTCATAGGGGAAGGACACGCTCCTTCTCTACTCTCCGGTCAACAGCCGCATCACCGCCGGGATCTCCCCTCTCCTCAGGTCAGTCTCCAGCCGCCCTCCGACTCAGCTAGTCAGTCTCTCGGGACAAATTAGGGAGGATAGGTGGGGGAGGCTATCGGAGAGTTCCTATACTCCGCTCTCCTGTGCCGCCATGTTCGGGCTCCGCCCCCCCTCTTTTCCTGTATTCTTATGTTCCTAACACATTATCCAGCCCATATCAGTATAGATATCCAGCATGCTATTTTTCCCCAGAGATCTGATGTGTTTTCAAAGTGTTCCTTTAAATTTTTTGAGCAGTGTATTTAGAATAGCCTGGGCTTCAAAGAATTGAGCTGTGGATGGGTGGGGAAAGGATCGGCCAGACAGTATTCACCCCACCAGAGGCAGTGATGATGTAATGATGTTGTCGCTGTATGCCCAATCTTTAATATGGCTTAATCATGGAGAGTGGGCAGAAGAGTCCAGTCCTGAAAAACAAAAAATGCTTAAAATATTTTCTTTTCCGTGGTGGGTGTTGATTTGAAAACATTTTTGGGAAAGGCAAATGCCTGACAAGCATGGCCGAATCTAGGGGGGTGCTGTGCCCCCCAAGAATTTAGCTGTGCCCCCCCAGGCTGGCTTTCTCACAGATGTTGTGCCTGCCTGATGAGCTCCTCTCCCCATCCCCGTACTCAGGGCCAGGAGAATCGAAGGGCAGGGTGGTAGAGTGTAGTGAAGGTGACAGGACAAATGACAGCGGCAGGGAGGAGGTACGAGCTGTACTGTGCTCTCCCTTCTTGTCTCCTCTATACAGCAGATGAGAAGGGATTGCTCATACATTGGTGTGTACACTGACTGTACCCAACCCCTACCTCCATGTTCTACTGCTGGGAGATAGTGTGCAGGTAAGGAAAGAGTGTATAAA
Source organism: Staurois parvus (assembly GCF_062004578.1). NCBI lineage: Eukaryota > Metazoa > Chordata > Amphibia > Anura > Ranidae > Staurois > Staurois parvus. The sequence goes on from NW_028318393.1 coordinate 2,478,757, forward strand.
CGATCCGATGTAAGAGCGATCCCTTCTCATCTGCTGTATAGAGGAGTGCTCTAACGACAGGATGGGAGAGCATAACATGGCTCGCACCTTTTAACAAATCCTGGGGGGTTGGGGAGTGGACCTCATGGCAGGGGAATTGTATACAATGCTAGAAGTTGGTATGGGGGGGAGTTGGTTTCTGCTAGGAGAGAGGAGGGGAGAGGATTTGTGCTAGGAGGGGGATTGGAGGGATTTATGCTAGGAGGGGGGATTTGTGGGAGAGGATTTGTTCTGGGAGAGGGGATTTTGAGAGAGGACTTGTGTTGTAAGGGCGATTGATTTGGGGGTGAGAATTTTTTGCTGGGAGGGGGTATGATGGTAATTGATCTAAGAGGGGGAATAAGGGAATTGAGTTAGGAAGGGGTGGGGGATTTTGGCTAAGCGGGGGGATTTGAACTAGGAGGGGGAATTTGGGGGGGGGATTTGTAGTAAGGAATTGTGCTAGGATGAAAAATTTGAGGATGTGTGTGTGTGTGTGGGGGGGGGGATCATTTTTGGGTGGGGTAGATTAGTGCTGGGGGGAAATTGGGGGGATTTTTTTTAATTTAAATATTTATTGATTTTTTAGATAAACAAATTGTACAAAACATACTCTTTAAAACATTGACACATTATCAATACATTTATAATTTCATTCCCCCCCCAAACTATATACCACCCCCCCCCCCCCATCCAACCCTACACCCCCTCTGCTCTGCATTTTCCTATTCCTTTCTGGAGATCCTAATCCCTATAAAAGAAGAAAAAAAGTGTAACCATATTATTCTATGTTAGTCCCCCATAAACTCTATAATTAACTTTGACTTTTTGAATTCCTCCCATTTGTTCCATCTTATCTTCATTCATATGGTAAAGTTCCTCCAATTTACATATTTGATCCACCCTATCAACCCAATCTTTTATTTTCGGTGCCTCCTGTCTCCTCCAGAACTTGGGTATCAATCCCTTTGCTGCATTCAAATAATACAGTAAACCAGATTTTTTAGATTTTTTGGCTGAAAGCTTGGTACTATGAAAAAGGTAAGTCTCTGGGTCTAATAGAATATCAACCTCTGTAATTTTCTGAATCAGACTTACTATTTTCTCAATTCTCTTGAATTTTAGGACACACCCATCATATGTGATACATTGTGCCTCTACCTCCACACCCCCGCCAACATAAAGGTGAACTATCTGCACTCAATCTATGTGCCACACTCCGTGTAATATACCAGCTTGCCAGACATTTATAGTTCATTTCTACCTCCTGCATATTTATATTTCCATGGATTAATCTATACATTTTCCTATGTTTTTCCACATCTATTATTACACCTATATACCTTTTCCATTTTTCTATATATGGAAGCCTTATATCTGTGTTTATTTCAATGAGAATCTTATATACACTATCCCATCTCCCCGTGTGTCTAATAAACGCTCAAAGGGGTTCCAATCCTCTCTTGTTCTTAGAGGCTGTGGAAGCTTCCCTATAAAGTGTTTCAATTGAAAATAACGCCACTCATCCATTTTCGTGAAAACGTCCTTTTTTTCAATTCCTTAAGTGAACCCATTTCCTCCCCCACCATTATATCCCTTAATTGTGCATCTTCCTTCTTAATCCACTTCCCTGTGATACCTTCTTTACCCGGGGGGGGGGGAAACTCTGTAGACCCTAAGGGCATTAACAATTAATTCAATTCCCATCCCATCTGTTTGTGTAGAACATCCCAAACTCTTAAAACATTTAATGTGAACAAACTTGTGCTATCTGCTTATCCTCGGTATTGTGGCGCTAACCATACAATTCTACTTAAATTGATATTACTTAGTATATTTTCTATTTTAACCCAGCTTTTCCCTTTTGCATTATATGTCCAGTCAAAAATTCTCACCATTATTACCGAGTTATAATATCTTTTCAAATCTGGTACTCCCAGTCCACCTTTTTCTTTATTTCTACATACAATTTCATGGCTTATTGTTGGTTTTTTATTCCTCCAAATATATCTTAACATTTTTTGAATTGTTCTAAAACATACTTCTGGTAGTTTAATTGGTATCATTTGAAATTTATATAAAATTTTTGGAACAACCACCATTTCTATCAAATGTATACAACCTATCCATGACGGGGTTCCCCCTCCTAATTTCCTTAGTTCATCCTTGATCTCATTTAACAATGGGATATAATTTAATTTATATCATTTCTTGGAGGATACAGTTAATTTTATTCCTAGATATTTTAATTCGTTTTCTCTCCAAACAAAGGGAAATTCCTCTTGTATCCTATTTTTCTTTCTAATTGGAAGGTTTATATTTAAAATTTTATATCTCCCCATACTCTTTCAATGATTTCATTAAATTTGGCAATGTTATCCTTGGGTTCCCCACATAAAACAACATATCATCTGCATAAGCTGCTACCTTATGCTCTGTGTCTACTATCCATATTCCTTTTATATCCATATTATTCCTTATTGTAGCCAATAGAGATTCTAATGACAAAACATATAGAAGTGGAGACAGAGGGCATCCCTGTCTTGTTCCATTTAGCATCCCGTAATACTCTGATAAATCCCCAATAACCATGATTGCTGCAGAGGGTGACTATATAACTTCCTTATCCATTCTCTCATTCTATCTCCTATTCCCAATACTTCCAATGTATCCATCATATACTGTATCCCAATCTACTCTGTCAAATGTCTTTTCAGCATCAATCGAGAGCACCACCGCAGGGGTTTTCTCTTTTCTGCTTTTTGTATGAGAAACAGGTATCTCAGTCCGTTATCTCTACCCACTCTCCCTGGGACAAAGCCTACTTGATCTATGTGTATCCATTCCAGCATTAGGTCTTTCAACCTGTTTGCCAGAACTTTTGCATATAATTTAGTATCAGCGTTCAATAAAGAAATTGGTCTGTAACTAGAGCAGTGAGTAACATCCTTACCTTCTTTATGAATGAGAACTACATGTGCTTGTAGGGATTCCTTCCTCATTTCCATCGCTCCCCCCAATGCATTCATATATATCCTCAAATTAGGTACTAATAGTTCTTTATATTTTTTTTAATACTTCACAGTATATCCATCTGGACCTGAACTTTTCCCAGCTATAGTACTTTTTAGTGCTAGTTGTATTTCTTCCTGCGTTATTTCTAATTCTAGGGATTTTAATTGTTCCTCGCTTATTTTTGGTAGTCCTGCATTTTTTAAATATGTCCATCTTTTTTCTATTTTTCCTACTCCATCTTTATTTATAGAACTATGGGGAGTAATATTATATAGATTGCTATAGTATTCTTTAAACACTCTAGCAATATCTTTAGTACACTAATTCTCCTTTGGGGTCTCTTATTTTCTCTATATAGTTTCTAGATTTTTTTTTTCTCTGAGCCCTCATTAAATACTTTCCTGGCCTGTCTCCCCATCTATACCTCCAACTTATCATTTTATTAAATACTCTTTTCTTATCTTCTTCCAGAAAATTATTTAATTCTTCTCTTTTATTTATTACCCTCTGCATAGTCTCTTTTGTTACTCTTTTGTTAAGTTTATGTGTCTGCACTAGATCACAGAGTTCCCCGAGAAGCGCATTAATTTTTTCTCTTCTTTCCCTCTTCTTCCTTGCTCCAATCGCTATTAGGATTCCTCTAATATAGGCCTTATGAGCCTCCCATACCGTTGCTACAGACACATCCCCTGAATAATTTTCTTCAAAAAATTGCTCTATTTCTTTTTTAATCTTTTGATCCGTCTCTTGATCCAGAAGAAATGTTTCATTTAACCTCCATACTTTTCCCCCAATCAGCTCCTTTCCCCATAATTGCATTGTGAAGGGGGCATGGTCCGATATTGACATTACTTCTATTTTTACTTTGACCAAAGCCTGAATAAGTCGATGTTCCAGCAATATACAGTGAGGAACAGAAGTATTTGAACACCCTCCGATTTTGCAAGTTCTCCCACTTAGAAATCATGGAGGGGTCTGAAATTCACATTGTAGGTGCATTCCCACTCTGAGAGACAGAATTAAAAAAAAAAATCAGGAAATCACATTGTATGATTTTTAAAGAATTAATTTGTCTTGCACTGCTGAACACAAGTATTTGAACACCTAAGAAACAGCAAGAATTCTGGCTCTCAAAGACCTGTTACTGTGCCTTTAAAAAGTCCACCTCTACTCCACTCATTAATCTAACTTAGTAGCACCTGTCTGAGCTCTTTAAAGACACCTGTCCCCCCCACAGTCAGTCAGACGCCAACTACTACCATGGGCAAGACCAAAGAGCTGTCAAAAGACACCAGTGCTTTCTATATGTACCTCCTACTGTCACCCCTTGTGAATAAACCCTTCACATCGCTGCTGCTAGTACCCGCCCACTACCCTTACCTCATCCTCTGTGAACTAAACGTGAGATTCCTTCACAGTTTATATACAAACAATGATCCACAATTTGGACAACATAAAAGAAATCAAAGCAAATATATATTAAATCGCATTAATTGAAAATAGCATTTATCATATTAAAACTAATCAAGGAAAATTTTATTCTTTAATCCAATATGAAAATCTAAATAAAATTCATAAAAATTTAATAAAAATACAAAATAAAATAAAAATTAAAATAAAAATAAAGATAAAAATAAAAATGAAAATACAAAATAAAAAATAAATAAAAAATAAACAAAAAATAAAAAATACAAAATAAAAAATAATAAATAATAAAATAAAATAAAAATATAAAAAATAATATAAAAAATAAAATAAAAAATAAAAATTTAAATAAAAAAAAAAAATGACAAATGAAAATAAAAATAATAATAATAATGAAAATCTAAATAAAAATGAAAATCAAATAAAATAGTGCTCAAATAAACAAAATTAAAACACATAAAAATTTTTTTGAAACTATAACACCAGAAACCTATATTGGATGCAAACATTAACCTTCCACTGAGTAGAGTGACTGACACCCACCGAGAATAATAATAATGATCTCAGTCAATCTATTCACCAATTGGACAAGAAACAATTAATGTCAATCTCTGCATTTAAACCTTTGGGGACCAATGTCCCCATATTGTAAATCCACTTAGTTTCATTTTGTGAGATGCCTATCAACATATCCCCTCCTCTCCACGGCTTCTCCACTGTATCTATTCCACAAAATTTTAAGCAGGTTGGATCCCTATTATGACAGACCCTAAAGTGATGTGATAAACTGTGATACTTAAATCCTTTTTTGATGTTTCTAATATGCTCTCCCAATCTCACAGATAATTTTCTAGTGGTTCTCCCTATATATTGAAGGTTACAAGAACATTCAAGCAAATAGGTAACATGGTTAGTGTCACATGATATAAACTTCTTAATTTTATAAGATGAACCAATAGAGCTTGATTTGAAACTATCAAAGTGTTTTTTATTTTTATCCCCTTTCAAAAGCCTACATGCTGAACATCGTCCGCATTTGAAAAAAACAACTCTGTCCAAAAAGGTGGCTATTTTCCTCAGTTTATCAGGAACATTCTTTACCAACTTATCCCTTAATACAGGAGGTCTTCTATAGATGAAACTAGGCCTTTCCGGAAGTAGTTTATTCAAAACATCATCTCTTTTTAGAATCGGCCAGTGCTTTCTTATAATCCTTTCCACTAATTTAAATTGGCGAGAATAACTCGTAATAAAAGTCATATCTCCCATATTATTATTATTATACAGTATTTATAAAGCGCCAATAGTTCGCTCAGCGCTGTACATTACAAATGCCTATCTTTAGACTGTTTGACCAGCAGATCTTCCCTATTCATTCTCTTGACCTGTTCTAGAACACATTGCAAGGACTGATCTTTATAACCTTTTTCTCTAAATCTATTCAGTAACATATCAGATTGATTTTGAAATACCTTATTGTCATCACAGTTACGTTTTAACCTAATAAGTTGACCTTTAGGAATGGCCTTAAGCCAATTCCTGTGATGACAGCTATGGTTAGGAATGTACCCATTCCTGTCAACATCTTTAAAGTGGGTCTTAGTAACAAATCTATTTCCTTGCCTGTACACCATCAGGTCCAGAAAATCAATGGCTGTTTCACTCACGTGATAGGTATTTCAATTTTAGATTTTGCGCTGTTTTTGTGTTGTTTATTATTGGTGTTTTTTCACTGGTGCACAGCTGCATAATCATATAGTTTTTTCTTTTTTTGGCGCTGGGATATATACTTTTGGTTTTTCTGTCCTTCGTATGCTTAATTCTCCATATGTCTACAAGTTGGCATTGGAATATCATTTTTTTCAAGGATCTCAAAGACTTACTTTCCTCTTTCTCTGCACAGGGGACATCATATCTATCTGAGGATCCATACAGAGATTGAAATCTCCTGCCACAATTAGACTACCTTTTTTGAAATCCATTAATTTTTTCAGGGTATTTTTTAGGAATATCTCCGGTTTCTAATTCGGCCAATAAATATTTGCTAATGTACAATCTATTTCTTGTTTTTTTCTCTTCAGAAACAGAAATCTCCCTTCAGGATCTATCAATCTATCTTTCAACTTAAACCTTATATTTTTCGCAAAATCTATTGCCACTCCCTTGGCTCTTCTAATTGGGGAATCTGCATAGAACCACAAAGGACAATATCTAGAATTTAAGTTAACATTTGTTTCTCTCCCCAAGTTGGTCTCCTGTAAGAAAACCACTGAAGCCAATCTATGCTGAATCTCTTTAAATATCCTGAATCTCTTCCTGAGGCTATTTAATCCATTAACATTATAAGTCATAAAGTGTATCTCTTCCATTCTTCTTTTATTCTTCTATCCTCTCCTCCATCTCCTCTCTCCTCCTTTCTTGTCCATATCCTCCCCTTCATTCTCTAGGACTTCTCCAAGCTAATATATCTCCTACTATATCACAGAGACTTAAACTACCTACCCTCCTGAATACATAACCCCCACTCCACATTACTTTCACATACAGTTCTATTTCCAGTATTGATTTTAGTTTTCACAGTACACTATGGTGCTTCTGCCACTTTCACTCACCCTTTTAGCTGCTACTTCATTCACTTCAGTGAGACAGCTTCCAGATTCCTCTTTTGGGGGGGTACTGGCTTCAGTGCACCTTCCTGACGATGTTTGGGTCAGGGGGGGACACTCCAAGATCTCCCAGTCAAATCTCTTCCTCTATCTGAAGCTGGTGCTTGGGAGACACTGGCCAAAGCTTTCTCCTCTCCTGCACACCGGCCAGCCTCTCCTCTCACTGCTCCTCTGCTGAGTCACGTGAGAGCTCGGGGTCCTCCCATCTCCCTCGCATCACTGAGATCCTCCGGTCTCTCTCCACCGCTCCACCTGCCACTCAACAAGCTCCGTGGACACGCTCTGTGCTAGGGGGCCGCCTCCATGCCAAAAAACACCCGCGGCACCCCTAGCCTCCTTCTCAACACGGCGGGACTAGGGTAAGGGGCCTGGTGCCGGGAGTTCTTAGCATGAACTCCCACTAAGCACCATGTTCAGGCTCCTCCCTCTGTAGCGAATTGGGGGGATTTGAGCTAAGAGGTTGGGGTGCAAAGATTTGTGCTGGGGGGGGGGGATGTAGAGTGGGAGGAGGAACTTTTGAATTTTAGCTTGCAGAGGGAATTTTTGCTTAGGCGGTGAGCCTGCTGATAAGTGCTGTTTTTTTACAATGTTGAACATTATGCTCACACATGGGGGGGGGGGGGGCGCAGTTTGTCATCTTTACTGTAAGTACTAGATAACTTTTACAGACACAGCCTCCATCTACACATAGCATAGCTGGCTGCTATATTACAGTTCTATCCTATGAAATTCCCTGATTAGAATGGCAGTGTAGCTGTAATAGAAAGCCAGACTTGACCCTGTCCTTCGTTTCTGCCTCTCCCTGTTCTCTTACCTGCTAACCCCCTGTACCCTGCCCTGCTGACCCCTATCCTGCCCTATATCTCATCCTCTACCTGGCTGACCCACTGCCCTGCTGCCTCCTATACACTGCTTTGATTATCACCTTTACCGACCCTACAAATGGCTGACCCTATCCTCTACCCCCCCTGACATTTTTTACTACACCCCCACAGCAGACAGGCTAGATCCAGCCCTGCTGACAAGCAAAGTAGAGCCCCTCCTTTGAAACAGTGTTTGGTGGGAGACTGCTTGCTGTAGAATACATTGTATTCATTCTATGAGACCTCTAAGCAAGACAAAAAAAGACAATGTGCAAGGCGATTTTTCTTTTTCAGCTGGCTGTAAAATGTGTAGAACAGATAAGTAACAGAGATATAAACAGTTGATTACCAAACTACTAGAGTAATGCTTGCTGAAAGAGAGGAGGATCACTTTTTCTCAAGCACTGGGCTTCATCAGGGTACAGCTTTTGTGCCAAGAAAGTCTGCATCTAAGTAGAAGGGGGTCTATTGTGCTAGGAAAAATGTTCTTGGAGGTTGAAGGAGTATTTAAAGCTTAACATCTGCCTGAATGAAGAACACTTTTATTTAACCGATATTGCAGAAACTTGGCTTAATTCACATAGCTGTACTGCTAATTTCTTTCTTTTTTTTTCAAAAACAGGGTACACAGGAATGGGGGTGGTGTCTCTCTTTATGTGTAGTGATCATGACTTTGTAGTTGGAAAGTGTCATGGTAATGGAAATTATGGCTGGAATTACATATGGTTATACACACTCTGAAGTTATTTTTTGGAGAATGTTTCAGACCTCCTAGTGTTATTGAGGTGTAGAAATTGAGCTCCTACACAGAAAGAAAGGGCTGCACAGCTTGGTGCAGTGGTAATAATGGGATATTATGGGTGAAGTGTGGAAATGTATAACTTTTTACAGGATAACTTTGTTGTATAGTTTATCACAGGCAGCTGACAAGCAGATCATGTCTCCGCGATGCCTGCGCTCAGCCTGATATGGAGTATGCAGTGAAGCAACATAACTTTGCGTCCTATGCTGATCCTCAATGGCCCTCCTCTCCCGTCCATCTGTGGTGCTTGTATGTGATACATTGCATGAATGGAGGAGGAGGGCCAGTGAGACCAAAATTCCAGAACATGTACAATGCAAACTGACATATTGCATACATGGAGGCATCACACTCTGCCATGCAAACTACTCACCTCTATACTTTGCCCTGAAAACTAGTGACCCGTATACTTTAACCTGCAAACTAGGGACCACTGTACTCTGCCATACATACTACTAACCCATGTACACTGCTCTACAAACTACTGTACTCCTGTGATCAAAAGAAAATGCCAACTCACTGAAACCAACTTTTAAGGTAAGCTGAAGTTATATTTTCATAGTAAAATTTGATTTATTACACTTTTCCTTGTGATGTCTGTACTTTTTATTGGTGCCTCACTTTTCTATAAAAGCTCACTCAGGTAGAATATCCATCTCTCAAAGGTTGCCTGTCCCTAGTTTATACCGTATAAGCCCAACTATAATTTATATTCTTCCGGACTTGGTAAACAATACAGAGCCTGCACAGCCTTTTACATTTTTCTATAAGGGAAAAACCTGGGTAGCAGGGGCCATAACATGATTTAATGTAAAATCATGTAAATTGTAAACATAACCCCCCCCCCCCCCCAGAATGCTTACAGTAGATTAGAAGGATATATTGTCAACAGAATAGAGATGGTAATGTTGCAGATTGACTTTATATAAACACATTTTAAAATTTATTGTCATGGGCAGTTAGTTTAAAATACTAAGACTTAAACTTATGTGGCTTTGTGGCTTATACTGTATCTATGGTTAAAAAGATCACATGAACATGGCATCAGAAGAATAAAAGATGAAAGAAACGCATTTTTTGTTTGAAAGTTACAAAGACTACAATAAACGCTGTTTGAGCTGATTCACACATGTGGGGTGTGGATTGAAGCTCAGGTTTCACAGCTAATTCACAGTAGTTGTTCAGCGGTTCAGGTCAGGTTTACATCAGGTTCAGGAAAGGATTTTATCCTGCTCACACATGTGTGGTTCAGAAATGTTTCTCATAGAAGTCAATAGCCTGTAATCCGCACCTGACCTGGACCACACTGCTCAGAAATCGCAAAAGGACTCTTTTTCAATCCTCACTGGATCCTCACAGTCAGTGCACCAGACAAATGTGAACAGGCACCATAGGAAGCATTGTTATTTCACATGTCATGCAGACTGGATGCAGTTCAAACCACATCCAATCCACATACTTGTGAACCGGCACTTAAAGGAAAATCAGATTGGCAAAATTTAAAATGAACGCCAGGTTGCTAAAGAGATTGAGAAAAAAACATATTATTAGTGCTCTAAAATACCTAATGTGTTCATTGGGGACAAATAAAAAGCAGTCTTTTTGAATATCTTCTTTAACAGTGTCCATGCAAATCAGTGGTGGTGCTGTTTACAAAATTGGGATGGTTTTAACTCAACTGCAATAGTACACAGGGTCAGGACAAGAGGGGGCAGAAGGGCAGAAGGGACAGGAGCCCCAGGCGCAGCAGTTTAATGGGAATGACAGGATTTGTTTTACCATTGGTTGGCCTAGCTTTCTTTGAGCATGTGCCTTTTTTCAACCTATTTATGTAAGTATGGTTGTAGAAAATAATAAAAATTTACTTAATAGAAGAACCTTAACACACTCTGGTCTAGCTCTGTATAGTGTGTATCACCCACTATCATACTGTAACTCACTTCATCTGACCCATTCATGCTCTACTTTCACAACTATTGACAATATGCAGTTTGACAGTATTCCTTGTAAGTCTTTTCATTACTCTTTTTACAAATTGCGTTGTTGGTTACTTAAGTGTTTTTTGCACACATTTCACATATTTTATCCATTGAAAAGCTTTTAAACTGCACTTAGAGGGCGCTGCCTCTTTCTTCCTGATCTTCCACAGGGCCTCTCAAGCTCGTTATTGGCAGGCTGCCTCTATCCCATGGTGCATCAGAAATCCTTATAGAACTCTTTCTAATAAGGACTTTTTATTTATTATTTATCATTGTTCATGATTTACCATTCATCACTTAATAATTTATTGTTTATATGTTTACACATACATACATACTTGAATATATTGTTTGCCACATGTACCATTTTACTCTGTCTTGGAGTGCACCAAATACCCAGATTTCCTTTTTCCAATTGGGAGCAGAGGAACTGCTGCAATCATCATATACCATTAACCATAAGTATACAGATGCACACCGGTATGAAAATAATACAAGCCTTATACAGTGAAGGAAATAAGTATTTGATCCCCTGCTGATTTTGAATGTTTGCCCACTCACAAAGAAATGATCAGTCTAAAAATCAAAAGGTAGGTGTATTGTAACACTGAGAGACAGAATAGCAACAAAAAATTCAAAAGAAATGCATGACTAACAAATTATGCACTGATTTGCATGTTCACGAGGGAAATAAGTATTTGATCCCCTATCATTCAGCAGGATTTCTGGCTACCGGGTGTCTTTCATACAGGTAACAAGTTGAGATTAGAAGCAGTCTCTTAAAGGGAGTGCTGCTAATGTCATTTTGCTACCTGTATAAAAGACACCTGTCCAAAGGAGCAATCAAACAATCAGATTCCAAACTCTCCACCATGGCAAAGACCAAAGAGCTGTCCAAGGATATCAGGGACAAGATTGTAGACCTACACAAGGCTGGACTGGGCTACCAAACTATCGCCAAGCAGCTTGGTGAGAACAGTTGGCGCAATCATTTGCAAATGGAAGAAACACAAAACAACTGTCAGTCTCCCTAGGTCTGGTGCACCATGCAAGATCTCACCTCGTGGAGTGTCAATAATCATGAGAACAGTGAGGAATCAATCCAGAACTACACGTGAGCATCTTGTCAATGATCTCCAGGCAGCTGGGACCACAGTCACCAAGAAAACAATTGGCAACACACTACGCCGACAAGGACTTAAATCCTGCAGTGCCTGCAAAGTCCTTCTGCTCAAGAAAGCACATGTCCAGGCCCGTCTGAAGTTTGCCACTTAACATCTGAATGATGCAGAGGAGGACTGGTTGAAAGTGTTGTGGTCAGATGAGACCAAAATCGAGCTCTTTGGCATTAACTCAACTCGCTGTGTTTAGAGGAAGAGGAATGCTGCCTATGGCCCAAAGAACACCTTCCCAACTGTCAAACATGGTGGTGGAAACATTCTGCTTTGGGGGTGTTTTTCTGCTAAGGGGACAAGACAACTGCACTGCATCAAAGGGACGATGGACAGGGCAATGTACCGTCAAATCTTGGGTGAGAACCTTCTTCCCTCAGCCAGGGCATTGAAAATGGGTCGTGGATGGGTGTTCCAGCATGACAATGACCCAAAACACACGGCCAAGGCAATAAAGCAGTGGCTCAAGAAGAAGCACATTAAGGTCCTGGAGTGGCCTAGCCAGTCTCCAGACCTTAATCTGATTGAAAATCTGTGGAGGGAGCTAAAAGTTCAAGTTGCCAAACGTCAGCCACCAAACCTTAATGACTTGGAGAGGATCTGCCAAGAAGAGTGGGCCAAAATCCCTCCTGAAATGTGTGCAAACCTGGTGGCCAACTACAGGAAAAGTCTGACCTCTGTGATTGTCAACAAGGGATTTGCCACCAAGTACTAAGTCATGTTTTGTGAAGGGGATTAAATACTTATTTCCCTCATGAACATGCAAATCAGTGCATCATTTGTTAGACATGCATTTCTCAGTGTTACAATACACCTACCATTCGATTTTTAGACTGATCATTTCTTTGTGAGTGGGCAAACATTCAAAATCAGCAGGGGACCAAATACTTATTTCCTTCACTGTATAAGAAAAGATTATTCATATTACATACATCCAATGCACAAACAGGTATTACCAGCAAAGGTAATAAAATAAGAGTCCTGGTGGAATTGTGCACATATATCTGGGTATATGTAGTTATTGTTAACCGCTTCCCGACTGCCCTATATCAGAACTACTGCTACAGGGTGGCAGGGCTGTGCAAAATCATGTATATTTATGTGATTTTGTATTTCTGGGTAGGGGGCACGCGCTGCCCTATCTGCGCCACCATTGGTGGCTACAGCTGTCGATCACTGGGTCCCGGCTGGAGATTCCCCCATATGGGGCTAGGCCCCCAAATTTCACACATGTGGTAAGCCCATACACTAGAGAAGTAACAGACTGTGTTTTGGGGTGTAATTACACTTCTTTTTCTTTGTCATTTTCAAAAAACTTGTGGCAAAAAATAAATTATTCCATGGACTAAACATGCTTTTCATAGCGGGATCATCCCGATGGGATACTGGTAGAGGACAGCCTTGGTTCTGCTTTTTGCCGTTCCTGTCTCCCGACTCTGTCTCTTCTCATTTTTCTCTCTCTCTACAACTGACTTCTCTTTTTTCTCTTCTCTGTATATTTTCTTTTTTTTCTCAGTTTGGGTTTATACTCTTGGTCATACAGAGCTATCTCATTTTGTTTCTTACATCTTGCTGGGGATGCCCCCCTTGAAACTCTGTTTATTCATATCTTCGTAATATGTATTAGTTGTGTTATTGATTCTTCCATCTTTCTGTTGTATGGAATCATTTTCACCCATCCACATGGATCATTGCCACAGATGTGTTTTTTTTTTTATGTTCATCTACTTGTACTTGTTTTCATTATTTCTCATGCCTTGTTTTGTTAATTTGCTGGAAATGTAATAAAGACAATTTTTCCTTTAAACATGCTTCTCAGCAAATACCTTGTGGTGTCTACTTTCCAAAAAGGGGTCATTTGGGGGTGTTTGTACTATCCTGGAATTTTAGCACCTCAAGAAATGTGATAGGCAGTAAGAAAGTCAGAACTGCTTAAAAGCTGTGTAAAATCCAGTATCTATACCATAGTTTGTAGACCTAACAAAACAATTAATATTATTGGGATTTTGTTTTTTACCAAAGACATGCAGCAGAATACATTTTCACCTAAATGTACTGAGAAATTTGATTTGATTGGATATGTTTTATAACAGAAAGTAGAAAATATTGTTTTTTTTCAAAATTTTTGGAAAGCTTTAAAATATGTGTGAAAAAATGATAAAAATTTAATTTGGATACAGTGTTGCATGACCGAGTAATTGCCATTTAAAGTAGCACAGTAATTAACAGCAATAAATGCCCTGGTCATGAAGGAGGTAAAACCTTCTGGAGGTCAAGTGGTTAACCCTTATGCTGCTAGCATTAGTAAATAGATAGAAAGTATATCGTATTTACTTGTTTTAAACATTTTTTTACATTTCTTCAGTTACTTTCTGGTTTCCAAGCATAGGAAAAGATGTCATACATCCCAAGAGTCTTCAGAAGGGAAGGAGAGGTTTTCTCAGATAAACTCACCATCCTGCATGCCTGAGCTAAGGGGAGATGGATTCCAAGAAATAAATGCTACATGAATTCTCTGCTCTTACTCAAAATAGCCACAGCCAGAAATTCTAGGGAGGAGTTTTCCAGAGTGATTTCTCAAGAAAATAAAGCATGGAGACATGGATGGATGGGTGAGTGTGCTTTGCATATTAAACATTAACCAAATAGTGTTTTTGGTTTGTAGTGCTTAGATGCAGTGTAGCTCTGCTTTAATGGCATGAAATTAAATCTATAAATATAGGTATCTAATCTCCTTCATCTTTTTTTTAGTAAAAAAATAATTTAAAACATTATTGCAAAAAACATTTGTTTCAAAATGTTATAGTTGTTCTTATCTTCAGATATTCATATTCAAGTGTTTCCACAATTACCTTGCTGAGACAATAGTGACTTCGCCCACATATCATCTTTTTTGAAGGTAAAGCTAACAGCACTTTAGACTTTTTGCATGGCAGCTGTCTGGCAGGTATAAATAGTTCTTGTTATTGTTGGTGTAGAATCCCTCAGTTCTTGCACAGGTTTCATACAAAACTTATGGAGTCTATTAATACATTTTTTAACCCAAAATTCACCCGTGTTTAAACTGAATATTATGTAAAGAAATAGGTAAATCTTGAGCAAAAACATTGATAAAGACACCCCTTTAGTGCCTGACTTTGAATAACAGTTCTTGCACCAAAGGGTACAGGGGGACAGGGCCGGGTCTCGCTGCCTGTGTCTATAGATGCAGACAACAAGGCTTTTTTTGGGGAACTCGCTGGAGGGGAGGAGCCAGGAGTGCTGGTGGGGGATCCGAGAAGAGATAAGAGCAGGTAAGTATAGTCCTACAGTATTTATTATTTTAAAAAAACATTTACAATCACTTTAATGGTTGGGTGAGAACTACTGATTTCTAGACAATTGTGTTTCAGATGCATTTGTTCATTGAAGAATTTTGTTTCATCATATTCATTATGTTGAACTGATTTGTTTTTGAAATTAGTTTCGTATCTTCGGCATTCGTGTCATATATTTTATGGTCCAGATGGATTCCAAAAATTTGGCAATTTTACAGAAGACTTCTATATATTTGATATATTAGCAAATCAAAAGATTTGGATGCTAGCCCAACCCACCAAGAGAAATGGCATGAGCTGATTGGACAATATTGACTGGCGTCATGTGCATCCGAATTAACAAAATTTGGATCCATTCATTGTCCAAATCCAAATAATCTAACAAATTAAAAAATGTAATTAATTTCCCCATGGGTCTGAACCACTATTGCATCATATGACATTATCTGAATCCAACAAATGCATTAATTAACCACTTCAATACCAGGCACTTATACCCCCTTCCTGCCCAGGCCAATTTTCAGCTTTTAGCGCTGTTGTACTTTGAATGACAATTACGCGGTCATGCAACACTGTACCCATATAAAATTTTTATAATTATTTTCCACACAAATAGTGCTTTCTTTTGGTGGTATTTAATCACCACTGAGCTTTTTATTTTTTGCTAAATAAAACAAAAAAACTTTTTGAAAATAACACACTTTCCTTCGTTTTGGTTATAAAAGTTTGCAAATATATAACATTTCTTTATAAATTTAGGTCAAAATGTATTCTGCTACATTTCGTTGATGAAAATAATAATAATAATAATAATAATTGAATTTGTATTTTTTTTCAAATGTTTCTATTATTTTTTTATAATTTTTTTTCTTTTTTTTACTATTTTATTTTTTAGCACACTGTGACTAAAGCAATACAATGTTACCATAGTAACATTAAACTACTCTGGGCAAGTGATCAGGATTTTTTTTAACACATTATGATAATACCAATGTATTTCATTGATATTTGCAATCATTGTTACTGAATGAAACTGATTAATTCAGTCTTTTGTTGTGATTAGCTGTGATTGGGCAAAGCTGATCACATGATACAGATGGGCTGTGATTGGCCCTGTCTATATCATGTGACTGCCTTGACCATTCACAGCTTACAATATAATTGTATACAATTGATGGCATGACAGGAAGCCATCCATTGTATACAATTTACATGTAATATGCTGTGATTGGTCACACCGGTCACATGACACTGGCAACGGGCTGATGTAGCGATATGTCATCGGCTGTGTCCCGAGGCCACAGCTGGTGACAGATCGCACCACTGCGCTGCCCCGCAGCCGCCTCACTGGCTCATTTTAACAGGACGTCATATGACGCCCAGTCACAACGGCGAGTGTCCTGCCCGGCCGTCAATCTGCTATAGGCTGGGCAGGAATGTGTTCATTTTGATACAACTTTTTGGGACTCGTTGACATTCGTTACTATGACAATTCGGAGATTTGTATAAGAATCTCTGAAAATGAAATGGACACATCTATTGATTTCATAGTTGATCTTTATGCTATTCTATGCTATAGATTGTATTTCTCTGTTTCATCTCTACGTTGTCAGCTGAACAAGAACAGAAAGGAAATCTGAAATCTAAACAGAAATCTAAATCTAGGGGCTAGTTGTTTCAATGGCAACTGCTCTAAGGGCATTTTTCTCACTTTGTTTATTTAAAGAGTTTTCATTACACTAGCTTTTGTGTTTATAGGGCAGGAAATGAGGGGAAATTTGCCCAGTGAGACACGGATGGAAAAAAAAATGTTTCTTTAGATATACTCTAATGAAGGAATGATTGTTTTCAGATGCCTATGACCACTTTAGGTAATGCTTGCATTTAAAGCGACTCTGTCAGGTAAAAAGAATTGGCTACATAACTGCATAAGAAGATAGCAAATATTCACCTGTCCCACTGTCCAAATTCCATTCCATTGAAGGCTTTTTCTGAAGATGCCTAAGAAACCAATGTTACCATGAGTGTCGATCTCCTGGTCCCCCACTGCGAACAATGATTGCTTCTGCCATATTCCACGTCACTACAGGACTTAGTAGTGATGTAGAGGTCAGCAGAAGAAACCATTGAGCACAGCAAGGACCCCGAGTTCAACACTTTTTAGAAAGGTTATTTCTGAAAAGCAGTATCACACCCAAAAGCAAATCCTAATAACCTTAGCAGTAATTCAGTTGTTTTCTCTTCCAGTGAGATAATCAGTTTACAGGGATAAAACAAACCATTTACTGCTGACAGGGGTTCTAATAGGGGTGCAGCTTTTATTTATTCATGTAAAACCGTTATCTCAAAAGAAAAAAAATGTTTACTGTAACTGATTATAAAGTGTGAGCTGGAGTTTAGCTTCAATGTGTTAGTGGATTTAAATCTGCTAAAACACTTAACACTCCTCTCCCACCAGACTGACAATGCTGCTGTCTGGTGTGCCCCCATGCTCCTTCATCCAGAGTGGAGGCACTCTAATACAAAAGGTGTGTTACTGGATAGTTCATCAGATGAAAACAGAGGGGAAAAAATAAGAAAAAGAAAATGAAAGCAGCCACCACATCTAATGACTGCTAAGCTGCAATATTTTTTAAAAATAACAGACATGCTTATCTGCTCTGTGCAATGGTTTTGCACAGAGCTGATCTGATCCTCCTTTTCCTGTGGCTCCTGGCACCTCCCTCCTGCCCAATGCCCCCATAAAAAGAGCCACACTCCTGAGTCTGCTCTGTGTGTCTATAGACACACAGAGCGTGGTTCAACCCCACCTCCAGCTCCATCCTCACTGCCTGCGATTGACAGAAGCTGGAACCAAAGGCTCCCGCTGCTGTCTCTGTCAATGAGTAGGAAGAGAGTGCAGAAAGTCTCTGTTCTCATGCACAGTGCTGGATCGAGATCAGTCTCAAGCAGGCCCAGACTGAACATAGGACACCCTGGGCATTTGCCCAATGGGCTTGGGCCGCCTGGATAGGAGGGGCGCTTGGGCAGCACATTTCTCGGTTCCTCTATGTGCTGCCCGGCCGCCCCTCCTATCCATCTCCTGCATGCCCTGGACTTCTGTATGCTCTCCCCTCATCTTCTGCAGCACTGCCACCGGGTTCCCCCCTACCTGCAGCTGCTGCAGGGGATTTGTCAGCATAGACTGTGCCCAGTGCTGACTGTTCCCCACCCACCACAAACAGGGAAGGAGAGAGAAAGCTGCCCCTCCTGCACCCGGCCTCTCCTCCTGTGTCTGCCCCACCCACGCTCCCCAGCAGCCTTGTGTCTTCTCTCCCTCCTTCTTTCTTTTTCTTTTTTTTCTATTCTTCTTTCTTTCTTTCCCTCCTCTGTTCTTGTCCTCCTTCCTTCTTTCCCTCTTTCTTTCTTTCCCTCCTTATTTCCCTTTTTCTTTCCCTCTTTTCTTCTTTCCCTTTCTACTTTCCCTCTTTCCTGCTTTCCCTTCTTTCTTTCTTTCTTTCTTTCTTTCTTTTCCCTACTTCCTTCTTTCTTTTTTTCCCTCTTTTTTTCTTTCCCTCTTTCTTTCCCCTTTTTTTCCTTTCCCTCCTTTCTTTCTTTTCCTTCTTCCTTCTTTCCTACTTTCTTTCCCTCCTTTTTTCTTTCCCTCCTTCCTCTTTTCCCTCTTTCCAACCTCTTTTCTTTCCCTCCTTCCTTCTTTTCCTCTTTCCTGCTTTCCCTCCTTCCCTCTTTTCCTCCTTCTTTCCCTAATTCCTTCTTTCTTTCCCTCTTTCCTTCTTTTCCTCTTTCTTTCTTTCTTTCTTTCCCTCCTCTGTTCTTGTCTTCCTTCCTTCTTTCCCTCCTTATTTCCCTTTTCTGTCCCTCTTTCCTTCTTTCCCTCCCTCCTTCTTTTTTTCCCTCCTTCCTTTCCTCTTTCCCTCCTTCCATCTTTCCTTCCTTCCTTCCTTCTTTCCCTCTTCCCTTCTTTCCCTCCTTTCTTTCCCTCTTTCCTGCTTTACCTTTCTTTCTTTCTTTTTCTTTCTTTCTTTCTTTCTTTTTCTTTCTTTCTTTCTTTCTTTCTTTCTTCCATCTTTCCTTCCTTCCTTCCTTCCTTCTTTCCCTCTTCCCTTCATTCCTTCCTTCTTTCCCTCCTTTCTTTCCCTCTTTCCTGCTTTACCTTTCTTTCTTTTTCTTTCTTTCTTTCTTTCTTTCTTTCTTTCCCTCCTTCCTTCTTCTTTCCCTCTTTCCTTCCTTTCTTATTTTCCTCCTTCCTTCTTACCCTCCATCCTTCTTTTCTTTCCCTCCCTCCTTCCTTCCCTTTTCTCTCCTTCCTTCTTTCCCTACCTCCTTCTTTTTTTCCCTCCTTCCTTTATTCTTTCCCTCCTTCAAACTTTCCTTCCTTCCTTCTTTTCATCCTTTTTTCCCTCCCTCCTTCCTTCCTTTCTTCCAAGTCCAGGCTTGGCCTCAATTAAGTATAACAAGGGAGGAACTGCATGCAAACATGTTTTTACCTTCATGCATAGTTTATATTAAGGTAAAAAAAACCTTCTGCCTTTAGAACCACTTTATTTGTTAGACTTTGTAATACATGTACTGATCTGTTGCTGCAAGAGGATCAATTTAGGGAAGACTACACAAATAAATAAGAACACAATTTTACAGCACTGGTATTCTATTGGAGATACACAAACAGCACATTCTACTACCCAAACATGTCCTAGAAGCTGAACACACTGATACAGATTAAGAAGGGGTGGAGATGGAGTATCAGGATTAAAAAAATACGGGAGGTCTGGTGGATTAGCTGGCTCCAAGCTGTCTATGTGTTTAAAGAATGTTGCTGATCATGAATATTTATTTCTGTGTTTTACTTGCAGATCCATTGATGATGTTACAATTTGTGGATCCTTTAGCTTCAATCTACATTGCATTGTTCAGGAAGGTAATGGTTACATTCTAGTTCATGTTGTTACCAGTTGCTTAGCAGCATACCTTGATGCAGTTTCTGTTTGGATCTGTTAAAAAAACATTGTTTCATGTGTTACATGTGAGCCTGGCATAGGGCATCACACCGGAAACTGTTGCTCCTTGTAAAAAGGTTTATTAATGTAATTTAGTACAGGTTAGGGAAAAAGCATTGCCAAAAGAGTGGTGCTGCTGCAAATCTATATTTTCTGTGCTTGATGATAGGCTGATCATCTGTTCGAGGACACACAAACATTGAGATGAAAACTGGCAAAAATGATTTACCCTGTTGTTATATACAGTATATTGATGAATTTCTTATGCATTGTGTCAGGTATTCTGTATGCACACTACCTTTCTATGTGAATGATTCAATAAATGTTTGGTGAAAGCAGTTTGGGTACACCTGCAAAAAGTAGCGTTAAAAACTGGCGTTAGGCAAAGTTCATAGCAAAAGTATTAATGGATAGTCTGGCTGCATCTCTTAAGACCCTATATAGCTTAGTGATCACAGAATGAGAGTTGATTCAGCTGCAGTAAGACAGATGCAGCTTTCCACTCCTGTGATCGCAAATTCGAAAAAGCAAACTCTTTAAATATCTTAGGACCATGGATAGCCTGCAAGCAGGCAAAGTGGCTAGATCAAGTTTTAGCGGATTAAGAGATTAAAGTGTCCCACTGTCATAGTGTATGTGACATTACCAGACTCTGTAAACTGGTGTGATTGTACAGCCTTCTGCAGACTGAAAAATAGTAGAAGCACTTGCAATATTATACTCAGTACAGCTGGCAAACAGAAAATTGAATAGGCCATGGAGAACAGAAAAAAACATATTAATTATACTGTTAATTATTACAAAAGTTAATGTAAAGGAGAAGTACAGCCAAAGCACTTTTGTTCGTTCTGCACTCCTGTGACCTGTTTTCAGCTGACAGTGGGCCGGTCCAGGCTGGGGAGAGATCCTGACTTTAAAGTCGGGATCCACCCCAGAGTCTGGAGCTGCACTTGGCTCAGCCTCTCAGTGAGCCACTAAGAGCCTGAGCCAGTCACTCCCTCCCCTCCACAGCCCAGTGCTCCAGTAAGAGTGGGGGGCACTGCTCTCTGCTCAGAGGGGCTGTGAGAACTCAGCAATCATGTGATCACACTCACTCACTCATACTTACAGCTAGAGGGGGACAGATGTAGCACTGGACCGATGCTGAATCCACCCAGGTAAGTATGATTTAAAAAAAATGAATTCCCATACTTCTCTTAAAAAAAATATGTCAACCCAAAATTTTCTATTCCTGATATATGCCTTTTTGTACCATGTACTTGTATGAAAATATATCCTGTTCTCTTTGTATTGCTTCATTTGTGTGAAATTCCTAGTGTTCCTGCCAGTCACTCTGCTTTCCTATTAAAACTGACCACACAAGGCATGAGAGCACACTCTGGTCAGTATTCTGGCTGTTCTGAGAGCTCAGCCTGCTCTCCTCCAGTGGTCAGACATCTGCTGACACCCAATACACAGCCATTCATTGGGAAGACTGCTGCTTCTCCTCCCCCAGCTCTTCAAGCCCCTTATGCAGCTGAGAACACAGGGTATGTGATCACTTATATAAAAGGGAGAAAAAAGGTATTTGTATTTATAATTATATATATATATATATATATATATATATATATATATATACACACACACATGTGTTGCCTTCCATTTCTATTTTAGATTGAATGGGTTGTTTTACAAGGTGAGGTTGTATATAGCTAAAACTTTTTTGTTTTGTATAGAGTAGTGAAGGGTTAAACCCCTGCCAGATTTCCCTTTTTTTTTTTACTGTTTGTGTCTGTCAGGGAAAGCAAAGTACGCGCAGGCGCACAGTTATGCGCCAGTGTCAGGTCCTTGGCAGTCGGATCTGTGCGCATGCATGCAAATGTGCGCGCCCACCATCAGAATGGCGCAAGGCGGGCTATTTAAACTGATGCTGCACTAGGAGACACTGCCTTCTGGTCTTCCCAATCCCCTCATCTGCTGTTTATGTACTCTGATTACGCTGCCTACCTGATCTGTTCTGACCTCGTTTGAACTCCGCCCGCACTGACCCAGCTTGGCTCTGACTACTCTCTGCCTGCTCCCTGTACCTGATCCGTTTGTTAGTTATCGACTTGGCTTGTGTGACTCTGTTTCTTCCTCAGCCTGTGCCTTGTTATCTGCAATACTGCCTAACCCTGCCTGCCGCTGCTCCTGCTACCTGCATATTCTGCTGACCTGCATCTGCAGCTCACCTGCATCCTGTTCATCCCAACGACGCACAGACATACCCGGCACTTGTGCTACTCCAGGCTCTCGTGTTCCCTGTCTACTCTATCAGATGCACTGAGCAGGAACCTCACCTCCACGTCAGGCTCCCTTACCAGGTACACGACAGTGTCCTGCTGAGCAGATTTACCTTCACTTCCTTTCCTAGACACACAACAGGAAGTGTTAGGAAATCTCCCCAAAGTTCCAACTGGAAATGTTCCCCTCACCTCTTGCCCTCATGACAGCTCTAGAATTTTGGTTTTCCTCTTACCTCCTGTCTATGTGTCAATGGTCACCATGTAAAATATGGAGTGATTTTCCTCAGCAGGGATGCAGAAAGCAATCAAAATTTTATAACAGGACTAACCCCTCCCTACACTAAAGCTAAAAAAAGAGAAATGCTTTCCCCTAACCCCCTTAAAGCCCCATTCACATCATTAATGCAATGAATTATCACGCACCATTTTGAATAGGCTGGCAGAGCTTACTAACTCACTAAATCAGATGAGACCCCTTTTTTTTTTAATGTGGCACACCACAATGTACAATTGCATGCTACTGTAAAAGTTTGTTGCAGTGCTTTTTGTTTGGTGCCTTCATTGTGGTTACACGTAGTCAAACACTGATTTTACTTTGCATTACTGTAGCGCAACAGTGCGTGGGAGAAAGCACTGTAAATAAACACCCCCCCCCCCCCCCAAACTGATGGCAACCTCTTCTTTCTTCCATGCGCAAATGATGCCCACTTGTCCTTTGTACATTCTTAGGAATAAAGTTCAAGTGGAACTTTAGTCAGAAAAATGACTCCTGATAGATCATTGCAGGCTGGCCCTTTTTGCAGATATAGCTATGTAAAGCAATAAAAATAAGTGCCTATACTGTTTCAAATTCAGTAATGCACTGTTTAACCCTCCTCTGCACATGCATAGTTGCTCTCTATTCTCAACACTGTGCCTAAAATCAGAGTCACTAGAGCACAACCATATGACACCTTTAAGAGTTACTGTTGCTGAAGGGGAAAGAAAGCAACAGGAATGACACAGACTGTGCTGAGGGAACATAGATTCGAGGGAGAAAAGAAAATCAGGAGAGGCTACAGGACAAACTCTGCTGCCAGGAAGACACAAACTAAGTTTACAAGGATAGTGTCTTATCTCCTGATATTCTCTCCTTAATTCCTCATTGGCAGCCTGTGAACTTCAGGATTGGAAATTTCTGGCAGCCTTCCTCTCCAAAGCTGGGTACACACTAAAAGAAAATCAGGCAAATGAGCATCCGATTTTCCTTGATGTTTCATAGTAAGTCAAACCCGAGGATGGTACTAATTGTACGAAAATGCTCAAACGACAAAGGCTTTTTGTTTAGTTTTTTTTACATAGAAACGTTGTAGTGTAGATTATTGTTGTTTACTGTTTCTAATCATGCACAGTCTTTTGTATCCGATTTTTCATGTACATAAACAGTACACATTAAACAAAATTTGTTAGTTCTGTTTACATTTGTGAAACAGTTTTGGCATTTGTCCCTTCAGAAATTTTCATTTAGAAAGTCTGAAACAGATGATGAAAGTTGTGTACACACTATACGAAAATCGAATGATCTTTCGTTCAGGAGCAAAGCTGCAAGCAATTTGCAGCACACAGTAATTTTGGTAGCATAATTATTAATGTGGAATGTAAGTTCTTTTGTTAAACATTAATTGTTGTCAAAGCGTTATGGGTAAAGTTCTGCTTTAATGATCAAAATACTGAGCTTGGTTATATTTAAACATATTAATTAAATGTGTCTCTAAATTGTTCCCTTTTCAAACTGAACATAGCACATTTTCTAACCTTTCATTGTAAGTGAAAATGTACACTCCTTTTATTTACATTGTCCAAAACCTTTATGTACTTTTTTACAATGTGGTGTACCCGTATTACAGATGTTATGTTACAAGAAGTTCATAAGTACAATACTATACTGGCATGCTGTGCTTTTATCTTCTTTTTATACTTTCCCGGATTTATTTTGCTTTGTGACTGCTTTTTCGGCACTGTGTGGCATTGCAAAGCTTATTATTAACCAGCCTTCCATGGTATTCTATGTGTTCCCTAGCTATATTCTATTTCATTATTAGTTTAAAAAAAAATTGTTTTAAAAATGGCACTGTTACTGTTGTTTTAACACTTGATCATTAATTTTTAACTGCAAGCAAAACTGAAAATCTAACATATCGTGCATTGTGCCTATGCCACAAAATGCATACAGTCACACTGTTCACGCCCCCTCTTTTAATAAAAGTACATTGTAATCAGGCCAGAATCTTTGCAATTGCCACCCTCCCTGTGGACAGGTTGTCACCGATCCAGGATCACATGCTACAAATCAGCGTCCAATGTTAGTATTTATACGACAGAACTTGCAAGCCTTCCAAGCTTTACCCAGCTCCATTTAACACATTGGTACATATGAAAAAGAGCAGTTGGAACAACCACAGTGATATCAGAAGGCATTGTCACCATAATATAAAATGCTGGTATGAATGAAAGGTTTAATTTCTCAGAAACACCAGAAAAAGATGGCGCAGTTGTAGCGGCAACTTGCATTCCACCAACCTGCCACAAGCCACATTTTAACCTTTGATTTGAAAATGCATAATTTATCTCAGGTGAAAGTTATGTGATTTTTGGGTGAAAACACTGATAGACCTAAATAGGCCCATTAGATAGATTGGATAAAGCTGATTATGTTGGGCCCTACCTATATTTCATATATCCACACTGCTTGTTATTGAATTATTGTCTATGAGTTACTTTCTTATATCATCCCTTAGAATAACTTACTTATAAGCTTACTGGTCTAAAATCTCTATTTTCTAGCTTTTTACCCTTTTAAATAAAGATCATACAACATCAACCATATGCCATTTTGTGGAACTGTTCCAGTTAAAAAATAGTTTAAGGAAATTAGATATAGAAGCTTATCAATTAATGAAGTTAATTCCTTTAGCTCATTGAGATGGATGCCATCTGCGCCAGATACTCATTTTAAATTAGATGTAACTTCACCTCTTCTTGTGTTGGACACATGAAAATTAATAAATTGCTTTGGTTATCATTTTCCACCATATTATCTGGTATGGGCAAATCTTTTATGAAGAGAGCTCAGAAAAATGTTAAAGATTTAAGTTTTTGCCTTCAAAGCTAAGGGAATGGGCTAATCTCAGAAGCGTACCACATCTATTTTTTTATACTTGATACAAAAAGGGGGATTCTATATAGCAGACTTTTAAGTTACCCACATCACAACATAAGAAGAAAAAAAAACATACTGTCTTTATCTTTTATTAATATACTGTAATTTAAAACAATTTTTGTAGTTCATTAGCCTTTGTGTTTCTACATATCTCTATCCAACACCCATTAGCTCTTTTAGCAACAATAAATTAGTTGTAGTGTCTACAGCTTAGTCCATCATATGTAGCTCTGCTAATGCCATGGTAGAGAGGTGCAGGCTCTATGACAAACCTGCCCTCCTCTGCAGTTACATTGTATTTCAGAACTCTAGATGCCACCACACCTTAACATTTTCACACAAAAGCCTTAAAGTGGAACTATGGGCAAAATAAAACCTGGGAGTCTTCTGGGTATTGCTTTTTCCTATTGGGGAAAATCACCTAAAAAAGCATCTCTAGAAACTTCATTGACAAGTCACCTGGACAGTGGCATTACTAAAATATTAACTGACGAATCACATAAATATCAGATTCTTGTTGTCCTTCTGAATAATTCACTCCATGTTGACCACTTGCTGTCCGGCTGTTGTACCATGGCAGTCCCTGACCCTTTAATATTTTATCTAAGCTTGCATAAAACTACATATGTTCAAACAATCTCCTTTTCATTTACCCTCAAGAAATTATTTTGTTCATCGAGCTTTCTTTACAATACATATACAATGAATTCACGATAAAAGAAAATCATTAATAGAAGGGCCACTGCTATGGTTAACAAGTAATTTACTTTTGTTTACACATGGAAAGAAAATCCAAAAAATAGTAAGGTGTGCTTTACATATTTGGAGACCATCACCTGGATGACATCCTAGTTTTTTTTCCCAGATCTGAAGACTCATCTGACTCCTGTGACAAATACACTACAGTGTGGCTGATAATATAATCTTTACGCCAATTTGGAAAAATGCCATTTCTAAAACACAAAGATACCCTTAATGAAGTACACTATTTTTACAGACATGGATCCTAAAAAGGTCAGGGCAGTCCTGAACTGGTCACATATTTGTCAATTTTAAAGGCTATACAGTAAGTCCCCTACTTACAAACGAGTTCCGTTCTGGGAGCTTGTTCGTAACTACAACTTGTCCGTAAGTCCCACAAAGACCAGCACTTGCAGACAATGGCTGCGAGTGATCAGTGTGTTCTGGTGGGGGGAGTCTCCCTGTCAGAACAGAAAGGCATTGTGTTGGAGATCGCCACACCAACATTGCTTGTGTTAGTATGGCAATCTTTCAGGTTTTTTAAGTTTAAAAAAATGAAGTGTGCATACCCAGCTTTACACGACTGGACATGAAAACACGTTTACATCTTTGAAAGTTTTGGACTTACTGTACAAAGATTCTGATACTTTGGAACTGTTATTTTCAGCTCATCACAGACTACCACCTGTTAGATGGTCTCATTAACTCTCTGACTGGAGAGTGCCATATACAAAGGAAGACATATTCAAATTCAATGATCAGAATTCACCTTTGCAGAATTTCTGTCAAAGGTTTTCTCTAGGGGTTCTTGCCTTGAAGAAGTAGCATATTTCTGGAGATAGAAAACCTCTTGGACACTGTAATTGCCTGTACAAATCTCCATACCTGCAATCAGTTTTGAGGCTAAATCTCTGTCTGGCTTGCTGGGCTTTGGTTTCCTTCAGATTTGATTATGTTATGATATAACAACTGACAAAAAAGAACACCAAACAGATCACTTGTCTTGTGTGTTCTGCTCGGAGAATTCAGCTTTCCTAATGTCCTGTCTTTTTTTGCAGTAGCACTTGACCTATAAAGACTTTAGGGTCACAATCGCCCTACAAACCCTGCTTGGAAGCAGTTTTCTAAACATTTGCTTTGGACTTCACGACAATTTGGACAAATACCTTTTCGAGACCTACTTTTGAACTGAATTTGAATATTCTGTAGCAGTTTGTGCCATCTATTGTATATGTAAAACAAAAACCATCATCAGCTTCCCCACAGTCAACTTCTGAAATACCTGCTTCTGTCCATCCATGGTTCCATATTGTATTGTAGGTTTTTAATAGTTAATGATTTACAGGAAACTTGGTAATAGTTTTGTGTTATCAATTATGTTAGTGTATAAGTAATTTTATATATATATATATATATATATATATATACTGTATTTTTCACTCCATAAGACGCACCTGACCATAAGACGCACCTAGGTTTTAGAGGTGGCAAACAAGAAAAAAATATTCTGAACCAATGGACTGCAGTCATAGCACAGAAAATGACCAGAGACTGCAGACACAGTACAGGAGATGACCAGAGACTGCGGACCTACTACAGGAGATGACCAGAGACTGCAGACATAGTACAGGAGATGGTCAGAGACTGCTGACATAGTACAGGAGATGACCAGAGACTGCGGACACAGTACAAGACATAACCAGAGACTGCGGACACAGTACAGGAGATGACCAGACACTGTGGACACAGTACAGGAGATGACCAGAGACTGCGGACACAGTACAGGAGATTACCAGAGACTGCGGACATAGTACAAGAGATGATCAGAGACTGCGGACACAGTACAGATGACCAGAGACAGCGGACACAGTACAGGAGATGACCAGAGACAGCGGACACAGTACAGGAGATGACCAGAGACTGCGGACACAGTACAGATGACCAGAGACAGCGGACATAGTACAGGGGATGACCAGAGACAGCGGACACAGTACAGGAGATGACCAGAGACAGCGGACACAGTACAGGAGATGACCAGAGACTGCGGACATAGTACAGGAGATGGACTAGAGACTGCAGACAGTACAGGAGATGACCAGAGACTGCGGACACAGTACAGGAGATGACCAGAGACTGCGGACACAGTACAGATGACCAGACATTGCAGACACAGTACAGGAGATGACCAGAGAATGCGGACACGGTACAGGAGATGACCAGAGAATGCGGACACAGTACAGGAGATGACCAGAGACTGCGGACACAGTACAGGAGATGACCAGAGAATGCGGACACAGTACAGGAGATGACCAGACACTGCGGACACGGTACAGGGGATGACCAGAGACTGCAGACAGTACAGCGGATGACCAAGAGACTGCAGACAGTACAGGAGATGACCAAGAGATTGCAGACAGTACAGGAGATGACCAGAGACTGTGGATCTTTGGGGAGGGAGGGGGAGCGGGTACCTGAATTTGACAGGTACCCGCTCCCACTTCCACGGAGTTGTCCTCCCTTTAGTGTGGGCACTCGGCTGACAGCGAGAAGCGCTGCGCTTTGTGAATGGCCCGGCATCTTCTGGGACCAGCCGCTCCATATTCGCTCCATAAGATGCACTGACATTCCCCCCCCCCATTTTTTGGGGGAAAAAAGTGCGTCTTATGGAGCGAAAAATACGGTACATAAAAACTATATGCCTAATGTATGCTGAAACATGGTCTCATATATACTGAGCTGAGACATATGGTTTCAGTATCATGTGGGAAGTTGGGAACCATTGACCTTTTTCATTCTGTGGTGTGGCTCAAACCGGTTTTGACTAGTTTTTTGAACTGCTATATACTGTATGGTTGCTTAGAAGATAAAAGTCATTGGAGTTAGATTCATAAGAGAAGTATGAATCAAGAACTATCGCCTCCAGGAACTTCAAGGAAGAAGTTGTGAACTCCCCCTGGATTGAATATGACGTATTTATCAACTTTTTATCATCTGTAATACCTCTTTAAACCAAGCAAATTAAATTCCTTTTTCTATTACACTGTAATAAGGCTGACCCTTTATTACACGTTATCCTGAACTTCTTTACATACCTCTAATATCCAGTAAGTCTTTGTTCTGGATGTCGGTAGACAGATTTTCCAAAATGTCTGCTTTCATTGATCTCAAGGATATTTTATTAGCATCCACCTTACCTTTAAGTTTTTAGCTAAGAGATCTCTTCCAGTTGCTGTCTTCCATATTCCATAAAGTATCAGGGGATGTAGTGTTCACCTAAGGTCAGAATACACTGTGGTGGAACCAATCTTAAATACACAAGCATCACACATCAAAGCATTTAGGGCCCATTGAAGCAAATATCAGCTAGAGAAAAGGTCCTGGTCTCCACTGCAATTTTGGGAGTATCCCTTTTGTTAATGCTTATTACAGAAAAGAGGTACAATGATTCAAGCCAAAATGCCTTTTTTAACGACAAACAAAATTCATGCAAACATCACCTTATAACACACGGTGGGAACAATGTAATTAAATAGCAAAATGATCACAACTAAAACATGAAAGACAGAAAGTATTTTAAACTGAGCTCCTCATCTAACCCATTAAAGTAGTATTAGGCTCCATGCACACTAGTGCTTTTTAAGCTCCTAGAAACTATTATCAGCATATTTTTTCTGCGCCTAGAAGCTAAATAGTGGCTATTAGGCTATTAGCATTTGTTTAGCTTTAGCATCTAGGAGCAGTAAATTGTTTTTGTAGAGTTTTTGCAGTTTTGCAGAAAAAAATGCTAAACACTGCGAAAACGCTCCTAACAGCTTTTTTTTATAACTCTTTTTCCTCTACATGTACTGTAAAAATGCTAATAAAATGCTAATGCTCCTAAATGCTACTAAAAAAAGCTATTACCTGCGTTTTTCCCAGTGTTTGTTGAGCTTAAGAAAAATGCTAGTGTGCATGGAGCCTTAAACCCAAAAGCAAACATTTATTATATCACGGCTTACCAGTTCTTAGATATGATGACTACATTAGTTTTCTTTTTTAGGCTTTCTTTCTTCTAGTTTCATTCTGGTGATCTAACCAGTAAGTCTGTTGTCTATCAAAGGAACAAGCTCTTTTGCAGATGTATGTTACATGGATGAGACAAACCATTCAAAACTGGAAGGGGAGCTTAAAATTATCAGTTTATGTAAAATTAAGTAAATTTACGTAAAACCTTTATCCAACAAAGGGAAAATAACTGTTGCTGTAACCGCTAAAGTGTTAGCTGGAGTTCAGCTTCTATTTCTTAGTGTATTTAAATCTGCTAGTACATTTAACACTACCCTGCCCCTAGCTGATAATGCTGTTGTCCAAATGTGCTGCCTGTGCTTTTTGATCCAGAGTGGGAGCACTCTAATACTGAGGGTGTGTTAGCGGCCAGATCACCAGGAAAAAACAGAGGGAAAAATCCTAAAGAAAAACGAATGCAGCCACCACATCTAAGGATTGGTAAGCTGCAATATATTACACTTGTGGTTTTGGGTTTAATGCCACTTTAAAGTACAACTATGAAAAACCTGGGCACTCTGTTTTTCTAAGTACTGTCTGAATACCTGTTAATCTTGCCAATAGTGCCATTTGATAGGCACTTCCTTGGACTTCCTTCTGTAATGGAATCAATGCAGTTTTGTAGCTATTTAGATGTTGGCATCATTCATGGCCCCATCAGTAAATATCCACACCTAGTACCATGCACAGACCTTTAAATTGACAGTGTATTTCTCTATCTGCAGGAACTTAGGGAAATGATGTGGGAGCCCTGTTCTGTCCCTTCACCTAACACCACC
The DNA here is from genome assembly GCF_062004578.1 of Staurois parvus. Taxonomy (NCBI): domain Eukaryota; kingdom Metazoa; phylum Chordata; class Amphibia; order Anura; family Ranidae; genus Staurois; species Staurois parvus. The sequence goes on from NW_028318393.1 coordinate 2,510,041, forward strand.
TAGCAGGTTGCAGGAGAAACCCAGCTTTTCAGCTGCATTTATGATTAAGACTTGCCCTGTTAGAAAGCCCATTCAAAATGAATAGGCTGCAAAACCTCAACACAGCCAAAAACAGTGCAGGATTCTCCTTTTTAATATATACACTATATTCCCAAACGTATTGGGACACCCCTCCAAATAATTGGATTCAGGTGTTCCAATCGCCTCCATGGCCACAGGTGTATAAAATCAAGCACCTAGGCATGCAGACTGCTTCTATAAATATTTGTGAATGAATGGGTCGCTCTCAGGAGCTCAGTGAATTCAAGCGTGGTACCGTGATAGGTTGCCACCTGTGCAATAAGTCCATCTGCGAAATTTCCTTCCTACTAAATATTCCACAGTCAACTGTTAGTGGTATTATAACAAAGTGGAATCAACTGGGAACAACAGCAACTCAGCCACGAAGTGGTAGGCCATGTAAAATGACAGAGCGGGGTCAGCACATGCTGAAGCGCACAATGCGCAGAAGTCGCCAACTGTCTGCAGAGTCAATAACTAAACACCTCCAAACTTCATGTGGCCTTTAGATTAGCACAACAATAATGTGCAGAGAGCTTCGTGGAATGGGTTTCCATGGCCGAGCAGCTGCATCCAAGCCTTACATCACCAAGTGCAATGCAAAGTGTCGAATGCAGTGGTGTAATGCATGCCGCCACTGGACTCTAGAGCAATGGAGATGTGTTCTCTGGAGTGATGAATCACAAATCTCTGTCTAGCAATCCAATGCACGTGTCTGGGTTTGGCGGTTGCCAGGAGAATGGTACTTGCCTGACTGCATTGTGCCAAGTTTAAAGGTGGAGGGGGGGATTATGGTGTGGAGCTGTTTTTAAAGGGAACTCTTAAAGTGTCAACATACCAAGACATTTTGGACATTTTCATGCTCCCAACTTTGTGGGAACAGTTTGGGGATGGCCCCTTCCTGTTCCAACATGACTGCACAACAGTGCACAAAGCAAGGTCCATAAAGACATTGATGAGGGAGTTTGGGGTGGAGGAACTTGACTGGCCTGCACAAAGTCCTGACCTCAACCTAATAAAACACTCAGAGACTGTGCGCCAGGCCTTCTCGTCCAACATCAGTGCCTGACGTCACAAATGCGCTTCTGGAAGAATGGTCTAACATTCCCATAGACACACTCCTAAACCTTGTGGACAGCCTTCCCAGAAGAGTTGAAGCTTTTATAGCTGCAAAGGGTGGGCCAACTCAATACTGAACCCTACGGACTAAGACTGGGATGCCATTAAAGTTCATGTGTGTGTAAAGGCAGGCAAACCAATACTTTTGGCAATATAGTGTATGTAATTTGAGGTTTTATCTATAAATATTCCAACATTTTATCATTGATTTTGGATAAGGAAGCAACTATGCCAGATATGTGGCATTCTGTTTGATATACAATTTCAGTTTAAAATTGAAAATCTTTCCAAGCTAAATGTTACATTGTCATTGCATGGGTCACCTTTATGTAACTATTAGACTGTGTTTCTTGTTGTGTACATTTGCAATTCACATTCTGTGTCAGGGTAATAAGCCTAAATATTTTGATGTGTACAGTGTCTTGCAAACATATTCACCCTCCTTGGTGTTTTTACTATTTTGTAGCATTACAACCTGGAATTAAAATGGACTTTTTGGTACCATATGACTATGAAGGTGCAAAATATTATTATTAATATCATACAGGATTTATATAGTGCCAACAGTTTACGCAGCGCTTCACAATATAAGGGATGTTTTATTGTGACAAAAACAATAAAGACAACCCCCCCCAAAAAAAACAGAGATCTTGCATCAGGGATCGTGCATAAGTATTAACTCCCCCTCCGCACCCCAAAAAGTCAATGCTTTGTAGAGCCTCCATATGCTGAAATTACAGCTGTAGGTCTCTTGGACTATGTCTCTATTAGCTTAAAGTGTTACTAAACCCAGGAATCGGCATTCACTACATCTGGTCTCCCACAGTACACAGGACATGGAAGTGCAATTATTTTAGTAAATGTAAACTGCTAAATGCCTTTTCTCATTAGCAGTTACAGCAGTCTTGTGATTTCTATCTGTGTCCTCCTACAAGCTAAAGCTTGTAGGATGTTTTCTTTCTGCTCTAGGAGGATGAAAATCCCGACCTCTGTCTGGACAGTGCTGATTGGCCCTGTGCTGATCACATGCACTTTTCCAAGGGGAAAAAAAAAAAAACCTATCTAGCAATACACACCAAACTGAGCATGTGCATGCACATGGTTCAGTCTGGAGATAAGAGGTGGTCACTTGAAAAAGGGGAAGAACAGAGAAGAATGGATCAAACGGCATTTTTACACAATGCAGAGGATTAACCTCTTAGGTTCCACAGTGAGTATAACAAGCGTGCTTTACTGCATATACAGACTGATTTGGGTTTAGTAACACTTTAACTCATCTCGCCACTGATATGTTTGTCCATCCTTCTAGGCAAAGCTGCTCCAACTCCTTTAAGTTAGATGGGTTGCGTTGATGTACAGTAATCTTCAAGTCATGCCACAGATTTTCAATTGGATTGAGGTCTGGGCACTGACTAGGCTATTCCAAGAAATTTGTCAGTCTCAAATCTGTCAGATTTAATCAGGTTTTCTTAAAAAATTGCAGTGTTTAGTGCGATCCATCATTCCTTTAATCCTAGCCAGTTTTCCAGTCCCTGCTGATGAAAAGCAATCCCATAGCATGATGCTGGCACCTCCATGCTTTACTGTGGGGATTGTGTTCTCAGGGTGAGAAGTGTTGGGTTTTGCACCATACATTGTGTTTCCATGATGGCCAAAAATATTAATTTTAGTTTAATCTTACCAGGGAACCTTCTTTCATGTATTTGAGAAGGCTGCCGCATTTTGTATGGCAAAAGCCAAACGTATTCTTATTTGTTTAAGCAATGGCTTTTTTTTCTTGCCACTGTTCCACCACATTCTCATCTGTGGATTTTACCAATTAGAGTGGTCCTATGGACAGATACGCCCATCTCCGTTGTGGATTTTTGTAGCTTCTCCAGTGTTATCTTTGGTGTTTTCATTGCTTCTTTGACTAATGCCATTCTTGTCCTACCTGTGAGTTTTGGTGGATGGCTTTCTCTTGTCAGATTTGTAGTAGTACATTACTCTTCTCTGTTTTGTTATAATGGATTTAATGGTGCTTCATGAGATGTTCAAAGTTTGTGATTCTGTCTTATAACTTGACCCTGACAACTTTGTTGATTGCCTGGTGGTGTCGCAGAATTGCAGGCCTTTCAGATCAGGTGTATTGTATTTATACTGAATTCATGTGATCATGTGATTGCACTCAGATGGGCCTTACGTAATCATCTAATTACAGTTAGGGATTTCTGAAATTCATTGGTTTGACCACATTTTATTTAGGGGTTTCATAGCAAAGGGGTGCATACTTAAACCACCCATAAATGGTTCAAATCTCAGCAGGTTCAGCAGGGACTGGCAGAGATTTGGACCACCTATGGGCAGGCTGGTTGTACCCAATTTGATTGTTGTGTGACTTGGGTACAGTCTGTTGGGTACAGTCTGTTAGATTTTTTATGTGATTATTGCCAGTTGCTATATAGTTGCAATATTCACTGTGTTCTCATGGTGGGGACAGCTTCCCCCCTGTGTCTCCCCCCCCTTCCCGCCAGGAGAACACAATACCACTGTGAGAGGGATTCCCCCATCAACACTAACTGTTTTGATAGGGGAATTGAACGTTTCTTTCCTGCAACCCGAGGCTGCAGGAAAGAAAATCGCATCGTCTATGGCTGGCTTTAAGCACATTCAAGATTTCCTTTATCTTAATTATTGTTTGTGTCACAATAAAAAATATTTTGCACCTTCAAAGTTGTGGGCATGTTGTGTACATCACATAATACAAAGCCCAAAAATCCACTTTAATTCCAAGCTGTAATGCAACAAAACAAGAAAAGCACAAAGTGGGGTGAATACTTCTGCAAGGCACTGTAACATAGTCACTTGGGACATTAGCTTACCTTGGTAAAGAAATTCAGTTTGGCCATGTATTCTATTTATTACAGATGAGCAGAACCTAGTTCTGTGTACTATCCTAGCCCATTACTACGTCCATCCATTGATTGATACCAAGAGTCTGAGCACTTATTGTACATATTACAGACGTCTCGTGCAATACCGAATAAGTAGCTGAGAACAGCTAGGACAAGTAGTAATGCAGTAGTGCCTATAAGCTGTGCTTATTTTTTTTAGAGAGCCTAAAAGCACAGATTGGGCAAATCCATAAAAAATCATGGCAGGAATTAGGCAGATTGCTGGTGGGGCAAAATCTTTGTTGTCCAGCAGAATCTTCAGCATCCAATCTTTCTAGGTGTTTTGGATGCCTTTGTCTACCCCTGTATATACTGTATGGTAGAGATGTAGTGGTAATTGGGTTGAGCCACAGCACATAGTAGGGGTTTCATACACCCAGGAGTGATGGATGCCAAGAATATACCAGTGGGTGTAGCTCTGCAAGACAGTGAACATCGGAATAATAGCCAGCGACACAGATAAATAGTAATACTGATTTTGTGCACAGCAAGGTACTTCTGTAACTTTTTTATTACAGGGACATATTTGCTTTAAATGACACCTGTAATTTTAAAACACAGAGAAGGCAGAAAAACAGTAAGTTCTGAAAATATGTTTTTTTAAAGTTCCCCATTCCCAGCTCAAAACTCTTATCTGGCAGAGTTCCAACACCTCCTACGTCCTCCACCTCTCACCTTTCGTGCCACCTTTTTACTACTACAGTGCTGCAATCAGTAGGCAGTGTAAGCTTTGATGACTCTTGTACTGTAGTGGTAACAAGGTTGGGGACAAGGGGTGTGTTTCAGGAATTTTTAGCTGCAGCCTTCAAACACACATAGAGGTTTCAGTTGGGAATGGCAACACTTTGGAAAGCTAAAAATAGACATTCAAAACTCACTGTTTTAATGCATCCTCAGTTTAATCCTATCAGGCTTCTGAAAACTGCAGTTGGGCTTTAATGTTGATTATTCATTTGTGATTAAACCAGACCCAGTGTGACACTGGCAAGTCAGCATTGCTGCAACATCTTGATTAGTGGGTATGTTATGTACATTTTAATACATTTTCCCGGGACACAGAAAGAAAACGTTCATAACAGAAAATGCTTAGCTTAACAACCAAAGACAAGATATTCTTCAATACAATTTAATGAGCATATCTAATATGCATATAACGCAGTCTTGACTGTAATGTTTCTTTATTGAAAGTTGAAACAAAAATGTTATTACGGTCGCTTAGAAATCAATCCACAAATTCATTCCACAAAGATATTAAAACACTCATGCTTTCCCATATAACTTCAAATGTTTCAAATATATTTAAAAAGTTGTAAAAAATGCCTATTAATTTACCTTTAAAGCAGAATGTATGCTTTACAAAAAGTTATTCTGCTTGGATTTCAGTTCAATGATATATGGATAAATGATTAGATCAACAAATTGAAAGGGTGATGTATGATTGCATATTTGCTGCAGAAATTATTTCTATACATAGAGTATCCCACTTTTGTGTACATGTTTATACGTCAAAAAGTCCTGACTGGGTAATTTAAAGGAAATTTATTACAAATCAAAATAACTATCTCGAAGCCTCTGATGGAAGTTGCCAACTGCTTCAAGGCAGTTCCTTCATTTCCAGTAAAGCTGAGAAGGTTCTACTTTATTTCCCTGTAACTTAGGCCCCTTTCACACTTATGGTCCGATCGGATCCACCGGTCAGGTTTTCAAGCAGACCCGATTGGAACATCCATAGCTCTCTATGGAGCAGCAGGTGTTAGTGAACATGTGTCCGCTGACACCTTCCGGCATCCAATCTGATCCTGTACGCTAAAAACAGACAGATGGGGATCCGTTCCCCATTGGATGACAGTCGGGTGAAAATAGACAGACGCTCCGTTTCCATCTGACCGCTCCATAAAAAGACAGCGGGCTGTGTCTGTGTCCTTTCTGCATAGCGGAGTGGACATGGATCTGTCATCCGACTGCTCAGCGGGAATCAATGGAGAGATCCCCCGATCAGCAGGCGGATCCGCTTGATGGAGCTTGCCCCATCTGAAAGGGGCCTTATGCATGTGGTTTGTGAAGTGGAAAATGGCTGCTTCCACCAAAGGCTTCTGAGATAGATGATCTGTTGCTTTTTAACAAATTCTCTTTATTGTATGGGAGCACTCTAAATCTGTTTCTTTGTAATTCTCTTGAAAATACATGGAACTGAAATATTTATTTTTGGAAATTCAAACAAATGTGATAAAGGGGATTAAAGGTTTGACCAACACAATGATGCTCCTGCCGTACCAATCTTTTTTTATGATTTTTTTTGGCCACAGGCACTAGGAACAGTAATATTTAAATAAATAGACTGTATAAAACTTTTGTTCACTTTCAAAAAATGCGCACATTAAATAAATACTGCTAAAAGTTTTTAGTCTCTTTGACCCCATGCATTGTCTTCAAAGCTTTGAACAGCTTTAAAACATCTTCATTTGGAGCACTCTTTCATCAAACCATAGTCAGTCCTATTTAGGAGGAATAACAATTACAGGCTGTCCCCTTTTCGGTCTCCACATTAGCACCTGTGCATCATTAGCATTAGGTTTTACCAGTGCATTGGTTGGGATTGGCTCCATGCGGCTTAAAATTCTTGGCTGCTCCTGCTGAGTCCTTCCCACCAATCTGGCCCGTTTACCCAAAACCTGAGAAGGATCCACCTCTATATCTACCCTCATCCTCCATTTTATTGTCTGTAAAATTATCTTTTCCTTGGTGTTCATGTTCATTGCTACCAACCATGTTGTAAAACTTTGGTCTCTTTTGATTCTTGTGAGTAAGGGCACATTACTTTCACTGACAGGCACTGCCCACGTCACACTTGGGTAAAAGTTGTCATTCATGCTGACGGAGAACCTGGAAATTTTGTTGGTAGGACCTATTAAGGTCACAGTTTCAGTGGTGTTTCCATACCAAGGATAGCTTACGCCATCTGAGTCACTGATGGCTTTTACCCTTCCTTCTCTCAGATCAGGAAGTTCCCAGCTGGACCTGGGGAGAAGCAAAAAAACATTAAAAAAAATAATGTTAAAAATGTTTATTTCAAATGTTTTAAGTAAATCATTTTATAGATTCAGTATATTTTTATGATTGTTAGTGGTTGTAAACCATAGACATAAAATATGAACAAATCATTCCCCTCTATAGTGTGTACTTATCTCTATCCAGAGCACTAAGTGCCATTTCTATGTGCTGCCCTGTTCTTCTATATCTGCATGAGTGACTTCTTTTTTGCATCAAATATTTTTTATTTCCATCTACATACATATATTCCATATATACAAATAACAGCATAATGTACCCCTCTCCCCCCTTCCCACGTATACATTGGTGTATCACTCTCTGAACCATATCATTAAACCAATTAAGCCATTTTCCCAAATATAAACATAATGTACATTTATTTATTTCCACATTTTAAAATTATTCTAACACTCTATTCACCACCCTCTCATTAGAGGTCAGTCCCATAGTCTCCACCCAAGGTCCCTATATTTTCTCAAATTTCTTAAGACACCTACTTTTCGTGTAGACAAACCTTTCACTTCTTATAGTATTTTTTACTGTTTTATCCCATTCTATACTTGTTGAAGGGTCTGATGCCAACCATCCGAGCCTGAAATAAACACCTAAGCACTGCGATTTGTGTATTATGTTACAAGGTCCCCCCATCCATATAGTCCAATATACATAACTTGGGATCCAGTCCCAAAGACACCCCAAACACAGAATTTATGCTACCAAGAATATTTAACCAATACCTATTCAGTTTGGGGCATCTCCAGACCATATGGATAAGGTCACCAGTCGGATCCCCACATCGCAGGCATGCAGCATCTGGACGTCTTCCAAATGTAAACAATCTTTTGTGGTACTGTAAATTCTATGTAATAAAAATAAATGTGAAATCCTCTGCAAGGGGGACATGGACACCAATGGTACTGCTTCCAATATATATTTCCACTCCTATTCTGTAATACTCCCTATGTTCTCCACCCATCTACTTTTACACAAGAGATTTCCATTTCCAGTAGGTATCGCAGCATAAACATCAGATATCATTCCCTTAGAAGATGATGCAAATATTTCCTTACATAACAGGGGTATCCCACTCCACTTTAGATTGATGCTAGATGGCAAACTCCTCTTTTAATTCTTAAAATGTATTCAGTGAATCAGACTTATACAACTAGTCCAGATGTACTGTCCCACAGTTTTCCCATTCCTTCATTCTTCCTATACTGAACAGCTCCAGCAGATTCTTATTATACTAAATTGGGGAGAATTCTGTGAATCACAGATACCCCAGTAGTGCCTTAACTACCTGACACAATTTTACTAATAATATCAGCGTAGGATACTTCAAAATGAAAGATTCCGCCTCTAAAGCCTCCATCATTGTATTGTGCCCAATACAGGTCATCACCATATCTCTGCATGCACCCCTACCTTCTGTTAATCCACTATTCATTAAGTGCTGTAACTGTGAAGCTAGAAACTAACTCCAGGAGTAAGGCTAAGCTAATCCCCCAATATCCTTAAGCAATTGTAATGTATGTTAGCGTATCCTCGACACCCCCTTTCTATAAATTAGTTCTCTAAAAATAGTATCCAATCTCTGAAACCACTGTTTATGGATCCATATCGAGGAGTTATGTAATACATACAAAAATTGTGGCAACCAGATCATCTTAACCACTTCAATACCGGGCACTTATACCCCCTTCCTGCCTGGGCCAATTTTCAGCTTTCAGTGCTGTTGCATTTTGAATGACAATTGCGCGGTCATGCAACACTGTACCCATATGACATTTTTATAATTGTTTTCACACAAATAGAGCTTTCTTTTGGTGGTATTTAATCACCACTGAGTTTTTTATTTTTTTGCTAAATAAAACAAAAAACACCTAAAACTTTAGAAAAAAAAAACGCACTTTTTTTTGTTTCTGTTATTAAATTTTGCAAATAAATAAAATTTCTTCATAAATATAGGTCAAAATGTATTCTGCTACATTTCTTTGGTGAAAGTAGTAATAATAATTGAATTTGTATTTTTTTTTTCAAATGTTTCTATTGTTTTTTTTATTCAATTTTTTCTTTTTTTTACTATTTAATTTTTCAGCACACTGTGACCAAAGCAATACAATGTTATGTGACAGTGTGACGATCTGTCACCCAGGATTCTCAACTAGGCAGGTTGAGGGGCTCCAGGGTAAGTGTTTGATACGGAGGAAAGTGGCTTTTCACTTTCCTCCTTTGTTTGTAAGGTCTGTTTTGGGATCTGGAGCCTGGAGATTTCAAAGAGATCTGGGAGGGATGAAATTTCCAATCCTGGGACCAGGTTTTGGGAATGGCCAGGAGACTGATTGCACAGGTGTGTGCAGGCCTTTTCAGAGAGTCAGGATCAGAGTTCTGGGCTCCACCCCGGCAGATAGGAGTCAGGAGGGCTCCACCCCGGCAGATAGGAGTCAGGAGGGCTCCACCAAGGAGAGGTGGAAGCCAAAAGCGGCAAGGAGCTGCTTGGTAGTAGCTATGTGCTAGTGGCCAGCTGTGTGCAAGAGCCATGGTTTTTGAAAGGGTCTGCAGGAGTCAGACGTAAGTCTGAAGAGGAAGGCCAGTGGAAGATTGTATATCTGAGAGAGCCAGGAGGCTGAATTTTGTTTATGTGGATGATCAATACCCCTGTGTGGGAAACTTCTGTTTTGAACTTTTATTTAAATAAAAGTGGGCAAAAAAAATCCTTAAAAAAGAAAGCGAGTAGCTGTGTGTGTTTAAAAGCTCTACCACTCTGAAGCGAGTTCCCACAGTTACCATAATAACATTGAACTACTCTGGGCAAGTGATCAGGATTTTTTTTTTTTACACATTGTGATTGCTAATACCAATGTATTTCATTGATATTTGCAATCATTGTTACTGAATGAAACTGATTCATTCAGTCTTTTGTTGTGATTAGCTGTGATTGGGCAAAGCTCATCACATGATACAGATGGGCTGTGATTGGCCCTGTCTGTACTATGTGACTGCTTTGACCATTCACAGCTAATAACACAATTGTATACTATGAATGGCATGAAGTCATCCATTGTATACAATTGACATGTGATATTCTGTGATTAGTCACAGTGTTCACATGACACTCGCAATGGGCCGGTGTAATGATATGTCATCCACGGGACACAGTCGGTGACAGATCGCGCCGCTGCGCGACCCTGCACATTTTGACAGGACGTCATAAGACGCCCAGTCACAACGGCAAGTGTCCTGAACGGCCGTCAATCTGCTATAGGATGGACGGGAGGGTGTTAATTAGATTGCAGCGTCCTGTCACAGATAATGGAAGTCTGGGCCACACCCCACTTTTTCTTTTAAAACTAGTTATTAATGGGGCTATATTGTCAATAGTATAGTGCTTAGCATCTCCTGTTATATACAGTCAGGTCCATAAATATTGGGACATCGACACAATTCTAACATTTTTGGCTCTATACACCATCACAATGGATTTGAAATGAAACGAACAAGATGTGCTTTAACTGCAGATTGTCAGCTTTAATTTGAGGGTATTTACATCCAAATCAGGTGAACGGTGTAGGAATTACAACAGTTTGCATATGTTCCTCCCACTTGTTAAGGGACCAAAAGTAATGGGACAATTGGCTTCTCAGCTGTTCCATGGCCAGGTGTGTGTTATTCCCTCATTATCCCAATTACAATGAGCAAATAAAAGGTCCAGAGTGCATTTCAAGTGTGCTATTTGCATTTGGAATCTGTTGCTGTCAACTCTCAAGATGAGATCCAAAGCGCTGTCACTATCAGTGAAGCAAGCCATCATTAGGCTGAAAAAACAAAACAAACCCATCAGAGAGATAACAAAAACATTAGGCGTGGCCAAAACATTCTTAAAAAGAAGGAACGCACTGGTGAGCTCAGCAACACCCAAAGACCTGGAAGACCACAGAAAACAACTGTGGTGGATGACCGAAGAATTCTTTCCCTGGTGAAGAAAACACCCTTCACAACAGTTGGCCAGATCAAGAACACTCTCCAGGAGGTAGGTGTATGTGTGTCAAAGTCAACAATCAACAGAAGACTTCACCAGAGTGAATACAGAGGGTTCACCACAAGATGTAAACCATTGGTGAGCCTCAAAAACAGGAAGGTCAGATTAGAGTTTGCCAAACGACATCTAAAAAAGCCTTCACAGTTCTGGAACAACATTCTATGGACAGATGAGACCAAGATCAACTTGTACCAGAGTGATGGGAAGAGAAGAGTATGGAGAAGGAAAGGAACTGCTCATGATCCTAAGCATACCACTTCATCAGTGAAGCATGGTGGTGGTAGTGTCATGGCGTGGGCATGTATGGCTGCCAATGGAACTAGTTCTCTTGTTTTTATTGATGATGTGACTGCTGACAAAAGCAGCAGGATGAATTCTGAAGTGTTTCGGGCAATATTATCTGCTCATATTCAGCCAAATGCTTCAGAACTCATTGGACGCCGCTTCACAGTGCAGATGGACAATGACCCAAAGCATACTGTAAAAGCAACCAAAGAGTTTTTTAAGGGAAAGAAGTGGAATGTTATGCAATGGCCAAGTCAGTCACCTGACCTGAATCCGATTGAGCATGCATTTCACTTGCTGAAGACAAAACTAAAGGGAAAATGCCCCAAGAACAAGCAGGAACTGAAGACAGTTGCAGTAGAGGCCTGGCAGAGCATCACCAGGGATGAAACCTAGCATTTGGTGATGTCTATGCGTTCCAGACTTCAGGCTGTAATTGACTGCAAAGAATTTGCAACCAAGTATTAAAAAGTGAAAGTTTGATTTATGATTATTATTCTGTCCCATTACTTTTGGTCCCTTAACAAGTGGGAGGCACATATGCAAACTAAAGAAAATATATATAATAGCGCCTATGGAAAGAAAAAATTATATATAAATCGCTTATTGTGATATACCAGCTGCAAAAAATCACCATAAATAAATAAAGTGTAACAATTATTCCAAAAAATATTTTGCGCTAGTAAACATAAAAATATATCCGTGAAACAAAAAATCTCAAAAATATATATATATGCATGAATAATATTCAAGTGAAAAAAAGTTCAAATAATAAGTCCACACTATAAAATATATGTAACACAAAAAATGTGTACAAAAAATGTCTCAATGTGACAGACTACCACCAAAAAACTGAATAAACTCACCAGAGCTATAAAACAAAAACGTGTATTGCTCTGGGAGCGATAATAAAATGGCAAGTCATTTGTAGATATATCTTCAGGAAATTAAATTCTGCAGAACACCGATCCACATAGACCAATTTCAGATGGAGCAAAATACTTTCAAATTCTCATCAAGGAAATCCACTTCTCCAAAAAAGCCACCCTTAATCGTATCCAAGGAAGAAGATTCCAGACACTCGGAAGAAACAAAAGAACTTCATGGTGCAGTATTATTAAAAACCAAATTCCTTTATTGGATACTCATTGCACTTAACTCAGGAGGTGTCCCAGCCGACACCAGCATCAACAGCATACAGCAATCACAGAAAAGGGACCCAGCTACTGTGATTGCTGTATGCTGTTGATGCTGGTGTCGGCTGGGACACCTCCTGAGTTAAGTGCAATGAGTATCCAATAAAGGAATTTGGTTTTTAATAATACTGCACCATGAAGTTCTTTTGTTTCTTCCGAGTGTCTGGAATCTTCTTCCTTGGATACGATTAAGGGTGGCTTTTTTGGAGAAGTGGATTTCCTTGATGAGAATTTGAAAGTATTTTGCTCCATCTGAAATTGGTCTATGTGGATCGGTGTTCTGCAGAATTTAATTTCCTGAAGATATACAGTTGTGGCCAAAATTATTCAACCCCCAATGCTGTAAAGGGGTTTAGGGACTATAGTGTACATTTGGAATTGTATTCAGAATCAAATCCTACAAGGACGTTGTAACTACCCAAATGCAACTAAAATGACATCAATTGTTTATGTAATACAGTAGTAAATGGTTCTTATGTGGTTTCTTCATTGCCACAATTATTCAACCCCTTAAAGACTACCACTCTGAAGAACAGAGGTTCATACAGGTGCTTTCCATCAGGTATTGAAAACACCTGTGGATGTCACCGAGCAGCAATCAAGCATAATAAGCACCAATTAGGCAGCTTTAAAATGACTGTGATACTCAGCTCCTTCTAGACATTTACTGGTGTGGTTACAAACATGGTGAAGGCAAGAGAATGGTCCAGGAAGACAAGAGAAGAGGTGATTTCTCTTCACAGGAAGGGCAATGGCTATAAGAAGATTGCAAAGATGTTAAACATACCAAGAGACACCTTAGGAAGCATCATTCGCAAATTCAAGGCAAAGGGCACTGTTGAAACGCTACCTGGTCGTGGCAGAAAGAAGATGCTGACTTCGACTGCTGTGCGCTACCTGAAGCGTAGAGTGGAGAGAAGTCCCCGTGTGACTGCTGAGGAACTGAGAAAAGATTTGTCAGATGTGGGTACAGAAGTTTCAGCCCAGACAATAAGACGCACACTGCGTAATGAAGGCCTCCGTGCCAGAACTCCCAGGCGTACCCCCTTGCTGTCTCCAAAGAATAAGAAGAGTCGACTGCAGTATGCCAAAAGCCATGTGGACAAACCACAAAAGTTGTGGGATAGTGTTCTGTGGACTGATGAAACAAAATTAGAACTGTTTGGGCCCATGGATCAACGCTATGTTTGGAGGAGGAAGAACAAGGCCTATGATGAAAAGAACACCTTGCCTACTGTGAAGCATGGTGGAGGGTCAATCATGCTTTGGGGCTGTTTTGCTTCTGCAGGTACAGGGAAGCTTCAGCGTGTGCAAGGTACCATGAATTCTCTTCAGTACCAGGAGATATTGGATGGAAACGTGATGCAGTCCGTCACACACCTGAGGCTTGGGAGACGTTGGACCTTTCAACAGGACAATGATCCCAAGCATACCTCCAAGTCCACTAGAGCATGGTTGCAGAGGAAAGGCTGGAACATTTTGGAGTGGCCATCGCAGTCACCAGACTTAAATCCGATTGAGAACCTCTGGTGGGACTTAAAGAAAGCAGTTGCAGTGCGCAAGCCTAAGAATGTGACTGAACTGGAGGCCTTTGCCCATGAAGAATGGGCGAAGATACCCGTAGATCGCTGCAAGACACTTGTGTCAAGCTATGCTTCACGTTTAAAAGCTGTTATAACTGTAAAAGGATGCTGTACTAAGTACTAAGATTGAATGTCACTTGGGGGTTGAATAAAACTGATAATGCTGTGAGCACAGAAAAGACATTTGTGGTTATTTCATTATAACTGTTATGTTATATTTGTCTGACCTACAAGTGCCTCTTTAATGTAAATGTAAGCAAGATGACTGAATGATCAAAAGCAATGTCAAACTGGCCAAAACACTCAATTTCAGTGGGGGTTGAATAATTTTGGCCACAACTGTATCTACGAATGACTTGCCATTTTATTATCGCTCCCAGAGCAATACACGTTTTTGTTTTACAGCTCTGGTGAGTTTATTCAGTTTTTTGGTGGTGGTCTGTCACATTGAGACATTTTTTGTGCACATTTTTTGTGTTACATATGCAAACTGTTGTAATTCCTACACCGTTCACTTGATTTGGATGTAAATACCCTCAAATTAAAGCTGACAGTCTGCAGTTAAAGCACATATTGTTCGTTTCATTTCAAATCTATTGTGATGGTGTATAGAGCCAAAAATTTTAGAATTGTGTCGATGTCCCAATATTTATGGACCTGACTGTATACCTCTAGATACTTAATTTTATTATCTATGTCCATCTGAGGAAGACTGGCCGGTAAAGGTTCTAATGGATTCACGGGTAAAAATACTGATTTATCTTAATTGACGGTCAGGCCAGAGAACTGCCCGTAGTCACCAATTATATCCATTACAACGAGGACTGAGTGTCCCCCAGGAATAGGAGGACATCATCCACATATAAAGCTATTTTTTTCTCCCCAGCGTTCATAATTTTCTTTTAATTCGCTCTAGGAGCCTTATAAAGCAACCTAACCTAATTAATGAAGGAGGGACCAAACTGAAAAGCCCCCAACTAGGGGTGTACCGAAATTTCGGTGGCCGAAATGTTTCACCCGAAAACACCCCTATCGGCCGTTGGCAGATATGAAAATAAACACCGATACAGGTGCCGAAAATAACCCAGCCCCCTTACCACCACCCCCTGCTGCCACCACCCGCCGCTGCTCAGTGGTTCTCAGCCTTACCTGAGAAACCACTGAATTATCCTGGCGCTGGGCATAGAGATAAGTGAAGGAAAGATGGCCTACACTCAGCCCTTGGAGGACTGGAGCAATGCCACTTCCAGTTCAGGCACCCTGTAAACAAGGCACCAGATTAATGCTTTTTTTGATCTAATGCTTTACATTGTAGAGGAGAGATGGGGGGTCTTATTGACCTGTCACTAATTATTTCTATCACAGGGGATGCATGCATTTCTTGTGATAGGAATAAAAGTGATAACAAATGTTTTCAAGGGACAGTGTAAAAAAAAAAAAAAATTAAATACATTTTTTTAAACAGTTTAAAGTGATCCTGTCCCCCTGTGCTTGCATGTAGTCGTGAATGCATACGTAGGCCACGCCCACATATGTAAACAGTGTTCAAACCACACATGTGAGGTATCGCCACGAACGTCAGAGCAAAAGCGATAATTCTAGTACTAGACCTCCTCTGTAACTTTACACTGGTAACCTGTAGAAGTTTCTAAAGAGTCACTCATGGAGATTTTTAAGTACCGTAGTTTGACGCCATTCCACAAGCAATTTTAAAGCATTACATGTTGGGTATCTATTTACTTGCCATGACATCATCTTTCATATTCTACAAAAAAAGTTAGGGTATATTTTGTTTTTGTTTTTTAAATATTAAAGTGTATTTTTTTCTAAAAAATGTATATTCGTTTTTAAAAACCGTCCATTTCGGTTTCGGTCAAGTGCATCCTGAATTTTCAGTTTCAGTGCCGCACTACCCCCAACACATGCCAAATATAATACCACTCCAGGCTATCAAAAGCCTTGGCTGCACCAAAGGTCAAAAGAGCTCTCGATCCCATATTTAACATCGGGATCTGTAAGCTAAGGTACACTCGTCTTATATTGACACTAGTTGATCTATTAGGTATAAATCCAGACCCCTGGGAGCGTGCAGCGCCACAATCTGTGCAGCAGAACACAGATCGATGTACGGGACCACTGTGTGAGGTCCCGCTTCATGCGATCAGTGATTGGCCAATCAGTGATTACATGAACAGTAGAAAACAAGATGTTACTTCCTGACATCATTGTTTACTACTTGTGAATTCTGTGAATAATCACAGAGATCACATGGTACAAGGCAATTCACAACAGCCCTGTACCACATGACAAGCTGTGACCAATTACATCTCTCACAGTATTTCTCAATGGCTGCAGGAATGCAGCCAGAGAGAAGGAGAAATTTTTGCTTTTACAGCCTTTATGGGTGTAAAAGCAAACAGTGTAAAACAAAAACAAAAATCTTCATCACCTCCCACAAGTAGTATAGTGTCACTATGGTGACACTGTACTTCTAGGGTTACAGTATGTTAAAAAATAAATACACAAATAATATTAGATATAAAAAAAATGTAAACAAAAATCTGAAAAATTATAATTATTTCTCCATAAACTGATTTGGGTTTTTTAAAAAGAAAAGATTTTGGACAAGATTTATGAAGAAAGATTTATTTGCAAAATTTTATAAGAAAAATACAATTTTTTTCCTTTTTGGTCTTTTTTCATTTATATAGCAAAAACAAAAAGCTGAAAATTGGCCTGGACTGGAAGGGGGTGAATGTCCGGACTTGAAGTGGTTAAAAACCTGCATCAAGTCTGATAGCAATACATCCCCATAACACTGATATATTTCTGCTGGCAGTCCATCTGGCCCTGGAGATTTCTGATTTGCGGTCAACATTACTGAAGTCTACAACTCTTCTAAAGTTATAGGAGCATCAAGCATCTCTCTATCTTCCTTAGAGAGCCATGGAATCCTCATATCTTTAAAAAAAAATCCCAAATCTCTCCTTCCACATCTACACAGTGAGAACTATACAACCCCTCATAATAGCTTTTAAAAGTATCCACAATTTCTGGGGAATATGAGGTGATTCTACACGTTTTTTTCAATAGCCGGTACAACAAGAGAGACAGAACTTGCCCTTGCTATTAATGCCAGCATATGACCTACATCTTTCCTCATAGCAATGCATTTTATGAAACAACCTTTTATTCTCTGCCTTCTCAAGGACTAGGTTCTTATATTCTTCCTGTTTATTCGACCAATCTAGAAGCGCACCAGGAGCCAGATCATTCACATATTGTCTTTACGTGAATGTGACTGCTTCAATAATAGATAATTCTCGTGCTTTAGTGCGTCTCTTGACCCCTGAAATTCGCTGTATTAATACTCTACGAAGAAAGGCCTTAAAAGCATCCCACATTACCCCTGGGGCTACAGTACCTACATTTATCTGTACAACTCCCTTCACATCAACACCTATTGTGGCTTCCCTATTTAGCTCAAACCAAAAGGGATTTATTTTCCATTCTGCTGGGCGATGACTTTTTCCCAGCGCATTGACAGAATTAGGGGAGAGTGATCAGAAAGGCCTCTG
The DNA here is from genome assembly GCF_062004578.1 of Staurois parvus. Taxonomy (NCBI): domain Eukaryota; kingdom Metazoa; phylum Chordata; class Amphibia; order Anura; family Ranidae; genus Staurois; species Staurois parvus. The sequence goes on from NW_028318393.1 coordinate 2,527,885, forward strand.
GGCATGCAACTTACACTAGATATAAAACCCAGGGCATTATAACTTCCCAGGGCAAAGTCAATCCTTGAGAGTATTAAATTAGTATAAGAAAAGCAGGAATACTGACAATTATGGGATTTCGCAACCTCAACACATCACATAATCTTGCTTCTTTAATAAGCTGAGCAAATTTATTGTTAACATTACTGTTTGCCGATACGCTGGGCGGGAGCCTATCCATCTTCATATTCAGCACCATAATAAAATCCCTCGTCACTAATACTGGCACTCGAGGTTTATCTGCAATAAATTGCATCAAATGATACAAAACCTCACCTTTAAATGGTGGGGGAATATACACATTTGCCAATATTATTATTATTATACAGTATTTATAAAGCGCCAATAGTTCGCTCAGCGCTGTACATTACAGAGGGGAACAGAACATGTGACAGAACAATACCAATAAAATGCAAAACATGAGGGGATCGAGGGCCCTGCTCTTTCAAGCTTACAATCTAGGAGGGAGGGGATGGTGGCACAGGAGGAGATAGCTGTGGGGGATGGAGTGGTAGGAAGAGTGGAGGAGTTCGGCAAGTTAGCAAGGGGCGGGGTAGGCTTCCCTGAAGAGATGGGTTTTCAGGGTGCGCCTAAAGGAGAGGAGAGTAGGTGATAATCTGAAGGGTTGGGGCAGGGAGTTCCAGAGGATGGGTGACACCCTGGAGAAGTCCTGGAGGCGGGCATGGGAGGAGGAGACCAGGGAACTAGAGAGAAGGAGGTCTTGTGAGGAGCGGAGTGTGCGTGCTGGGCGGTACTTGGATATTAGGTCAATGATGTAGTTCGGGGCAGTATGGTGGACAGCTTTGTACGTCAGCGTTAGGATTTTGAATTTGATCCGTTGCGCAATCGGAAGCCAGTGGAGGGATTGGCAGAGGGGGGTGGCGGAAACGGAGCGGTTGGAAAGGTGAATGAGTCTGGCAGCCGTATTCAGGATAGACTGAAGCGGGGATAGCCAGCGGCGAGGCAGGCCAGTGAGGAGGGAGTTGCAGTAGTCGAGTCGTGATATGATGAGGGAGTGGATGAGCTGTTTAGTGGTTTCTGGAGTTAGGAACGTGCGGATTTTGGCGATGTTGCGGAGGTGGAGTCTGCACGAGTATACAAGATGTTTTCAAAAGAACAATAAAGAAAGACATACCGCCCAACCCAATCATCAATACAGGACTGCCTACATGAAAAAAAAAAAACACATCTGACCCAAACTCTCCTCACTCCACTCACACTTATGTCTGCTATTTCATCATGGCCAGCAAGTTAGGACAAAGAGCAAACGTGAAATTCTGCATGAAACCCATACACCCAAGTTTCATCACCAGTAATGATCCTCAACATCTACGGCACGCTGACAGAGTTCTTGGCCGACTTCGACAATGTGTTCCTTCTGCTCCTGGGTCAGCAGCCTGGGGATGAACTTGACAATGACACAGCGCATGTTCAAATCACATGTGAGGATTGCCTGGACTGCTCCGTATGACACACAGGCAATGGCAGCAATGTTGTGGATTGTTCGAACATTTTCAGAGGTTGAGCTCATTGAAGGTCTTCCTGATCGCTCATTGTCTTCCATTGATGTTCTTCCACTCTTGAAGCATGTATACTACTCAAAGCACCTCGAACGACTTATTGCAGCATCACCATAAATTGAAGAATCATGTCAAATATCTCTGTGGCATATTTGCCCAGTTTCACACAGAATTTCACACTTTCTGTTTGTTCTAACTGTCCATGATGAAATAGCAGCCGTGGAAACGCACATGGTCAGAATAGCACCAATTGCACAGCTCCCAATGTATACAGGACGATGTCTTTTGGCACACTGACTTATATAGGTCAGTGCTCCCTGTGACTGTGTGTGCAGTCTTGTGCTGCCATTTGTTGGTGTGTTACAAAACTAGTCTAAAAACTTTCTAATACCAACTCGTAATACTCAACTATAATATAATAACAATATAATAGTACAATAGTAATCAAGTGCCTTTATCTTCCTTCTACTTAATCTAATAAATACATCTATGTCATTATAAACAACCGTGAACAAGTGTAATCTTTTAAAGCATTTATACCCCACTCTACCTTTTACTAACGATACATCTCCTAAAAAAGGACTCAAACAAAAAGAAAAGCCTACATAAAAAGAAAAAGGAAAACAAAAAAAAAAGACAACAACCCCCTCCCTTTCGCACATACACACTACCTGGCCCTCCCTGGGTTTAAAGAAGGAGCATTTAAAGTGGACCCTAATACTTGTTCATGTGATATATACAGTGGATATAAACAGTCTACACCCCTCTAAAATGTTAAAATATCAGGTTTCTGTGATGCAAAAAAAAAAAATAGACAAAGTTAAATCATTTCAGAACTTTTTCCACCTTTAATGTAACCTATAAACTGTACAACTCAGTTGAACAACAAACTGAAATCTTTTAGGCGAAGGGAAGTAAAAACTAAAAAACTAAAATAATATGGTTGCATAAGTGTGCACACCCTTAAACTAATACTTTGTTGAAGCACCTTTTAATTTTATTACAGCAATCAGTTTTTTTTTGGTTATGAGTCTATCAGCATGGCAAATCTTAACTTGGCAATATTTGCCTACTCTTCCTTGCAAAAACACTCCAAATCTGTCAGATTGTGAGGGCATCTCCTGTGCACAGCCCTCTTCAGATCACCCCACAGGTTTTCCATCAGATCTGCACTCTAGCTGGGCCATTCCAAAACTTTAATCTTCTTCTGGTGAAGCCATTCTTTTCTTGATTTGGATGTATTTTTTGGGTTGTTGTCATGCTGAAAGATGAAGTTTCTCTTCATGTTCAGATTTCTAGCAGAAGCCTGAAGGTTTTGTGTCACTATTGACTGGTATTTGGAACTGTTCATAATTCCCTCTACCTTAACTAAGGCCCCAGTTCTAGCTGAAGAAAATCAGTCCCAAAGCATGATGCTGCCACCACCATGCTTCACTGTGTGTATGGTGTTCTTTTGGTGATGTGCAGTGTTGTTTTTGTGCCAATCATATATTTTGGAATTATGGCCAAAAAAGTTAAACCGACCATAACACATTTTCCTGCATGCTTTTGGGAGACATAAGATGTGTTTTTTGTAAAATTTAGCCAAGCTTGGATGTTTTACTTTGTATGAAAAGGCTTCCGTCTTGCCACTCTACCCCATATCCCAGACATATGAGGAATACGGGAGATTGTTGTCACATGTACCACACAGCCAGTACTTGCCAAATATTCCTGCAGCTCCTTTAATGTTGCTGTAGGCCTTGGCAGCCTCCCAGACCAGTTTTCCTCTTGTCTTTTCATCAATTTTGGAGGGACGTCCAGTTCTTGGTAATGTCACTGTTGGCCCATATTTTCTCCACTTGATGATGACTGTCTTCACTGTGTTCCATGGTATAACTAATGCCTTGGAAATTCTTTTGTACCCTTCTCCTGACTAATACCTTTTAACAATGATGCTTTGGAAGCTCTCTGCGGACCATGGCTTTTGCTGTAGGATCCGACTAAGAAAATGTCAGGAAAGACCTACTAGAACAGCTGAACTTTATTTGGGACTAATCAGAGGCACTTTAAATGATGACAGGTGTGTACTGACTCCTATTTAACATGATTTTGAATGTGATTGCTTAATTCTGAACACAGCTACATCCCCAGTTATAAGAGGGTGTGCACACTTATGAAACCACATTACTTTAGTTTTTTATGTTTACTCCCCCCCCCCCGAAAAAATTTCAGTTTGATTTTCAATTAAGTTGTACAGTTTATAGGTCACATGAAAGGTGGAAAAAGTTCTGAAATTATTTATCTTTGTCTAATTTTTTTACATTTGTTACACCTTTTTTATGCACTGTATTCTCCTATTAATGTGTAACCATTCAGAAGTATCCTTAATACACTAAAAAAAGAAAAAATACACAAAAAAAACTAATGCAAAGAAAGCGAGAAAAAAACACCTCATTCCATCTACCACCATATACAGTACTTCCTATCAGTGTTAATTTTTACTTCATATTTCGATTTAGTTTTAGACATAGTCTTTTGACTAAAATTAAATTTTAGTTTTAGTCACGTCTTAGTCATGTGAATTGTTTTAGTTTGAGTTCTATTATAGTCAACTAAAATCTGCAGTACATTTTAGTTGGCTAAAATCATTTTAGTCAACTGAAATCTAATGGGTTTATTTCATTTGAAATGCATTATTTAAGCATTTCTTTGGAATTTCCAAACTCATTATATATTCCTGTAGTAAAAAAAAATCTAATAACATATTATTTATGGTGTTAAGGTTTGAACAAACTACAGAGACACAAATTTAGCTGTTAAATAACATCTTTATAAGTAAAACTTTCCTCCCTCTCATTTTCGTCTTGTTTTTGTTCGTTGAAATCTGAAATAGATTTTTGTCATAGTTTCCATCTATTGATAAAAATTCTAAGTAATTTTCGTTTCGTTTTCGTAACTGGAAAAATGCAGCTGACGAAAATTATGACGAAAATATTTTCATCTACAAAATTAACACTGCTCCTTACTTCTGCTCTGAAAGAAAAATAGAAACTCAGATTACTCAGTCAACTGTGCCACCCTCCTGATATCTGCATATTTAAGATAAACATTTAGTCTCTTTCTGTCCGAAGCCTTCTCTCATTCTTCTCTGATCGTGCCACCACTTCTGCTGGAGCAACAAAAAAGTGGGTTTCCCCACAGGCTGCAACCCATAATCGTGAAGCATATAACATAGCATATGAGACTTTCAACTGCTGCAGCCTGCATTTAACCTCCACAAACTTGGCCCTTTTCTTCTGCAACTCTGGGGAAAAATCTGAGTACAGGGAGATTCTGGCTCCAATATACAATATTTCCTTTATTTCCCTGGCTTTTCACAATATAGTCACTTTGTCCTTATAGTGTAACATTCTAATAGGTAGAAACCTAGGGTGGTGGAGACCTAGAAGACACCCTGTGAGCTCTATCTATAGCAAATAGACTTGTAAAGGAGTCTCTCCCAAAAGTATACACCAGCCATTTTTCTACAAATTCAATAATATTGGAGTTCAGGAAAGCCCAACATTTGTAGATTGTTCACCAAGTCCTTCACTTTAGATGCATATATACTGCTCAAAAAATTAAAGGGGCACTTTGAAAACACATCAGATCTCAATGGGGAAAAAATATCATGATGGATATCTATACTGATATGGACTGGGTAATGTGTTAGAAACATAAGGATGCCCCATCGTTTGATGGAAATTAAAATTGTCAACCTACAGAGGACTGAATGCAAAGACACCCTGAAAATAAAAGTGAAAAAATGATGCAGCAGGCTAGTCCATTTTGCTGAAATATCATTGCAGCAACTTAAAATGGTACTCAGTAGTTTGTACGGCCCCCACGTGCTTGTATGCATACCTGACAATGTCGGGGCATGCTCCTAATGAGAAAATGGATGGTTGTAGGGCTCTGGCAGTGCTCATCCAGTTCCTCCTTGCACAAAGGAACAGATACCGGTCCTGCTGATGGGTTAAAGACCTTCTATGGCCCTGTCCAGCTCTCCTAGAGTAACTGCTTGTCTCCCGGAATCCCCTCCATGCTTTTGAGACCGTGTTGGTAGACACAGCAAACCTTCTGGCAATGGCACGTATTGATGTGCCTTCCTGGAGGAGTTGGACTGCCTGTGCAATCTCTGTGGGGTCCAGGTATTGCTACCAGTAATGTCAATGACCCCAGCTAAATGCAAAATTTGTGAAAAACAGTCAGAAAAAGATGAGTAGGGATAAAAATTGTCAGTGGCCTCCACCTGTAAAACCATTCTTGTTTTTGGGGTTGTCTCATTTTTGCTCATCTAGTGACCCTGTTGTTAATTTTATTAACACCAAAGCAGCTGAAACTGATTAACAACCCCATCTGCTACTTAATTGACCAGATCAATATCCCAGGAGTTTATTTGACTTGATGTCATACTCTGAATAAAAAGTGTTCCTTTAATTTTTTTGAGAATTGTATATTTATTTTTTGTCTAATGCTTTCATCTCCTGTTTAACCTCTTTCCGCCCGGCCTATGGCCGAATGGCGGCCGGCAAAAACTCTTACCTTTCCGGGTGGATGCCATATGGTGTCCTTTCGGGCATGCGCAGTTTGCGTGCCTGCAGAGACGCGCAGCGGCGCGATCTGTCACCGGCCGTGTACCTCGGACACGGCTGATGACAGATCTGGGTACCGGCCCCGTTGCCAGTACCATGTGACCTGCTGTGGCCAATCACAGCAGGTCACATGACAGTTGTATACAATGGATGGCTTCATTAATGCCATCCATTGTATACTAGTGTGTCTAGCTGTGAATGGTCACAGCGATCACATGCACAAGCTGTGACCAATCACAGCTCAGCTGTGTCATGTGATTAGCCGTGGCCAAATCACAGCTAAGCACAAAAAAAAAAAAAAACCCTGAATGAATCGATGTCATTCAGGTAAATGCTTGCTTATAGCAAAGTAATTCTTTGCTATAATCAAATTGTGTAAAAAAAAAAAAAATACGGATCACTTCCCCAAAGTAGTACATTGTTACTATGGTAACAATATACTACTTTGGTCATAGTGAAATATGAAAAAAAATCTTAAAAAAAGAAAAAAAATGTAATAAAAAATAAAAATAATAAAAAAAACTTATAATTTTTTTTTTTCATACTGTCAACAGTCAGTGTCCCTGTTCACCGCCATGCTAGTTATATGATGACGCTGTACTGCACTGGTGACAGTATGTAAAAAAAATTGTGAAAATACTTTTTTTAATTTTATCATTTTCCGAAAAATTACAAAAAAAATACAGCTTCAAAAAACTCGCCATGCCTCTTACGAAGTACGTCGGACTGTCTACTCTGCAAAAAGGGGTCATTTGGGGGATATCTGTACTGTTCTGACATTCTTGGACCTCAAGAAATTAGATTGGCTGTCAGTACTTCAGGATTTATCAATATTCAGATCTATACCATAGTTTGTGAACTCTATAACTTTCCTACAAACTAAAAAATACATCCTAATTTGGGTTATTTTCACCAATGACATATAGCAGAATACATCTTGACCTAAATTTATGAAGAACAATTATTTATTTGCAAACTTTTATAACAGAAACAAAGAATAACGTGTATTTTTTCCAAAATTTGCTGTCTTTTTTTTGTTAATTTAGCAACAAATAAAAACCCCAGTGGTGATTAAATACCACCAAAAGAAAGCTCTAGTTGTGTGAAGAAAATGATAAAATTTTAGTTTGGGTACAATGTTGTATGACCACGCAATTGTCATTCAAAGTGTGAAAGTGCTGAAACCTGAAAATTGGCCTGGGCAGGAAGGGGGGAAAAGTTAATCATGTTTACAAGATCTTCCACCATGCTAATCCTGCCCTCCAATACAGTTGTGTGTTCTAGCACCTTTGCAAGTCATGCCAAAGAAAGGATACATCTTCCTTAATACTCTTAAGCTGGTCAAACATCTCAAGCAAAGAGGATAATGACTGCTTGAAGGACTTCTCTCAGGGAAGGACCTTCCTGTGTCACTCCATCCACTTCGGAGTTCACCATTGCTACCACAGCCCATGCGTTGTTTGTCCCTCTGGGCTCTGTATGTTGTTCTGAGCTTTCCTTTGCTGTAGAGGGTCCCACCAGGGACTTCAATTTTGGTACTGGATGTTGCTGACCCTTTGATGGTGTATGTGCAAATCGCTGAAGCTTAGATCCTTATCTGTCACAGCCCGCTGAGAGTGTGTGCTGGCTCCATTCTGTAGCACTGTCTCCTCTCCTTTCTTCCTTGTCATGTTCACAGACAGGCTGTGTATACAAGTTGTATATGATGGCTACACACCTGCTACAATCCTCCAGCTGATAATACTGTACCACATGAGCCCCCAGGGTGTTCAATAACCTAGGAGTGTAAACCTATGTGGTAACTTTATGTGCTTATATGCATAACATGTGATATTATATACCCATGGTATAATTTTTGAAGATACCTCCTACTGGGAGTGTAACCAATGTGCGGTGCTGCAAATGCTTTAGACTATGGTGGTCATAGCCTTTACAGCACATATGTATCCAGACCGGTCTTGGTGTGATTTTAATGGTTTTAGGTCTGTGTGTATTGTCTCATACTGAGGTGATGAGAAACCAGGGCGATTGCCCGAGTGTCAATCATTAATGTGTAATAAAGCATAATTTTTGGAAATTTTTCTGAGTATCGCATTCTGTCCATAATGTAGCCGCTTTCTTGTGAATCTCTTTTCACAAATCTCTTTTTGGTGTTCAATAACCTGCCTGCCTGACAGTCCAGTCACCAAGTCACTCTAGTTCCCAGATTCCCACCCTAGATTGCGGTACTCTTCAGCCCTGCCTCAGCCAGCCAGGGTGTAGTCTACAATGTACAATCTACAGTGTAATCTACAGTCTCACATTGCTCAGGCAGTGCACAGCTACTTAGGCTGGCCATACATTATACAATTTTCTTGAGAATTTTGCTTTAGATTTACCAAAAACCATATAATATGAGGACAAACCTAAACAAGACTTTAAATTGCATCCAATTAGGCCCTTGTGTTACATAGTTGAAGGTAAATCTAAAGGAAATTGAGAAAAAAAGAGAAGCTAATACCCTTATAAAATATGATCCAATGCGTACTATTAGAGAGAATAAAAACATTTCTAACCACTAACAGCAATTAGATAAATCCCTGAGGCCTATACCTATGTATTTTCACTAGTTCTCAAAATGTAATCTCTATCATGTCATCTTGATTTGTGTATTTTTGGGCTGTTAAAGTGTCATTGCTTCTCTATTTGTGTTCTTAGCCTATCTATCATGTATATATTCTTTGATAATAAATACCTAGTTGGTCCTGCCATTGCCATTTTTATTCTGAGTGGCAATGCTATTGAAGCTGATCCTTTGTTTTCTGTGTTGCCAATCAGTGCACATGCTCTGCTTTCCCCCACAGAAAAGCCATTCATTTCCTCTTCTCTCCTCAAAACAAATAAGTTCAGAAAATAAGTTATGTGTGATAAAATGGAATGACATAGGGAAAAAGTATTGAACACATGAAGAAAAGGAGGTGCAAAAAGACGTGGAAAGCCATGACACCAGCTGAAATCAGTCATTAGAAAGCAATCCTGCCCCTTGTCAGTTAATATTAATATCAGCTGGTTCAGTCTCAACTGATGGCTTATAAAAAGGTGTCTCATTACCAAGGTGTCTCTCATGATGGGTAAAAGCAAAGAGCTCTCTCAAGATCTTTGCAACCTTATTGTTGAAAATTGTTGGCATTGGTTAACTGCTTCCCGACCGCCCCATAGCACAAATATTGCTACAGAACGGCATGAGTGCACAAAATCATGTGTATATATACATGATTTTACTTTTCTTTGTAAGGGCTGTGATTTCCAATGATCTCCGACAGGGAGGAGAACTGTTTTGTTTACTAACAGTTCTCCTCCCTGTTAGCTCGGGCACACTGCTTTGGATGACTGTGCTGTAAGCAGTGTGCTTATAGTGAAGCACATGGACACAGTACCTTAGTAAAACACTCCCAGCACACAGTTAACCCTTTGATCGCCCCTTATGTTAACCCCTTCCTGTCCAGTGCCATTAGCACATTGTCAGAGCTTTTTTTTTAGCACTGATCACTGTATTGGTGTTACTAGGGATGTCAGTGACACCAAGTCAGTTCCCTCCAGTGTCAGAATGCTCACCGCAGTCCCGCTATAAGTCCCTAATTACCGCCATTACTAGTGAAAATTAAAAAAAAATTCCAGTATCTCTACCGCCATTTGTAAATGCTATAACTTTCACATAAACCATTAAATATACACATATTGGGATTTTAGCAAAGACATGTAGCAGAATACATTTTGGCTTAAAGTTATGCCGAAATTTTATTTTTTTAATTTTTTAACTGGACATGTTTAATAGCAAAAAGTAAAAAATATATATTTTTTTAATTGTCAGGCTTTTATATATAGCATGAAAAATATAAACGCAATGGGCGGCACAGTGGCTTAGTGGTTAGCACTTCCGCCTGGCAGTACTAGGGTTGTTGGTTCGAATCCCAACCACGACACCACCTGCCTGGAGTTTGCATGTTCTCCCTGTGTCTGCGTGGGTTTCCTCCGGGTACTCCGGTTTCCTCCCACACTCCAAAGACATGCAGGTAGGTTAATTGGATCCTGTCTAAATTGTCCATAGTATATGTATGAATGTGAGTTAGGTACCTTAGATTTTACGCCCCTTTGAGGGTTAGGGACTGATGTGAATGTACAATATATATATATATATATGTAAAAGCGCTGCGTAAATTGACGGCGCTATATAAGTATCTGAAATAAATACCACCAGAAGAAAGCTCAATTCATGGGAAAAAAAGGGCGTAAATTTCATTTGGGTGCAGCGTTTCATGACCGCATAATTGTCAGTTAAAGTAACGCAGCGCCGTAACACAAAATATGGCCTAGTCAGGAAGGGAGGTAAATCCTCAGGTGGGCAAGTGGTTAAAGAAGGATTTCTAAACTTCTGAATGTTCCAGTGAGCACTGTTCAGGCCATAATCTGGAAGTGGAAAGAACATCATTTCACCATAAATCAGCCATGATCAGGTACTCCTTTCAAGACTCCTGACAGAAGAGTGAAAAGAATTATCAGAAGAGTTGTCCAAGAGCCAAGGACCGCTTGTGGAGAACTTTAGAAAGACCTGGAATTAGGTCAGCTACATTTGTTTCAAAGAAAGCAATACATAATGCACTCAACCACCATGGACTGTATGCACGCTCACCCCACAAAACTCCATTGCTGAAGAATAAGCATGTTGAAGCTCGTTTAAAGTTGCTGCACAACATTTAGACAAGCCTGTGAAATACTGAGATAGTATAGTCTGGTCAGATGAGACCAAAACTGAACTCTTTGGATGCCATAATACACACCATGTTTGTAGGTCAAATGGCATTGCACATCACCCCAAAAACACAATACCAACAGTGAAGTTTAGAGGTTGGAACATCATGGTGTGGGGCTATGTAAGGGAATTCCTGTGAGACGGCTGGTGAATAGACGTGCGCATGTGCATAGAAATGCACGATCACAAACATGCACGTGCACACGCACGGTGAAGATTGGTGCCAGACAGACTATTTAAAAGGTGTCTCTGCCTGTGCTGAGTGTTGACTGGTCTTCAGCTGTTCCCCGTTTCCTGCTTGTTCCTGTGTGATTTCCTTGTTCCTGACCCGGCTTGTTCCTGACCTGACTCTGATTACTCTCCTTCTTGATACTTGTTCCTGACTTCGGCTCTGCTCCTGACTTTGGCTTGCTTCTGATTTGGTACCTCGCTGTCCGCCCATTGATGACCCTGGCATTTCCTTTATTACTGCTCCTGTCTCCCATCCCAGCTTCCTGCCTTGCTCTGGTGCGCACCTGGTGATCTACCATACCAGCTCTGTTACTACTGTGCCTGAATTGGAGGTTCATCAGTCTTCCAAAGTCTCCAACTGCAAGAGCTGCAAACAACATCTGCTGGTGCTCTTGTCCCCCTGGTCCCTAGACACTCTCTGTTCCACTTCCAGTGGGGTCAGGGCTAGTGACACAAGTGAGGCCGACTTCGTCATTTCAGTCTCCAGTCAGGTACGTGACAGGCTGTTTTTCAGCATATGGTACTGGCAAACTTCATTTCATTGAAGGAAGGATGAATGGAAAAATTTACCAAAACATCCTTGATAAAAATCTGCTGCCATCTACCAGGATGATGAAGATGAAACGAGGGCTGACATTTCAGCAAGACAATGATCCCAAACATAAAGCCAAGGAAACTCTCAGTTGGTTTCAAAGAAAGAAAATAAAGCTCTAGATTGGCCAAGCCAATCACCTGACTTGAATCCAATAGAAAATCTATGGAAAGAACTAAAGATCAGAGTTCATAGAAGAGGCCCACAGAACCTTCAAGATTGGAAGACTGTTTGTATGGAAGAATGGGCCAAAATAACACCTGAGCAATACATGCGACTCCATACAGGAGGCATCTTTAAGCTGCCATTACCAACAAAGGATTTTGTACAAAGTATTAAATAAATTTCAGTTAGCGTGTTCATACTTTATTCCTATGTAATTACATTTTATTAGACATAACTTAATTTATAAACATAAGTGTTTTCGTTTCATTGTATGTATAGATTGCATGGGTGGTTAGTGAAAATTTCATGTCAATATCACCTTTAGAAATGAATTTACCTAAGAAAAATGGGGACGTGTTCAATACTTATTTTACCCGCTGTATATTGTCATTTACAATGCAAAACCTTTCTTCAAAGTTCTTTATTTACTATTTTTCTCTAAAAATAAAAATGTGTTTTTTTTAGTCTATAACCGTAAATAACAGCACCAGCACCAATTGGCTGTGCGTGGACCAGGAGAAAGCAAGAGAACTGTGATAGCATCACAAGTTGCCTGCTAACTCCACCAACTGATCTCACAGTGCCGTGCGGAGAAAAGTTGGTTCACATGAACTCCATATATACAAGCTATAAAGGGTATTTCACAATAATGTTTCAGTGGGCTAAGAAGTAGTACTATGGCAGTTTGGTTGGTCATGGCATCCCCTCTCTGTTCTTTGAAAAAAGGAGGACTGGAGTACAACAAAACAGTCAATGTAAAGAGGGAAACCACATAGTGGGAACAGAAGTTTCAACAATGCCCAGCTTTTTTTTTTATGATACCCCCTTCTTTGCACTGGGTAACCCTGTAATGAACAGAGGTTTGAGGAGGCAAAAAAATGGCTGTGCAAAGTATTTGTAAATTAATTTTAGAAGTTTTTTGACTGACAAAATATTATAAATTGAAGAATTTTAGGTACTCCCACTTCCCTTGTAGGACTTGTTTAAACAGTGGAAAGGGTGGCGGTAAACACAGGTGGTTTAGCAACTGTTTTATTGCTCCCCGGACTGATCACATAAAACATATATGCAACTGCAGAGGGTCATAAACATGCCATGCCCACAACGGTTTGCCTATTATATATATATATATATATATATATATACAGTTGTGTTCAAAATCATAGTAGTGTGTTGAAAAAAGTGAGTAAAGCTCAAAATCCTTCTAATAGCTTTTATTTGAACACACACAAATGCATTGGGAACACTACACATTCTATTCCAAATCAAAACATGAAGAAAAATATATCAAATTTCTGTTGTTCCTCTAAAAAAAGTAAAGAAAAGTGAATATTAGACTGTTCAAAAAAATAGCAGTGTTTGTATTCTTCTTTACAAACTCAAACATTCACTATATAAACTGAAAAATGTTTGAAGATTTTGCTTTCCTTTGAATCACTTAATTAATATTTAGCTGTATAAGCACTGTTTCTGAGAACTGCTGTACATCTGTGTTGCATGGAGTCATCCAACTTCTGGCACCTGTGAACAGGTATTCCAGCCCAGGATGATTGGACTGCATTCCACAGTTCTTCTCTATTTCTTGGTTTTGCCTCAGAAACTGCATTTTTGATGTCATCCCACAAGTTTTCTATTGGATTAAGATCCGGGGATTGGGCTGGCCACTCCATAACGTCAATCTTGTTGGTCTGGAACCAAGATGTTGCACATTTACTGGTGTGTTTGGGGTGGTTGTCTTGTTGGAACACCCATTTCAAGGGCATTTCCTCTTCAGCATAATGCAGCATGACCTCTTCAAGTATTCTGATGTATTCAAACTGATCCATGATCCCTGGTATGCGATAAATAGGCCCAACACCGTAGTATGAGAAATATCCCCATATCATGATGCTTGCGCAACCATGCTTCACTGTCTTCACAGTGTACTGTGGCTTGAATTCAATGTTTGGGGGTCGTCTGACAAACTGTCTCCGGCCACTAGACCCAAAAAGAACAATCTTACTTTCATCAGTCCACAAAATGTTGCGCCATTTCTCTTTAGGCCAGTCAATGTGCTCTTTGGCAAATGGTAACCTCTTCAGCACATGTCTTTTTTTCAACAGTGGGACTTTGCGGGGGCTTCTTGCAGATAGCTTGGCTTCACATAGGCGTCTTCTAATTGTAACAGTACTCACAGGTAACTTTACATCTTCTTTGATCTTCCTGGAGCTGATTGTTGGCTGAGTCCTTGCCATTTTGGCTATTCATCTATCCATTCGAATGGTAGTTTTTCGCTTTCTTCCACGTCTTTCAGGTTTTGGTTGCTATTTTAAAGCATTTGCGATCATTTTAGCTGAGCAGCCTATCATTTTCTGCACTTCTTTATATGTTTTCCCCTCTCCAATCAACTTTTTAATCAAGGTAAGCTGTTCTTCTGAACAATGTCTGGAACGACCCATTTTCTTCAGAATTTCAGAGAGAAATGCACTGTAACCAGCATGTACAACATTTGCTGCCTTCCTTCCTTAAATAAGAGCAATAATTGCCACCTGTTTTTCAAAGAATGAATGACCTCACTAATAGAACTCCACACTGCTATTATTTTGAACATGCCCCTTTCAATTAGTAATTCAATTACACAGAATCAGCAGCATGCATGTCATGACTGTTGGGTCTGTTGGATTTCTATTACTCTACTACACCTGCTAGTAAATTATTTGCCATGTAGAAATATAATTTCTACCAAAAACAGTGATTGATCAGATTAGTGATGTCTGACTGCTATTATTTTGAACACAACTGTGTATATATATATATATATATATTTTTTTTTTTTATTGTATTTATTAAAGTTTGTGTGAAAAGTCACAAAACAGAGCCTCTAGCTCAACATAAGTTAACAAAACATCCCAACAACAGTGGCTCAGGTATACCTCACAGTCAATGAGAAAAATAATAAATATAGCAATATGAACATGTAGCAGCTAAAGCAGTAATCAGAGTAGGACTGGTCAAGAAAGTGCACTGGTACCATAGGCAGGCATCAGAAATCAGGCAGGTACTGGTAAAGTGAAAAATCTATTCCCATATGGGAGAAAGTCAAGCTACAACAGAGTTATCAGTATTTGGTCTAGCTTCAGTAGTAGAGGGGGACTCAAGCAATATATCCCGTGCCTTGTGAAATTTCTTGGGACATCCACAAGAAAGATATGTAATTTTGTACAACGGTATCACTTAGTTAACCAGTTTCTTTTAACAGTCTGATGAAGGAGGACTTTCCGGTTTCCAAGCTCATATATTTGCTTTCCTGGCATAGAAAAGGTGTAAACTTAGAAGAGTTCTAGATGCTTTGGTAAACGCTAAGTGATTGACTAAACCCAGCAGACATACAGCAATTGTTTGGGGAACCGATATAATGGATAGTGAGTAGATAAAACGAACAAATGCAGCCCAGAACTCTCGAATATGCGGGCAGGACCAAAAGACATGGAAACATTCAGCAGGCACGTCATGACACCTCCAGCAATTGGGTGCCATCACAGGACAGATTTTATGAAGGCGTTGAGGGGTACGATAAGCCATATGCACTATTTTAAATTGTATCAACCTATCTCTTGTGGCAACCAATTGGGTAAACGGGTATTCCCAAGCATCCTCCCAGTCCTCACTATCTAGATCTGGCACTTCCACCAGCCATTTCGATTGCAGCAAGACAAGCCCTACATGAACCGATAGCAATAAAGCCTTGTATGTTACTGACAGGGCCTTTTTTACTCTACTTCACGCAACAGGAATTCCAAGGCGTCCTGCAGCAGTTAAAGTGGCCAGGTATCATATTGTGAATGGTAGGCCTGGTGGAGTTGCAGGAACCTAAAGAATAAGGAATGTGGAGGTTCATAGCTTTGTTTCAACATATTAAAAGTGACCCAAAAACACCCTGCACAAACATCTTTCAAATATTTAATGCCTCTTGAGCTCCATACAGTGGGGTCTGTAATTGTCATTAACTCAGGGAGACGTGGGTTAAACCAGAGAGGAGTGCGTGGAGACCATTGAGCAGAGTCCGAAGAGCCAGGGGGCATAGTGATTTGCCATGCTTTAATCATGGGCTTCATAAACAAAGTGAGGGTAAAACAAGAGACTGAGGGCCCTGATATGGCAGATTGGACAGGGATTCAAAGGAACCCAAATCTGCTGCCACCAAGACCACAGATGCATTGGAGTCATCAGAGATAACCCAATTGTGTGCATGATAAAGGAGGACTGTCAAAAAATATGTGTGGAGCTCCGCATATGGCAGACCACCCTGTGTCCTGGGCCAGTGAAGAATTTTCTTTCTAAATCGGGGAGGGCAGAATGCCATACAAATGAATTGACACGGGAACTAAATTGAAGGAAAAATTGCTTGGGAATCCAAGTTTAATATGTCCAATAATGGATAGGGGAAGATTGTGTACTTTACCTAATATTGATTCATCCTAGAAATGTCATTTTTTTGTGGTAAATTATGGTAATAGCAAGAAATATACAGCTAAATTAAAAAAATTTTTTTTTTTTTTTACAATTTTGGGCCAGTTACCTTTGATAATAAAAAAATTAGGTGATAACAGTTACCATTTTCAACCAAAAGAAATACCAATATGTCCTGAAAAAACAGGGTATATTCCACCTGGATACACCAAGTAGTTGTGATGATATGTACAGTTTTACTAACACATGTCAAAGTTGCAAAATTGTGCTAAGGCATTAACATTTGTTTTACCCTTAGGTAATAGGGTGATAGACAATGGAGAAGAATACATCCTCTGGAGAATGGCTGGAATAGAAATATGCAAGTCACCTCTGGACAACTAGGATAAAATGGTTTTTAGAAAACAGAAGAACATTCCTTATTAACATGGGAATATTGAGCGTGCATTTACTTCTTCTACCTTAATGTGGATGGGCTATAAAGGAACTAACTGGAACATTAGTACACACCAACCATGTTGATTGTGCATATAGCTGCAGGAACCCTAATCTCCTTAATCAGTGGATGCTAGAGATTTACTTCTATTTTGTTTTAACCTCCCTAACGGTATTCCCGAGTGTAGCTCGGGGTAAAATGTCTGTAACAAAAGCGGTAACCCCGAGCTACACTCGGGCTTACCATGCGGCGCTGCATAGGGAGTCCCTGCAGCACTTACCTTGTCCTTGGCTCCCACGATGTGTCCCCTGCAGCGTCCCCGGCCATCTCCTCCGGCGGATGCCGGTATCCGCCTCCTGTGTTCCGGTCCCTGTGACGTCGGGACATATGGGCGGCGGCGGGAAATTTGAAAATTTTAAAAAAATGTAATTTTTTTCAAAACGATTTTACATAGTAAAACATTGCTGTTTCAACCCATTTCACATACATTTTGTCCCTAGTGCTCTGTCCTGTCCCCTGTCTGCATTTTGATTGTTCTTTCTGCCTGGAAACTTAAAAAAGTCCATGGCGTCCAAAAAGTGTCCCTTTAGGTCAAAAGCGGGTTTAGATCAGCTAGAGAACAGTGATAGTAAATCAGAACCACTTGCAGAATTGAGTGATAATGATTCGTGGAGAAATTCGTCATCAGACACTGAAAACAATTTTGCGACTTTGCTCAGCGATGTGCGGACTTGGCGCTATATTTCAAATTTCAGTGTTTTTGGTTTGATTATATTATTGAATTAAATGTATGATTTAGAATCTTGTTCAGACAGATTTCAGTGAGTTATTCCTAAAAATTACAGCCTACAATAAAAAAACTACATATTTCCATGCAAAATAATGGTACCGCTTTCAGCACCAAAAATATGAAATAATCATACCGCTAGGGAGGTTAAAGGCACAGTTTATGCTTTGTTTTTCCCCTACTTAGTCCAACTAAAAAACGTAAAGTGGACAAAAAATTCCACCTAATCCTCCTCAACCACAGTCCTAGGACAAGCAGGGTTAAGTGGGTCTTGGCAGGTAAGGTTGTTTTTTTCTCCTTGATTTTGTTCAACAGCACTAGACATTGTGAAAAACTGCAGAAGTGGCCTCATATTTGCATTAATTTAAAGATAACCAGACAAAGGGATTTATCAGATCTGAATATTTACACTTGATTCTAATGGTGTGGCCTTTTGTGCTCCTATTCACTTGTTTCACCTTCTGTAAAAGAGGAAGCTGATCTATCTTCAGCTCAAATTCAAGGCTGATAACAGTCTCTATGGGTTGCTGCAAGAGGACAACATTGTCAGTTAACACATTTTTGTCTCTGTTCATGTATACTGCACTGTTATATGACAGGCTTTGGAGTATCTCGTCAGCACTGAGCTCAGGCAAGAAATAAGGTGGATGTACAGCCGGATTCCTTTGCTTTACAAAGGAAAATTGCAAGTAATTAACCAATATCCCTGAAAGGTAAAGCTGCTTTGTTATTACAATTTAGGAGTATAGATTCAGATTATCAAAGATGTCTATTTGTGATTGGTTCTTTTGAAGTGTTCACCACTGTAGCAGGGAATTATAAACTGCAGACCTATAAATTTCATGTTAAAAATCTAAAAGCTGGGTCCAAAATTCACAAATGGACAGTTCAGCAAAGTGACTTACAATACTCAATGTACCATCTCTTTTCAGCAGGAATAATACATGACTAAACATTCTCAGCTTATGCTAGTAATTATATACATTTTTTTTTACCTTAAAAAGGACATAAAGGACATAAAAAGCGATTTAAAGGACATTTAGTTTATCAAGAACATACATTTAAATCTTGATTTTTAAAGCTATCTATGCAATTTTAATGTAATTGCTGGTAATGCACTGTTCAGCAAAAAGAAAGGAATTACTAGTCAAGAAAATCAAAATGTATTAGGAGAGCTTTCAAGAGCTTAGCAAATACTTTTTCGGGGAAGGAATTGGCAGTGCTCATATGGGAGATACATTTTAATAGAGGAAGGAAGTAATCACATTTAGCACAGGTGATTTCTAAAATAAGAAACCAAATTCCGAAATTAGATTATGGGTAACTTTAAGAAGCAAGTCCTTAACAGCAGGAGATTATTTCCACATATGTGTTCTTGTGTCCATACTTCATGTTCTAGCTAATAAATACATTACTAAAGAATTAGTAGGACTTTACTGGCCCCTCTAGGAGTCACAAAACAATGTTAAAAATGTAATGGCACATTTTTATTGTCAGGAAAAGCAGAATTAAAATCCAGGCATCAATTGTTATGAGTTTAATGTATACTAAAAGAGAATGCCCCTTATTGTAGTGAAGCACTAAAACGTCCACTTAAATTTCCAGACATTGCTAATTTTGTAATCTATTGTGCATTATACCTATATTTTCCGTTTTGTGTCATTAACATCTATGTTTGTGCACATTTAGAAACCTTCCTATGATCCTTTCATTCTGAAGAAGTGGCATTCCACAAAAAGGAAGAGGATTTTTGGACTCACCTTATAATTCACATATTAATTCTTCGAGAGTGTTCCTCTGAATAATTTTGCTACTCATCACAATAAGAGAAGTTCTCTTTAGTATACATTGAAGGCATAACAACTGAGGTTTGGATTTTAATTCTACACGTGCTGTTTTACTATTTTGATTTTCTCAATAAAAATTTGTCATTACATTTTAACTAATTGTTGTGAGACTCCTTGGAGTGCCAATAAAGTCCTAATAGTTCTTTAAAAATATTTTTAAATATACACTGTTCAAAATAATTAAAGGAACACTTTGAAAACACATCAGATTTAAATGGGGAAAAATATCATGCTGGATATTTATACTGATATGGATTGGGTAATGTGTTAGGAACGTAAGGAAGCCCCATCAATTGATGGAAATGAAAATTATCAACCTACAGAGGACTGAATTCAAAGACACCCCGAAAATCAAAGTGAAAAAATTATGCAGCAGGCTAGTCCATTTTGCTGAAATTTCATTGCAGCAACTCAAAATTGTACTGACTAGGTTGTATGGCCCTCACATGCTTGTAAGCATGCCTGACAATATCGGGCCATGCTCTTAATGAGACGACGGATGGCATCCTGGGGTATTTCCTCCCAGATCTGGACCAGGGCATCACTGAGCTCCAGGACAGTCTGAGGTGCAACCTGGCGGCTTTGGATGGACCGAAACATGATATCCCAGAGGTGTTCTACTGGATTTAGGTCAGGCGAGTGTCATTCAATGGTATCAATTCCTTCCTCCTCTAGGAAGTGCCTGAATACTCTCGCCACATGAGGCCAGGCATTGTCGTGCACCAGGAGGGTCTGACAATGGGTTCAAGGTTTTCATCCCGATACCTAATGGCAGTCAGGGTGCTATTGTCTACCCTGAGAGGTCTGTGCGTCCCTCCATGGATATGCCTCCACAGACCATCACTGACCCACCACCAAAACAGTCATGCTGAACAATGTTACAGACAGCATAATGGTCTCCACACCTTCTACAGACCCTTTCACGTCTGTCACATGTGCTCAGGGTGAACCTGCTCTTATCTGTGAAAGCACAGGGTGCCAGTGGTAGACCTGCCAATTCTGATGTTCAATGGCCAATGCCAATCAAGCTCTATGGTGCTGGGCAGTGAGCAAAGGGCCCACTAGAGGACGTTGGGTCCTCAGGCCACTCTTGGACTTCCTGTGCAACCTCTGTAGGGTCAAGGTATCGCCTCATGCTACCAGTAGTGACACTGACCCTAGCCAAATGCAAAACTAGTGAAAAACAGTCAGAAAAGATGAGTAGGGAAAAAAATGTCAGTGGCCTACACCTGTAAAACCGTTCCAGTTTTGGGGGTCATCTCATTGTTGCACATCTAGTGCACCTGTTATTAATTTAATTAACACCAAAGCAGCTGAAACTGATTAACATCCCCCTCTGCTACTTAACTGACCAGATCAATATCCCAGGAGTTTAATTGACTTGATGCTATACTCTGATTAAAAAGCGTTCCTTTAATTTTTTTGAGCATTGTATATTGGGATGCGGTTCCCTCTGTTTTGTTATGATGTGGGTTTCTATTTTCTCCACTCTATATAATTATTATTTTATCATATGCTTTTTTATTTTAAAGCAGGTCTTGCACTAAAATATAAATTCTCATCATTGCATCAGACCTCCCATTCATTTAAAATCGCCGCATAATTGCTGTAAAAGAACACATGTGAGGAAAAAAAAAATTAGAAAACATGCTTACCCATAAGGCCAGCTTCTGCACTGTAGAGGGTGATGTTACAATTCTTCTGACGAGATCCTGGGAGCACAGTATCCCAAATCTTATGTGAAGATGCTACAGTGAGTACAGGAGTGTCTTCTTGTGAGATTTGTGATCGTCGGGGTTCCCAGGATCTGGCCAAAAGGATTGTAATGTCACCTTTACCCAAGCACTGTGGGTAGAAACTGGCTTTGATTGTATTTTCTGACTACTTTTCCCTTAGGTATGTTTTTATAGCTATTATTTGGCAGTTTGAGATCTTGAAGTGAGGAGTGGGGTCTGATGTATAATATAAAAATAATCTATGTATACCTTTTATTCTGTCCAATTAGGCTCATATATGTGAGTGGTGTACCTGGCCTATTTCCTCTATACAATCCCCCTCTATGTAAACTATGTTGAACTTAGGAATTTTAGAAAACATTATGCAGATTTATAATTTTCTGTTGTTCTGAATAAATTTATGTTTATTTTACTATGTTGTTTCTCAAACAGATGTCTCAATGGGATGGTCTGCCCTAACTGAAACCATCTACTGCAGCCTCAGTGTAGTAATGAGAAAAGCTGCATTGTCAGCATCTTTGTAGAAATGAAAGAATCCTAAAGTGTATGTAAAAAAATTAAACTCCTATAGCAAGAAATGCTCAAAATCTGTATCTCAGTAGAGACAGCATACAAGAATGTTTCTAGGTTGCCATATTGCAAGGAAGTAGAATGTTGATGACAATTTTAGAAGATTACAGAGTCTGCAGACTGAAATGATTATTTATAATACAAAAAGGTTTATGAAACATTTACATGTGTTATTTTAAAATTTTAGCCAGTGGGGCTTTACTCTAAAAGATTAAAGTGACAAATATTATCCTTATTCTCCAAAAATAATCCATACACATCCACTACTTAATGGCCCTGTAATCTATTTTCATAAAATTGTTTCCTGCTGTGTCTTGCAGTGCATGTTAGTGGCGGTCATTTGCACTGCTATATGCACACTAAAACCCCCATAGTTCTTAGTCATAGTCTCTAGTCCATCTTGGGAGTGATTAAGAGAGGGTTGCTACGTTCCTACGTACAGTGGGACCATGGAAAACGAATGTAGCCACTCGCTAACAGGAAACTGTACCACAGCAGCAAAAAAAAGGATTTGGTGATTTGGAGAAAGCTGAGAGTAATAGAATGTACTTTTATTAAGTTAAATACATACTTTAAAAGATTTCTTTAAACCAGAGTTTAGTGTTACTTTAAACTGTAACTGAAGGCATTTTACAAAAACGTGCGAGAACGCGGAAGTTTATTGTAGATGAGGCATGCAATGCAATGGAGTAACATCATCCCGTGCCAGCCATAAGAATGGCACCCAGAGAGAAGGTGTCGATGCTGGCGAGGAATTTAGAGAGGAGGTACTTATAGTGCCTTTCATTCCACTGTAACATTCACTATATATTTTTTATTAACATTAGGTACGTTGCTTTAAAAGCAAAGTGTCCTTGGCAATTCATTTAAAATCTATGCACTTGGTAATGCATGTAAATGTTTTAAGTAATGAAGCTGCAAGGAGCAACTGAATAAAATGAATTATACTCAATTTGTTTATTTCTTCAAGTTATTGGTATAAGCCTTTCTGATTTAATAAATATTACACAACCTGACTCATTTATTTATTGGGTACTGAATGAGAGATTATAGCATATACACTGTATTGCCAAAAGTATTGGGACACCCCTCCAATTCATTGGATTCAGGTGTTCCAATCACCTCCATGGCCACAGGGGTATAAATTCAAGCACCTAGGCATGCAGACTGCTTCTATAAACATTTGTGAAAGAATGGGTCACTCTTGGGAGTTCAGTGAATTCAAGTGTGGGACAATGATAGGTTGCCACCTGTGCAATAAGTCCATCCATTAAATGTCCTTGCTACTAAATATTCCACGGCCAACTGTTAGTGGTATTATAACAAAGTGGAAGCAACTGGGAACAACAGCAACTCAGCCACGAAGTGCTAGGCCATGTAAAATGAAGCATGAGCGGGGTAAGCACATGCTGAAGCTCACAGTGCGCAGAAGTTACCAACTGTCTGCAAAGTTAATAGCTAAAGACCTCCAAACTTGGTGCGGCCTTCAGATTAGCTCAACAACAGTGCGTAGGGAGCTTCATGAAATGGATTTCCATGGCCAAACAGCTGCATCCAAGCCTTACATCACCAAGTGCAATGCAAAGCATTGGATGCAGTGGTGTAAAGCACGCTGCCACTGGAATATAGAGCAGTGGAGACGTGTTCTCTGAAAAGACGAATCATGCTTCTCTCTCTGGCAATCCGATGGATGAGTCTGGGTTTGGCGGTTGCCAAAGGAGAACGGTACTTGCCCGACTGCATTGTGCCAAGTGTAAATTTTGGTGAAGAGGGGATTATGGTGTGGGGTTGTATATCAGGGGTTGGGCTTGGCCCCTTAGTTCCAGTGAAGGGAACTCTTAAGCCATCAGCATACCAAGACATTTTGGACAATTTCATGCTTCCAACTTTGTGAGAACAGTTTGGGGATGGCCCCTTCCTGTTCCAGCATGACTATGCACCAGTGCACAAAGCAAGGCCCATAAAAACATGGATGAGTGAGTTTGGGGTGGAGGAACTTGACTGACCTGACCTGACTGAACTGAGTCCTGACCTTAACTCAATAGAACACTCTTGGGATGAATAAGAGCTGAGACTGCGGGTCAGGCCTTCTCGTCCGACATCAGTGCCTGACCTCACAAATGACCTGGAAGAATGGTCCAACATTCCCACAGACACACTCCTAAACCTTGTGGACAGCCTTCTCAGAAGAGTTTAAGCTTTCATAGCTGCAAAAGGTGGGCCAACTCAATATTGAACCCTGTGGACTAAGACTGGGATGTTCGTGTGCGTGTACAGCCAGGCATCCCAATACTTTTGGTACAGGGATGTTGAATTCCTTACGCCCGATGCCCGTGACATGTAGTTCTAGGTGCTTGGCAGGTAGTGTTTTTGTACCTTCAGTCCTGCTGCGGGCAAGCAGCAGGGCTCACCTGTCCGGTGGAAACATTCAGGCAGCAGCGCTGCCGCCCAAATGCTTCCACACAGTGCCAGCCTCTCCACCCCTCTGTGTAAAGATCCCCCCGCCCACTAGCTCTGCCTGCCCATGTGCAGTCCCGGGACTGGCTCACCGCCGGTGGCTAGAAAGGTAAGGAGGAGAGCAGACAGGTCCACTCCTTTCCCCTTCTGGTCCTGACCCGGAAGTGATGTTATGATGTCACGTCCGGGTCCCCGTTGAGAAATTCCTGGCAATTGAGGCCGGAAAAGAATGTAATGCAGTCCGATGTGCACTGGATTACATTCAGGGGAGCACAGGGGAGACATCCATGGTCTTTTAGACCTGGGATGCCTCAATAAAGAGAACTTGTTACCAAAAAATCATCACATAGGGGACATTGTCCCCTATGTGATGACAAAAAAATTAAGTATTAAAAATTAAAGTTACACCAAAAAACATAACATCTCCCCTCCCAAAAAATTGAGCCGCCCCATATATACACACGTACAAATGTAAAAGCACACACTGTGGTGCCTACGCATGAAAACGTCGATTGAGATACACATGTTACATATCGCCACGCACCCCAGAATGAGAGTAATAATTCTAGCACCAGACCTCCTTCATAACACTATACTGATGACCTAGAAGGGGCTTTAAAAGCGTCACCTATAGAAAATATAGGGTACTGAAGTTCGTCACCATTTCACGAGTGCACGCAAATTTAAGGTTTGACAAGTTGGATATCTATTTACTCGCTGCAACCTCGTCTTTTATATTTTATAAAAAAATAGGGTAATTTATTGCTTTTTTCTGTGGAACTACCACTATTTTATTCTCTAGGGTCTCTGATTTCAGAAAATATATAATGTTTGGGGGTTTTGTGTAATATTCAGATCTAAAATGTTTTTTTTTTTATCTTGTGCAAAAAACGCAAAACGGCTCTGGCAGCAAAAGGGATAAAGGATAAGCTCGACACTCTCCTTTCCTGACAAGCACACAATCGGTACTCATTACACTGCATGGTGTCTCTCTGCTCCCTGCTAGTCCCTGGGTGCAATGCTGGAGACAGGCAGGGAGGTGAGGAGGAATAAACAGCGCAATGTTAAAGATATTAAACGTTTAAGTCACCATAAAACCCCTTTTGTTTTTAAAACATTTCCTAATGTCACCTCCAATTTAAATATGGTTTTGGATAAAAAAAAATTTTTTATCTGAACAAGTAGATTGGGACACCAATTTAGTCCCTTGGACAAGTAATTTTTTCAAAAATGTCCACACCCCTGTGGTAATATAATGTATTTATAAAGCAGTGAATGTGACATTTACCAAAGATTCACTGTAGAAGTACCTTCCTGGTGCATTTCTTTTAAATTGCGGTGATAGTTTCACTGCTTTGTTAACATGCCCTTATGTAATAGTCATTAAAGCGGTATTAAACCTGAAAGCAAACATTTATTATATTGCAGCTTATCAATTCTTAGATGTAAACTCTGAATAAAGGGTGCATTTACTGTGAGGATTTAAGACAATCATTCTGCAGAATGTGGAAACTGTATTTTTTAATTATAAAGAGGTTTAGGATAGGATTAAACTACAAGTACAGTGGATAACTAACAAAAAAATTGTGATTGCAAAACCACCATCCAAAACCATGGCCGCATGCAGTGCTTACAGGGCTGGAGGAGATGTATAGGCAGTCTGCCCTCAAGCTGACATCACTTCCACCATATACCCATAGGTGTTCCGGAACTTCCTACAACTCCTCCAGCCCTTGGAGCACCGCAAGCAGCTATGGTTTTGGATTTGACATGCAAGATATATTATGTACTTTTAGCACGTGAATTGTTAGAACATTAATAAACTGTTTGTTTGCCTTTTGCTGCACTTCTTCTTCCCTGTCTTTCTATACTGGAATCACACAAGAGCGGTGGGGAAAACTGTATGTGATTTGGACAGGAATCACACTGCATTCCTGTTCAAATGTGATGAAGGTATCAGTTTAGGGTATCGTCACCAATAAAAACCTCTGGAACAACATGTTCAAAGAAGCACTGAGAACTTATAAACTTGCATGTGTAGTCAGATAAAGGAAAAATTCAAACAAGTCAATATCTCTGGCAAGGTGGCTCCCACACAGTAAAACTTCCCTTGATGGGCACCTAACAATAGATCAAACCATAGAAATACAAAAAGGAGTACCGAAACAAAATCGGATAAAAAAGTCCAAAAAAATTTTCATTGTTGGTAACAAAGTCACATTAAAACATCCACCGCTTTTCGGGGGCAACACTATTTGATCTTTCATCATGGCTCAAGACAGGATAAAACGAACTAGTATTAAACTTTCCACATGAGGAGTGAAGAGTTAAAGTGGGGAGGTGTGCTTTGATGTAAATGCATGTGGATGAGAAAAGAAGTGGTTGGGAAAGAACAAGTGTTAACATGCATGTGATAATGCACACTAAAAAAGGTGTGAAGCTGGCCTTTAAGTGATCATGTCAGCAGGTCAACAAGTCAACAAAGGAACTACCCAGAGAAAAAAAGCAGGATTATATATCCCTGTACTTTGTCCCATTTGCTAAAACTTCACTTTGTAGCAGAGCTCCAGATGCCGATCCTATTTGGTTCTAGTTGAATAGTGGGTCCTCCCCGATGGCCGCTGTGGTTCCTCTAGCTGACCCCTAGTCTTTGCCGGACACAATAGGGATGTAAGGGTTAGCAGGAGGATCACAGAGGTAGACACACTATATCACTCATGCAGAAGTCTGGAATCAAATCAGTGCCGTGAGGTCAACTACAGAACGATTTTCGCAAATAAGCCGATAGATAGGTATGTATAATATTGTTTTCTTCCCAGGGTACAACCTTTTTATATTATTGACCCCCTGACAGGATCACTTTATTATTGCTGCACACTCAGAATGAAAATATATCAAAAGTGTGAAATGTGAAAGTATGTCAGGATATAAAAGCACATCAAGAAATGCAGCAGGTGAGAATGAAGCACTTCACGCTCACCCCATTCTGTCTCCTCATTTGGAATAAAAATGATAAGACTAATCTTGTTTCAGGCCCTCTCGCCACATGGGATCATGACAGTGGCGAGTTTCATGAAAATGCAGGCCGCACCTTTTCTCCCTCTCCCGAATACGAAATATCTAACCAGTTAAATAAATACACACGCAATCTTTAATAGCAAAACTTTGGCCGTGGCACTTAATTGGTTTAAATAAAAAAATAATAACAAATACTATAAATAATGAATTAATAATAAAGTTTATACTTCTCTTATCAAATAACAATCAAATAGCTCAGTTGTTAAGGACTCAAGCTCAAACTGAATAAATATAACAACAGTCGCCCCTTTAAATGTAAAGGGTGACAATACCACATAACGAGCCTTGCAACAAGGGGCGGGGGAAGCTCGTTACGTTGACACTGACCAGCTGGCAAAACCCCACCGGCGGAGCTCCTTTATATAATAAGCCCCACTGTTCTTGAATCTTCTAACTAGTCATGTGACCTTCTAGAATTTTCTCCCAGGTCACGTGATACTTGTTTCCCACCCAAATTCTCTACAGAATTTAAAGGCACAGTAACCTTTATATGTATATATATGTATATATTTTTTTTTAAGTAAAAGAGGGAGGGGAGGCCACATACACGTTAATGTGCCCAAAGGATTGAGCCCTCTTAATACACTCCCAACTCAACCACCCTCGACACCTGTGGCTCATGTTTGGGTTGGCTAAGAATCAGTTAATCTAAGGGAATTTTCTGGAAGAGTTTTGGGACACCATAAAACAGGTGAATAGTGACTGCAGGTGCCAGCTGTCAGGGGAGCACCACCTCTACAGCTCCCGCTCACCCATCCTTTGTCCACCCTTTGTTGCAGCCTCTTTATGTGGTGTGTCATCTTGTTTGAAATTGAGAGACTTATTTTAGATATATTTTATTTCAGATGCAAGTCTAGTCGTAGTGAGCTGGCTTTAAAATGTTTTAAGTGGTTTGAATTTTTTATGATGTCTAAATAAAATGTATAATTGAATTATCTAAAACCAATAATAAAGGGCTGCGGCCAATTTTTTTTCTTCCGGTATGCTGTCTGTAGTTATTTATTAATGTTATGGTTTGCTGGTCTACTGCCTAAGATCCCATGTCCTTCTTTCTTCTTATGCATTCATGAGTGCTGATTCTAGAGGACACCGTTGCCACAATGATTGTCCCTAAGATCTCCTCCTTCAAGTGGAAGATACTTATAGCTGCCTTTGTTCCAATTTGACCTCTCCTCTCCTGCTGAGTGCCATAAGCTGGAGCAGGATGTGTATGCAATGATTGGGAGCTGTTGGCTTAGGCTTCTGGCTGGGAGAATAAGGTAGCCAGGATTTCAGACTATATCACTAACACCTCAGTCCCTGGTCCATGCGGTAGGCATCTCTAAATCTGAGACTGGGAAAGAACACCCAAAATCAGGTGACTCTCGAATTTCCTGGGTGACCTGACAACACTGGAAAAGGACAAACATAACCCCCCCTACAAACAGTATGTAGTGTCTGAGCATGTAGCCCCTAAAAATGATAACACCAGGTTGGTCACTGGAGACAAAGGTAAAGAAAATATATTATTAAATACTGTATTGTCTTTAGAACTGTGTATATACGTTTACATGATAGTACTGAGTTATATTATAACATAGAAACTGACATAATTACAAGTGGACTACAAAGCGCTAAGACAGGGCTTGACAAATTTGCTTTGAATCTAGGAGCCAGCTAAAAAAGTTTGGAGCCAGGTTTTTTTTTAACCACTTACCTATTGGTTACTTTCACCCCCTTCCTGCCCAGGCCAATTTTCAACTTTCAGTGCTGTCACACTTTAAGTCCTGGTTTACATCTGTGCGGTCGTGCGGGCCCACGATTTGCGTGGGCACAAAAGCCCATTCATTTGAATGAAGTCCCGTGCCCTGAGACACGCAGGGAAGAAGTCCCTGCACTACTTTGGAAATTGCAGCCAGCACAGGTACATAGGTACCCAGTACGGTTGCGATTTGCAGCGCGTGCCTTTAGAATTAATGCCACCCGCCTACGGGTTCCACATTCCTCAGTATGGGTGGTGCAGCTGCAGGTATTTGTGCGGGTCCTGCATTGGCACCACCCGCACAGGTGTGAACCGAGGGTAAAGGACAACTGCCCGGTCATGGAACACTGTACCCAAATTTTATTTTTAGCTTTTTTTTGAGACAGATAGAGCTTTCTTTTAGTCGTACTTTAATCACCACTGGGGTTTTTACTTGTTACTGAATACACGAAGAAAAGACTGAAAATGAAAAAAAAAAAAACTTTTTTCTTCAAAAAAGTAATTTTTCTTCACTGATGTGCGGTGATGAGGCTGCTCCAATGGGGCACTGATGAGGCTGAACAGATAGGGGCACTGATGAGGCTGAACTGATGTGGACACTGATGATGCTGCACTGATGGAGCCACTGATGATGCTGCACTGATGGGGACACTGATGAGGCTGCACTTATGGAGCACTGATGTGGACACTGATGGGGCTGCACTAATGGGCACTGATAGATGGCCACACTGGCTGTCACGCTACTGGTTCCTGCTCCGAGGTGAGGCTCGGAGTTTCCCTGGAGCGGCAGATGTCACGGAGAGCCGCACAGGGGACACTTCCTGCCAGCTCTGCTCTTCCTCTGACCTGCCCCTCCGACTACTCTACAGCCCTGTATCTCCCCTAACCCACCCTTCATATTCCTGTCACTCTCCGCCTTCACAGCGCCGCTCCTTCCTCTCCCCTGGCCTCACACACCAGTGACACCTGCAGGCTGCCAGGCAATGTTGCCCCTGGCTGCGCTCCCCTATGCTACACCACTGGGGCTGACAACAGCCCGGGCGCCAGGCCATATTTTCTAGTCACCATGGTGACCTGGCACCCAGGATTTGTCATGCCCTGCACTAAGGTTGATAGGGTCCAAAAATGATTACACAAAAAAATGTGAGTAAAGCACATAAGCTCATCTCCATAACAGGAAGTTGTTCTGTGGCCCGGCAGGGCGGTCACTGCTTGGGATTTCAGTGCAGCAGGTCTGGGTTCCTTTAATTGTGTTCCCTGCAATCCCCAGTTCTCCTGTAATCCCCTAGACTCTCAGCATCTCCTGGACTCCTAAACACACCCAGGGGATAGAAAGTCCAGTTCTTTACACCCTTTAGTGCTCAGAGGGACCATATCCGATGGGACAGCATTGACTGGCATGTGAGCTATCACCAGTTACTGAACTGTACAATGTTTTATCAGGTCTGCAGGCTGCCAGCAAGTGCATCAGCATTCAGCTTCCTTGGAAGCCCACTTATTGTGGACTAGGTGCCCACTGGCTCTAGAATACTGCCTTTCCAGCAGGATGGATACCTTTAGCAGTCTGAACCTCCAGACCATTGCTCCTCCAGCCTTATTTTTGTGGGGATCTCTATGGCCCACTAATAAGAACACTTTGTCTCCTAGTGAGAGAGGAGGTGTTACCCATCTCCAATGAACAGCCAAACACTGAAAGGTTTCTTCACAGTGAGAGCTGTGAAAATTTGGAATAGACTCCCTCAAGAGTTGGTTCTGGCCAGCTCAGTTGGTTGATTTGAAAAAGGCCCGGATTGTTTCTTAGATACACAGAATATAACTGGATACTGACATTTATAGGTAAAGTTGATCCAGGGAATATCCGATTGCCTTTTGGGTATCAGGAAGGAATTTTTTCCCAGCAGCTTCATTGGCTGTTCTTCTTTGTTTACCACTATTGCATACATTACTACGATTGTATCTGTGTAGTCAGTTCGTCCTGTGTACTTTTAGTAAAATCAAGTTGCTCATTGTTATCTGCCTGATCATTTGGCTGATACTGTTACACTACGGAATTATTCTGCAGGCATTATTCTGTATTTTCACTGTTTTTAAAAATACCAAACACAAGAAAATGCACATGTGTGGCAGAGTTTACTGCGTATGTTTTACTTTTTATTTTGCTCAGACGTAATTATAAAGTTGTTGGGATTTTTTTATTTTTTTTTTTTTTTTTAAATAAAAAGTGCCTAGGCCAGTCATAAATGATGTTAGTTGTATTCAACCAAGTTCTTTTATAATGCAAAATATACAATATATATTCCATGTTCAGCCTGTGTCATGTATTTAACGTATGATAAGCCTAGGCATTGTTTCTTGAGTGTTTTTGGGGGGTTAATTTTATTTTACAATGGGTCAGTAGCATCCTTATATTGAGCAGCATAGAGTGCAGGGGTGTCCAACTTGTGGCCCATGGGCCGCATGTAGCTCAAGACAACTATAAATGTGGCCCAACACAAAATCATAAACTTACTTAAAAATGTTGGGTTTTTTTGTTTTTAATTTTTTGTAAAAAATAAGTTTACACTTAGCAAACACATGTGGCTGAAGAATAATTTGACTTGTTTTGTGTCTCTTTACTGAACTTTTACAGGTTTTATCTGCCCAAGAATTTGACTTTGATTTGTGTCTCTTTACTGAACTTTTACAAGTTTTATCTGCCCAAGAAGAAATCTTCTACTCTTTGCAATCACGCCTTATTCATGTCATCAGCTTTCATCAGCACCTATATTTGTGAGCAACTATTTTCAAGGATGAAGCAACACGAAGGGCAAAATATCTGATGAGTACTTTGAGAATTCATTGACAATTTCTACTACATCCATTAAACCAGATACTGATGCTTTTGTTAATCAAAAACAGTATCAAATATTGCACTAATTTTATGTTGCCCTCTTTCACTTTTATAATAAAAAATATTACCAAAAAATGAAGTTTCAGATACATCATCTATAGCAGTGATTGTTAACTTGTGATTTGCCCAACTTTTGCAGCTTGTCAGATATCCTTATTGTTAGTGTATTTTATGTGTGGCCCAAGCCAGTGCATGTACAGAAGCTAGTCAACCCGGCACTCAGAGACCGACCCAACACTGCAAGCTGAGCTACACATGAGCAGCTTAGTTTACAGCACTGGAGAAGACAGTAAGCAGGCAGGCAGGTAGGGGTATTTTATTGCAGAATGGACATTGCAAAGCCTTTGGTTCTGCTTTAACCACCTGCCGACCCCTTACAGTAAATATACTGCAAGTGGGCAGCAGGTGTGGGCATGCATGCACGCGCCCCCTGCCAACCTGTGCTGTTATTGGACACAGCATGAGTTTGCCACCTGATTTCAGCCAATTATTTTGGCTGAAGTCAGCTGATTGGCTGTGTCCAATCAGACACAGAGTTCTGTGTTTACAAAAACACAGAGCTCTGTGTACAGGGTATAGGGACGTGGCTGTTTCTTCTCTCAGCAAAGCAGGGAGAAAAACTGCCGGATAGTAAATTAAAAGCAGCACACATTACACATTGCTAGGCACACAGTTAACCCTTTGATTCCCCCTACATATCAACCCTCTCCCAGTCAGTGTCATTAGTACAGTGTCAGTGTACAGTATTATCACTGATCACTGTATTACTGTCACTAGTGATGTCAGTGTCAGTACAAGTTGTTGATTACAGTAGAGTATCTATAGCTGCATAAATCCTAGTATATACCATAGTTTGTAGATGCTATAACGTTTACACAAACCAACCAATATACATTTATTGGGATTTTTTTTACCAAAGACATGCAGCAGAATACATCTGGCCAAAATTTAAGAAGAAATTTGATTTTAATTGGATATGTTTTATAACAGAAATGACAAGATACAGTTTTTTATTTATATAATAAAAAACCCAGTAGTGATGAAATCCTACCAAAAGAAAGCTCTATTAGTGTGGAATTTTTTAAAAAAAATTTGGGTACAGTGTTGCATGGCCGCGCAATTGCCATTAAAAGTAGTGCAGTGCTGAATACCAAAAAAATGGTTTGGTCTTCAAGGGGGTAAAACCTTCCAGAGGTCAAGTGGTTAATGTCAAGCACTACACTTGAATGAAACCTCCACAATATCCCAGTATATAGCACAATAATCTACAGAAATCAATCAATAAGCAAAGGTTTCCATAAAATAGATCTGACTCACTATCCTGATGGCAATTGAAATCTAATTGATTATTAATATTTACCATTTAAGGAAGACCAATTCCAGCCAACAAGAGAAACCAACCAGTGGACTATTCATGCTGTCAAATACTGCAACTAAATCAAAGTAATATAACATCTTTATTATGATCAGTACTAAATAAACTTCATTTATTTCTTTCAAGCAAATAAATATGAATACATTGCACCTGAGTAGTTTATATTTACAATTTGTAAAGTTATGTTAAGTCTTAACTAGTGAATTAACACAGTCTGATATCTCCCAAGAAAAGGTCTCAAGGTCTCAAAGAAATAAATAGTCCGGGAATCCCCACTCAAATATCCAAATGTGAACCAAACTAAAATGATTAGTTATAGATTCGACCAGGACTCATGGGTTTTTAATTGTTTATGTTGTATTGCACATAGATAAATAGGCGGATGGTCGAAAAATGTATGAATTAGAAATTTATTTAATGAGAACATCTTAAAAACATGACAAGACAAAACAAAAAAGCACCACACTCCACAGATCTCATACTATTCTCCCTATAATTTGGGGGATATATAAGAGACCATATGTTGAAATATATATAGTCCCATAATGGCCAACAAAGCTCTGTATTGAAAGGTTGAACAAATGCGGCCCTCACTAGAGAAATGTTCCTTGTGCTGAAATTCTACACCTTCCAGAGGAGAAATATACTGCAGAGGAAAGGCAATATGTACACATGACATGCAGTCCAGAGGAGGAAATTAAACCAGCATCAACCTCCCTCATGCACTGCACAAATAACCCAATGCGTCCTGGGGCAGAAAATTGAAAAGTCCAAGTGGAAGACAACAGCTGAATGTATTCCAGAGGGGGAAGAAGAATGTGCTTGAATACAATATGGATGATAAAAATCCTCACCTCCCTCTAGCACCCAATGATGTAAGGGTGCTATCCCAGGGAGGGTTCAGGTAGACAAAACCTCCCTCATACATATGCAAGATTTGTCTCATATGGCAACCAAATGGGCATGGAAATAGAAGGAACAGTCCTTTTAAACATGATAGTACATGAATTCCTTGAGGTAAAGGCAGTTCGTAGTGTCAGAGCTGAGCTCAAAATGGAGTAATCAATACTTATCAAACTGTAGGCATACGTCGTCGTCGTCAATAGATCTGGGAGTGTGGAGGCGCCCTTCCTGACCGGTTTTGCCGGTTAAACCTGCTGCTTCAGAGATAGGTTTCAAATTGCACTATCATGTTTAAAGGGACTGTTCCTTCTATTTCCATGCCCATTTGTTTGCCATATGAGACAAATCTTGCGTATGTATGAGGGAGGTTTTGTCTACCTGAACCCTCCCTGGGACGGCACCCTTACATCATTGGGTGCTAGAGGGAGGTGAAGATTTTTATTATCCATATTGTATTCAAGCACAGTCTGCTTCCTCCTCTGGACTACAATCAGCTGTTGTCTTCCACTTGGGCTTTTCAATTTTCTACCACAAGACGCATTGGGGTCATTTGTACAGTGCATGAGGGAGGTTGATGCTGGTTTAATTTCCTCTTCTGGACTGCATGTCATATGTACACATTGCCTTTCCTCTGCAATATATTTCTCCTCTGAAACGTGTAGAATTGCAACACAAGGAACATTTCTCTAGCGAGGGCCTCATTTGTTCAACCTTTCAATACGGAGCTTTGTTGGCCATCATGGAACTATATATATTTCAACATATGACCTCTTATATATCCCCCAAATTATAGGGGAAATAGTATGAGATCTGTGGAGTGTGGTGCTTTTTTGTTTTGTCTTGCATATTTTTAAGATGTTCTCATTAAAGAAGTCATTCATAAATTTTTCGACCAGCAGCCTATTTATCTATCTGTAGTACAACATAAACAATTAAAAACCAATGAGTCCTGGTCAAATCCATAACTAATCATTTTAGTTTTGTCCACATTAATATAGTCTGCCAAAAAGCCCAAAGGTAGTGTCAGGCTTTCTTTTAGCAGTCCATTATTCTTTACAAACACAGTATCCACCCAGTAATTATGGGGAGTGTTCTTTTGTAAAATGATAATAAAAACTGAAAAATAAAAAATAAAATAAGATTTAATACAAAAAAACTGACCAAAAATTATTCTAACGTTCATTAATCTGAGATTGGTGGCTGTGAGAGACTCTATTTCAGAGATATGTTTTTTATATCGTATAATCAAGTAGTATGAGTGAGAGAACATGGAGTCTGCAGTGGGGGTGTTTGGGAATTTATCTCCTGTTTTACAAGCAGGGGTTCTCAAGTGACCAGATTACTAACAAATTGGAGCAGATGGGCTGTTGTGTGACAGCAATAGTTACATAAGAATTAAACTTTACTACTGAGCAGATACTTTGCATCCCAAGGCTTCATTTTCTGTTTTGACTCAAGTGTACCTGTAAATAAGCCAAATAATGCACTAAATTATTAAAAAAGCCTGGAGAGATTTCTTTCGGGAAAATAACGGCTGCTATCCCCTCCTCATATTTCAGCTTCACACTGTAGAAGGTAAAATAATGTGGAAAGCGCTTAGGAAGATAGCCATGCATATTTCATGAGTGCTCACCAGATAACATGAGCCATATGTTTTCCTTGGACTGTTGATGTATGAGGCAGTTTGTAAACAGGTTATGGCATCTATTGTATTTATATTATTTGGTACATGAATAACAGCACACTGTTGTCCACAAAGAGAAAAGTCAGAGCCTGTATGCCTAGATTTTCATGTTGTGGTCACAGATGTGTATACATGATTGCTTTATATGTAGCTCCTGCTTCCACCCATGAGCAGCTGTCTGTAATGCTATAGCCTTTACTCTATAATTATTTCTACAAATTAGGGGGAAGGAGGTTCGTTTCCTTCACATACCCTTATTTTCACGCTGCATAGGACGTCATTTGCTGCGGAATACGCGTTGGATAATTTTTACTTTGAAAAGTGTTTATTAAATCAATTATGTGCATGCATAATAAAGCAAGGTACATAAGGTGAATAGTAAAAGTAGTTGCACAGAAACACACTGGGCTCTATTTATAAAAAACAAAATGCTGTGTGAATGTTTTAGGGCCAGTCCACACCACAATGTCTGCATTCTGGATAAGTTTCTGTATTTGATGCCTAATATTTATTCAGAAATATTAATTCCCTAATATTTATTCAGAAAGAGAAAAAAGCCTTAAAGTGATACTAAACCCAGGACCCTGCATTCACTATAACTGATCTCCCACAGTACACACAACATGGAAATGGAATTATTTTAGTAAATATAAACTTCTAAATACCTTTTCTCATCACCAGTTAGAGCAGTCTTGTGACTTCAGCAGAGCACTGGTTAAAGCTTGTAGGAGTTTTCTTTCTCCTTTAGGAGGATGTGAAAGTCTGGACCCTCTGGACAGTGTTGATTGGCCCTGTGCTGATCACATGCACTCTCCCAAGAAGAAAAAAACCTCTCTAGCAATACACACCAAACTGCACGTGTGCATGTGACTATGGATTCAGTCTGTATCAGGTGGTCATTTCAACAAGAGGAGGGGCAGAGAAGAAAGGATCAAACAGGATTTTTACATAATGCAGAGGATTAACCCCTTAGGTTCCACAGTGAGTATAACAAGCAAGCTTTACTGCATATGCAGACTGATTTTACTGTTGTGGGTTTAGTAACACTTTAAGAACCGTCGACCAGAGGAGGTTTAATCAACACAGAAAAAAGTCTAACACTATAGGCTAAGAACATTTGGCCGGAAGAGGAAATAATATAAGGAAGACCTCTGCTAAGTGTACGGAGTTACCTGTGCTCAC
The DNA here is from genome assembly GCF_062004578.1 of Staurois parvus. Classification (NCBI taxonomy): domain Eukaryota; kingdom Metazoa; phylum Chordata; class Amphibia; order Anura; family Ranidae; genus Staurois; species Staurois parvus. The sequence continues at coordinate 2,564,972 of NW_028318393.1, forward strand.
CACCACCATGTAATGCTTGCTCTGGTAGTGCACAGAGCAGCCTCAATCCTCCTCTTCTCAGGTCCCCCGCCCGCACTCCTAGCTCTTCCTTTGGAAAGCTGCTTTCTATGGGGGCACTCCTGCAGACTCACTCCCGAGCAGCCCTGTCTGCATCTACTGAGACAGACAGGGTGGCTCGGCTCTGCCTCAGAATTTAATTGACAGCATCGGGAGCCAATAGCTCTTGCTGTTATCAATCTGCCGAGTGAGGAGGGAGAGAGCAGAGAGTCGCTGCTCCCATGCACATCGCTGGATTGAAATCAGACTCAGGTAAGTAGAATGGGGGCTGGGGGGAATTATGCATCACAAAACCACTTTAGAACCATTTTAAACTAGTATTAAACCCTCAGTGTTTTTTTTTTGCATTTTAACACACTGGGCACAATAAAATCGACATCGCATAGTAAACTATTTGTTAAAATTCTTACCCCAGCACTTGCAGGTTACATCTTTCAATGCTGCTGGCTCCTACTCTCTCTGCTGCTTCCTTAACCCCTTGACGCCGACGTCACACAAATATGCGGCCTCACGGAACTGGGCTTTTTTCCGTGGGGCCACATATTTGCGTACCTGTCTTTGTACTGGGAGCATGCCGCACTGCGCTCTCCCAGCACAAAGACTGTGGTGTCACTGAGAGCCCCGGGTCCCGTTCTAATGATCGGGACCCGGGACTCCCGATTCCGGGTCACATGATCGCTGCGATAGCCTCTGATTGGCTATCACAGTGATAAGTCACTGTACAGTCTGGCCCCATTTTTTTTTCTCTATGAATGGAGGAGAGAGATACACTCCTGGCATAGAGGGAAAAAAATGTTTGTTAAAAAAATGAATAAATAAATATTAATAAAAGAAAAGAAAAAATACCTAGATCAAGGTTTGATCTAGTTCAGTACCAGGGTAAGAGTCTGGGTCAAGGTCAGGGTCAAAGGTCAAGAGGTCAGGGTCAAAGGTCAGGATTTATTTTTAATTGGTACTAGTGTCAGTATGCTTTAGGTAAACAAAAACCAAAACCAAAATGTGCACTATTGTTTCTGGGCTGTACTACGGGTACAAACAACAAATAACATACACATATATGGTATCGCTGCGATTGTCAAGAGACGGAAAACTTATTTTGGGTTGTTCTTTGGTGATAGGTTATGGTAGTAACAAGAAACACACAGCTAAATTTAAAAAAAAATCTTTTTTTTTTACTAGTTTGGGCCAGTTTTCCTTTGATTGAAAAAAAAATCAGGAGATATCCATTACCATTTACCAAATGAAAGCCCAATTTGTCCTGAAAAAAGCGCGGTATAATTCACCTGGATGTACAAAGTAGTTGTGATGATACGTACGGTTTTACTAACACATGCCAAACGTTGCAATATTTTGCTTAGGCGTTAAGATTTGTTTTAAACTTTTTTCTGTTGGTCAAATGTACTTCAACATTTTTGGTTGAATGTTCTTAAATTCCAGACTAAATCTATCTAGTCTTAAAATTGCTCCCTCCCCCCTCCTAACACCTATGTTAAATAACCTGTGTAATATGATGCATATACTTACCTATTTCATCCTGCTCTGGTTCGATCACATGATTTGGCTCCCCTGTGTCAGTCAGTGGCAGCTGCAGGGGAGAGGAGGGAGCGCCGACAATGGATAGGCCATGAGAGCCTATGGGTGATGCCACTGGTCCCAGGCATTTCCAGCTGTTGTTGAGGGCTCTCTCCTCCTTGCAGGCGCCGCTGGCTGACACAAGGGATCACATGACTGGACCAGGGCAGGCTGAAAATAGGAAAGTATATACATCTTTCTTGCACAGGTCAGATAATGCATGTGAGGGGGAGGGACATTTTTAAGGCTAGTTAGATTTAGCAAGCAACAAGCAGAAAAACTGACATTTCACCCATGCAACATTCTTGACTTTTGCGCTAATGCTGAGACATTCACACTGCAATTTTTTTAAATAAATGGATCCCATATATTAGAACAACCAAAAATAAAATCCAACCTATTCTAAACATTATAACATTAAAGAGGAACAAAACCCATTAATTTAACAGTTTCAAAAAAAACAGTTACATTTCTGGCATGCTGGGAATGCTATCACATTTGCATGTGTTTTTAACCACTTGAGCTCTAGGCCCTTTCTGGCACTAGAACATTTGTTAGAACCCCAAACATTATATATTTGTTTAAACCAGAGGCTCTAGAGAATACATTGGTAGGGTTTGCAATTTTTTATGTCACAAAGTATTTGTGCAGCAGTTTGCAAACGCATTTGGGAAAAAATACACTTTTTTGGAATTTTAATGCAAAAAAATCACAATACATAACGCATTTTTATAAAATATAAAAGATGATGTTACATTGAGTAAACAGATACCAAAGATGTCATGCTTTAAAATTGTTCACGGCCATACAACAGCGACAGACGAAGTAAATTTTGCTAACCATAGGGGATTATTTAAAAGCTTTTACAAGTTACCACTTTAGATTTACAGAGGAGATCTAGTGCTAGGATTACTGCCCAGGATCTGACATTCACTGTGTCTCACATGTGTGGGACTATCGCTGTTTGTCGGTGCATGCGTTCACCTTTGCGGAGAGCCCAGGTGGGCCACTTTGAGTATTTTTTTTAATTATTTATTTTTTTTACATTTTTACACCATTGCTTTAAATTTTTTTAATCACTTTTTTTGCTGTTACAAGCCTCCCTTGTGACAGCAATAGGCATGTCACAGGTAGTTTTTATGGAGTCCCCAAATCCCTCTTCTGCCCTCAAAAGCAATCAAAACACCAAAATTGGATTTGAATGCTTTTGATTTTATGAAAATGGCGCTGACATTGGTAAACCAGAAGCGATGTCAGGTCATTACTTCTGGGTTACCGTAGCGGAGACCCGATCAAAGCCGATCCTGGCTTTTTTCGGGTGTCTGACCAGCTGGCGGATATGCCAGCTGGTTGCTCAGGTCTCCCAGTGGGGAGGCAGAGCCTGAGCAAGCATCAGAAGGCATTGTGGGGGGGGGGGGTGTCCACTCCCGCTGCTTGTAATAGCAATCGAGCGGCTAGTTAGCCCCTCCGATTGCTATTACAAGACAGCCAACCGCCAACTCTAAAAATCAGTACTGGGGGTGAGGCATCATACCAGTACAAGTACATTGATTGGCAGCTAGTGATTAACCAAACTATCAAATGGCTGCTGTCAAAAGTGATCACATGTACAGCACCATGGCAGCTGCAGATCAAGCAAATTCTGAGATGGCAGTTTCAGTGGCTAAAAAGGATAGGAGGGCTTAGTTCCGCTGTAGGGGTCAGTTCACTCCAGAACGTAGTGTGGGAAATGAGCATGGAACACGGGTTTTAAGATGCACTACACGTGTGATCTGCTGTGCGTATCAGTGTTAACCTAAAGACACCCCAAACGCATGACGCAAACACAATGCATTTTCCTGCACCAGATTGCATGGTACAGAAGCACCATGATTCCAAGATTCTGTGTTACAGAAAAAATATGTACAATAAAAATTTTGTTTTTTTTCAGCTATGAGGCATATAGAAGGATAAGACAAGCTTATGGGATTTTGAGGAATGTCAGCAACTAGACAATGTAAAAGTGCTGCAAGTATATGTAATTCATAGGGGATCTATGATCGCAGCATACACTTTCATTTTATAATATCAGTATTGCAATAACAATGCAAACAATAGTTATTTTTGACAATCCAATATAAACTTGCTTTAAAAAGTCTCCTTCCATATTGTGAGTACTGCCTGTTTCCTGGCCATCTCTTTTCACAACTTCCTGGATTCCCTGCATGCTTTGCAGCTTTTCCTTTGCTGTTTACTTTGAGTTTGTAGAGACTACATATCCCATGGTACATACAAGCAGTGATTCGTGTACCGCCTCCGCCTCCTGAAACTCCTCCTCTCAGCTCCACTGTAGTTCAGAAGGCAGGCTCTGTGAAATGTGTGACACGGCAGTGCCTACTCACAGGGCGTAGTGAATACGTGTCATAGAATTCAAGGAAGCAAATGTGTGGGGATTCTTCACAAAGTAAGTTAACAAACTTCAAGATCAGTCAGACTGATAGGAGAAAACTAGAAATAATGGAAAAACAATACACAAATGAATATATGATGTTGCATTTTGCCTATAAATATTCTGTAATATTTTTTTATAGGCTTGGCCAACAAGGGAGAACTAGGATAGGGGTCAGGGGACCATTTATCACTTAGTCCAGAGCAAATAATATAGGTATGTTAGGCTGGTGGTCCTGAGTGTAGATACTCCCCCATTAAGACCTCAGTCAGTGTGGGACCTGTACTAATTCAGCTACTAGGCATTATATGGCTACCTGCTCCCCATTCAGACCTGTGATCACAGCTTCCGGCTAAAGAAAGTTTCCATGATCTATTTCCTTGTGTATGACGGTGAGGGGAGTGTTGAAAGCCTATGACCTGAGAAAATTTAGCCATATGGGGCTTGGCAAAATCATTATTCCTGTAAATTACGTCGCTCTCATCGCTGCCACTGGGAGGGTACAGCCAACCCTTCAGTACCAGGCCCATCCCCACTGGGTCAGCACTGTACCAGGCCCATCCCAAATGGGGCAGCACTGTACCAGGCCCATCCCCATGGGTCAGCACAGGGGCTCAGTTGAGGGTGCCTGTGGTCGGCCAACACAGCTTCCACACCACCAGAAACCCCTGTATGAAGTGCAACCTGTAGTCCTGAGCTGAGAAAAACAGTTCTGCTCTCTCAGCCAGCAGCATAATCCAGCCCATTTCCTCAGAGATCCGAGCAGAAATAAGCATGAGGACCCGGGGAACAAGAAAGCCAGCGCCAATCAGTGAGCTGCCTAAGTTAGGCTCCACCAGCTGCTAAACCAGGGTATGCATGTGTTTTGAAGCTGTGATCAGAGGGATTGGTATGCCTGGGGCAAAATGTCTCTATAAGCTCAAAGTGGGAGAAAGGGCAGCTGCGGGGAAGTGCCAGGGGGCAGCTGGAAGTGTTATAGAAGTATTGGCAGTTTTCTGAAGCCTAAAATGCATGTTCCGTACTCCTGACCCTTGACTTCCATACTTCTGACCCATGAACTTTGCGTTCCGTACTCCTGAACTCTGCATCCAGTACTCCTTACCCCTGAACTCTGCATTCCATACTTCTGACCCCTGAACTCTGCATTCTGTACTCCTGACCCCTTAACTCTGCATTCCGTACTCCTGAACCCTTAACTCTGTTGTGTCCCATACTCCTGACCTCTGAACTGTGTGTTCTGTACCCCTGAACTTTGTGTTCCATACTCCTGACCTCTGCATTCCATACTGCTGACCCCTGAACTCTGCATTTTGTACTCCTGAATCCTAAACAACGCTTTCCATACTCCTGGCCCCTGAAATCTACATTCCATACTCCTGGCCCCTGAACTCTGCCTTTCAGACTTTTGACCCCTGAACTCTGCCTACCATATTCCTGGTCCCTGAAATCTAAATTCCATACTCCTGACCCCTGAACTCCGTACTCCTGACCTCTGAACTCTGTGTTCCATACCCCTGTACTCTAAGTTCAGTACTCCTGACCGTTGAACTTACAGTATTCATAACCCCTGCATTACATACTACCGACCTCTAAATTCTGTGTTACATACTACTGACCTCTGAGTTACATACTATTAACCCCTGCACTCTGCATGACATACTGTTGCCACACATGCAATTTGCAGTGGCATGCTGAGCAAGACACCTAATTTTTCTCCTCTGGGTGAATATGGGGGAGAGTGAAAGGGGGCCCTGTCAGGCAGGCTGTACAGAGCCCCATGATTTTTAACGGTGGACCTGGTCACTGTATACTTTTTTTTCATTTTGGATAGTATAAGGGAGTGTCAAAACCCTTGTCAGTTTTTTTTGTTTTTGTAATCTGTGTTCCTCATTGAGAGAATTTCCCTTTACTTCCTCTCCCATAGCCACAACAGGAAGTGAGAGGAAATCCCTCTAGAGTGAGGCAATCCCTGATTGCCATCATGGTTACCAGAACTGTCCCCATTGGAAGATTTCACCAAAATGTGGGATTTCCTTTTACTTTCACTCAGTTTTGCCTTTAGTTTTACTTTTACAATGATATCATGACTATCCACTTACCAATACAAAAAGCATTTAATCAGTTCTGATATTATATTATATTATAGTTATAGACATATTATGTAATCAGTACAGAATAAAACAGTAGGTAAAGAAGTTAAAGTGTATTTCTACTTTTCTAGACAAATTTGAGAATATTCCATTATATGTTTGTAATGTGTTCTTATTCACGCAGCACACCTAAACAAATAAAATACTGTATTTCTTACATTTTAGCTGTTTCTGAGGAGAGGTGACATGGCCAACTGCGAGAATTTTCAGCTCAGTATGATCTGTCCACTAGCCAGGCTGGAGTCTGGTCCATTAAGCCCCTGGTCGCATCGGGGACGGCTTGGCATGCAATTTGCATACCATGCGACTTGCAAATCGTATGCCAATTTGCACCCTATTGTCCGCTATTAGAACGGTCATATCGGTGCGGTTCCGACTTGGTCAGAGCCGCACCGATTTCTAAAGTAGTGCATGCACTACTTTGTTGCGATTTGCATAGACATCTGTGTCAGATGTCTTGCAATTCGCAATGAAATCGGCAGGGCACCCGATTTTGAAATCTTCACTGTAAGTTGCATGATTTCAAAATCGGTTTTGATGTGACCAGGGTGTAATGCAGGCCATGTCTTATGGTGGTGGAGCACAAAGGATCTGTGTGACGGGAGTGACTTTGGGGGGTGGGGGGACCCGTCTCAGCTCCCCATATCCCTATTATGTGTAAGTCCTCCTGTACCTCTTAGGGGTACAGGGTGGAATGTCCTGATATTGTGTAGACATGTATAGGTGGGGGTTGGTCATTGTTTACTGCCATGTGGTGCATCCGATTGTTCTATTGTGTGTTTTGCTTGGGAGCAAACTATTATGGGATGTATGTGTCTATTTGTATTGGCTTGGTGTGGGGTGTTTCCGGCAGCCCTTCCCCCTGATGGGGTTGTCTGCTGATGTGTCTCTGGTTGCTAGATTTGGTTTGCCCCATCCTGTGTCCATATGCAGGGAGGTGGGTTGTTCCCTTGAATGTGTACATATATCTTGTATCTATGTTAAAATGAGGCAGTCTATCTCCTGGAATCCTTCAAGTCTGGTGCTGTCTCCTCTTGTATGGTCAGCGGTGGTGTCCGTGGATCTGTGTTCGGACATGGAAGCAGGAGTCTAACGGAAATACCCTAGTACAGTTGGGGTCCGGTTCCGTTACAATCTGCATGGAGCAATTTATTTGGCACCAGAAGATTATGCACCATTGTTTTTGATCCACAACTTGGTGTGGGACTCCTGTTCTTGTTTTTGGTTTAGTATTTGCTTTTGGACTCATTGATTTATGTCACTTTCAGGTCTTGTATGTTCATATCACAGTTGGAATATTGTTTATGTACTATGCATGTATATCACCATACCTTACTTTATTATATGGTCACAATTGATTTTTAACTTTAAGGGGCAGCTACAATTTTTTGCATTATATTTTTTATATTATTTTTTTTATTTTTGTTGGCACACTATATGGTTGAGTAGTAATTTATATTTTATTACATAGTTACATAGTTAGTCTAGCTGAAAAAAGACAAACGTCCATCCAGTTCAACCATAGAAAAAAAAAGTTATAATCCTATACCCACAGTTGATCCAGAGGAAGGCAAAAAAAAACCCAGCAAAGCATGATCAAATTTGCTCCTGCTGGGAAAAAAATTCCTTCCTGATCCCCCGAGAGGCAATCGGATATTCCCTGGATCAACTTTACCTATAAATGTTAGTATCCAGTTATATTCTGTGTATCTAAGAAACAATCCAGGCCTTTTTTGAAGCAATCCACTGAGCTTGCCAGAACCAATTCTTGAGGGAGTCTATTCCTCATTTTCACAGCTCTCACTGTGAAGAAACCTTTCCGTGTTTGGAGATTAAATTTCTTTTCCTCCAGACGTAAAGAGTGCCCCCTTGTCCTCTGTATGACCTCAGGGTGCATAGCTCTACGCCAAGTTCCCTATATGAACCACTGATGTATTTATACATGTTGATCATATCCCCCCTTAAACTCCTCTTCTCAAGAGAGAATACATTCAGTTCCTCTAATCTTTCCTCATAGCTGAGCTCCTCCATGCCTCTTATCAGTTTGGTTTCCCTTCTCTGTACTTTCTCCAGTTCCCCAATGTTCTTTTTTTGAATCGGTGCCCAAAACTGAACTGCATATTCCAGATGAGGCTTAACTAATGATTTGTACAGGGTAATATGATATCTCTCTCTCTGGAGTCTATACCTCTTTTAATACAAGAGAGGATTTTGCTCGCTTTAGAAACCGCAGCTTGGCATTGCATGCCATTATTAAGCTTGTGATCTACCAGAACCCCCAGATCCTTTTATAGGATCCCTTTCCATAGGGGATACACTTTTGTTTAAGACAGTATATTATATATATTTTTTGCATGCAAAGAGAACGCACTTAGTCTTTTCACCAAACAGTCAGGAAGGTGCCAAGTGAAAGCCAAATGGCCGCACAAGGCAATTACCCCACAACCTCCAGGCATCTTTACTTTATTATGTAACCAGCAGGCATTACCTAAAGACACCAAAAGCTACAGAAAGCCACACCCAATTTTACCACAGTGCATTAGGCATGCCACACCTTTTTACCTCTGGCAAAATAGCCCAAGGTATGATCTAGCACACAGGCCCAGTGCTATCATAAAACACCCCTGGTCTCGTGCACATTGTTGGATCATGATGGGGCCCAGATGGAGGGGGGTCTGCACACTAAGTCCATCGCAGGATCGCAATGGAGATCAGATGGCGGAAGGGTGCTGTTTTTTTACCTTCATGCATAGAAGGTAAAAAACATTGAGCCTTTACAACCACTTTAATGTTGTCCATTTCTCAATATTTGTATTTGGGTTTGATGCTGATTCCTGGAAAGGAATTAGTAAGGTATGAACATGACACATACAGAAAGTTGCTGATGTGTATTCCCTTATTTGTGTCTTGGGATGTGCAAGTGCTAGCATGACTCAAAGAAGCAAATTATATGGAGTAGTGTTTGTTTCTGTGTACCTGGAACATCTCCACTACATACTGTTGTGCAATTTTCTTGGAGACTCAGAGGGTTGGTGGCAGCAAACTGAGAATGTGGGTTTGCATTCTGGTACCCACGCTGATGAGTCTTGTTATTTTTAATAGCTGTTAAACCAAAGCATGTTTTATGAAATGGTGGGGATCTAATCTTTTTTATGCTCAGTTAACATCTAGGTGAATGTGAGTTTTGGAAAATGTGTTCTGTTTGCAATGTATAAAGCTCTAAAACTCTACTATAAAGAGTATTTGACTGAGAGATTTCTGTATATTATTGGTAAACATAAGTATACGAACCTAAACTGTTAAGGACCCATTTAAACCAGCAGCATTGGATGTGTCACACTATTGCACATTTTTGCAGATGCAATTTTTTTGTGCTGGGCAGCACAATTCTATCTGCTGTAATGCATCACAAAGCACAAAAGTAAAAAAAAAAGAACTGCAATGTGTTTTCGAATGTCATTATGATTTGCGTTGACGTGATTGTGCACATTGACCTGCAGAAAATGTGAATAGAACTTTAGAGCCCACTCACACTGTTGTGGTGCAGTAACGAGCATTGCGAGTGTTGGTGTAATGCAGTGCCATTCATGGTATTGAAACACACCTGGGTTTCAGTGCATCACAATGCACGGTACAGTATAGTGCATGTTTGATTTCTGGTATTATTATTATACAGGATTCATATGGCGCCAACAATTTGCGCAGCACTTTACAAAATGGAATGCTCTGGTGCACTCGAATTAATGGGTTACCTTGTGGCATCAACACAACCCAATATTGCAACAGCGTTCATGGACCCTTAACTATTCTAAGGTTGGGATATTAGAGACACTCAAATTTTTTGTATATATAGTAAAATATGGATGCAATTATGTATGCTTACTTCCACAATGTACCTTCTATTTTTCTCAGCCGTCCAAATGTGCAAAAATTTCTACTTGTTCTGTTGAGACTTCCTTCTAGAGGGTGGCAACATTGAAGTATAACTAAAGGCAAAACTTTTGTAAAAATTTTGGATAGAGTGAAAAGGGATTAGAGCTCTTGTCAGTTTTTATTGCTGTCTGTGCCCTCATTAAGGAGATTCACCCTCTCTATTTGTCCTAAAATTCAAAAGTGTAGTCAGCACTTTACAATAAATAAAACAGCCGTATGCAATATGGGATGTTATACCAAACACCACAATCAAAGTAAAATAAAATAAAATAAGTGATTTGCAGCGCTAATGTAACAAATAAAATTATAAATCAAACATCAAAAATTACTCACATCGACAGATAACGTCCTCCTGTAGATAAGTCCACTTAAATAATAAACTGATTTTAGTGAGCAACAGTTCCGACCATCAGTGTGTGAAGACTTCCTTCATCAGAACTCCAAAAATTGTACCAATACAGTGAAAGAAATAAGTATTTGATCCCCTGCTGATTTTGAATGTTTGCCCACTCACAAAGAAATGATCAGTCTGAAAATCGAATGGTAGGTGTATTGTAACATTGAGAGACAGAATAGCAACAAAAAATTCAAGAGAAATGCATGTCTAACAAATTATGCACTGAATTGCATGTTCATGAGGGAAATAAGTATTTGATCCTTTATCATTCAGCAGGATTTCTGGCTACCAGGTGTCTTTCATACAGGTAACAAGCTGAGATTAGAAGCAGTCTCTCAAAGGGAGTGCTGCTAATGTCATTTTGTTACCTGTATAAAAGACACCTGTCCACAGGAACAATCAAACAATCAGATTCCAAACTCTCCACCATGGCAAAGACCAAAGAGCTGTCCAAGGATGTCAGGGACAAGATTGTAGACCTACACAAGGCTGGACTGGGCTACCAAACTATCGCCAAGCAGCTTGGTGAGAAGGTGACAACAGTTGGTGCAATCATTCGCAAATGGAAGAAACACAAAACAACTGTCAGTCTCCCTAGGTCTGGTGCAACATGCAAGATCTCACCTCGTGGAGTGTCAATGATCATGAGAACAGTGAGGAATCATCCCAGAACTACACGTGAGGATCTTGTCAATGATCTCCAGGCAGCTGGGACCACAGTCATCAAGAAAACAATTGGTAACACACTACGCCGACAAGGATTGAAATCCTGCAGTGCCTGCAATGTCCCTCTGCTCAAGAAAGCACATGTCCAGGGTCGTCTAAAGGTTGCCACTGAACATCTGAATGTTGCAGAGGAGGACTGGTTGAAAGTATTGAGGTCAGATGAGACCAAAATCGAGCTGTTTGGCATCAACTCAACTGGCCGTGTTTGGAGGAGGAGGAATGCTGCCTATGACCCCAAGAACACCTTCCCAACTGTCAAACATGGTGGTGGAAACATTCTGCTTTGGGGTGTTTTTCTGCTAAGGGGACAGGACAACTGCACCGCATCAAAGGGACGATGGACGGGGCAATGTACCGTCAAATCTCGTGTGAGAACCTTCTTCCTTCAGCCAGGGCATTGAAAATGGGTCGTGGATGGGTGTTCCAGCATGACAATGACCCAAAACACATGGCCAAGGCAACAAAGGAGTGGCTCAAGAAGAAACACATTAAGGTCCTGGAGTGCCCTACCCAGTTTACAGACCTTAATCTGATTGAAAATCTGTGGAGGGAGCTGAAACGTCAGCCACCAAACCTTAATGACTTGGAGAGGATCTGCCAAGAGGAGTGGGCGAAAATCCCTCCTGAGATGTGTGCAAACCTGGTGTACTAAGTCATGTTTTGTGAAAGGGATCAAATACTTATTTCCCTCATGAACATGCAAATCAGTGCATAATTTGTTAGACATGCATTTCTTTTGAATTTTTTGTTGCTATTCTGTCTCTCAGTGTTACAATACACCTACACCTACAACGTTACAATACATCTACCATTTGATTTGTGAGTGGGCAAACATTCAAAATCAGCAGGGGATCAAATACATATTTCCATCACTGTATATGTGAAGTTCCTTCCACCGAATAGTGAGACTGCACTGTCACCAGATAGTTATACTGCCAGAGGAATAAGCAGCAGTATAGGCTCAATATGACATCCTTAAATCCCTCCTCTCTGCCTTCACAGTGGGTCCCATATGTACACGCACCTCTTCTCTTACTGGGGGTTGTTTATGCACTGAGCACTCACAAAACACTGATAGCCAAAGGATAAAAGGATAATAAGGCATTATAGTGTACTATTTATTGTAAAAACCTTTCGCTAAATTATCCATTTAAAATGTCTACAACTCTAAAATTAATTTACATCCAAAGCTGCTTGACAAACTTACATCAGTCACCGCCACTGACCTAATGCTCCTTCCAATGCGTTTCACACATCTGTGCGTCCTCACGGGCCTCTATTTGCCCTGTTTACTTTTATCATTGAAACTGAAAGTAAAGAAAATCACACATTTTGGGTTGTCCCGAGGTTATAGAGGAGAAATCTTCCAATGGGAACACTAGTGCTGGTGACATGGGGATCCACAAGGGATTCTCTTAATTTGCAGGAATTTTCACTCACTTCCTGTTTGGCTATGGGGCAGGAAAGGAAAGGAAATCTAAAAATGGGATACACATGGAGAAAAAAAATCTGACAGGTGTCATAACCCTTCCCTGCTCTATCCAAAATTTAAAAAAAAGTTTTGCCTTTAGTTCTACTTTAATTCTCCATGGGCCCATTGTAAGTGAGAATGTGGCCACCTTTTCGATGACGCTGTGTTCAAAATAATAGCAGTTAGACATCACTAACCTGATGTCTCTGATATTTCTACATGGCAAATAATTTACTAGCAGGTGTAGTAGAATAATAGAAATCCAACAGACCCAACAGTCATGACATGCATGCTGCTGATTCTGTGTAATTGAATCACTAATTGAAAGGGGCATGTTCAAAATAATAGCAGTGTGGAGTTCTATTAGTGAGGTCATTCATTCTTTGAAAAACAGGTGGAAATTAAGGAAGGAAGGCAGCAAATGTTGTACATGCTGGTTACAGTGCATTTCTCTCTGAAATTCTGAGGAAAATGGGTTGAGCCAGACATTGTTCAGAAGAACAGCGTACCTTGATTAAAAAGTTGATTGGAGAGGGGAAAACATAGAAAGAAGTGCAGAAAATGATAGGCTGCTCAGCTAAAATGATCGCAAATGCTTTAAAATGGCAACCAAAACCTGAAAGACGTGGAAGAAAGCGAAAAACTACCATTCAAATGGATAGAAGAATAGCCAAAATGGCAAGGACTCAGCCAACAATCTGCTCCAGGAAAATCAAAGAAGGTCTAAAGTTACCTGTGAGTACTGTTACAATTAGAAGACGCCTATGGGAAGTCAAGCTATCTGCAAGAAGCCCCTGCAAAGTCCCACTGTTGAAAAAAAGACATGTGCTAAAGAGGTTACAATTTGCCAAAGAGCACATTGACTGGCCTAAAGAGAAATGGTGCAACATTTTGTGGACTGATGAAAGTAAGATTGTTCTTTTTGGGTCTAGTGGCCGGAGACAGTTTGTCAGACGACCCCCAAACACTGAATTCAAGCTACAGTACACTGTGAAGACAGTGAAGCATGGTTGCGCAAGCATCATGATATGGGGATGTTTCTCATACTACGGTGTTGGGCCTATTTATTGCATACCAGGGATCATGGATCAGTTTGAATACATCAGAATACTTGAAGAGGTCATGCTGCCTTATGCTGAAGAGGAAATGCCCTTGAAATGGGTGTTCCAACAAGACAATGACCCGAAACACACCAGTAAACGTGCAACATCTTGGTTCCAGACCAACAAGATTGACGTTATGGAGTGGCCAGCCCAATTCCCGGATCTTAATCCAATAGAAAACTTGTGGGGTGACATCAAAAATGCAGTTTCTGAGGCAAAACCAACAAATAGAGAAGAACTGTGAAATGTAGTCCAATCATCCTGGGCTGGAATACCTGTTCACAGGTGCCAGAAGTTGGTTGACTCCATGCAACACAGATGTACAGCAGTTCTCAGAAACAGTGCTTATACAACTAAATTTTCATTAAGTGATTCAAAGGAAAGCAAAATCTTCAAACATTTTTCAGTTTATATAGTGAATGTTTGAGTTTGTAAAGAAGAATACAAAAACTCCTATTTTTTTGAACAGTCTAATATTCACTTTTCTTCATTTTCTTTTTAGAGGAACAACACAAATTTGATATATTTTTCTTCATGTTTTGATTTGGAATAGAATGTGTAGTGTTCCCAATGCATTTGTGTGTATGGAAATAAAAGCTATTAGAAGGATTTTGAGCTTTATTCACTTTTTTCAACACACTGCTATTATTTTGAACACAACTATATATATATATATATATATATATATATATATATTCACCACCCACCTGTCTTCACTCTCATTCCCTTGAATGATAGACCCAGAAGAACGAAAGACAAATAATATACAAAGACTCATATTTTTTTTAGTTCATGGAGGAGGGGTGAAGTGTGATGAACCGGCATTACTTATTCTGACTCTGGCACATGCACAGTATGATCAAAGATTACAATGGGTTAAGGGAATTTGTAGTGTGCAAAGAGCAGTACACATGATCACAAGTTATGGGCACTGAGCTTTTCAGAGAGGTGGAGAATGAGAGTTTCGGGCATGCAGGATGGCAAAGGTAGCTGAAATAAACAGTAAAATAATTAAGGGATTTCTACTCATGATTCTTAAGTAAAAGTCTTATTGTTTAGTGTCACTTTAAAGTGAACCTCTACCCCCCCCCCCCAAGATAACCTACAGCTTCCCCCCTTTCCCACCCCTCCACTGTATGAATCATCACTTTGTTAAGTATTTTTGTTTCATTAATGATTTTTTTCACCCTTTTTCTTGACTTAAACCCTCCCTCCACAATGCGCTTCCTGCCTAGTCAAGAACTTGTCTCTGCTGCCTCAGCCTCCTGGGATTCCATGTCACATATCCCAGGAGGCTGCAGGAGTTGGGACTGCTCGTGTCATCAGAGGCCAGCTGCCTAAACCTGGAAGAGGCTTCTGATGACTGAGGAATAACAGGCACAGGACCAGGGCTGCTGCACCTGATTAGCAGCAGGGCAACACTGGATCCAGGGAGCAGGTGAGTACCTGAATCAAGGACAAGCCTGGATAACAGATAAGCAGGGATTTAAAAAAAAAATGACACGAGAGCGAGTGAAGTTCCTCTTTAAAGCTGAGCTCCACCCAAAAGGGGAAGTTCCGCTTTAAAGACTGCTCCCCATTAAGGATTGGCACCTTCTGGGGGTGGGGGGAGAGCGGGTACCTAGGCAATCGGAAGCAGAAGGTGTCCTCCCTCCCTCCCTGTAGTCTTTTTGGGACACGTGACAGGCCCGAGAAGACTACAGGACCATTCATGAAGCGCAGCGCTACTTGCGCATGCGCAGTGGGTACCCAGCTGTGAAGCCGCAAGCTGTACAGCCGAGTGCCCACACTGAAGATGCCGGCCTCCTGGAATACAGGATGGCCGGTAAAACGGACTGTGGGGAACACACTGCGGGACCGAAGAACAGGTAAGTGGCTGTTTTTTAAAAGTCAGCAGCTACAGTTTTTGTAGCTGCTGACTTTTATTTTTTGACAGGGTGAGTGGAACTCTGCTTTAAGTTTAGCATTATGTTTTTCTCTTCTCTCCTTTTTCCCCCTGCAGGTAAATAAAGTTGAAAGAGAAGTTTATTTAGTTTCACAAAAAACGGGACCACACACCAAAGACTATGGAAACTTTGAACAAAATTGGTAAGGATAAGTAATTACTTACTATTTAAATACTATAAACACACAGATTGGTCATAAACAAGTGCTGGATACTTTACAAAGGAATATAGAAGAGATCAAAAAAAATCAGACATAGTACAATAGGAGAAGTGGAGCAGAAAATATCTCAAAGGGCTAAAATGTGGGTTTAATTTCCATGGTCTCTAATCTCGAAAGGAATAACAAAAAAATACAGAGCAAAATTGAGGAGTTGGAAAATAGATCTTGACATAATAGTTTAAAGAGCAATTCCAGACAAATGAAAGCAAAACAAAAAATCGTTGAGCTAATAATGTATTCTAACACTTTGCAACTGTGCTAAAAAAATCTGAAAATTCACCCAGCCTTAGAGCCCAATTCCAGTTTGGACAGTTATTTGTGGATTTCCAGGCAGCTCTTATATTTTTTTTTTTTTTTTTTTATAATTTAAATATTTATTAAATTTTTCATATTAATACAAAAGTCCCAAAACAGGGAAAAAAATTCTCAATACAAATAAACATTTATAACATTTCTATCTTTCCCTTATTAAAAAGAACTCTTTTCTTTCCCATCCACTATCTCCCCTTCCCGCCCCTCCTCCCCCCTCTTCCCTCTGCAGACTCCAATCCATTCTGATCTAATAAGGCTTATCCATTTTATTGTTAACCTCTTAGTTTATATTTTCTTATATTTCTCCTTCAATCTTGCTCTTTCCCACTTTTCCCATCTCCTAGAATACACTCCCATCCTATCTTCATGCATATGGTATGATTTTTCCATTCTACCAATCTGGTTCACTCTGTTAATCCAGTCTTCCTCCTTCGGTACCTCGGCTCTTCTCCAAAACTTGGGTATCAGCCCTTTCGCTGCATTCAGGAAGTACCAAATACCTGAATCTTTATGTTTATTTACAGATGTCTCTACCTTGTGTAGGAGGCACGTCGTTGGGTCTAACCCTATGTCAATTTCGGTTATTTCCTCAATCAGTTTAACTATTATCTTCCAAAAGGCCTGAATTTTCGGACATTCCCACCATATGTGAAACGCCGTGCCAATCTCTCCACATCCTCTCCAACACTTATTTGAGTTTTCCCCATTCATCTTATGCTCTACACTCGGTGTAATGTGCCATCGTGCCATACACTTGTAATTAACCTCAACCTCTCTCATACTAACATTATCGTGTATCAATCTAAACATCTTTCTTTGTCTATCTTCGTCAAACTCAACTCCCATGTCCCTTTCCCATTTTGTAATAAAAGTTGACTTTGTGTTTGTGTCTAATTCTGTGAGTATTCTATACACTTTTGAAATACCGTGTTTCCCATCACCTCGTGTCCCCAACAACCTTTCAAACATATTCCACTCCTGTTTTATTCTCAGGGGTTTCGGTAGATTTCCAATAAAACATTTCAATTGATGATACTTCCACTCATCTATTCTAATAAAAATATCTCCCTTCTTCTCTATTAAATCTTTAAGTGATCTCAGTTCCCCTTCCACCAAGACATCACTCAGTTGGGTGTCCTCCTTTCTAAACCATCTCCCTGATATCTTATTCTTTCCCGGGGGGAAATACTCAGTATTTGTGAGAGGCATTAATATAGAATTGAATTCCCATTTCATGTTTTTGTGTAAAGTGTCCCATACCCTAAAAACATTTAATGTGTACATACTTGTGCTTTCTTTAATTCCCCTAAACTGTGTTGGGACCCATATCATCTGACTCAATCTAGTGCCACTAAGATCATTTTCAATTGTTACCCAACTTTTCCCCTTATGGTTAAATGTCCAGTCATATATTCTTGCCAAAACCACTGCTTTATAATATCTCTTGACATCTGGTAGACCCATTCCCCCTTTCTCTTTAGTCCTACTCAATGTTTCATATGCTATTCTAGGTTTCTTATTCCTCCATATATATTTTGTTAACATTCTTTTCATTATCTTAAAGAAGGCCTCTGGAATTTTAATTGGTACCATTTGAAATCTATACAGTATTTTAGGCATAATTACCGTTTTGACCAGGTTTATACGTCCTATCCAGGCTGGGTTTCCTCCTTCTAATCTTTTTAAATCTTCCCTGATCTCATTTATCAAAGATATATAGTTTAATCTATACAAGTTCTTGAGTGAGGCAGTAAGCTTTATTCCTAGATACTTTATCTCTTTTTCTCTCCATATAAAGGGGAATTCTTTTTGTAGTTTTTCTTTTTCATTCTTTGATATATTAATATTCAGGATCTCTGTTTTCGTTGGATTAATTTTTAAGTTTGAAAGTTCACCGTACTCCTTCAGAATCTTCATTATATTTGGGAGAGTTATTCGAGGATTCCCCACATAGAACAATAAGTCGTCCGCAAAGGCCGCTACTCTATGTTCTGTGGATTCTATCTGTATTCCCTTTACCGATCCACTATTTCTTATTATTGACAACAGAGGTTCGAGTGACAATACATATAACAGAGGGGACAGTGGACAGCCCTGTCTTGTCCCATTAGACATTCCAATGGGTTCTGATCTCTCCCCGTTTACCGTGATGATTGCAGTAGGCTCACTATATAATTTGCTTATCCACTCTCGCATTCTATCGCCTATCCCCAGCACTTTTAAATTATCCATCATGAAGCCCCAGTCCACTCTATCGAATGCCTTCTCTGCGTCAATCGACAAGAGCACCACCGGGTCTTTCCCTTTTCTACTCTTCTGAATAAGCATCAGGGTTCTCAAGCCGTTATCTCTACCTTCTCTCCCTGGTACGAAGCCCACCTGATCTCCATGGATCCATTCAGGCATCAGATCCCTCAACCTGTTTGCTAACACCTTTGCATACAGTTTAGTGTCAGTGTTCAGTAATGAAATAGGTCTATAGCTGGAGCACTGAGATGGATCTTTTCCTTCCTTATGAATAAGTACTACATGGGCCTGTAGGGATTCTCTCCTCACTTCCGTCCCACCTCCCAGAGCATTCATATATTTCTCCAGCTTGGGTAGCAATACCTCACTGAATTTCTTATAGTACCTAACTGTATAACCATCCGGGCCTGGGCTTTTTCCCCCCCCTGTGCTTTTCAATGCTCTTTTAATTTCTTCCTGGGAGATTTCTGCATCTAGGGATTTCAACTGTACTTCACTTAGTTTTGGTAATCCCGCATTTTTTAAGTATGTCATCTTTTTTTTATTAATTTCCTCTTGGGCTTCTTTTAGAGGGCCTTGGGTACTGATATTATATAATTTCTTATAATACTCCGTAAACACTTTAATAATCTCTTTATTTGAGTGGACCAACTCCCCCTTTGAACTTTTTATCTTTTCTATGTAGTTCCTATTTTTCTTTTTATTCAAGGCTCTCATTAAATATCTTCCTGGTCTGTCTCCCCATCTATATCTTTCGTTCAAAACCCTGTTGTATACTCTTCTCTTCTCCTCCTCCATCAACCTCTCTAGCTCATCTTTTTTATCCACTAGCTTCTGTCTCGTATCTTTTGTTATTTTCTTCTTATGGATCTGCTCCAGTTCCAATATTTCTTTTAAGAGCCTACTGACCCTCTCTCTTCTTTCCTTTTTTTTCCTTGCACCTGCCGCGATCAAGATTCCTCTTATAAATACCTTGTGGCTTTCCCAAACTGTAGCTATCGATACTCCCTCTGTTTCGTTCTCCTTAAAATATACCTTAATCTCTTTCTCGATTTTTTGAACTATATCCTCATCCAGAAGAAGAGCCTCGTTTAACCTCCACCCCAATCCTCCAGTCCACCTTCCTCCCCATCTCATTTTCATCACAACCGGAGCATGATCCGAGAACGTCCTTGTTTCTATGTCGATTTTAACCAGATGATCTATCAGTTGGTGGTCTATTAAGATGTAGTCTAATCTCGAGTATATCTCGTGTGCATTCGAGAAGAAGGAATAGTCTCTGTCTTTCATATGCGTTATTCTCCAGGTGTCCACTAGTTGGTATTCATGCATCGCTTTTTTCAAAGCTCTCAGAGACCTACTCCCCTCTCTTTGCACAGAAGAGGTATTATCCTTTTGTGGGTCCATACAGAAATTTAGGTCTCCAGCTACTATCAAACGCCCTTTTTTAAATTCCATTAATTTTTTTAACAGACCCTTCATATATATCTCCGGATTTTTATTAGGGCAGTATATATTGGCTAAAGTACACTCAATCCCCTGAAGTTTACCTTTTAAGAATAAAAACCTCCCCTCCGGGTCGGTTCTTCTATCCTCCAGCTCAAATCTCATATTCTTTGCCAAACCTATTGCAACCCCTTTTGCTCTTTTAATTGGAGAATCTGCATAGTACCATGTTGGATAGTATTTGGATCTCAGTTTTACATTTGCCTCTATCTCAAAGTGTGTCTCCTGTAAAAATACCACTGACGTCGCCCTATGATGTAACTCATTAAACAACCTAAATCTCTTCCCTGGGCAACTCAGCCCGTTCACATTATATGTTATAAACTGTATTTCTTCCATCGTTCCCAATTGGCTCCATCTCTCTTCCTGATTGCCTTTTCCTCTTTATCTCTTCTGTCTTGCAGAGTATTGACCCCGTACCTCCTCCCCTCCCTCCCTCCCCTTCCTCCCTCCCACCCAGCTTCCATCCCTCCCAACTTCCCTCCCCTCCCTCCCACCCCCCCCCTCTTTTTAGGCCTACTATTTGCCTACTAATCATTTGTGGAAATACAATCCACCTTTGATTTAATCTCAGGGCAAAAAAAATAAAGAACTCCACCCATGGACAACTTTTCCCCCTTCTCCAACCTCCCCCTCAACCCCTAACTCCTCCCTGAATATCTCAATAATAGTGGTTAGGAGACGGTTGGGAGAAGGCAGAAAAAAGACAGGAGGGAGAGAGAGAGACAAAAAAAAAAAAAAAAAAAAAAAAAAAAAAAAAAACCCACGTTATCTCTCTCCCTCTCCCCCTCCCCCCCCCTCCCCCCGCCTCCTCCCTCCAACAGGCTGCCAGCGCTCCTTTCCTTTTATTCTAATTTCCCAGTGTTCTTCTTCCCAACCAGGGATCTCCAGTCTTTGTAGTTTAAGTCTATCACAAAAATACTGCAAATCTTCTGGGAACCTGAGATATGCTGTAGTTCCATTTCTCCACCCTATTAGGCACTCAGGGGTCCCCCATCTATATTGGACGTTCTGTTCTTTCAATCTTTCCAATAAAGGTCTAAGGATTCTCCTTCTCCACAGAGTCTCTGATGACAAATCCGCATATATCTGTATTTCTTTTCCTTCGTACATGATTACTGATTTTCCCTTAATCCTTTTCCAAATTTTATCTTTATCTAGGAAGTCACAAAATTTAACAAGTATATCTCTTGGCCTTTCCTTTCCCGAATTTCCTTGGAATTTTCCTTGTCTAAAGATTCCTTCCATTTTAATCCTTTCCATATCAGTATTGTCCATTATGGAGTTTAATATTTTACAGACCACCTCTTGCAAATTTTCTCCTTTTGAATTCTCTGGGACTCCTCGTATCCTAATGTTTCTCCTCCTATTCCTATTTTCTTGTATCTCAGTCTTATAGCGCAGTTTTTCTTGGGCTTTCCCTATATTGATTATTTCTTTTTCTAATTCAGAGATAATTTGGGATTGTTTTTTAACTTTTTCCTCCGTTTCTTCCACTCTCACCAAGAGATGTCCCAGATCATTTCGAATATTTACAATTTCTTGTTTTATTGTTTTTTCCAGACCTTTAAACATTTCTGCCATTTCCTTTTTATTTGGTATTTGTAACTCTGTCTCCATCACTGTATTAGCTGATATTTGTTGGCTACTAATGTCAAGGCCTAGTGATAGTCTAGGGCTACATTCCAGACTTAGGTCTACTTCTCCTTTTCCACTATTACCCTGAGATCTTTCTGGAGTTATGTTTCCCTGGGAGGTATATTTTTTAATGGTACCGGTCTGAGTCCCTTTAGGCCCACTTCCTTTTGCATTTTTATTTTTCATTCTTCTATGAATCTTATTCTTCTTTATAGGCTCGGGGTTATGGAGAGACAATTATTAATAAACAAATCGCATCTTATCCACTCACTTGGTTTTCACACTTTTCTTTCGTTTACCCTCTTCTCTTTTCCACTCCTTTACATTCCCCAGTCAAGGGGGGTCCCCTTTTTACTCTCATACACTTCTTCCCCTAAACAGTTTACAACAGGGGACCATACTTATCAAGTGTCGACCAAAGTCACTCACCCTCCTCGTGTCACTCTTCCTCTCGTGACCCGGCTAGGAGCTCTCTTCCACTGTTGTTCGGCTGGGCAGTGTGTGTATTTAGGGGGCTCCCAAGTGTATCTTCCACCTTTGTCTCTCCAATCCCCAGTGCCTTTCCTTCACAGACAGGGCTCTGAACAGTGGGCCAATCAGCAGGACCCCGAACAGTATACCACCAAGTATGCCTCCATGTAGTTGGCCAGCGGTCAGGTCTTCGGCTAATAAGCCGGCAGGCAGATCTCCGGGTAAGGACCGACCACCAGGGCTCCGGGTTCTAGGTTTAACATAGGGGACTGCAGATCGAGAGCGAGCTAGCTGGGCACCAGATAGTCTGCCGGCAGACAAAAGTCCGGTTATTTGACCCGCAACAGGACTTCATTTAGTGAGCCCGTAAGCCGGGCAGCTGCTCTCCCTCCGCTCCGAACACCGGCCGGCTTCCTGGTCTCCCAGCACTGCTTAGCGGCTGACCACGTGGCCGCACCGCTCCTCCACGTCTCCGAGCAACCAGACACGCCCTCGCCACCAAGCACCGCATCCGAACCCCGTCCCCCAGACCAGCTCTCCCACAGCTCTTCCGTCCATCCAGCGGGGACCACCCTGCCGCAGCAACCCCTTTCACCACGTTTCCTCGTCACAGGTAGGGGTTTGGGGAGGTCGGGTGGAGGAGATTGTCCGAGAGCTCCTACATCGGGCTCTCCTCAGCCGCCATGGTTAGGCTCCGCCCCGCCCTCCAGACACTCCAGGCAGCTCTTATAAACAAAATAAGCAGCTTTGGCTGCTATACTCATCCGATCTCAGATCGGGTCAAGGGCCATGAAGGGCCCATTCCCTCCCTTGAACATGGTATTTGCTATAAAGTGTGGCACTACATCTCACAGCACCTCTCTGTGCAGTATTTAGCATCAGCCAACCTCCAGGGGGAAGAAGAGGGTGAGGAAGACCTCTGATGTCATCAGGCCTAACCCAACGTTGAAAGATTAGTACATTATGTTGATTTTTTTATGTTCAATCTTTTTAAAGAAAAAGTTTTCTGAAGTACAAAAATTGCATGTGTACGTTATAAAACAGGAGTCTCCAAACTTTATAAACAAAGGACCATTTTACTGTGCTTCAGACTTTAGAAGGGTCTGGAATGTGACCAGTGGGAGTAAAAAATGTCCTGGCATCAGTGGGAGTAAACAATGTCCCAGCTTTGGTATTAGCAGAAATTAGTGCCCCATCGTTGGTGTCATTGAGAGGCATAGTGCCCCATCGTTGGTATCAGAGGGAAGCATAGTGTCCCATCATTGGTGCCATTGGGAGGAATAGTGCCCCACTGTTGGTATCAGGGCAGGAATTATTACCCCATTGTTGGTGTCAGTGGGAGGAATAGTGCCCCACTGTTGGTATCAGTGTAGGAATTATTACCCCATTGTTGATGTCAGTGGGAGGAATAGTGCCCCACTGTTGGTATCAGTGCAGGAATTATTACCCCATTGTTGGTGTCAGTGGGAGGAATAGTGCCCCACTGTTGGTATCTGTGCAGGAATTATTACCCCATTGTTGGTGTCAGTGGGAGGAATAGTTCCTTGTATCAGTGGGAGGAATAGTACCCCAAGGGTAGGATAAAGGTATGAAAAGGGCCCCATTTAGCCACCGGGCCACAGTTTGCAGATCACAGCTATAGAACATGAGTTATGCAACAATACAATATAGACCATGTAAAGGTTTGTGCTGTATATTTCATGTTATAAATGTTATAGTGGTCTTCTGAGTTGTACCACTGCAATGGTTAAGTAGTATGAGAGAAGAAGGAAGGGAATGGGGTCAGGGGATTAGTAAATGTAAAGGAAGGTGCATGTGGAAGATGCAGGGGGATGCAAGTTAATCCAGTGAGGAAGCTGGGAATATGGTATTAGGTCAAGGATGTGCCTTTCAAAGTCTGTAGGCAGGAAGTGAGTAACCCAGTGGTCCCAAATTTTCTTAAAGAAGAATTCCAAATATACTGTAGATATTTCATAAATAGTTCCATTGGTCTAGCTTGTAACTATTCATATACCATACCTGGCCAGACCCCCTAGAAGCTGGAAGTAACTGAAGGAGACATCGCTATTCCAGTGATCTCCACTTGCTTACAGGTCCCATGTCAAAAGGCTGCGCTGCTGAATTCTGAACACAGGATGTCCGCCACTCAACACAGGCACCATTCAGTGAATGCCTTGCCTTTCTTAAATTAATGCAAAGAGTTCTCTGATTAGAGGAGGTGGAGAGGCGACCAGTAACATCACACTCTCCAACTCGTCAAATCACTAAGGAATGATATCCAACCATCGGTAGAGTGCAGTGTGTAAATAGGAGGGCCTGCAAAGAGGCTGCAGGAGATCGACAGTATTGAGATGCAAATAAAGGGGAAAATAATTTTATAAAAAAGGCAATTGTTTATAACGTGAAGTGCTTTAGCAAGATTAATGTCATTCGGTTAGGGTTACCAATAAGAAAAAAAAACTTGGCTTGACAAGACTGAAGAAGTTTACTCTAAAGTATACCTCAGCAACCCTAACAATTAACTTCTCTGCTTCATGGTCTGTCAAACATGCAAGTGAAAGCAATTTGCTATATATGTTCACTAAGTACAAACAATACCTGTTAATTCTTCCAAAAAAATCAAGTGAGCTTGTAACTTCCTGTAGTGAGCTGACAACTGTGCCTCTGCTGCACCAAAATCCCAAACAGTGGTATCAGCCCTGCCCAGTTCTCCACAATAAACTGCAGAACACCTGCCCCCTATGTTATACATACTTCCTGTCCTAAGGTGACAACTCTTCTCCTTTACAGTTACAGAACAACGAGTGAATCATGTCTCCCTAGGACAGTAAGTAAATTGATTTCAAGATCTGGAAATAAAGGGGGAAAAGCCTAAAAACAGAAAACAACAGCAACCACCACACTTGTAATCTGCAAAATATAAAATTTTTGCTTTTATGTTTACATATACTTCAATTAAAAAAAAAAAACTGCACTAAAAAGTGAGCATAAAAGACATGCAAGCGGGATAGAATTAGCTAGATAGGTGCTGCCCTTGACAGTGGGGTTAGGGTTAACTTAGTTCCTGGGTTTTCATTTGCTGGGATCTTTGGGTCCGACCCACTGCTCCTGTGGATATAAAAAGGGACAGTGGTTCGGGGCTGAGAGCCAGGAAGGGGGGAAAAGAGAAGAGAGAGGACCCTGGAAGGATTATTGTTATTGGAAGCTACAATTGCACTGTAATAGCCAAAGGGTCCTGTCCCTGGGTTTATTGGCCCTGAAGATGTGAAAGCTACACACTTGGGAGTCTTTCCCCTGAAGATACCAGCTACTGGAGCCTGCCAACCATGGACTGCTACAGACAGGCTCTACCTTTGCAGGTACACCGAGGCAGCACATAGCCTGATTAGGAGTAGGGATTAGGGACTTAGGGAAAAAAACTCTTCCTTTGTTGGACTTTTATGGTGTTTTGCACTTTTTTCAGTAAGGTGTTAAAACTTTGCCTTCTGCCTGATTTGAAGTCATTTAAAGGAGTGTAATGGAAGAAACTGGGACAATGCTACAGTATGGGGTCACTAACATATTGTTGTATGAAGCGCCTATACATTAAGAATCATCCTAGTGCAATTTCTACATGTGGTTGCCAGGAGCAACGGAGGTGCAGTCAGCACTCCCTATGCCGCATTCTGTCTCCCATAGCAACTGGAATGGAACTGCATTGCAGAAGTCCCCATCCTGTACAGAGGTACGGAAGTCCAAGAGTTGATGTCAAGTGCACAATGGACCCCGCGCTGCACAATAGGGTCCATGCTGCTACCGGATTGGTAGTGGAAAAAACAATGGACAGGTGGCTGTGGTCAGTGTTTGTCACAGTCCGCCTAATTGCAAGCTACAGTGAAAGATGTACAGTACATTTATGTGGGGATCCGTGAGTTAACTGGAGAACAGTTGTTGAGCAAGTGTACATCCAACTCTAAGAATGGTTGAATATTTCCTCACGGCAGCCTCGGCTTCGTACCAGGCCATTGATATGTGCGGTGCAGAGAGACCCTATCTCAGGTGACTAGCCTAGCTCAGAAGAGATGCTCAGAGATGTTTGGATAAAAAATCTTATTTCAAAGGCAACCTAATTAAAATGTTTCATTATAACCAAAGTCAGTATAAGCATTCAGCACATAAACTGTTTATTCCCATCATCGTACAAAGGATAAGGGGGCATCAGTTGTGCATACAAGAAAAGCAATATTACAGTCAGTTTAGGAAGGGACTTATACCAATAGTCGTTAATCCGATGAATGCTTTACTACTTGAGGTAGTAATGGCAAGGACAATAATGGAATTTAAAAAAAAAACTGGATTATTTTCTTACAATAAACCTACAGATTTAATTACTAAAGAATATTACAAAAACCCTGTGCTATCAAAAGAACCTGCCTTTTTTTCCTTAATGGGCAAATTTACATATTCACTTAAAAGTTGATTTATGTCCAAGGATTCCCCACCCCACAAACAATATCCCCACCCCCATAACCATTTACTGAAAAAATTAAAGACAAAGTTCTAAATGGCCCAAATACTGAGCTAAATCAGTGGCCATGAACCATGTTTGGTACTGGGGCCATCTCTCTTCTGAAATGCAGGATAGTAGGTTCCCTTTCTTGGTGTCCACATTGTTTACTGGTGATGATGTAGACACTTTTCATTGACTGTCCATCAGCTCTCCTTGCACCTCCTGAAGATTCCAGCGGTGGCAGGTGAAGGGTGGCAACATGACTGGTCAGTGGTCCAGCGGTTGATCATTAGTCTTCACACCTAAAAGCAGCATCGTGGCAGATCATGTGGTGGTGAACTTAGGTGAGTAGAAAACCTTTTAGATGGTTTCTTGAAAAACTTAAAAATATTCAGAGTACGTAGGAGAGAGTAGGTAGGAGGGATTGAAGGGGGTAGCAGATTTGCCTAGAGATGGGCTTTAAGTAATTGCCTTTTACACAAAGGGAGGGGGTTTAAGATTTTTATTTTGATAATTCACTTTAAAGGTTCTGTGTAAAATACCTAGCACTAACAAGAATAAATAAATGCAACCTTGCCATTATAAATAGGCAAAACTTGAATGGAGCTAAGCAATTTGCAAGAATTTTAGCATTCATTTTAAGCCAGTGTCTGCTACTTTTTTGCCATCTGTTAGGTCCTTATTTTTTAAGGAATTTATTACAACTATCAAGATGGAAAGAAATCTGCAATTGCAATCTATTTAAAAGTCATGCATACTGCAGTGTAAATACAGATTGAAAGTAAGTGAGTATGATGTTATGGTTTAGCCAGGGTATAATGTATTCATGTTACAGGAATCTCCTGAAAACTGTTTTTCAGCTGAGTTGGATAAAGTAGGGATAAGAGTAGCAGCGTGGATATATAAAGAAAAAATATAAAGAAAAAAACAGGCATCAAGCTGCATGAAAAATAAAAAATTAAATTGCAGAATGCCCAATTTAAGTCAAGTAAATTAATAACATTTGTACTATCCTACAAATATATATATATATATATATATATATATATATATATATACACACACTATATTGCCAAACGTATTGTGACAATCCTCTATATCACTGGATTCAGGTGTTACAATCACCTCCATGGTCACAGGTGTATAAAATCAAGCACCTAGGTATGCAGACTGCTGCTACAAACATTTGTGAATGAATGGTTCACTCTCAGGAGCTCAGCGTATGCAAGAATGGTACCATGATAGGTGAAATGTCCTTGCTACTAAATATTCCACAGTCAATTGTTAGAGGTATTATAACAAAGTGGAAATAACTTTGAAAAACAGCAACTCATCCACGAAGTGGTAGACCATGTAAAATGACAGAGTGGGGTCAGCCAAAGACCTCCAAACTTCGTGTGACCTTCAGATTAGCACAACAACAATGTGTAGAGAGCTTCATAGAATGGGTCGCCTCTGAGGACGTGTTTGAGCACGATACGTGTCAGGAGGAGCCACACCACGCCGTGACGTCACGCCGCTGGAGCAACATGGAGCTCTGGCGGCCATCTTGCTTTATCAGATGGTTAGTCCTCATCGATTTCTGTCTGCATTTTTATGTTACCTACCTTTGATGAATCACAATAAAGTATTTTAAACACCTACTACACTATGGGAGTACCTCTGTTGCTACCCCCTGGGGGAGTGCTCTAGTCCACAGATCCACCACCAGGACGGATCATTGCTGCATAGTGGAGATCTGCACACCTAGAGAGATACAACAAACCTTGAAAAAGAAAGACCCCTAGAGGACGAGGACCACCCATACCAGCTTCACACTACCCAGTTTGATGATCTACCACCCCCTAGAAGGAGGACCACCCATCTCCTGACCTTCTCCATATCTGATGACATCTGGATTATTTGCATAAGGCGCAATTAACATGCGCGTCCGGTGAGTGCGTATTACCTTTTTCATTATTGCACGGCCACCGGGTCCTGAGTCACCAGAGCGCAAGAATCACTTCACTTGGTTTACATTATTTATATATTGGAATTTTTTATTTATTGGATCAGAGAAAGGTTATGATTTTACCTATGATTTTACTTATATTTACATGGGCAATTATTTAGCGCTGCACGTTCCTGTTTATTGACATGCTGGATTTACTATCAGGTTTGATCTCCTGGCTCAGCTGCGGTGAGTTCTGCCGCTCACACAATGATGGTATTGGCTCATTCAGTCTCCACCTCATCCATTAAGAAAACGTGTTGTATTCTTTTGACAAAATGCAAGGCATTGTGTGATAGGACAAGAAGAAACTGTGACGCTCATCTACCCCTCCCAACTTTCATCCAATCACAGAACACCTTGTATTTTGTGAAATTAATACAAGACAGTTTCTTATTGGAAGAAAGAATAAATGAGGGGGGTGTATCAGCGCAAGCACTGCCGGCAAGTCCTGGGTAATCTTGGTATGGGGTAATGGTGGTAGCTATGGCTGTTATATGAAGATGAGCATGGGGATCCGTGTAGCACTGAGGGCAAGGCTTCCAAATAGACTTGTGCAGACTCTGTAGGTGAGAGAAGGAGAGAAGCGCCTCTAAGTGCAATATGTCTCTTTATTAAGGTATAGAGGTAGGAACACTCCCATAGAAAGGATAATTAGAAGCATAAAAACCGTGGTTAACAATAAGGTGGGTATCCATGGTGAAGAGCTGTCATCTGTGTGGGGTATGGAGAGGTCAGCATGCCTCCTTCTCTCTCTTATTGGAAGAGAGCAAGCGACCCGCTTTCATTACTGTACGAGGAGCGGAACTCATAGCAGCTGAGCTGGAACATAAAAGCTGACAGTGGTATAATACAACTAAAGTTTTTAGCAGCCCTCTGGATGTACCATACCAAGAGCGCTACTAACTAAGCTGGACCCAGAAAACATTAAAAAAATGTTTTATACTAAGAATTACACGTAGTATACAGGACAAGAGAAGTAGTACTGTGCAGCATCCATACATAAAGACTAAGAACAAAGATTGAAAATTACATCCAGCGCACAAAACCAATGAATGATGTAGTATAGCATCCATGTATATTAAAATGGATACTGAGAATTACACCCGGCATGCAGAACAAGAGTGTAAGGGCCTATTATTATTCACATAGCAAGATTGTTGTTGTAATTCCTTTAGGCACTACTAGATGTCCCCACACATACTTGTTCCTTTAGTGTAGAAATATTTTAGGTATAGTCCTGCCCAGCTGGGCAGAATTTCCTGCCAATAATACTTGTTTAACTAGGAGTATTTAGCCCGTGTTCACACTGGATCCGAATTTGAAATCGTGCAACTTCACTTCATGCACAGATGTCTATGCAAGTTGCACCTGTAAACACAAAAAGTAGTACAGGAACTCTACTTTCGAAAATCAATGCGACTCCGCAAAACAGTCATTAACTGAAGCTGAAACAGCTGTGTAGGAGGCTTAAAACTGGGTGACAAACAGACAAACTCTGCTACTAAGGTGAGGATGTGGAAAACAGTTTCTTACCACAGGTCATACACAATGGCAAGACTGAGCAGAGCAAAAAAAGACACAAGGTAGTTATACTGCATCAGCAAGATCTCTCCCAGACAATGATTTCAAAGCAGATTGGGGTTTCAAGATGTGCTGTTCAAGCTTTTTTGAAGAAAAAACAGGCAACGCTGAGGGCAGTAGATGCCATGATTGACCAAAGAAACTTAAAGCAGATGAAGGACAAATCATGCTTACCTCCCTTCCCTCCAGCAGTGCCATTAGTATGGAACTGGCAGAAACCAGTGGAACCCAGGTATACACATCTACTGTTCGTAGAAGTCTGGCCAGAAGTGGTCTTTATGGAAGAATTGTGGCTAACAAAGCTAAGTGACTTAACTATGCACAAAAACATAGGAAATGAGCTGCAGAAAATGGCAGCAGGTGCTCTGGACTAATGAGTCAAAACTTGAAATATTTGGATGTAGTTTGTTTGCTGAAGTGCAGGAGAGCGGTACAATTATGAGTTTCTGCAAGCAACAGTAAAGCATGTTGGAGGTTCCTTATGAGTTTGAGGCTGCATTTCTGCAAATGGAGTTGGAGATTTCATCAGGATCAATGTTGTCCACAATGCTGAAAAATACAGGCAGATACTGGCACCATTACCATGTCTTTTGGTATACTTACTGTTCTATCCTTTGCAAAACCTCTCCTACACAATGTATGATTGCTGCTGATTTGTAAGTCGCGATACTTCACTTTTACTTATACACTTGTTTATTGTTACACACTGTATTCTTTAAAACCTTTATTAAAAATTACTGAAAGAGAAAAATACAGCCAGATACTTATCCGTCATGCCATACCATCAGGGAGGTGTGTGACTGACCCCAAAATCATTCTGCAGCAGGACAATGACCCCAAACATACAGCTAATGCCAATAAGAACTATCTTCAATCCTGTGTATTGTGTTCCTTTTGTTATATTGTGAAAAGAAAAATTGAAAATCTGAATAAAATTAATAATAATATAAAAAAGAACTATCTTCAGTGTAAAGAAGAACAGGGAGTCCTGGAAGTGATGGTTTGGCCCCCACAGAGCCCTGATCTCAACATCATAGAGCCTGTCTGGGATTACATGAAGAAACAGAAGCATTTGAGGCAGCCTACATCCAGAGAAGATCTGTGGTTAGTTCTCTAAGATGTTTGGAACAACCTACCTGCTGTGTTCCTTCAAAAACTGTGTACAAGTGTACCTAGAAGAATTGATGCTGTGTTGAAGGCAAAGGTCACACCAAATACTGATTTGATTTGGATTTCTTTTCTGCTCATTTTACTTTCCATTTTGTTAACTGATAATATTAACACTTCTATTTCTGAAAGCACTCCTAAATTACAGCTTTTTTTTACACCTGCCTAAAATTTTTGTACAGTAGTGTATATGCCATACCTACAGTATGGGATCTCTGTGGAAGCGGGAAATCACTATAGTAGGCACTGATCCTACAGTGATCTCTACTAGCTTCTGAAGTCAATTAGGATTAATTAAGAAAAGGTTAAAGTCAATTTTAATAAGTTTTTTTAAATACAGGAGGACATTTATTAAAGCAATTGTATTTTAATTGGCTGGAAATCAGACAGAAAGATTAAAGTGGTCATATTTGCAATAAAGCAACAGATTTAGCTCTGCATGATTGCACAGACAACAAGTGATCGCATGACTATTTTCTCAGTTGTGCCGCAATTGCAAGCGCTTATTTTGCGTGGTAATTTTAACCTCACGTCTGTCACACTACTTGTAAGTGCCAAGGAGCACTTTTTAAATAGGAACAGATATGTTCATTTTCACGGTGCCTAATTTATTATGCAGTTTCTGTATAGATAACAAATCTGTTCTACAGTGTATTCAGACAAATACGATGGAATTCTTGTCTGAGAATATTCATTTTTGGAAAGCAAAGCAATGCATTATTAAATGGGTGTTACAGTCATTCATAACCTTAGAAAACTATTTTAACAGATTCATAACTTGCATAATTGATATGTCCAGAAAAAGCTTTTTTGGATAGAGTGGAGAAGGATTAGAACCCCTTAGGGGTTTTTAGTGCTTTTTGGGGTTGTTAGAAAGGTATCCCCTCACTTCCCGTCATAGTCTTAATGACTTCACTAGAGAAGAACTGAGGGAAACTGTGAATTCTACCCTTCCCCAAATTTATATAATTTTTTATTTCTGCTTGAGTTACTGTAAAAAATTTATTTCCATTCCTGTCTAGTGAAAGCACTACCACTGTGAGAGGAAGTACAAAAAGAAAGAATAGGATGGTGCAAACACCTTGTACATTACCAGCGATTTATTTGATGAAAATCCAATAGGTTTCCAAGTGAATACTCACAGAA
The DNA here is from genome assembly GCF_062004578.1 of Staurois parvus. Taxonomy (NCBI): domain Eukaryota; kingdom Metazoa; phylum Chordata; class Amphibia; order Anura; family Ranidae; genus Staurois; species Staurois parvus. The sequence continues at coordinate 2,597,525 of NW_028318393.1, forward strand.
GTGGAGGCAGAAATAACGTTAAAAACACAAGATGCCGCAATGAATGGAAATCACGTGTTGTCATGCAACCCTGCCAAACTGGCAAGTTGACGCATTTCGGGGGTGCACCCCTTCCTCAGAGCTAAGCTGGCCAGTGTAAGTCATGCTTAGATATACACTCAGCGGACTCTTTATTAGGTACCCCTGTTCAATTGCTTGGGAACACAAATTGCTAATCAGCCAATTACATGGCAGCAACTCAAAGCATTTAGGCACCTAGACGTGGTGAAGAAGACTTGCTGAAGTTCAAACTGAGCATAAGAATGGGGAAGAAAGGGGATTTATGTGACTTTGAATGTGGCATGGTTATTGGTGCCAGACGGGCTAGTCTGAGTATTTCAAATACTGCTGATCTACTGGGATTTTCATGCACAACCCTCTCTAGGCTTTACAGAGAATGAGCAGTGAGCAGCAGTTGTGTGGACAAAAATGCCTTTTTGATGTCAGAGGTCAGAGGAGAATGGGTAGACTGGCTCAAGATGATAGAAAGGCAACAGTAACTCAAATAACCACTAGTTAAAACCAAGGTATTCAGAATATCATCTATGAACACACAACATGCAACAGCAGAAGACCACACCGGGTGCCACTCCTGTCAGCTAAGAACAGGAAACGGAGGCTACAATTTGCACAGGCTCACCAAAATTGGATAATAGAAGATTGGAAAAATATTGTCTGGTCTGATGAGTCTCAGTTTCAGCTGTGACATTCAGATGGTAGGGTCAGGATTTGATGTAAACAACATGAAAGCATGGATCTATCCTGCCTTGCATCAAAGGTTCAGGCTGATGGTGGTGGTTTAATGGTGTGGGGGATATCTTCTTGGCACACTTTGGGCCCCTTAGTACTAATTGAGCATTGTTTAAATGCCACAGCCTACCTGAGTATTATTGCAGACCATGTCCATATGACTATAGTGCACCCATTTTCTGATGGCTACTTCCAGTAGGATAATGAACCATGTCACAAACCTTTGGAATGTGGTGGAACAGGAGATTCGCATCATGGATGTGCAGCCGACAAATCTGCAGAAACTCTGTGATACTATCATGTCAATATGGACCAAAATCTCTATATGTTCCCAACACCTTGTTGAATCTATACCACAAAGAATTAAAGCACTTCTGAAGGCACAAGGGAGTCCAACCCTGTACTAGCAAGGTGCACCTAATAAAATGACCGGTGAGTGTATATACTCACATCTTTCGTCACATTGGCTTCTCTGTCACATGAAGGGTAGGGTTCAGCTCAGGGGCGGACTGACCATTTGGAAACTCGGGCACTGCCCGAGGGGCCGGGGTCAGTAGGGGGCCCCATGAGATGCCCCTGGTACCTTTTTCATAGGCTTTTTTGAGTTTGGGCAAGGACACAGGGGCCCCATGATCCCCTGGGGTCAGTAGGGGGCCTCATGAGATGCCCCGGTACCTTTTTCATAGGCTTTTTTGAGTTTGGGCAAGGACACGGGGGCCCCATGATCCCCTATTGCCCGGGAGCCCCATGAGTTGTCAGTCTGCTCGTGATTCAGATAATGGGCCATATCAGGAGTCAGAGGCCGTGACTGCACAAAGGTCAATGTATAGACATAAACAAACTATGCACCACACAAAACTGATAAATGTTAAGACTGGTGGCAAAAAAACCTCTATTAAGTCTGGTGTGGTCCGCTTGACAGACTTTAAAATGTATATATATTTTTTAAAAATATAGAAAAAAAATGATTGATGGATTAATAAATGAATAAAAGTAAAAGAATATTGCTTACAGGAATAAACCCACATTGGGGTCAAAACTGTTACCTGTGGGAAACTGCTGTGCTGAGCTGGAAACATGGGGTTATCATTGATACCTATTTTGCCTATGAGATATATCAGCACATTTTTGGGCTAAACTTGATTAGGTTTACCATTTTATAGTTGCACTGTCTTTTGACCTTGTAAGTTTCTGTATATATCACATGCATTTCCTGCTGCTCTTGACATTTGACAGAATGCACTAAGGTTTTAGGAGAATGCATTAATTAGATTATTTTGCATTATTTACTCATTTGTCCATTTATAAACTCTAGCAACATTTTTATTAAAAATGTTACTAATAATCTTATACATGTATTAATTTATATGATCGTTTTTATATGTATGTATGTCCATTTTTTGTATGGTGCATTCACACTGGCCCCTCTTGGGTTTGTGGTTGGGACTTGATGGAGTCATTGTGGGTAGTCCTTTTTTTAATGCACATATGCACTGATTAGATATTTTATCTATCATATTTTACAGTATCTATATATCCTTATTCCTTTTCTTTTTTGTTTTCTTTTCATTTTGGGTTTGGTGGTGTGCCCTCCTCTAGCCTCTGCAGTTGCCCATTGTCAATTCTGCAGACTGGGGCCACAATGACGGTGATTGGTTTTCACCGCATCACTCCCTGTCCAATATCGGAAGTGCATGTGGCTTACTTCCACTCTGCGGCTGGTTTGGGCTTGCGTTCCAGTGGCCCCCGGTCATGTTTCAAGGTCAGCACAGCAGCTTCCCACAGGTAACAGTTTTGAGCCCAATGTGGGTTATTCCTGTAGATAATATTCTAATATTCTTATACTTTTATGCATTTATTAATCCATTACTCAGCTTTTTCTATATGACTTTTTGTATATATAAATTTTAAGTCTGTCAAGCGGACCACACCGAACTTAATACAGGGTTTTTTTAAACCAGTCTTGACATATATTAGTTTTGTGTGGTGCATAGTTTGTTTATGTCTACAATGAGCTTTGTGCAGTCATGGCCACTGACCCCTGACATAACCCAGTATGTTACAGTTAGAGGGGCCAGTGTGATGAAAGATGTGAGTATATACCGTACATCTAAGCATGACTTACGTTGGCCAGCTTAGCTCTGAGGAAGGGGGTGCTCCCCTGAAGCTCTTCAGCTTGCCATATTGGCAGGGTTGCATGACTACACGCTATTTCCATTCACTGTGGCATCTTGTGTTCATGTCGCTGGTGATGCACTAGGTGTTTGGCCATCCTGTTCTTTCTTTTTGTAGTTACTACGGGAATCCCCATCTGATTACGGCTGCACCAGCTAGGCATTCCCGGTGGAACCTATGGATATCCATTTCGGGCCCCTTCTGGCAGTAGCAGTATTCTGAGAGCTGGGAGTGACAGTTTTTGTTATGTTTATGCACACTCACTGTGAGAGGAAGTAGGAGAAATCTCTCAAAGGGAGCTCTGGATAACAGTAAAGTCCTCAGTAATTCTAGAGTTAAAGTGCCACATCATAATATTGAAGTCAAGTTCATTTATAAGGCTGGTAGAACTAGTTGAGGACAAATGCTGTTCCATCCCACAACACTGTTAATACACCATACAACGCACTTACTACCAGGTCTGCATACATTGGTTCATTTAATTAATTAAACACTGAAGAAGGGGGTGATGCAGTGTTTCCTGAAATGTGTTGGCTTTGTGTAGGGCCCTTCATCTGATTTTTAAATTAGAATACATTTTTTCTGAACTTAAATACCACAATGTGGCACTTCAATTCTAGATTTACCCATTCCTATCACAACCTGAAAACATCTGGGTTCTGGCGCCATCTAACCACTTACCCACACAGTAAAATCCTGGCAGGGGTTGTAATCCTTATTACATTTGGCAGGACAAACCAATTAACAATATTGAGTCTACAATAAATATTTTGTGACACTAGTTACACTGTGTAGACTGATAGGATACATTTAATAAAAATGCTCACAGTGTCTAAGGCTGGCCATAGGTGGATTGTTTTTTTTTTCATTCAGCCAACAGGCTGAACAAGAAAAAAAGAACAAAGTCCTTCAACCACACAATCAAGGTGGATAGAGGAATAATCCTAGCTGAGACATTACATTCTTAAAGCGGAGCTCCAACCAAAAGGGGAAGTTCCACATTACCCGTTCTCACTCCCACTCCCATGATCGCCTTGGCAATTGGAGGTGGAAGTTGTCCTGTTGACACGTAACAGGTCCCAGAAGACTATGAGGCTATTCAGGAAGCACAGCGCTACTCACGCATGTGCAGTGGACACCCGGCTGTGAAGCCGCAAGCAGTCACAGCCGGGTGCCCCCAGTGAAGATGCCAGCGCCTGGAACACCAGACAGCTGGTGAAACAGGATTCAGGGAGGACACCGCAGGATCGTGGGACAGGGGAATGGCTGTTTTTTAAAGTCAGAAGCTATAGTTTTTGTAGCTGTTGACTTTTATTTTTTCACAGTGCGACTGCAAATCCACTTTAAAGTGAGGACTCTCCATTGGCTGCAGCTGCTGATTGAGAACAATTTTCCAACAACCATCTATGGTCAGCCTAAAAGAGAAGTATGTGTACAAAAAAAA